>NC_073701.1:5752551-6406717 GCF_023634085.1 Falco cherrug
TGACAGACTGTGAATGCAAAGAGCCAGACAGAATTGCTGCTCGTATAAATTGCAGCAGCCCTACTGAAGACAACCTCACAGCAACCCTCTGGTCAGACCTTGTGAATGCGGGGGATTTCCATCCCTTCTGACCACAAGGGAAAGCAAAAGACCAATATTACAATATCACGCTCAGTCCCTTCCAGGGGAAGAAACACACAAACCATTTGTGAACAGATCCAAGATTAAGATCACAGACTACTTCAACTCAGGTGTCTTTCTGAAGTGCAGTAGGGCAGGGTCCAGCCCAGGGCTTGGTCTCCTGTGGCGTATGCTTTGTTTCAGCACTGATGACTGAAGATTACTTTTAATTGCTTACAACAGTGATGCTGAAATCACAGGTGAAATCCTAGCCTTCCACAAGTAGTGACTTAGGTTTCAGCCCTGTAGCTGCAGCTACAGCTGGTGAGCATTGTCTCCAATCAGGCTGTAAAAGATGGGAGGAAGGAAGAAGGGGAGCTTGGAAGAGAAATTTTGGGATAGGTAACACAGGGTGCCTAAGCTAGAATACATACTTTTTCATTACTAAGCCCGCACCTAGTGAGGGAATGGAGTCCTAGATTCATGTAAAAACTAGGCAGTTATGGACATAGTCCACACGAGCTTGCATTCACACCACCCTCTGAGAGGCTTGTGTCTTTCCAGATCAATGGGTACCCAAAGCCTTTAAGAACAGCAAAGGGGATTTTAAAAGTACTTTCCACCATACCAACTGTAAATTACTTTTACTTTATTTCATCTTCCATCTTTTCAAATGGCTACCCAGTAAGGTCTTTGAAACATTTCTCACAGCTGCTGAGATGGTTCTGCCAAAGTCAGCAGCACCGGGGAATGCTCCTGCAGCCTGGTCACAGCTCTCGCTCCTGCTCTCCCTTTCCTTTCCCTGTATGTGCAATGCATTGCCAGCTATGGTTCTGCAGCACTGCACCACTTTAGCATTGGGATTTGGATGCTCTTCCAAATGTCAGAGAGATTTTCTTCTTCATTAAGCCCTGTAGGTTACAGGTAATGTCCGATTATCATTACTAGCATTACCAATTACTGTGTTTTGCTGAAGGAAGATGGAGCAGTTGAATAGTGTCTTCCACCTTCTGCTTTCTTTCATAATGAAAAGAGGAGTCATTTGCTATTGCCTCAAGGTACAGCTGGCAAGTGTGTGGTCCTTTGAACAGTGGATAATTGGGACCTTATGACCTCTATCTAAGACTTATTTACATGAAGCCTTGAGTCTCACTTTTCCTGTCATTAGGAGAAGAGCATTTTCCTTTACATCTCCGAGCCCTGCCCAGGTTACCACAGTTCTTTTCCTGACTACTCTGCAGCCCTGCAAAGGGCAGGTGTCCAACATGGGGTCCTGGCTGCCAGGACCTCAGCTGAGATTTTCTGGTCTGTTCCAGTGTCCCATGCTGACAGTGATGTAGCTAAGGACACGGAAAGGAAAAAAAAAAACCAAAAAAAAACCCAAACCAACAACATTTCCACAGATCACATGCACATTTGGTGATGATAAAGCCAAGGTTCTTTATATGGTACAAGCCATTAGAGCTAAAGGATATGCAAAGGGAACCTTTAGCATGGAATACAGAACTAGGAAGAAAGTCATAGTTCTAGCAATCTGCAAAGCCAGACCAGACTCCCCTTCAGAGAACAGCTAAGCAGACAATAGCAGCACTCTCCATCCTTCAGTTTTCCCCCATATATTCTCCTTAACCGTCTCCTCTATTTTCTGCCTGAAAGACATTCACCACCAACAGAGAAGAAAGCTAGGCAATGAGGAAGCCCTCCTTTAATTCAAGCTTGCAGCATGAAAGCAGTCTTGAGAAATATATTGTGGCTAGAGACCTGTTCAAATTGAGCTTGCATGAGTTGGTCTTTCACAGGTCTTTGGGAGATCCAGAACTAGAGGTAGAACCTATCCGACAGAGCTGATGCCAGTGGCTTGACTTGTAAGCCTCCTGTCACTGCCAACATTTTCTTTGGTTCTCTTGGCCACTGCCCAGTCTCACTGACCATCATATGGCTGAATAAAGTATTTGTGCTGTGCCTTATCAAAAAGGAGAACTCCCAAGTCCACAACAGACCTGGATGTCATTGCAGTCATCAGTGCTCATTGGGTAGCTGTCTTCAAAATGCCAAGACGTTGGTGTGCGTAAGGACTGGGATGAGGAGCAGAACAGAAGAAATATTGCCTTTCTAAAAATATGTGTAAAGAAGTACAGCCTTTTCTGGACTAATGAGTACAGTGTTTGTCACCTCATCTCATAAAGGACATTTACAGATTTAAAGGGAGTGCAGAGAAAAGCAACAAAGATGCTAAAAAGCATGGGAATCTTTCATATAAAAAGCAACTAAAAGCATTGCTTATGTTTTCTTCCAGAAAAAGATGAACAGCAAGGGCTATGGTACTATGCCCTCTGTGCATACTATATGATGCTATATACAATAATCAATAACATAAAGCAGGGCTATTAGAAGCTTTTGCTCTTTCTGTGATATAACACAAGTACAGAAAGATATTTAAGGTAATGGTGGCCAATTTATTGCTGAACTTTCCAGCCATTGGAAAAGTTGGCTGGAGTTGGGGAAGCTGTTGATACTTAGCCAAGCAGATACTGTGCATTTATATATACATATTTATATGCCATATAAAGCCACAGTTATAACTAGTATCAAAAGACATAATGCACCATGCTCTAGCTTTTAAACCAAATCTTAGGCAGCAGAGGACAGGGATGAGTCCTAGTAGCAGAGAGGCAGTTTACCCCAAATCTGCCTATAGCACTGTTTGGTGCTAGCCACTGCAAGTACAATAAATGGGTGTTAGGTCTGACCTGGCTTGGCTATTTCTATGTTCTTCTACCAGTTATTTGCACGGACCCTTGGGAGTACAACTTCACCTTGCCAGAGTCCATGGAGTTGCCATAGAGATTGGGAGTGATGCACTGCCACTGATAATCCAGTATTAATGCACCTATTATACAGCTCTCGAGGAATGTCTAACTAATTTGATTGTGCTGACCTGGTGAACTCTTCCAATCTCTTTCCTCTGCACATGGCAGTCATCTGCACCACAGAGTCAGTATGCTGCCTTTAAAATACTGCTCCTTGGAGCTGTAAATCCCAGCTGATATTCTGGAAGCTTACATCTATCTGAAAAGTTCAGCCTACTTGATCCTAGTGTAAAGAGATGACACTGGTGGTGGTGCAGAGCACTGCTGTCAGCTACAGCAAACAGCTGCCAAATAAATTTGATTGTCCATCTGTCTATTCTGTCCACTGGTCTGCTATTTGAGCCCTTCTCAGCAGAAAATTTGGTTATCATTTATGGCAGAAAGCCTTCCTCCCAGGTGGGGATTTTGGAGCATTTTCTGAAGATGATCTGAGTGCAGCTGTAGTGGGTCACTGTGGAAAACACTATAATGAGGAGACAGTGATTTTAAGCAAAATCTCTGAGTTTAACCATCGGCCTTGGCCGTAAACAGCCGTGTGTTACAGCGAGCAACCACTGTACAACACGAGCCCATACTGTGACATTGGCATGCACTTACTTAACCACCACCACCTCTATGTACTACTTGTAAGAGCTCCTTCCTATGGAGATGTGTAAGAGTGTAACACTCCCAGGGAACCTTGGTACACCATCTAGAAAATTTGGTATTGCACAGGTTCAAGACTAATAGCTTTATTTGGCTGGAAGAATGCTATAACGATGGGAAGAAGAGTGAGACTGGCAAGCCTCCCCATGAACGGGAACTCTCTGCTGCATGCCGTGATCAACAAGTAGGGGCTCAGCCAATACTGCAACAGCTGTGGTTCCCAGCATCGGAAGGGATGAAAGATTGCTGTCGATTGCTGTCACCTTTCCTATAATTTCCATCCTTCGCAAAATAAATGTGTTAACCAACCTTAAACTGTACATGCATCTCTTACTCAGGTCCCAAAAGAACAGGTACCTCCTGGGTGCAAAATAGTGGTTAACCCTGCTCTCCTCAAGAGGCTTTTTCCAGAGTCAGCCCACACTTACCATCACTAAATATGTTTCGTGCCACCTAAGAATTCATTAAAAGAAGTCAGGTCCTGCTTCACCACTAGCCCATTAGCACAGTTCCCACCTACACAGGGCAAGCTGCGCCTCATTAGGAAATGGCAGACCTGAGGCACACATAGGACCAGAGACAGGATTTCACTGCAACAGAGGAAGAAATCCTGCACCTGTAGCAGGCAGTGTGTATGTTTCCTGTTCTCTGGCAAATTGTCACATGCTACTTTCCTCACCCTGCCCCTCACATGACTATTTGGGTCAGTGCAAAGCAGGCTGTGAAACACATGCAATGCTTATACCCATGTAGGCACAATGAAAAGATCAAAAATTTCAGAGCAACTGAGGACTAGGCACATACTTTGACACCTTTCAGCACGTTGGAGGTAACCTAAATTGCGTTTATATTCTTACTTTGATGCTGGAGTAGTACTACAGACAAGAAAACGCTGGCACGCTTCTTAGGGTCGTTCCCTCTGGGGCAATCATAGGAGACTGCTGTATTTGCATTGCTTTCCTCAGCTGCCAGGTGTAGCAGCAGAGATAAGCTCCCATGAAACAGGAATGACAGTGAGGGTGTTCTGCCTCATGCCAGCTACCCATAGGCCAAGACTAAAACTCCAGTTACACAACTGCAATCCTCTCGCGTAGCGCGGGCGGTTGCCTTCTAGCTGGTATGTGACAATAGACAGTCTCCCATTCCAAATCTTTATATAGCTAGTGCTCCCCAGGTGCAGCAAGTATTGTCCTTCCATCAATATGCTGATTAAACTGGAAACAAAGAACTGATTCAACTCTAAACCATGAAAAAGGATCCATAGGGACCTGCCTCCTCTGAGGAAGTGAAGAGAAGATGGTGCCTCCCCGTGCTCCTTGCTAGCAGGATACAGGACCCTGAGGGAACTGCTGGCCCGCTTACATGCAAAGCAATTGTCATCTGGCTGATTTTTCATTTCAGCTGTGAAACTGCTCCATTGTAAAGCTATTTCACCAAGTGGGAGAAAGCATTCTTCATTTCCCAACAAAAGAAGATCCATTTGTTTCCTTGGGCACAATTTACTCTCTCACAGTTCTGGGCTTTGTTGTATTCTTACCTGTCAATCTGAAAGTGCTTTTGATGTGAGACCTAGCCAAATTTGGAGGTGAGACTCGAAAACCTGAGAAAGTACAAAGACAATCGAATGCCATGTGACATTCACCTCCTCTCCTCACCATATAGCACACAGCATCCCATCTTCTACAGCCTACTGTGCTGGACACCGATCTCACTTCAAAGCCACGTTAACGTAGACTCTTCCCAGTAAGTTTGATGGCAAGTCTCCAGATTTAAGCCAGTGCAACCTCGATCAGAGTAAGTCTCATCTCCTCATCCATATGTAATGTATAAATTCCCTCCTACTACTTTTGGATTTTTTCCTGTTGAGTACGTTGGCATCTAAGGGAGCCTCTCCAAGTATAACATCAATACCAAAGAGGCAAAAGTTGGATCATAAGAAGAAATCCTGTAAACATAAGTCTTGGCAAGGATGCTCAGGTAAAAACTTTCTTGGCCTGCAGGTCACCCACCAAAAGACATGAAGAGAACTAAGAGATTGTCCTCCTTACATCAGTCCCTCACTGCCACTGAACAAAGCCCACTGACTCATTTCTTGCCTTACACAGGTTGGAAACCACTACTTTTTCCATCTAATTTTTGATGCATTGAGGATTGCTTAGAAACTGTCCTACTGTACAACTGGGAATGCCTGGGGTTCCGGATCAACTAATACTGGACACAGGACAGTTGTTTGAAGCCATTTCCTAAGCCATTACCAACGGACAGGTAGAGTACATAGATCTGAATAACAAGGAGAGCTGAGGGCTGTCAGGGAATTAGCAACTGGTGTGAAGAATCACCCAGCCTCTCCCCCACTCCAGAAACATGAAATATTAAGCATTAAAAATTATGTACTTCTCTTTATCTGGTTATTCCTTTCCCCCTCTTCCTGCCTTCTTTGTCCTGCCCTAGATGAAGGCAAAAATCTCTTCTAAATATAAATGAAATGCCCTTTGCCTTTCGCTTGTGTTTGCACCAGAGACGATACCCACAGATAACACGATACAGCCATTGTAGTAAAATTCAAGGCAGATGAACATCACCGCACAAAAGTAGCACAGTCGGCACGCCTCCCGGTAGTAGCAGGCAAGCATGCCATGGCAACCAGCCAACCGATGACACTGGCTAAGAGCCAATTTGATTTATTTTTGGCAGCCTGACACCGCATACTACTGTGCCAGTCTTCGATCGCAGAAATGATAAGAGATGACCTTTGAAAGCCAAGGGGACCGATGAAGCTGAAAGAGAATCTGTCCCCAGGCTGAAGGAGTCCTGGAGTGGCAAATGTTTGGTAGCCCTCCCTCTTTTGTGAATGACCATCTTAGCCATGCCAGCAAGCACCAGTGAGTGCTGTGTTTGCTGGGGGATGACTGGGAGAAAGTTATGAGATGTGACAAATGTCTTTAAGCCTATGAAAAGAGTGAGTACCATGAGAGTAACAGAGAGGTTTAAAGAGATGAGAAGGAGTAACAGGATGAAGATAGGAAAAAGAAAACATAGGCTTTCTGTCAGGATATACCTCCTGTCTGTGGGAACTTTTATACTGTGATGATGCTTTTTTTTGTGGAATATTCTTTAAGGAGAAAGCAGCTTCTTACTATTCTGGACGTTGTGCTATACAGCCTATTGCAGAACGCAACCCAGCATCCTCAGAGAGGTGGACAAGAAGGGCTATTTAATCTTTTTTGCATTTCTTTCTTGGATTGCTCTGGGGGCACTTGCCCAGCTGTTCACGTTTGTGACTGGAAGGCTGATATCATACTGGAATAGGAATTTAGAAAAAGAAGATCTATACTCATTAACATTTTAAAGAGACTATCAGCTTGACCGTGGCCACACACCTTCCATGTTTGCTTTCTGCAAACATTGGTAAGCTTGAATACTACTGCATGCATATTGAAAAAGTATAAATAGATGCACATACTCAACATGAACACTCAAACAATCACTGAAAACTCATTTTTAAACATATATTTGATTGTAGATTTTCCAACTTACTCTGTTTGCTAGGTATTTACGTAAGTATCATGTGCAAATGCATATTAAACCATGCATTTAAATGTCCCCTTCAAATGATGTGGCCGTGAAAGGCTGACCTCTTCAAATGATGTTAAAGCCAACAGGAGCATGGGGAAGATATCAGCAAATAATTTAGAATATGGCATAGAAATAAACCATTCTTTGATGACTAGTAACTCAAAACAGTTAAAGTTAAGGAAATGAAATGGTCTGCTACTCTTAATTTCCTACCTCTACCCATTAAAGCAGATTAATCTGAATAAAAATAGAATGTTAATTCAAAGTGAAACCACTGTTCCTGTTTAGAAATAAGACATCCCAAGTCTTAGAGTTAATTAGCACTCATCCTGTGTACAGAGGACCCCAAAACACTGATTCACTCTGTCCTATTTTTGCCGTTGTTGTTTATACCTTTGCACAAGTGTAAAAACAATGCAAGTACGGCATGCAACACACCAAATTAGATCTCACAAATCACAAGACATTTATTTTGCCACTCAACTCATCGCACAAAGAACAAAGGGCTGGAGACCTGGACAACAAAAATCCAACTTGGACAATGCAATTTCAAGGCTTATCTCTAGAAAATTTTAAATGAACAGAGGTAAAACCTGCAACCCTTTGTTATTGTGTACATTCAGTTTAAAGTCACACTCTTGAAGGTCACCCCCTTTGTCCACACCTTAAATCATAACTGTTCTGCATGAGCTCCTCTCCCAGTACTTATCTGTCCTTTTGGATATCTGTCCTTTCCTATTTGTCCAGGAACAGAGTCGCCTGAGGCCCTGAGTTACCTATGAAGCCCAGAAGTCTAATTAGAGAGTGGGAATTGTAATTTTGGCAAGAGTAGTGGACCAAACAAAATGATGGAGAAACATCAGTAAGCACAAGACTGGATACTGAAGCTCTATAACATTTACATCAGGCTGTTTGTGAATATCAAGGTGATATGCCACATTTTTGCCCCAACAAGCTAATGCCCTGTACAACAATGTCTCATGAATGTGGAGGCCAGTTATGCTTGGCACTGCCTCTTGACTGAGTTTCATGCGGTACCTACCCCTGATGTTACCCTTTTTTTGGTTTATGTTCTTTGCTAACATCAGGAAGGTAAAGAACAAGAACAAAAGTATCCTCCGGTCTTTAATGCACTTTCTACCCAGTTCAGTATCGCAATTCAAAACCAGCTCTTCTTTATGGTTTGTAAACACTATGCCTCTGTCAAAAACGCTCACTTTTGCCTCTCAAAACTTTTCACCCCTCCCTAGAGGAACTAGTTAAGTACTTGGTCAAGAGCAAAGAATTAAAAACACCTCCTAGGGTTAACTGCATTCAGTCCTCTCTGCTGTCCTCACTCGCTGAGCTGTCAGGACCTTTAATCTTCCCTTTCCCCTACCTGATCCTCTTACCATGTGCATCTAACCCAGCTGACACATCCAAAAGCTTCATGCAAGCATGGCTGTGATGGGCTACTGCAAGTACAGAGGACAAAATATGGGTGTGGATGAAACTATAAGCAATGCTGTTGACAAGATGCTCCTGACTAGGATGTGGTTGCACCAGAAGCCACATCCATTCACAAGCAGATGGAAAAAGGACCCTTTTGGGTCCTTCTTCCCCATCCCACCAGCAAGGCTAAAGAGCCTCCTGCACTATGAGAGCACTTTTGTCTTGTGAGATATTCAGCTCAAGCTGACAATGAGCTGATACCAGCTTGAGCTGTTTTGTTGACCCACTGGAGCTGCCTGTGTTAGTGTGACTGGGAAGGTTCATCCCCCTTTTGAGCATATGCAGACCTTGGGGAGCTCTCCCAGGTTCTTGCAAGCCTTCCAGCTGGCTAACACTGTCCCATCACCATAGAAAAAACGGCTAGATGGCATCTCCACCTAGAGGAACAGGAGCCCTGAGAGGAGGTGCAGTATTCCCAAAAGCTGCCAGGGAAGCAGGGAAGAGGGTGTTAACCAAGAACATGCAACTCACCCCACCCCTAAAACCCAGCAAAGGGATTCTCTTGTTAACCCTCAGCCTAACCCCCCACCATCTCTTGCCAGCCAACCTCAGATGCATCCCCAGGAGACCAAGGGAGGCATCCGTTTCTGGAGAGGCCCATTCCCTAGTGAGGCGTTCACTTACCTGTCTTCTCTTCGGTTTGGCTGCTCTCCACTGTCTCCATTTGGGGTTGCGCTGTTGCCTTGGCAGTAGCATCCTCTGCGGCAGGGGTGGTGGTGGCAGTGGTGTCAGCAGCAGGCACGTCGGCTTGTTTAGGCTCCTCTTTGTCTTGGGCTTCGTCAGCCTTCAAGGACGGCGAGTTATCAGTGGAAGCTTTAGTGGCACTTTCCGTTTCGGCGGCAGCAGCAGGCTTTTCCTCCAAGGAGGCAGCAGGAGTGGCAGCCTGTGGCGCTGGCTGCTCTGAGCCCGTGTCGGTGGCTCCATCCCCTTTTTTCTCCTCCGCTGGAGCGCTGCTGTCTTTGCTGCCCTCCTCCAGCTGGGCACTGTCAGCGGTGGCCGCTTCTGTGGCAGTGGGAGCCTCGCTCTCTTTGTTCTCGGCTGCTCCGCCAGCAGGGCCTTCCTCCTTCTTGTCGGCGGCATCAGTCTCAGATGCCGGGGCATCTCCTTTCTTCTCCCCCTTGAGCTTTTTCCTTGTTATGTGTCCACGGAAGCTGGCCTGGATTTTGGTGGCTGCCTTATGAGCTTTATCTTCTGGTTTGATGCCATCTTGCTCAATCTTTTGGTCCCCGTCCTCATTTTTTTCAACCTTTGAAGAAGAACAAGGGAGGAGGGCAGAGGAAAAAAACAGGGAGAGAAGTTAAGATTTCTCCAGGTGCAGCCCAGGCTCTGTTTCATTGGGAATGTCCCACCTTCCCCTCCTGCTAACCAGTGACAAGCTTCTAAAGCAGCTTTTCCATTTGGTATGGGTTTGAAGCCAGGTGGTTCTAATTTCATCCTAGGGCTGGACAGACATGGGGCATTTGTAAAAGGAATTTAAAGTACCTCATCATCTCCATCAGCAATGCTGAGAGTACCTTGGCTGTGTGGAAAGGTTTTCACCAGCTGGGTTGTCTCTATTCCCATGATTTATTTTCCCATCCATTTAGAAATATACCGATTTTTTTCCCCCTACTCATTTTCAAAACACTCTCCCGAGGGGGATTTTCACAGTCCTTCCAAATCCACCTTTGCCTTCAAGTCTTTGTTTCTTTCTAATGACACCTTGTTTCACAGGTGTGTGACTCTAATGACACCATGTGTTTTGTCCTTTATAGCTTTCTGGCTCAGGATTGCCAACAGAGAACAGTATTGCTGCCCGCCCCGCCGCAGACGCATGCTGTTAGACATGCACAGATATTCACAGCGTATACTTCTCACAAATGCCCTGCCTGCAAGCACTCCAAGCACTTTGCCTCTGCTCCCCACTCATGGTTTCAATGAAGGAATAAAGGCAGACAGATATCAGTCTTTCCAATTTCAGCAGATTATTATTATTTCTCTGACTATTGTGGGGAATTCAGCCTTGCAATACAGAACAGGCATTCCCCATGTTTTTTAGACTTAAGTCATGCATTAGAGTATTAAATGGGATGAAAACATGAGTTTTTCATGCTGGTCTGCTACAGACAGATAATGCTCAGCTTGTAAACTCCCACTGAATCTACAGGACACACTATGATTCACCCCAATAATTTAGCAGCTCCTGGGCAAGTAACAGCTCAGCTGCATATTGATGAAAGGACACTGTTCTAATAATATTCCCATTGGGAAGCATTCGAAAGAGCTACTCGGAAGCAGAGCCACTGGCCTCTTTGCTGTCTGCACCTGGTTTTCAATACTGGCTCAGGTCACAAAAGAAAGAAAACTAGCTGGCTGAGAAAGATAGCAAGCGTTTATTCCTGGGTGGGAAGAGGATACTTAGGCCATCGCAACTGAGAGATGCCATCTGGGGAAAGGGCCAGGACCAGAAGAGCAGAGAGAGGGGACAGCCTATAAACACATCCGAAAAGAGTGCAGCAGGAATAAGGGAGAAGAGGCCACTGCCGCGAGCGCTTGTGGCACTGGAAACACCACATCTGTGAAAAGCGGGGGAGAGGACTGGCCACACAGGCAGCGATCGCTGGAAAACAGACTAGGAGTGGTCATTTCCACAGTGTGAGACAGGGTCAGGCATACACGTGACTGAAGCAGTGCCAGTGAACCGAATGCTTGGCCACTGGCATGCCAGATGGTACCCACTAACTCCCCACCTGGGTGTGAGCATCAATTCCCCCACCCTAGGACTGGTGCCCACCTGGGATCATTCCCCAGGTAAACTGGGGTGAGCTTGAGTGGGTATGATGGCCAATTAACGAGCAGCCCTAAATCATCAAGAAAAAGAGCCACTCCACACAGCTGAGCAGAGGTGAGGGTGGGTCAGGGAGTGAGACTAGGTGCCAGGATGCTGATGTAGGGGGTGAGTGGAAAAGCCTGTGAACTAATATGCAACTGGTATTAATACATAGAATTCAGAACAAGGAGTTTTTGTGCTCCTGATGGTGCTCAGGGACAAAATGGTTGTTATACCTATCACAGGGGCACAGCTGAGCAGTTGCATCTTCACTTTCCCAAGTACATTAAGTGACACAGTACAGAAAGTGGACTTTCATGTTCATCTCAGTTTGTCAGAGAGCAGGTGATGGTTATATGTAAAGACAATGCAGACATAAGCACGCTGTAACTATTAGTGTATGTCTTTTGCTTGCATAGCTAACTGCACCGTGTGATCCAGCAGCTGGGGTAAGCTTTTCAGCCTATTCCAGCACAAGGAGATGGAAACAAACTGGAAGTCCCTTTAAACTAGCATGTCCCAGAACAGCTGTGATCCAGCCAGGGTAGTGCAGAGCTCCGCACAGGCTCATCCATCCTGCTCCTTTTGCAGTAAGTCCCGTGTGGCTCTGGCAACACATAACTACTAATACCTGGACCAGCTGGCATAAGGAGAGCTGGAGTATGCCTGTGTTACACTGTAGCCACAGCAACGTGAAGATACACTAGGTACTCCTTTATAGCACTTCGTAACACAGATGCCTGAGCTTTGATTCGGTTTGTGGCCCTGTGGCCAATTTTGAACAGCAGCAGCATTGGAAGACTAGAAAGACAATTTAGACATTACTACAAGACCTTAAAATTCTAGTCCTATATGCCCGATTCCTGCAAAACTATTAGTGAATGTCCAGAATTGTTAGTCCCTGGACAAAGATGAAAACCGTTGACTGAAGGGAGATCTTTCTTGCCACTGGCCTTGCTGCTCTCACATCCCACGTACCTCCTGCACCAACCAGGACAGCTGTCATGACGCCTCTGACTCCGGAGGAGTTACCCTGTTACCCGGGCTATGCAGCCCAGCGAAGGCTTATCTCCTTCCCACTGCTAGCGGGAGGCCAGGGCACAGCGAGCTGCAGGGCTGGCTCTCCTGCTATTCTGACAGATGAACTCACAGAGTGACTGCCAGCCAGCCTTTTACCTGGCAGGGAATGTGAGAGCACTTTTTCTCTCCAGGGAGGTCAGACTGAAACCTCTCACCCACACCTACCACATTAGAGAGCTAAAAGGCTCCTTTGCTATTCCGGTGACATCATTGTCCTCTTATCCCAGTTGGGATGACATCAGTTTGAGTCCTTGCCAGATCACAAGGTTTACAACGGCAAAATGTATTTCCAACAGGGTGCTTTCAGCATAATTTCAGATACAGAAGATAAGAAACATGAGGCTGGGGCAGAGGTGGAGTTTAAGAACGTGGATGGAAGAAATGTACTAATAGTTTGTCTGTGCCAACTGTGGCCCTCAGGAATCTCATTTCTATTCAGTCCTTCCCCACTGAAGCATTCCAGGCATTTAAAATGACTTACTTTCAGACTACTGGCCTGCAGCTACTTCTGGGGTAGGACACGGTGTCCATATAGTATGTGAGTCATGTTGTATAACAATGGGTTGGGTGAGAAACAGATTGTTCAGAGGGAAACTTCTGTTCACACACACACACACAAAAAAAAAAAAAAAAAGACAAGGTCTTTTCATCTGTGGATTACACACACAGCAGATAAACCTTAATTAAGGAAGCTGCTCAAAAATAACCTGTATACAGTGAAGCTCCTGGAAAGCAATTTGTCTTCCCTGGAAAGCTAAAAGGGTGAGTCAGCCCTGCCAGGATGCATTCAAAAGCATCTCAGTGGAAAACAAGAAATCTGTCTGTCTAATCTATCTGCCATGCGTGTATGACATCTTGGTTGTAGTATTGTAGCTGGAATAAAGTGACTATTAATACTAGTGTTTGTACAGAATCTAGAGCTTCAAGCCAGGAATCGGGCCTGGTAAAGATAGGTTTCATATATTGGTATTCCACCACACCCCCCCTTCATTTACATAGTTATGTGAAACAAACTCATTCTAGTACTTAATATTGACATATTCATGATACTGTAAGTGTGCATGTGATGTATTGTCATTTTATAGAGAGCAAACGTCCTCTGTTTCAAGTGTGAAACAAATCACAGATCCTTCAATGGCAGAAGGGCTTGAAATCAATGAGGCTGGTGGATACACAGCTGTATGGTTGTATGAAAGGACATACATAGTCAGACATGTCCATTTTTTTATTTGGACCATCCCCACATATCCACTGAAGCCAGTGTGCAAAGCTTTGCCTTTTTGAAACATACTGTTAGGCTTTTATGTCTCTATCTACACGGCCTGCAACATCTTTCCAGTCCTAGAGGGATGATCCTCTCACCATCTCCATCTGCTTGTCTGCCACACCTCCAGGTTTCTAGGACATCCCTTCCCAGGCAGACTGTTCCTGTAAGTGAGACTTTGCTTGCTATCACATAGCTGAGAGAGTAGGAGATAAGAAATTAATGTTTGAGACACAGATAGGGCAGAGGTTAGTTCTTAGGTACCAGGAACATGGAAATTGCATGGAGCCATGACCCCAGAAAGGTTTCTAATCTCTAGCCTCCTTTCCATCTTCCATCTCCAAACCCACAGCATACAGAAGGGCAGAGAGTGAAGGAAGTGTAACTATAAACTCCAGGCCCTTCTAAAAGTTCGACACGCTGGTACATCAGGAAAGGAGAAATGGAGAAACTAGATGTTTTCCAGATGTTCCATGTGTTTGTAGCCACACGTGGGCAAAGAGCAAGGAAGGACAGGACTGAGTCTTTGGTCCTTGCTTGCTGTTTGTTCACTCATGTCTTGTGATATACCTCATTGCCAGACCTTGGGAAAATAATCACATAGTTTTGTATTTGGGATGCTGGGATGGAGAGATCAAGAATGAACTTACGGTTCCACTAAAAGGTCTTTCAATATTGTACGGTCTCCTCTGCCCCTGCCTATAGCTCTCCCTTCCCTGGTGTTTCTCTGCCCACCAAGACACCGCATGTGTCAGCCTTCCTAATGTTCATCCCAGAATCACCCAGTCATCACTCTGGTATCCTGCTCCTTTCTGTCCTTAGATAGGAGCTCCTTTTTAACGGGATATCAAATCCCAGAGCTCTTTGATTAGCATTGCTTTCTTCTGGCATTCTGAAACCTGTGTGCCATGAGTCCAGATTTAGGACTTACACAGCTTTCACCAGAGAAGCCATCAATACTGACCAGATTGTGAATACCATAGGACCACTGACAGTTACCAATAACCTGCTTCACAACCCAAGGGAGATATGATACCTGATTATTAAGAAATAAAAACAACATGTGTTCTCCATGCAAAGATACAGGGACCCCAAGTCATTCCTTTTTCATACTGCTAAGGTATGTGAGTAAATCGTTCCTCCAGTTAGCTGGGTGAGGTAGCGCGGAATCAGCTAATAGCCTGCAGTGCTTGTGGGGTGAAGGTGCATCTCGGCCCATGCTCTAATCTTCACTAGAGCACGAAGTATGTTCCTACTGATGTTATTCAAGGTCACTTGGGCCCAGACACACAGAAATTTAGGCACCTGACTCGCACTGATTTCACAGGACTGAGTCACGTCAATGCTTTTGGGGGCCCGGCTCTACATGACCTGATTTATCTCAGAGACAGCATTTAAGGAGAAGAATGCATTAAAAAAAAAAAAAAAAAAGCAAAAAGCAGATGTCTCCCCAGAAGGACTGAAGCATGGACACATGAGAGAGAGAAAAGGCTTTCACGCCTTGTGAAGTGAGGAAGCAATTTAGCACAGAGAACAGCTTTTTTTTAACCCAGTTAAATGGTGTGAAGACACCTGGCTAGAGGATGGCACTTCTCAGCGCAGCCTGTCTGCAAGGCGAGGAAACAGAGTTCCTTTTTTTTCCCCCCAGGATGACTACGGTGGTAGTGGGTAAAACACCCTCGAGAAAGAAAAGGTTAATTCATGTCTCTGATGACTTATGCAGGATGGTTCCCCGGGGCATGACTAGCAAGGTTTCAGCCCTCCAGTTTCAAGTCTTCTAAGAATGGAGTTTCCATCCTTTCCTCAAGATCCTTTCACATGTAGGAAACTTCCCCTCTATTTTATGGTTTCTGGAATGGAATAAGCTAATGATGGTCAGGCAGATGGGTGGATGTTACTGGTGACTGAGAAGAGAGGTAGAAAATACTCCAAGTGAGACCCATTTAGGTATTTTCAGTGTGCCTTCTCAATAAATCCATTACACATTTCTCACCCGTTTTGTAACTCTTCCTCATATTTGTCACCCTGCTTCTGTTAAGCTGGTGGTCAAACATGGTGTCATCTACCACCTTGAAACTCCTATAGGTCCAGTGGTTAAACACAGAAAGGCACTCAGTACTGCCTATGCTGCCTTTGCAGACTGGCTGAAAGAGCGAGCCTTGCCCCTGAAGATGATGCAAAGTGGATGACATCCAGGACTCATGCTTTCTAGAGCAGAGTGGCACATGGATGTCACTGGGGAAAAACACTTGCCTTGGGTCTGATCTGGGCTCTGTGGAGCACAGGACATGTTCACTTGTCACAGCACTATCAAAACTAGCCAGCTGCAACAAGGCTTTTACCATCCCATACCATGTTAACTTCAGTAAGTAGTTCCCACACCCTGCCCCAGCACAGCCACCGATCCCCCAGAAAATTTCAACAGTTCATCCACTGGCCATGCCATTTCTTCATGCCAGTCCACCCTGCTTCTTGCCTTTGCTGCATCTTTCTCCTTGTCTCTCCTACATCCAGGATGCGCTCTCTCTCCTCCCTCTGCTTCTTCCAGGTCTCTCTTCCTTAGCTGCTCCTCTTCCCTACCCCTCAGAGCTATTTAACTACTTAGCAGGAACCAGCCACACCAGCACCTTATCCACGTCAGCCAACCCACCGCCCCTGAAGCCAGCCCACAGCTGTATGTTATCAATGATAATTAACTGCCTTCATTCCTCTACGTTCACTTATCTTTCAATTCAAAGCACCCAAAGTCCCAGAGACAGGACTGGGTTGTGGCATGCCAAGGTGATGCTTTTATAGTTAATGTCAAGGGCACGTGTATATCCTGGGGTATGACCTAAGTGTGTGAGGACACTTGAGGACACGAGGTCTGTGTGGACTGTGTTGAAGGCCTTGGATGTTGGGCACGATCAACATCTATGCTTTTTCTTCAGGTTGGACCCTGGCACATACTATGCTGTCAGTTGTGCCTAGCCTTCTTTTTGGAAGGAAATACTTGTGTCTCTCCAGAAGGAGCCAGCCAGCAGGCATTCAGATCAAGGGACCAAAGCCTGGAAATGAAGCAGGAAGGTATCCAAGCTGACAGTGTAAATCCACTCCCAAAATAGACCATGTTGATGAAATTCAGCAAAAGGACATGGTGAAAAATTTCCTTTGAACTATGCTTTGATTAGAAAAGTCCATTCAAAGAATATGTGATTTCTGCTGTAGACAAGCTTGGAGGTCATTGAACTGAAAAGAAATTTTACCTATGTGGTTTGAGCGGTCCTGTTCAGGGCAGTTTGGGCAAGAATGGTTGCTGCTATGTGAATTATTTTAAAGTAACATCTTCAGACTCTGAATCGTATGGTCTGCTGACCGTCAGTGGGTAACGAAACCCTGAATCATTGATTACTCTCCCTCCCTCCCTTCTCTCTCTTGCTGTCTTTCTTATTGCTTGCTTAGTTTGGGACTCCGCAAAAAAATTCAGGGAATTGCTATTAACCTCCGGTGACTGAGAGTGCCTGCCCCCATGAGGGCTGGACACATTTCCTTCTGCTCTAGCTGCAGCCAAGGGCCAGAGGCTAATTTACGGCTCAGAGTTGCTTCCTTGAGATTTGGTGCAGGCAGCTGCTGGGCCTCCTCCAAGTCCAGGCTTATCAAGGTCCCTAGAAACATTTCCACAAGAAGCAGTATCTTGTGTCCTGCAGCTCCTACCCTATTCCCTCCATGGAAACACGGGGCTGCATCCAGCTCTGGGGATGGAAAGTATCCCTACTTGTCCCCAGCCTGAGTAAACTGCAGGCAGGGATACTACAAGCCCTTCCACTGCTTGTCTCTGAGATTACCTTGGCCTTCCCTGAATGCATCTAGAAATTGTGAGAAGTTTTATGCTGGGACCATCAGTCCATGGGCAATTAGACTAGCTCAGCATCCGCTTGTGTTCCTTGTTGGTTTGCCCATGGTTTTTGCAGCCAGCAGAATAAAAATGAAAGGCTCAAGTTCCAAGTCCATCCAGTCTCTGAATCTTCTTTTTAACCTGCCTGTTAACCTTGAATCTGCTCTGGTACCTCCTTCTAGTAGTGACGGCCAATGCCGTGGAATATCTCAATCCAGTGATGAGAGAGCGCTAAGCATCAAGTAGCTCCCTCCCTGCTTGATGGCAAGCTCAGGGCTGTACTTGTTCTATTATTATTATTTTAGTTTATGTCACTGGAAATGGGGGCAATCTGAGAAAGCATTTGCAAGTTCATTGAAGTTAAACAAACATTCCCAGCAATCAGGGAAAGCAAGGCACAGACTAATTCCCAGTGGTTTGGGAAGCTTCTTAGAGGGTGGGCTCTGCTATTGCAGCAGCAATCTCCCCACCCCCCCACCCCACCCCCCAACCCCAGTGCATCCCCAGGCTTTGCCCATGCAGGGGTGGGCAGGGAAGGGGAGATGTGGGGCTGAAACCCAAGGTGGGTAGAAGGGGCACTACAAGGAGCTGGTGTGGTAGGGTGGAAGGCTAAGGGAGGGAGAAGACAGAGCTCGAGGCAGAGAAGGAAAGGAATGAGAGTAGAGGGAAGAACAAAGGAACTAAATGAAGAGGAGAAAAGGAAAGAAAAAGAGAGGTAAAACCTGTCCAAAGCCAAGGCACTGAATGAAAGACAGGCAAATAAGTAAGAGGCACAATGACAGTGATGCGATACAGAGGAGGGGAGAGTGCAAGGGAGAGAGAATCACTGATCCACATCCAAAGGGTGTGACAGTGGGAAATACCAAGAAAAAACAGGCAGCTAAATAGCTGAGCAGGGTCTCCTGGAGCAGATATGCATGACTGACTATGCTACAGCTGAAAGAGGTGTGGGCAATACTCTCTCTGGCCCGAGCCGCCTTGCTGCACAACCCTGGCTGTCATTTCCATGAGCACTGGGCTAGCAGTGGCCCTGAGGACCCTGTGTCAGCCTCTGGACAGTGCTCAGCTGGGGAGCTGCCCCTGTCAGTAAGCGGGCTGACTGGGATGTGGGTGAGTCAATGTGTGATAGCTCTGGGCTGAGCCTTACCCGCTCCCCCACTCCTCACAGCGGAGGAGGGAAGTGAGATGGAGCAGCTTCTCCAAGGCACCAAGGAGATATGAGAGAGGAAATCCACGTGGGGAATGCAAGTTGTTCAGTCCTTTGCTTGTAGCTTTGTGTCACCCTACTTGTAAAACGTAAAGGGCGATGCTTACTCTTGCCCCTGAAACCTGACGTTTGGCTGTGGTGCTGCAGGGGAGGCAAGGTGCTCTCATGAATATCCTGTTCAATTATCACAGACCATCCCATCAGCATCCCATCATCAGTCAACTAAGGTTTCAACGAGGAAAATATTTTGACTCTGCTCCCACCTCCTCTGTCTTCTCACAGGGCTCTACAGTGAACTTCTGCTCCACAGAGCATCTGGACAGTGGTATTTCTACAGGATCTTTCACCCCCCACTGCTTTACACCTAGACCTGCACAAAGAAGAAAAGGTCTCTCTCGTCCTGAACTGCAGCTACTGCTGGGGTGAAACCCTATAGCTGCTACTTGTGCCCACAGCCACATACAGCAGTTGAACTTCAGGGGGGACAGGGGTGTGTATCCCACCTGAAATGACAGGGTGACCTGAGGAAGATAGCAACAAGGATTCTTGATCAGGATCTGGCAAGGACAGTAAAGTCAGCACTGCCTTTCTCACTCTTCATTTTCCTCCTGGAAATGAACTTTTGTCTTTTGTTTTTCTAATCTGAAAGAGAGCCTAACCCACAGCACCACCTTTAGCCAACAGCTTCCTCATGCCCCAAGGAGCAGAGCACAATCTTTCCAATCACCAGAGCTGCCCCCAGCAAAACCAAAGTAACCAGAGTTGCAGGTCTATGTAATTTGATAAACTGGCTCTAAAGCAGCTCCACCTAAGATATCCTCTTTCATAACCTATTCAGCTTTTGTTCCAGGTAGACCAATCCCACATCCCCACTGCAGAGCTGAACTGTGTGTGTACCAGGACTTTCTATCCCCAAAGAGAAGGAATCCATAGCAAAGGCTTCTACCTATTGGTATAGGCTCCATCTCCTCACTGGGGCAGCTGGCTTTTTCTCAGTTTCTGGTTCTGACGGGTTCAATGGGTCTCGGTGGCATGGCCTCTCCTTACCAGCCAGGACTAGCTCTGCTGCTTGCTCCATGCGACTGCCTGACCCCGCTAACACCAGCTCCACTAGGACAGGGTGTCAGCCTTGCTGCTGGAAGGAGAGAATGATGGTGGTGCATGCTGGCTCTGATTGTCGTAGAAGCTCAGTTTATTGATTTATGTTGGGGATCTTCATGCCCACCTGGGCTTGAGTGACCCAGAGATTGCCCTCATGTATCCACATGTACTTCTTCCTCTGGCTTGTCCTGGACATTTTCTCCACCCGCCTTTACTTCAGTGCTACCATTGGTGCTGATGTTTGCTCCACAGATTTTCTGCAAGGTGGCTGATAGGGCTTTCACAACATCGTGTGTATGAATTCACAACAAGCAATGGGTAAGACATGGACCCCTCTCATGGATCTGAATTCTTCACAACAGCAGCATCTCTTGGATGCTGGAGACCTTATAGAAAACCTTCTGTGAAATCACTCTTGGCCTACATTTTTTTCCCTGGTTCCTCTTACATGGTTGAAGTACAAGCACAGAAAGAAGGAGAGAGATCTTGTATTTCCTCCCCACTTAGTTACTAGTTCGGGTGAGAACGGGAAGAGTTAAATCTACTCTTAAGATATCAGATATAGAAGACAGGTCACTGGTCCTACCATAAACTCTTAGATACCGCTGACTTACAGCAAAGCGTGAGAAGACCTATACCACCTCTCTCTGTTCCTCCTATCCCAAACTTTGTACAGCTTATTAACAAACAGTTGTACTGAGATCTTACTGGAAGGCCAATGCCAAATGCAATGTTGGATGGTGAAAGTGGAGTGTAATTTCATTGATTTTAGTAACATTTTCACTTAGGAATAGTTTTTACAAGACCTCTGCGGTCTGCTGCTCCAAACGACTCGTGAGAGGACATTGTTCCATTTCAGAAGGACTCTGAACTTAATTGAATTAGTGTTTATAGCGTTGCAAGAGCTTCAGATGCACAGCAAGGTAAAGCATTGTGCAATATTTAAGCTGCATTCTTCTCTGTTCCCTCCTGCCAGTGTAGGATGAGAACACCCTCAAAGGAGGCATAAGTGTCTGTCAGAACCTGAAAAGCTCTCCAGAGGGGACCTGTATGACACAGCTTTTTTTCACCTGAGAACCTGGGTGTGACTGCCTGGGACCACATCCAGCTTGTGTAACTTCAGTGCTTTCCAGGGTCCGTAAAACTGATGAATCAGGCCCGATGATTGCAGCTGTCACTCCTGAGCGGCACAGTGCCGAAGGCATTATGTTGTGCCATACCCCTCTCCCATCCTTCAGGTAGGGTTGTCACCAGAGCACAGACATGGCTTTGATTGGAAAGATCCTTTGGGGCCACAGGCAGCTGAACACCAGACCCAGTAGCCTCAGGGCTTAATCACTTATTCTAGAGACTGGCACCAAGCTACGGGAAATGCACACGTGGCTTCGAGCCATTTTGTTTCCTACTTTGCTCCTCTGCTGTATACAGCCCTATTGAAAAAGCGGGGAGGGGGAAGGCAAGCCTGCAGTGTATGCTGCGATAGACCCTTTGTGGATACTGTTAAGTTAGCGCTAAAAAGACCTCCAGCCAAAAGGAACACGTTGAATAGAATGTGCTAGGGGAAAAAAAAAGCCACAAGTGTTTGGATTCACCACTTACAAGGGCTAGTATGTCACAGCCACATTTAAGTAGTCACCCAGAGCTTCTCCTAAGCTTTCTGCTGCAGGAGAGCTGTTCTTTCTCGCTACTTTTTTCACTCCCTGGGCTTACCATCTTTAAGTTATTATTAAAAAGGACTTCAATAACCTTTAAACATCTTGGTCCTAAAGTCTTCTGGCTTTTTTCCGTTCCTCAGTCAGGAGGCATAGCAGTAGCCTCAAAGCACTGCACATTGCAATGTGCTTTCCCCAGGCACACAGTTTAGATCACTGTATCTGGTGCATCTGTAGCACAGCCATCCTGTGATCTACAGCCATCCTGTATATCCAGGCACCCCTGGAGCCCTCCCTGTAGAAGGCTTTACTCAGCAGCCCCCCAGCAGAGATGTCGAGGGAAAAGGCACTCCTGGCAAGGATGAGGGGATGGCTGGGCAGGCAGGGTGCACCAAGCTCCTTCCACTTCTTCCTGCTCTTCTGCAGATGTGATACTGAAGGAGTGTTTTCATCCTTAGAAGCACTTGTGAGTTTCTGGAATAGGAATCTCTATTATATAATAGAAATTCATAGAAAAAATAGAAAATCGTAGGATCACATGCAAAGCCAGACAGAAAGCACTGGGAAGTGTGCGCAGACGAACTAACACCAGAAAATGTGCAGTGTTTCCTCTTCTGTTAGTAAGGGTCACCTCACACTACACAGCTTTGTCACACACTGAAAAGTAAATAATTAGAAATCTCCAGGGTCCTCTAGGATGCTCCTGTACACTGCAGCAGGGATGATTTTCTTCTGCTTTAAACCCCCCAACACACACACACAGGAGCAGTGTTTTTTACCAGTCTTTGGACATTCCCTCCAAAGATGATTCTCTGGGTTTCTCTGTCAGTTTATTCCTTTGTTGAACTAAAGAGTTCCTCCCAGAGTTTTGACCAGCCCCCTGCATCCTGTCCATGCTGAGAATAGTTTGTTTCTGCTTTCTTGGTAACGCTTCTTAATACCTCAATAGCTCTCACCTGTCACATCATCCTTCTTTGCCAGATCACTTTTCCTTCGCAGTCTTAAGCCCTAATCAGAGATCTTTCTTTGGTTACTGAATTTACATTTTTCTACTGAGAAATGATTAAAATGTCTCCCCAGCTTTAATGAATAATGAAACACTATACGCACAAAAATAATAATTAGCAATATAGCTAAAAATAACAATGTGTGGATCAGACTCCCAAAGGCAGCAGGAAAAGCTGCAGCCATGAACATGGATGGTGCTGAAAATAGCTATGCATTTAAGGAAAAAAAAAAAAAAAAAAGAAAGAAAGAAAAAAAGAGAAGAAAAAAAAAGGAAAAAACCTTAGGGGAACTTGTGAATGGCCGAGTGTCGTATAGATAGATAGCAGTCCACACAGATTGTTAAACACAGTCCTGAGTCTGACTGCTGTAATTCCTGTCAGCCTCCCCCAAATTCTGACTGCTGTAATTCCTGTCAGCCTCCCCCAAATGCTGTTCAGCACATTTAGTTTTCTGAGGATGTCAAGAAGTTGGGTAGCTGGAGCAGGCTAGGACAAGATGGAGCAGAAGGATGTCAAACACTTTTCAGAAGTTCTCCAAGCATTTCCATCAGGCTGCTATTGTCCTAATGGTGAGCTTCCAGATGAAAGAAGAGGTGCCCACTGTGAGAAGAGGCAAATGCATGAGGATTTATGATGATGACAAGCATTATTATTTCTACATCCTCGGGATATATCTCCCTTGTGGTGCTGAGAAAGGAAGCAATGAAACAAGCAACAGGAGTCAAGACAAAGGGAGTGTGCTAAACACAAGAAAGGGCACAGTCAGCATATTGGTTTGCAGAGGAAAAATAATCCAGATAATATAGGAACCAGCTTGCTTTGTCCTAGCACCTTCTAATATATAGAGCCATTTCTTGGTAGAGAGACATAATTCATGATTCTTCAGGAAGTCACAGGACAAGGCTGGTTTTTGCCAGTACAATTTATTGACCCATTAACAATAAAAATACTAAGCCCTTCATAAGATACATCATTGGAGTTAAGCAAATTGTAGGTCTGCTCAAATGAAGCAAAGATTATGATATGCAAATGTCTACATTATGTGGCCAGGTTATGTCATTAGTTGTACTCTGCTTTTCAGAATAACTGGTCCCTCAGCCGTGAAAATAGACAAATCATGGAAATTCCACCATAGTGAATGATTACCTATCTAAAATTTTAGCCCAGGAGTGTGGCTTTTTTTTTTTTTTTTAGTAACTCTTTCTTCTTCCTCCTTCCCAGTCAGAGAGAGGAAATCATATTATATAACAAACTGGATGTCACTCACACACACACACATATATATATAAACATCGTGGAGTGAGTAGTTTGCAAGAAATCCACCATCTGAAGTCAGTTTGCATAACCACTTCACTAAATCCTGC
The DNA here is from genome assembly GCF_023634085.1 of Falco cherrug. Classification (NCBI taxonomy): domain Eukaryota; kingdom Metazoa; phylum Chordata; class Aves; order Falconiformes; family Falconidae; genus Falco; species Falco cherrug. The sequence continues at coordinate 5,776,612 of NC_073701.1, forward strand.
TGAAATGAAATCAGAAATCAATCCTAGATACAGAATATTTTCAAACAGATTAAATTCAACAAGAGTAATTTGATCCCTTTCAGAAAGAATGAAGTACAAATGCACAAACACTGCCTGTACTCTTTCAAACCAGTCACTAACTCAGGGCTTTGGGATAAGCCTTAGTAGCATCTGAGAGTACTCAGTGCAGAACTGGAGCACCTATTGGGGCTTTCAGGTAACTAACATTTTGATCTCAGTGCAAAGCAGAGGAAAAAAAGTTTCCACCTATATGTTGCTCTGGTTGCAGAGGCAATTATTTTGAAGCCTGAAGAAAATACAACGCATCCCCCAAGATGCCTGCTTTCCAGATTGTACTCCCACAGCACTTTACAAACATTCATGAATTATTAACATTTTAGTATACAATCCTATGCTTTAGCTCTTGTGGGTCAACATAAGCTTGACTGAAAGAAGATGTAAAGGACCAGGTTTTAAGGAACGAATGGTGGGTTCTTGACAAATGCCTACTTGCCTTAATCCAATTGAAACCACTGCAAATTAGGCAACAAGGCTCTCTGAAAACCCTGCTAGGCTCCTGCCTGTATAAATCGTATTTGTTAGAACAGTTCTGTAAATTGCCTGCTACCACCTTGCCACTGTTTGGCACTAGGCTTGTAAATACTTGCTGAAAGATTGCAAAGTAAAACAAAGGAGCTTAAAGATGACTTAAAGCATTAGTAGGAAATCTGGATATTTGAAGCTTAGAAAATTCACAGGTACAAAGGGATTACACCTATTTTTTGCAGTTGGAAGTTGGAAAGTTAAAATGCAAGAAGCAGAGGCTTGGCAAAGGAGAACAGAAGATCTCAGCATTAGGGCAGCTGACAGATGGCTGTCCTACGACACTGCCCTACCTTTGCTGCTGAATTCTTCTGTTAGTGGAGCCCATACTTTTCACAGGGTGGTTCCTAGTGGCGTGTTCTGCACCTCTGAGTAGCTGGCTTCAAACACCTTGAATCTGATTTGGAGCAGTGCTGAGCACTCAGAGCTGCAGCTGACAGTAATGGGAGATGTTTTCAGCTATGTGCAATTGAAAATAAAAGCTACTAATAAAAGTCAGGTCCTCCGTTTCTCAAATTCAGCACATAAAATGAGGAAGCCCTACTGACCAAAACTCTCTTTTTGCACCTCGGTTGTCCGTCTGCAAAAAATGAAGTAAAAATACTCAGCTGTCTCACATGGGTGTTGGACAGATTTACTAAGTAACATTAGGGATGTGCTCAGAATCAAAAGACAACCCAGGAGAAAATTAGTATTTCTGGTTTCAGAGCAGAGTTTGAATAGTATTTATTGAGCAAAGCTGTGGGGTCACACGCTGTCTTATTACGAGAAAACAAAATATTGAATAACTGCTCATTAAGTGAGCACTGTCCATTCTGTGACCTGAATGCAGCAGGAATCCCTGGAAAGAAAAACATGTTCCTGTTATTAGAAGTGTACTGAAATACATTCACAAGAGGAGATCATGCTGAGGTTGTGCAGGCAATTGCATTTCCAATATAGGCTTATTTTTTTAATACTTGACTTAGCAGCCATAATAACTTTCTTTTAACATAGTTTCTCTGCGGTCTTTTTCACACATATACTAGGTTATGTTGTAGCTGAAAACTAGATCTGTTTCTGCTCCTAGTAACGTAGGATAATTCAACTGTTAACCAGATTTCACTTTCTAAAATGCAATTAACTAAACCATGGGAGTTCAAATCTCTTGGCCTCATGAGCATCTTAAAAACACCCAAACCTTCCACAGCCCTACTCAGTACCTTAGGTAAGGTGAGGGATTTTTCAACAAGTAGCTCCCAGGTGGAAAACAGCAGTGGCTCCCCAGGGTCCCAGCACCCAGTGTGGGATGGGATGAGACTGGGTGCCCAGCTGAGTCCTAGAGCTCGTAGGGATCTGTTGGCCTCAGCAGCCACTAAGAGCTTCCTCCCACATGGAGATGCTGATAAAAAATCAGTCCTAAAATCAGTAGTGTACTCTCAGTAATGTGATGTATCTCCATTGTGGGAGTCATAATTCAATCGCTCAGTATCTGCCTGTGACTTAAAAGCCAAAAGCTGGCCATCCTTGAATTAGGTGAGGAAGGATTAGCAGTGGAAAACGAAACATTTTTCTTAGCAAAAAATAAATTAATAGAAAGCAAGTCTTATCTGGCAATTTAATGAGTGCACAATTACTGCATCAGGGAAAAGCCCCCTAAAGATTTAATCATTTAATATGTACAAAAAGCTACTGAACAGAGAATTACTTTGTTCAAAGGATCAGTTATACCCTAGCCTAGTTTTTAGCAACTCAATAGCTCGCCTGCAACATCAGAGCTGGAATAGCAGGGGTGCTGCAGGGCAAAAGCACAGGGTGTTGATAAAAGTGGAGCAAAGGAATGACAGAAATCCCGTTCAGCAGTTTCCTGCGCTCTGTATAACTGAGCGCTATTTCACTGCCACTGGCAGCGAACTGACCTCCTGTTTACACCACAGTACTTGAAACTTGTGTTTTTTTAAAAACTGTGCGCCCATCTCCAATTCTGATTAGCTTCTCCAGGAATTTCTGCGCTGCTCGGAGTTTTCACAAACAAATTTCCAAACAGCAGAATCGCTCTGTATGGTACCCCTCAGAGCTACTCGGCATACGCTCATCTGCTGCGCCTGACAGCAGGAGAAGCTTAGAGGCAAGTACCCAGGAGTGAAGTTGAAAAATTACAGGTTGGGGATATCAGCATCGATGGTACCATACTGTGTGAAGCTAAGAGGCAACGAATCAGATGTGAAAGATGGAACTGAATGGGGCTGGATATAAGGAGGCAGAGCAACAAGGAGCACATTTTGCTCTCTGCAAGGACAGGTCAGAACCACAGAAGAGAAAGAGAAGAAAGCAAGCCCTACCAGTGGGCTCTCTTACTGCATTTTACGAGATGGGAAGCCTGACTTTAGCTTGATAAGGCCCCTTCAGCTCTGGAGCGGGTGCTTACAAGACACAGTATTATCTGCTGTGGTCTGTGTTTCTCCCATGGGGAGAAGCCGCCAGTGGAGCCACATGATTGTAAGTGCTTCCAACAAAATTATCTCCTGACTAGTCCAGTGCATTTTCTGCGTCCCCCTAAATTTCTGTGCTGTAGCAGTATACACTTCTTTTGTGACAAAACCAGAAGCAGGAGTTGCCCCAGGGGTAGGCTGAAACCCCACCTGATTTGGGAGCAATAGGGACTACCAAATCTGCACCATCTCACAAATGCTAACACGAGATCTGCACTTCCACGACCTTCTGGGCAAACGTGCATCAGGTTTGACCCAGAGGGACAACCACAAATTCAATTTGCAAAGGGAACTCTTTCCTCCCTGCACTGACAGCCTCCCAGTTCCACTCCTAACTAGCAGAGGGACAGTATCCTTCCTCCAGACCTGCCAACAGGACCTTCTTTTTTGGCTACCTACACTGCCTCCATGAAGTATCTCTCTGGATCAGTCTGCCTTGACCATCAACTGTGTATCAGTCCTGACAGCCAGAGGTTTAACTCCAGAGAAGCAGGAGGAGGGTTTCTTAAGCTGCCATGGAAGGCAGGCTCAGCAGAAGGTCCTCAAAATAGGAGACAGGGTATCCTCATAAGGCATAGGCTTCAAGCCATAACCAGTGATTAGATGTGGCAGGTTTACAGTGTCATGCCATGCTGGCACATCTTAGGACAACAGACATAAGCGCAGCTCTTCTTCCATGCTTACAGAGTGCTAATGAATTGCTGTTTTTCCAGGACTTCCGAATTTCTGTACTAGAATTTCTGTATTTCCATTTCAGTCTCTGCTAAGAAAAACTCTCCCTTGAGAATGTTAGGCTGCTTTGTGCCTCCCACGGGAGAAGTAAACTTTTTTCTGGAGATAATTCATGGACACAGAAGCCTAGGAGGCAACTTATCAGTCCATCAGCAGCCAGCATATGTAGCAATAGTGGGAAAAAATCCCACCTGTGCTTGGCCTGAAAAACTCTGTCCCATCTTGGACACCAGAGCTTTAAGGGAGGAAATACAGACATCCATAGTCTCCGCAACAAGAACAGCACATTCAGACTAGGGAGAAACCCCAAGCAGGCTCTCATTAATAAAAGTGTATGACCATGTATCACCAAGGTTCTTGCCTCTTCTTGGGTTCCCTGTTAGGCCCAGCTTGAAGGCTCTGTCCTCTTTCTTAAACCCATCCTGGTCTGGAGCTTCCACAGAGTTCCATGCAGACTGCCTTTCCTGGTGCAAGCACAACCTCCCCATCTGGAGGTCCTCCAGGGCAGCAATCAAAAGCCTGAACTTCATGAAAACAGCACCAAGGTCGGGACATAGGACCTGTGATACCATAGACCAGCTTGCTTCTTCAGCTCTCCAGCTCTGCCCTTCCTCAGGAGATCCTCCCATAGAGTCCTGTAGGCAGGTACACACCCGACTCCCACAGTCACAAATACAAAGTGACTGGCAAATAAAGCAAATTGTTTGCATTACTCAAGCTATTTCTGCCAGGTGAGAAGGGAAGAAGAACAAACCCTAGCTTTTCCTGTCATTTGCAGATAAATTCATGCAAGGCAAGTGAATACTAGTTTAAAAGCTATTGGTTGTATATAGAGAAAACAGGCAAAATTACTTCAGTAGATAATTCCACTTTCTTCTGTGCCTCAATTTCCTCATATACAAAGGGAGTAAAACCAGGCTTGATTTGTTAAGGATTTAAGCTGACATCTTCTGACACCAGTGAAAAGTGTAGTACTAGTTTCAGTGGTAACACATTTGGCCCATTTTTGCCTAATCATTTTGCAACCCATCGTTCACAGGCACAAGTACAAAAGTAGCGTGAGTCATATATTACATAAAAAGCCTGTCTTACAAGCATCTTTCTGGGCACATGGTAAAGGTTGAAGCAGAAAACATTAAATGGAGGCTACCTGTGAAACCTTGCTTTGAGTCTCTTATGCATGTGCCTTATAATAAATAGTCTTTATCTTTTTTTTTTCTTGAAAGTCTCCCCCCACCCCAGCTACTACAAAGGATAGACAGAGCTCACTGAGTGGGTAGTGATTCTGTAATTTCCCGTTATCCTAATTTCAGGCATGGCAAAGTGCCTCATTTGCCACATATCATTCAAACCCATCACCGAATGCAGAATACTAATTTCCTCATGGTCTTTTTCTGTGGTGTTATTTGGCCATAATATCTCAGTGCTTCACGAGCCTTAATGGATGTTCTCTGAGGGAGGTAGGTGGGGTTGTTATCTCCATTTTACAGACAGTGAAATCAGACATAAAGAGGTCAAATGGCCAGAGCACCTACTAATTTTGGGTCCCTAATTTGCCATGTCTTGCATTACCATTTCCCCAGTTGTGTATGTGTTGAGAGCAGAACTCCATACAATGCCGATTCTGCACTTCTGCAAGTCAGACCCCAGGTGTCTCAGACTGAGAACCCAGAAAATGAGAACACACCAATTAGTGGCCACCCATAGAAAACCTCATTTATATGGCTTTTTCATATTACATAGGAACTCACAGCAAAAGGCAGGAAAAAGCCTAATTGTTCAGGGCAGTTTTGAATTGCCAAAACATGAGACCATTGTTCTGTTTTTGAACAGCCCCCTGCCCAATTCAATATATAACCTTTATCACTGGCAGTAAATGAAACAGGAGACCTATAGAAAACACCTTCGTTTACAGCAAAACTCATTCGGTCCGTAAGTATATTCCATTCTGTGCACTGAATGAGACAGGGATCCTATTGAAAAAAGAAATTACCAGTATTTGATCTTATAATTAAGGACCACATAATTATGCCTATATGTGAGAGAAGACAAATTAAAGATGGACAGGCAACCCTTTTAATTAATTCTCTATACTCTAAGTGTTTGACTTTGAAAACTGAATGTATGCTAAAGTGTTTAAACTCTTTATTTTAAAAATGTAAACTAGAAAGGAAGAAAATAGGAAATTTCACCATTTGAAATCATAGTGGCATTCTTTTGCCTTACACTATAAAGGTGCAACTGCTGTTTATTAAATGGTTGCAAAACTCTTTACATTTTCAAAGCTTTATTCCTCCAATCTCAACAGATACAGTCAAGTAACACATTAAAAAAACATGGTGTCTATTTGAAGAAGATCCCTACCAAGAAAAATCTTATCCAAACAGGGAACACTCATCCAAATTTGATGTAGTTGAAAAGATTGTCTTTGACTATTACAATTTATCTCATCCCCAAAAAGTTGGGTAATCCTGACTATAGGCAGGGTGTCTTGTTCCACACACACCCCCCCTTGTGCGGTGTAAAGGCTTTGGAACAACCAAAGAAAGGATATCTTCCCGAGGGTTGTACGGACTCGGCGTGTGGTAATGGAAGGTACCACAGGTTAGCTTCAGTCCTATATTCTCATGCAGCAGTAGCTTTTCTGCTGCATGAGAATATATCAGTGAAGGTGAATATTATATCTCAGCATGTTTTATTCAGTATTCCCAGCAACCGCTGGGACACATCATAATGGGAGCAGAGGGGATTAAGCACTGAAGGTGAGTGCTAGTAGGGCTACAGCACTCCAGCTGGAAGTTTCTGAGTGGCTGCCATATAAATGCTTTGAGACAATTCATGTTGGCAGAAGAAGCCACCAACTGATAAACCCTTTGTAATAATCCTGTGCTGAGGATGATGGAAAGGGAACCTTAGTGTGGAAATCCAGAAGACGTCCACGTTCAGAAGACAAATGTTGGAGCTAAGTCTAGGAAAACCATAGTCTTAAGTTCACTAGAAAATATGGAGAGAACTAGGCACCCCAGTATCACAATATACCAAACAAATGCCTTTAGCAAACATTGAAAAGACAGTGGCATCTAAGCCATCTACGTTTAGGCATCTTGCTCTGCTTATCAGGGAGGCATCTAGTGTTTTAGATTCCAAGCCCTGAACCCCTGCCCAGAGAAAAAAAAAAGAAAACAAACAAAAAAAACCACCCTACTATATTTTCTCTCTGACAGCATGCAGAAGACAGGTATTTATCTAGTATCTCAGTGGAGACACTGGCTTCCTTAAATTATGGGAGATGTCAATTCACCTCTACTACACTTCAAAAGACATTAAGTCTTACCTTCCTCATACAGAAGATTGTTTAGAGTAAGCTGCTCCTAGCTTTTCCTGCTTAAGCTCTTAAGACTTTTTTTCATGGACGAATTAAATAAGCATGAAGCCAGAGAGGGAGAGAGCATAGAAGTAAATATATCTTTATAGCCTACTGGTTAAGCACTCTTCTGCAAGAGGACAGATTGGGTCCAGATCCTGCTTCAGTGAATATTTGACACTAATAACACAAAATAGTGTTAAGAGAGACCATTTAGTCCATCCTCTGGTCCAGAAGTACATCCAATAGCCCTTTGGTGATTGGAGCTGCCGTAGTTTTCTCAAACCATCTATTCCAGCGCGTCACAATCGTTTTGGACTCTTCCTAAAGGCTAGTCTGAATCACTCTGATGTCCCATTAAAGACCATTAGTCCTTGTTTCATCTACCCTGGACAGGAAGAACAGATTACTCCCATTTTATTGCGCTTCCCAGATCAGCATCCTGACCCCTCTCAGCCTTATTCCTTTTAGGTTAAACAACCCTAATTTCAGTCTTTCCTCACAAATTATATTTCCCTTGACCTCCAGCAATTATCAGCATCCCAGCCCGCACTGTCTCTCACTGGATCACACTTCCTTAGAGTGCAGTACAAGACTAAGGCATGACACTTCAGCTGAGACTTACATGTTCTCAATCAGAGCTGAAGCCTTATTAGCTGTATCTCAGAGCCTATACTCCCATTTGCACAAACTGGTAAGATGATGTTCTCCTTTTGACAACAGAATGACATTCTAGACTAACTTTGAACTTGTGGTCCTCTAGAGACCCTGTCTCCCCTCCTGAAGGAGAGCTAACTGGCTTGTTGGCTTCCATGGACAGCTGACTGCAATTTGCTAATCACTCCCACAGAGAGCACTTTACATTCATGTCGCAACACTCTCAAATCTATCAAGCTGCAACGAGGTTTTTTTACCATCACATACCAACATACTCTTCATACTAGTCCCTCTGCTGCCTTCTCCTTGTCTCTCCTCACCCAGAGCACATGCTCTCTCTGCTTCTTCTTCCTCGGCTGCTCCCTCTTCATCGGCTCTCAACCCCTTAACAGAACCAGCCACAGCTGCACCTTGTCTACATCAGCCAACCCACCACCCCTGAAGCCAGCCCACAGTTGTATATTATCAATGATAATTAACCTGCCTTCATTCCTCTACACATTCACTCTGATGCTGTTCAGATCAGGTCCTTGGTTTGACAAGCTTGCCTTGAATTTTAGTAACTTCCACCAGCCTATACCTGCTTCATGCCATCTGCAGATTCTAAAGAACACTGTCTCTAGACAGTCATCCAGACCAAAATTAAAATACAAAGCACAATGTATTTAATGAAAACATGAAGCACTAACAGGCCACAGCTCAAGCTTGTGGCAACCCTCTCAACAGTCTTGTTTCAACACAAAATCAGTAGAGAATTGCTCATAGAGTAGGATTATCTACACCAGTTCTGCAACCCTGCTGTAATGTTTTCCTTTGGACCATGTTTCTTTGCCTCACTTATGATAAAAGCCTGTGAGATAATGTCAAAATCCTTACAAATGACAAGGTATGACAACTACTTCCCCTGTATCCACAAAGCTTGTTACAGAAGAAAGCTAAATTAGTTTGACATGATCTATTCTTGACAGATCTGTGCTGGCTCCTAATAATCTCCTTTATTTGATTATTTCCACCATATTTTTTTCCCCAGGAATGAAGTTAAACTGAGTAGTCTGTAATTTCTTACTTCTCCTTGTTCTTCTTCAGCTTTCTGACACCTCATTCAGCCCTCATGAGTCCTCAAAGCATTCAAAGCTCATGGTTCAGAGGTTGCTTCCATCAGCTTTGTAAATAAACTAGGACAATTTAAAACAACCGTCTTCCATCAGTACATCCTAATTTGCTCTGCCCTCTTCCTAGATCCTGATCTTCCTCCTTTGTGGCTCCTATTGATTGCTTTACCCATCAGCTTGCAGTTGATCATGTTACTGGAGACATGCAAAATAAACATAAAACGCTTTGGCCTTATTGAAAACACATGATGCAAAGCTTTAACCAAAGCTCTTCCCTCCCCTCCATGAATATCATAAACACTAAGGTAGAGAGTCAGGATGATATCCTTTTGCTCTGGCCCAATTAATATTTTATTTGTCTGTGCAAAACAGATCAGCGTCTCCAGGAAACACTGGTCCCAGTATGTTCTATAGCCTAATAGCACATTTTCCTGGGAGGTGGGGGTACAGATCTACTCGGGCAGAGATGGTATATTCACCACATCTCTAGGTAAATACTCTGATTATAATCAAAGTCTTTCTGGATAAAAGGAAGGTAGTACATTCCCTTCCTCTTGGATGCATTCTGCACAGACACTTGACTGGCGTACTCGGTCAAACTTACCCATTTTGGCTGTGCAGGGAAAGCAACTGGAAGAACACTTGGTTTGTAGATCCCAAGGTGTTTAGCTGTTAAGTCGGTATTGAGCTGATTATTGCTTATAAAACTAAGGATCATGTAGCCATGCCAGCAAGCAGCCTTTAAATGCTTAGGGGACTTGCCAGATGTAAGCATAATTATCTTAGGAATTTAGGCACCTCCACAGTTAGAAAGGAAGGAAGCTCTAAAGTTCTACAGCCCATGACCATCGCCTCTAAGAAGGTAGTTCAACTTAGATTGGCAAGTATTTCTCAGTTCAGAACAATGGTAAAATACTGTGACACATTTCAGACTTCTCTTGTCAGGCACACCCTAAATAAAAAGTAATGAAATTCCGCAAGATAAGGCATTGTCTTATGATATCTTCCTCCTGAACTGTGGAATCATATGACTCAAAGGAAGAAAACAAAGAACATAAGGAGGAATTAACTTAACTTCAAAAGATTTTCTAAAAGTTCCTATAAGCCATTAGGGCTCATTTCTCACTAATTTGTCAATTATTTTGTCTTCCACAGAGTCTCGTACAGTGACATCAAAATGGAGGGTTCCTTTTGCTTCACATCTAGTTTTACCCTATAAGGGGGAAGTTTCAGGTATTGATTCAGATACTAACTATCCTGTGAAAGTTATCCATCTTCTTCCTATTTCATGGAGGTTTCGGTTAGCTTCAGTTCTTCAGTTGTTTTGGGTGGAAATATTTTTCCTTGCTCCATTCGCCCTTTCCTTAGGATTTAATCTCTTCTAGCTGCTGTTCTGACTGGAAGTTAGGATACAAGGGAAAGGCTGTTTGCCAGATCCTGTGATTTAGGTGGGACTGGTTGCATCCTTAGCATGCTTTTGACTGCAATTTTAATGGTCAACATTAAACATCAATTTTCTGTGGCAAGTTTCTGTCCTCAAAACTCTATGTAGGGCTTGAAGTGTCCCTGGGTTTTCCACTGGAAATGCAAACAGCAGGAAGGTTTAAAACCACTGTTTTGCATCTTTGATCAGGCCAAGTCTCCATTCTGACAGATTCCAGCTCAGCTGTCCAGTACAGGTTTTCGCAAGCTGCCAGCCTGACTACTCCAACACACCAAGCTAAGCATTTAAATCTTGACCCTGAGAGAGGTGTCCCCAGTTCTGAAGCACACAAGCATCATTTCAGTGCAGCTCTCTGACCTACAGCTTCAGAGCTAGCTTCAGATCCAAACACACTCCCCTCCACCCCTAAGTTTTAGGGGCGTTCAAACCAAGTGACTAGGATTCTTTTACAGCCTATTAGCTTTACTAATTACCAGCCCTTACAAAAAGGTGTCTCCTACAGAGAGAAATCTTAAATATTGTGAGATGTCCCAGCTTTCTATAAATAGAGATATACAGTGATTATAGCTGGAATTAATTCAAGAAACTTCAGAATTAAGATGAGTAATGAATGGGATTGACATTTATTGGCTATAATTTAAAAGAATATAAGTACATCCTGGCTTCCCTTTTGAGGCATCACAGCCAACCAGTCCTGGTGGGAGGAAGGCAGGCTCTCTTGGGCCATCGTGCCAGCCTGCCACCCAACAGTGGCATCAGCAGCCAAGGGACAAGCCCAGAAGAAGTATGAACCCTCAAGAAAGCAGGAATGGTGATACTAGTTTGTACTGCAGGCATTGCTCCTACAGCAGCCATACCCCTCCACAGCCACCTGCTGGGGGTGGGCTACATTTTACTTCTGCTAACAGCAATGTGATAGATGAAGATGCATCACTTTGCTGTCTCTGTCTGTAGCTGTTCATTTGCAGTAGCTGCAACAGCTGACCAAGTGGAAGAGAACTGGGGAAGCTGCAAAAGTGACTGGAAGCACAAAGGAAGAACCCATGTCGTTTTCCCTCCTACCAGCTTCCAGTCTGATACCAGTGCCAGGAAGGGTGAAGGGAATAGGACCTTGGTGATAGTGGCTGAAGCTGCCAGCAGAAGCCCTCAAGAAGCACAGCCTAATGGAGGGTTGGTACCCAGCTGGAGGAGAAGAAGCAGCAGGACAACTGCATGGTCAAGGGAGCAGGAGGAACATGAGCAGAACAGATGGGGAGAGGAGACAAAGTGAATAACAGGCGGAGACGCAGGATCAGTGTAACTCCAAAAGAACAAATTCCTTTTGTTATATTAAAAAATAAATCACTATTTTCATTACACTATTCCTCCACCCCATACACATATTGTAGGTTTCTAAAGGCTGGATCATTGTGATGGTAGGGGATGAGTTAGCACACTGGTGAATAGTAGGGAGAAAACTAAGTTGTAGCCCTACTCAGGCTCTGACCCATAGTAATAAAGCCTGGGTCTGGGAAGAAAATCAATGGTTTGTGTTAAAGGAACTCAAGTGGCTAATAAACATCCCAGCACTGCAGGAGTGACTGAGGATGGATAAAGCAATGCTTTGCCTGTCTAAAGCAGCTCTCACCTGAGGGCATCTGAATCCTCTTTTTTTTTTTTTTTTCCCCACACACTAATTATTTAGTTTTCAAATTAAAGAACATCTTGCAGAGGCAGCCATGACAGGCTGAGAAACTGCTTAGATCAAGTCAGAAAGCGGGTTAATAGCACTGCTAGAAAGAGAAAACAGCTCTCCCGAAACCAATTCCTATATACTAACTACTGCCCTGTGGTGCTTGCAACCACGAAAAGCCATGGAGTTTTACACACACACTCAGCAGGTGATAGAGACAGCCCTAAGGAAATATAAACACCTTCTCCACATGAGGCCATCAGAGCTCTGAGGTTACATGTCACCTCCCAGTGTGCTCAGGAGGATCTTGGAATTATAGATTAAATGAATGTGGATGGATTCCAGACTTTGAGTTTGGACTTCAGATGTTGAGAGGTGTTTCACACGGATACCTGCTCTGGTATTCCCAGAGCAAGGTATTCTGGTATTTCCACCAGCAAGGCATGTGTACTTTCGACTGGGCCTTTCTGGATGACCAAACTCCTTTTAGCAGCCCAGCATTCCCCTGTGTAAAGCTACTGGGCTATGATTGTTGCCTTACAGCCAGACACTGGGCCTTCAAAACTCAGATGCAGCCAGGTATGGACTGCTGCCAAATCTATCCCTGAGACTTATCCGAATCACAGCAAACAGGGGAACTGCATCGTGATTTCCAAAGGGCATCACTACAGACAGCTGCCACCAACAGGTTTCCCATCCTTAGGTGTCTTTAGCCTGGAAGTGTCATCAGAGCTATCATTCATTCCCAAATCCAAACAAAGTCTTCCCTGTGTAAGGAGGAAGCCCAAAGCAACAGAAGAGATGCAAGTCATTTATGTGCAGGAAGAGGGGATAGCAGGAGAGTTTTACAGAGGGAAGGATGCATGGGCTAGCAACACATGGACAGAAACAGTAGTCAGTAACGCACCACCAGCCTACTGGGAGCACGCAGAGGTCTCAGGTTATATGTACTTGGTGCTTCTGCTTCATACTATCTCCGCCAAAAGCAGAGGCAATCTTCAGGCTGTGCCTGCTGGTTTAGCTCTTAATACACCAATCCCTCAGCATAGACATGCCTGCTCGGTAAAGACTAGGCAGAGCCCACTTGTGCCCCATGTCCTCTGCACGTGGAGCAGATGGCAGTCAGAGGGGAGCACATGCCTCACAGTGAACCCAAGCAGGTATTCACATCCTTCATTTACACCATGCACGACTATCAAGCCTGCTTTCATCTTGCAATGGGCAAAGGGCCCAGTTCACCTTCCCACCAGCACAAGAAGGCCTTGCAACTTGGCAGCTGCCAGCGGTGGGGAATTCCTGATCTCTGGGAAATGGGGAGAGAGAAATAGAATGTCTGTGTGGGATGGCTACTAGATCCTGAGACGGCATCACAGAATCCATGACAGCTGGTCTGAAATGAGAGTGCACTTGAGAGGAAACCTTCTCCTTCTAGGCAGTCAAAGCCACGCGACGGCAGGAGCAGCCCCGCTCATGCCTCATCCTCAGGTGCTGCCCACCATCTCAGCACGGCATGGGCAGAGCCAGGAGCTACAGCCCATTTTCTTATCCTGAGGCAGGAGCAGCTCTGACCTCACTCAGACAGGACAAGCCCTCAGACAACACATGTTAGTTCCCTGGGCTGCACACGTGCACCCAGCCTGGCACAGGCAGGTACCAGATGCAACGAAGCCCCCTCAGCAGGGAGGCCTCCACACACCGGGGGGTACTGCCTGACTGGTTTTTGCTGGGATTCTCATTCAGGAGCAAGTGGCAATAGGCAATTTGGATCAACAGACCTGTTTCTTTCCCAGTAAGCATTACCACCGTCCTTCTTCCCCTGGAAACTCTGCCTGCAATTAGTTCCCTAGGAGGGGGCTTGTCTGTGCCATTAAGAACAGTTACATTATGCGATCTAGGAGAAATCAATGTCTCTAATAGTCAGCAAAGGCAGCAGAGGAGGACAGGGAGGTGGGAGGGGTGTTTCTCTGGAGACACCCTCCTCAGGAGAAATCCCAGGGGTATCGGCCCAGGAAGAGAAATAGTAAGGACCTGGAGTAATTAAACTTCCATGCAGCAATTGTTTACTGGAAGCAGCACAAGAACCACTCGGTGTGTCTCAGAAAGGCGGAGGCGGTGGCTGGACTCTCCTCAGGTGCAGATGAAGTGCCTCTGCCCTGAAGTCAATGGTCTGTGGTGATTTACACCACGCTGGCAAGTGGAGGGAGGAGGGGCACGGCTGGACACCTTTCCTTTAAAATGCCCCATTTCCTCTCTGCACGTTGGTGTTTAAAGGTAAGACCATGCCTTGCAAGTTTTGAAGCATCTGGACTGTGAGGCATAATTAAGTTATTCTAAATGAAGTCCGAGATATTTTAATAACCTGAGGCAAAGAAAACCTGAACTCTGCACGCATCTTTCTCTCCCTCTTTTTTTCTCCAACCATTTCCTCCTGCCTGCACACCTCTGCAGTTCCAGGAATGACAAGACACCTCGCCGGCTGGCTGTAATTGCTAGAACAGTTCCCTAATGCTTTCTCTTTCTCCAATTGCATTAAACTGCATCTTTAGAGGTACAGCCCTGTTTATTCATGCTGCTCGTGTGGAAGGGGAAAGAAATGCAGACTGCCTCTTCCCCTCTCCCTCCTTTGATTTGCTGGGTGTGGCAGGTTTAAACCTTTGCAGCCGCTGGCTCTCCAGCACTGGGGTGAGCAGGAGAGGACAGAATGGGGAGAAGCCGTTGGATATGGCTGGTGATGAATGAGACTCATCTCACCCACAAGTGGGAAACCTGCTTGCGGGTTATTGTTTAATCACTCATGCAATCCAATACTGAGCACATATCCCCATAACGTCCATCTGTTCTAGTATGCGGTGCATGCAACACTCGCATTTCTAGCCACCTACCTAACTATCCAGCTCTGCGTATTACTGACTGCATCTCTTGCTGGCAACAGAGGTTAAGTTCAATTTTTTTTCAAAATTTGCTCGACCTAGCCTTTTGGTTATGCCACCTTTCAGCTGAATATTTTGTGGGCACAGATTCAGAGCTGCAATCAACTGTAGGCAGAAATGACAACATCGAGCTATCTACATCTCTCATGGGCGGGCACAGTCAGTCAGATACTTCACTCTTCACAATGGCATCGCACCCACAAGAAAGAATAATCTGCAAGGTATGAGCGTGTGAACATATTTGTCTTTGAGGGGTGGGAGGACAGACACATACACGCACACCTAGACACAAATGTGAAGAGATTTCTTCCACGCCCAAGCCTGTAATTTCAGAATTTCGCTCTTTAGCTGCCAGAAAGGCGGGACACCAGGGGCTTCCCCTGAAAAATAATTTGCAGAGAGCTGTCTTTATTTTGGGAAGGAAACTCCTGCCTGTGCTGAAGAACCCATTCCATCTTTTTCTCTCTGTGAAAGGTCTGGGTGGGGACAGAGGAAGAGCACAAGCTGAAAACCGAGGTATTTTTCTTCTCCATATTAAAGCTTCCTCTGGTGTATCCACCAGCTTTGCTGAGCGAACTGCTGTATTGCCAGTTTGGCAACTGTGGTGTGTATTCAGGTACAGGAGCAGGAGTTGGGCTCTGAGCCTAGGAACATCGACTAAATATGCACGGGCAGGCACATTCAGGTTGTATGGCTGCATAAAGATCAGAAAGCATGTGCAAACGAGTGCATATGTGCTTGTGCATATGTGTAGTACAGATGCGAACGACCAGAGAGTGGAGACGTGTGCTGCACATGCACGCGCAAAGGGGTGTGTACCATGCGGCGGATTAATGTACAGAGTGGGAAGAGACAACTGTGTGCGCTCATGATACCTGCATGCCATGCATTTCTAAATATGTCAGAATTAAAATGACAGGAGTAAACCCATGGAGATGTAAAGAACAGCTACATTGGAATATTATTCAGGAGCTTTGATGCCCAACCTGTAATGGTATGGGCAAAATTATCCCCCTCCTCCAATAGCTCTCTTCTGACTCCAAAGAATCCCAGAACTACCTACTTTATTTTAAAATTTGCTGTGCACCTCCGCCCACTGCTCTGTCACTCTGCCTCCCCGTCTGCCTTCCTTCTCCTCTGCTCTTTTCATCCCGTGTTTGCCAGCTGAATGTGCTCCGCTGGCTGGCTGCAACATGTTCCCCCACACACACACCCAGCCACCACCACCTCCCTCCAGATTTTAATGAATGTACCATTAATTGCAAAGCATTTGAAAAACCTGCCTGGGGAAAAACACAGGATGATGCAGGGTCTCTTCCTATCCCGTTCACCTGCCCCTCCCCATTATTCTACAAAATTGCTTCTTCGTTTGGTAACACAGACATCTCCATTCAGAAACACACTTTAACCTGCATTTTCTTTCAACTCTGTGCTGTTCTACAGTAACTGGAGTTACTCACATCAGTGTGTTAAGCTATTGCTCCAGAATACTGCAGTGCTATATTGTAAGAGATATATAAATGTACCCATATAGAAAGAAAGTAATCAGTATGGTGCCGTACCTAAGACTGAGTTGAGTTCTGCGCTCAAAAGAAGGACCACAGCTCCTTGTCACTACCTACAAATCCGTAAATCGGGGAAGTTTCTAAAAAGCCTTACAAAGATATCTGGGGCCAGTTCCTGCCTCAAAGTTTCAACTGCACAAATCCAGCATCTTCCCGAGGAAGTCTAAGAGATTTAGCCAAAATAGGCTCTCTTAATCACGAGCATGTTTGGGCTTTCACACAAAATAAAAGGGGGAAGTGTGAGGGGAGAATGATCTAAGTAGCTTTTTTTTTCCATTTCATTATCATTTTGGATATAAAAAATTTGGCACTGAAAACTAGCCACCACCCAAACCTTCTCATCATCCCAATTCCCTTACAGCAAAAGCCAGGTGGTACCAATAGAGAATGAACTGGTTTCCAACAGGTTCACACTGTGAGCTTCTCTTATCCCACCCGAGTTCGGAGCTAACAGAGGCGTGGTCCTCTGTCTCTTTACCAGCTGGTGCACAGTTGTCTAACTGGTTGTACTATGAAGGGTATTGCAATGAGGGTGACTCTCCCCCTCCCCTGGCTAATGCTTTTGTTATTAATTAATTGCATTTTTCACTATAGCATAGGCTGGAGAAAAAGAAGCTTCAGGTTAATTCTTGCTCAGATTGCTGTAACACAAAAAAATGAATGCACCTGTCCTCCGAGCCCCCTCACAGCACATGCACATAAAGCATCTCCCATTCATCAGAGCCAGGAGCAATAGAAAGCGTTCTGACCAGGGATCAAGGCTCACTGGGCATCCTTTCTTTTTTGGCATAAGATGAGGAGTCGCTTCCTTTATCTCCAAGGTAGAGCCAGATCTCATCACGTTTCCTGCCAGCCGCACCCCTGCCCCCCCCCCCTCCACCCCCCACCCCCCCCATCCACACCCTCAGAACCACAGACAGAAAATCCTAGGCAATACAACTGCCCACTATTAAAAAATAATAAGAATAATAGAGGGGAGATTCTGGTAGCTCCCCAAATGTGGACGTAGGCCACCCCCCTTCCCCACATCACCAGCCCCGGAAAGGCAAAACAGTCACGCTGCAGGGTGTGAAAAGAGCCTTCAGTCGCAAGATGCTAAAGAATTGCAAAAGAGACGTGTGCTGAAAGCAGCTGAAATTTCCACCCCCCTACCCCAGCCCCTCACGCACTCAGGCAGACACGCACCCCACGGACACGCGGCAGCCCGGGGGATTTCTTAACGGAAAGAAATATAAAAATCTTCAGCTCTACCTGTTTTGTTCTTCTCATACAGCACAGCATGATCGTATTGTCCCCTTCCTTCCTTCTTCTTCCTTCCTTCTCCTCTCTCCTTTTCCTCTTCTCTCTCTTATCTCTCCCCCCCACCCTCTCCACTCCCTCCCTCCCTCCCTCTCTCTCTCCCTCTCTCTCTCTCTCACACACACATACACACACACACACACACACCAGGGCAGTTAGCAGCAACTGTAAGGTCCACAGCTATTGCTCATCACACATGCACACGCTGCCTCTCCCTGCCTCCCTCCCTACCCTTCCCAGAATTGTTCACCAGCTCTCCCTGACTCGTCACCTCCCCACCCCACCCCCACCCGGGCAGCCACCCCCCCCCACCCCCCAAGTCCCTTGCCAGCCTCATGAATAATTAAAATCTTCAATCTGGACCCAATTACCCAACGACTTTCCCACTGTACAGCGGCGACAGGGGAGAGGGGACACTGCGGGCTGCGGAGGGGGTGGGAGGGGTGGGGTGTGTCTGGGGGGCCGGGGCGGGTGGGGAGCCCCCAGCCCCACTCCCACCCAAGCAGCCGAAGCCCCCAGCACCCAGCTGCAGCCAGGAGTGGGACTGATGGATGAAGAAAGCGTGGGGTGGGGTGGGCACGGGAGGGAGCGGGGCTATTGCCGTGGCAGTCGGTATGTGCCATGCACAGGTGACGTACCGTAGGTGGGAGCTGTGAGCTAAATGGGAATCAGAAAATATGTGAAAATGGCTGTTAAAAATCCCCCTCCCCCTCCCCAGCACACTCACAAACATATATGTATGTGCTGCCTTCTTCATACGTGCAGGCATAAACCCTGCGTGGTGACGTCCTGCAGCACCGAACGGGACAACTTTCTCCCTTGCTCCCTCAGTCCATCCTATAGACCTTCCATAGGCACAGAAAATGGTACTCTTGCAACAGATAATTATTGGTTTTTTCCACGATAGCTTCAAAACCTACAGAAATCGTCCCTTTCCCTTCTGTATAGATCTCAATTAATTTCAGTGCCTAAGCAATTTCTACATCTATTGATCTCTGCCTGCAAATTGCTGTAAACTATTATGAGGAAGATGTGCATGTTCACACATACAGCCCCCCCCCCCCGCCCCCCCCCCCGCACGTGTGGGAGCACAAATGTATAGGTTTGCATGCACAGAAGATCATGGCGATGCGTGAGCCTGAGCGAACATTAATGCGCATACACACCCCCAAGCACATGTCTTGAAAGTTATGACACTCTGTTTTCTCAGAATATATATGAGCAGCATAGCTGTATCTGTCATCGTGAAAAAATATTCCAGACAACAGTTAAACTGAAGCATGACAATGTTGAGCATGTTAAAAAATATAAAAAGACTGCTGGATTTTTAGGATTTCATCTACCAAAACTCAAATTTAGCTTATTTTATTTACTGTGTCTGGGAGGCGCAGTCAGATGCAGTTCTCTTTTTTAGCACTAATGTCACTACATCAACTTCTCTGCCACACCATGGAGTTACTTCTAATTTATTTTTAATGTAAAACTGCCCGCAAAAGAGACAAAAAATTTCTTAGGTTATTATTAAGGCCTTTGCTCTTTAAATATATCTAAATACAGTATTAATACAAATACGCATGCAGACGTGTGCGCTTATATAAATAAACACATACATATATAGATACAGTTTCTGGAATACCCCTCAGCGCAGACTCCTACATAATCATATTCAGTTGCTATGACATCATTGCAGTTCCCAGTACCCCATATTTTTTAAGGAAAGTAAACAGCATTTCAAAGATCATCTAGCTAGCTAGCTACATCTGTATGTAATTTAAGGGAAGGACCTTTTAGGGTCAAGGAGGTATCAGTGTTAGTCCTGTTTTTACAGTCTAGAAAAGGGAAATAATGATATGATAATGACATTCAGAGAAGATACTAAACTGGGAAGAGTTGCAAACACCAGCTGACACAGAAGTAGACCAAAGGATTAAATAACAAAAATCAGATTCAGATTCAGAAAAGGCGTGCAGAGAAAAAGAAAGCAAACTATGCAATCATAAAAGAAGACAGGTACGAAGTGGAGTGACAAAAAGCAATGGGCATCAAATTTGAGGAAGGGGTGGGTGTCTGTGATGTATATCACTGCTGGCAACACCATGCCAAGGCCCTGAGGAGTGGAATATAATATAGGAGTGGAATACTCCACATTTCGGAATATGCCTATGGGACTTAGGAGCCTTTGTCCTGGCTCCAGGAGTTGCTGGGGGCCCACTTCCATGATGAAGTTAATGTCTCATGAGTTTGTGGGCACTTGCTAATCCACACGGCTGCTCCCCATGCCCTTGGGAGATGGGACTCCTCCGGTCAAGCATGCGTGTCCCCATCTGCAAGCATCACCCTGGGCTCGCTTTGGTGACAATGAGGAGAAATGGGAACTTCAAACTTGTAATTCAGACCATCCTAAAGCAGGAACCTAAACTAGGTCAGACAAATCACGCTTCAGAAGTGTTTTAGAAGCGTGTTTTCTTCCCACTGACAAGGCCTTTTTAGGGAACCTCCCTGCTGTAGGGAGCCCTGCCGAGGAAAGCCTTCCCAGCCCCCACCTTTCCCAGACACCCACTTCCCACCTGGAGGGGGAACAGGCTGGCAGCAGAAGGGCTGAGTTAGTGAGCCAGCTAGGGTCAAAGCCACCTTCCTGTGCACACCTGGGGCAGCTGTTCACCACCTAAAGTCAGAACCAAAGGCAGAGCCACCTCTCTTCATGCCCAGCTCCACGGGCACTCTACACTCCAGCTTATTGCAAACCACATTTGCCACATAGACAAAAACCCCTTAACAGGTCCCCCATGATATCTAAATTAGTGGAGAGTTGCCAGTCCACTGCTGAGTCACATCTGAGTTTCTTCTGAATTAACCTTCTGTAGAAAAGCCATAAACTGAGACTCAAATTTTCAGGGTATGTCAGTTCCTAACCCCCCTACTTTCAAACCAGGGACCTTTAGGTATATTTAAAAGTTGGACTTTAAATTCTTTAGCCAATTATATGGTTCTGAAAATCATATCCCAGCATCCCTTGCCCTGCCATTTTGGCTATGTTATTGCTTCAACCTGTAAGGTAAATTATCTGGTAAAACAGAAGGAAAAAAAGACAAGTCGACAGCAATGAGAAGGCCGAAGGGAACGAGAAGGAATTAAAGGCACAAGCTTCAGCCAGGAATTAATGAACATCAGAAGCAAAACTCAAGGGAAGAGGAGGTGAATCTCCATTTCGTGAAGTCACCTAGTCAAGATGGGATGCTTTCATCCAAATGACACTTTTGTCTCTCCACTGCACTGCCAACACTGGCTCATTCAGCACTCCTTCAGAGTTTCTGGATAGCACTGCAGTGTAGACATGCCCTTGAAAGGCCCCTTTGACCTTGGCTTTTGAAACTACACAAATAAAAGGAAGAGCAGTTCCAAAGAATAACATGAAGGGGGGGGCTAGGGAAGGGAGCTGGAAGGAGGGGGGTGAACAATGGCCGTAGATTTTAAAAGCTTCATCTGTGAGACTTGACTAAATGACAGCTAAGGAGGTGGAGAAGTGTGATATTTTCAAAAGCCGTAAGCTTCAAGAAGGGAAAGTAATCATCTGGAGTGATATATAACCCACTGTTTGGTGTATGCTGCATTTTCCTTCACTGTGAAGGAGGGTATGGTTTGTGTAAAGTAATTATGAAGGTGACTCCTTTAATTCAGAGCCATCTCTCTGATTTAAAAGGGTCCAGATCATTTCAAAGTAACAAGAAATATCGGTGGTTGTTACAACATAGGGTGGGTGGACTGAGAGAGACAAATCAGTGCTTTTTCCCCGCTCAGTTCTGCTGAAAGGTTCAGCAGTGTCTGAGGTTACTCCAGCAGTTCAAGGTCCATACTGGTTCAAGGAAAATGCATTTTCAGTCCAGCTGCTAATTTAGGTTCAACAGTAACATCTTAGATCCAGTTTTGGTATGAAGAACCACCTAGTTTTGACCTGCCTCTGGGACTGTAATCAGGCTGATTGCCTGGCCAGAAGTTGTTAAATAAAACCAAGAAGGAAGATAGTTTGCCTATAAGAGTTGTCCCAGTGGTAAGCGTGCTAAACTGAAGAGGCGTCTCTTCAAGAGTACTGTGAAAGTCCCGTTACTAGGGATATTTAAAGCTTCAGCAGAAACAGCTCTGAAGTGAGCGACTCGCTTTCATTGGGAGATAGACTGGGTTTTCTCTCTATTCATATGTTCCACATATAGTGGTAGCCTCGCCTTTTGTTAGCCAACTTTCATGCTGAAGGGAAAAAAGCCAATTTTATAAGGGTTTTTTAGGATCCTCATTTGAATAGGCATTCCTGAAAATCCCACTGTTGGCCCACTTGCATTTTTAGTCTCCTCAGTAGCTTTGCGGCTCTGGTCTCATTTGGCCTCACTTTCACTCATCTACGGCTTAATGACACAAAATAGTGCATTGCAACACTACGACCAAACTCCTTTCCTAAATGATTAGACTTAGTCATGAATCTCCTTAGAGGAGTACCCATTTTTCAGTATAAGTATCAGTTATGTCAATTTACCTTGGATTTCAGTTAATCCTGAATTAGTGATAATAGAAAGGGAGAGCCTGGTTTAGTTTGACCTAAGACCGTCCATATGCCACAGGCTGAAATAAGTGGCTTTAAACCCATGCTTTTCAAAAGCCACAATGCCACTTACTCTTGCAGAGAAGGCTTCAGAAAATGCCAGTCCAGGAAAGATCTAATTCATTCAGTGCCTTTGATGACTGCTCACTTGCTCATCCTCCACGACACTGAACACACATGACATTAGCACCTGTTGCCATCGTGCTAGTCAAATAGATATGCACAGGTGCTCGGCATTTATTCCCTGTGATTTCCATTTTTCTTCCCATGTCTGCACAGCTGGGCTCACAGCACTGCAGACACCTGACTTTACAATAGGCAACATAATAAGAGATGGCTTTAATAATTTTCCTTTTTTCATCATTCTTAGGAAAAAATGTGGTTTCGTACATTGTCTGTTGTATAGAAACTGAAGCATCTGGGTGGAAGAAAGGGTAGAAAGATTTTTAATGTGCACAAAGCATGGTCTGTACAACTCCCAGGTCAATGTTAATTATTCTGGAGCTTCAGAATTATCAAAAATGCAAACACAACAGTAAAATCCCAGCACAGCTTAGCGCTGAAGACAGTAACTCTTCAGTAAAATGAAATCTCATCTGCTTGTCTGTCAAAAAGAAAAATGTCATTACAGAAAGCAGTCAACCTATCAGCTATTATTCTCAGTGTAGTTGGTCTGCCATGGGGGAATGTGATACTTTACAAGAAAAAACAAATATTAGACAGGATGACCCAGGGATCCCCTTCCTTCTTCTCCAGGGACCCTTCAATACGTGCTGTTGGGTGTATGAAGCAGTCCTTTCCACTGTAGCACAGGCTCAGCAAAGCAAGCTTCGAATGAGAATCAGTGGCGACCAGGAGCTCAGCATGGGCCAATTTACCCTGCTTCTCAGTCTGGCTCCATCATTTACTCTGAGTCCTGCAGTGCCCTGACATGTTGCTGTCAGCATCCAGGCTCTCCACCTTACAGTACCACATGGGGGATGTCTACGCTGCTCCACATGCAGGGTCTGATGGGACTGGGACAGACAAATGCTAAAGTGTGAGTCCTACACACTAACTTCAGGGCACAACTGGAGAAGAGTCCATCTCAGTGCTGTTTCACTCCCCTCTTGGCTTCTTCAGTGATATTGCCATTCCCCTAACATTGCAGGGATGAATGTGGAAGCTGCCCAATGATACCAGTATGATGACATGGCAGTATTATGGTGTGAGACACAATTTGCTGAGCCTTCTTTGGACCACCTGGCCCTCAATCAAGCCAGAGTGGGGACAACGACCTGGCTGCTCCAGCACCAGGAAGGTGGGTGGGCAGGGACATCGTCATCCTCCTTCCTCCCTGTCCCCCCAGCTGATCAGACTCTTCCTTCCCTCCAGCAAAACAGCTGAGTTGAGCTGAACAAATCTGCATGTGGGAAGGTACATGGGGTATCCTGGACTCAGACAGGAAACAGATGAGAGCAAAAAAAGCTGAAGAAGACCTTCCTATGCACTTATTTGGCACTGCAGTGTCAGCTATGGGGTGAAGTTCCCAGGGATGAAGAGCACCCAACAGATCAGATCTGCCCTAGCCTTCAGCCTTTCAGGAAGAGCATTAAGAGTTTCTAACCGTGCCCATCCTTCACTCACAGGCATATGGTGACCAGGCCATGTATTGATCAGGATCACAGCAGCAGCCTCCACAAACCACACAGACAGTTAAAGGATGCAGGAAGAATATTTGTATTGGAGAAGTGTGTGAACTGACAGGACCCTTTCACTTACCCAGAGCTGTACATGGGGGAGTTAGAACAGAAAAGATCTACCAGGAATTAAATATGCAGGAAAACTGTGAACATCCATCTTCCTTATGGCTCCAAAAATCCTCTCTCCTTGCCTTGGCTTCATTTAGATTAGCTACAAGATACACACTGAGAGGAAAAAGTAAAGTCCACGCTCCTCAGTCTGTCAAGTAGGTATGGCATATGCAGAGGGTTGCTCCCTTGCAGTGGGACAACAAAACTCACTGCATCCAACTGAAGTGGAAGAGCTCCCCAACCCAAAATGCAGAGCACAGGGCTTGGGCAGAGAACACATCTGTAGCTCAGTCTCACCATGGCCAAAATCATTCTACGGTTCCTTTAAGTAGCATACTGCTAAAAGTGGGAGATGGACCTATAGCAATTTTTATGCAATCCAGTATCAAACCTACATGAATTGCAGGTAGGGACTGCAACATTCTTACAAGCTAAAAAGTGCTCTATTTGTTTCATCAAATCATCACACTGGAGAATGGAAATTCATAGGTAAGTTTCCCATAGCTGTGATTATCATCGCTTCACTCCAGCAGCATCAAAACTGTGCTTTGGTAGGTGTGTGCGTTAAGGAAGAGGAGAAACACACCATGCCCAGCCTTCATAATAGTGCTCTGGTACAGCAATTATTATTTCTTTTCCAAGACCCCACACTGTTAGCAAAAGGAATTCACCCTGGAGGGCAGGAAACACAGATGGAATTTTATTAAGAGTCCGGGACTGTGCAGGCGGGAATCCAAACCTGCTGCCCCGCGCATGGAAATTGTGTTGCACTTCTGAAAGGCCCCGTTTTAGTTCAGCTCCACGGGATACAGAGCTGTGTTTCTGGACCATGGGGTTTTTTTTTTTTTTTTTCTGGAGGTTTAGAAGCCACTCCAAGCATAACGGTGAATTTTCTTCCTGTGTAAATTTGGGGGATTAGCTCCTTTCCCAAGTGATCCTGGTGGCAAGGAGAAAGAGAAGGTTTCTGGAGAGGGGCAGCCGAATCTCTCCAGGCTGCTATACAGCCCCCCTCCCTCCCTGACAGGACTGTATTATACAACACAAGTGGCACATACCATGCATGCCTGGCACTGTAACATGCTAGAGAAGCCAGTCCTGTTTCATGCCTGCTGCATCCCTTTCTTTGCTTGACAAGCTGCATGCACAATTCACCCAGCTTGTCCCATCCTCCTGATGTAGCTGCCACCTACAGCTGCCAGTCCCCTCTATCCAATAGATGTGGCACAGCCTGGCAGAAGCAGAGGCCAGCAAGAGTTTCTTTGCCTGAAGAAGGCAGTGGGAAGCAGCAAGGGAGGTGAAAAGGACCCGCAGCCAAGTGCACGGGGAGCTTTATGCCTACTCAGGTAATGCACAGAAGATGCAGTGCTCAGTGGAAGTGGAAAGGTCTCCTTCAGCTCGAGGGAGAAAGGAGGAAAAAGGCATTCATTTACCACCTGCATCAGAGAAGACAAGTACGCTCATCTTGATGGTCTTCTCATATGTGTTCATCTCAGTGGGGTCAAGTTTAAGTTTATTTTAATATTGCGTGCTATAAAATGTGAAGGGTAGTTCTTCCTTATTACCCTAATTTATTCAGCCAGACAGGAGGAAAAAGAAGTTCATTCTCTGTTTGTTATGAAAGCTAAGCTCAAGTACGAACAGTGTTCCATAGAAAATGATGGAGAGTTTGACAATCTTACCTGTATCATATGATCATACATTGAAATGTTCTATTGTTAAGAATAGATACAAAAGAATACAATTTCAGCTGCTTTAGGAACTGTAATTCTGAGCTTCCTCATTTTAGAATTCTTTTCAAGTCAGAGATCTGTGTTTTCTTAGCATAGGTTTTTGCATGCTATTTCCTTGGGTACTTTCTAAAATGGAAATAAGTCTTTGCAATGTTAGAAAAGCAAACTATACACGTCCAGCTTTCAAAGTTAGTCACAGTAATAAGAATGGCATTGCCCTTCAGTTCATGAACAGTCCTGAGTTCTGCCTAAAACTTTAGATGTCATAAATTTCCTTCTTAAGGATAAAACCCCCAAAAAAACTAAATAAAAAAAATCAGCAAAACCAAAACACTGATTCCTCCTCAGGTAACACTAAGCACAAAGAGGTAAAAAGCCAACAGTGCCAGGTCATCTCCATATTACACATAATACACACTAGACCCCCACTGCTTAGCTGTTAGCTACTAAGGTTGAAGAGAGAGCAGCATGGTCATTTTAATTCTTGCATTAAGCTCAATAGTTACCAAGTCATGGTTTGAGACAATGTGACTCCCTCCAGGTCTTCCAACATTTCCTGCAACTACTTGGAATTAATAGGCTAAAACTGAGCCCAACAGGGAGAGGAAAGTTGCTGAAACACAGTGCTCATGTAGTCTTGTTGCTTGGAAGCTAGTGAAGGTTATTAATTCTTAGACCTTTGGTGAATACTGCCTCCTTTGTATGTTTAGTCATCCAAGAAGTCAAAATGGTCTCCCAAGGGATGCTGAGCTACTGTGTCTGACTTAATTTTAATCATACTGTGCCCGCTGAAAATGGGACTTTGTTGCATCTGCCTTTTTACCATCTCATCAAACTCCTGCAGGCTCTTACTAGATCTTCTTTACACACAGTCCCACTTCACTGGCCTGAAATTTGTCTTGTTATTTCCCAGGACATCTACGGGTCTTTTCTGTGTAAGCACACTGGTGTCACATCCCAGGAAAATTAGAGGATGGTTTTGTACTTTGAAAACTTAAGTCATGCTCAGCATTAGAGTAGAACTCTATTCCTCTGCACACAAAAAAATTAGGAAGCATCTGTTTTACCTTCATTGATCTTAAAACTAATCTATCTTACTGTCACTTCCTCCAACCTTCTGTTGTACAAGACTTTCTGTCTGTCTTGTAGCAGTGAGGTCAACTGCATATCAAAGTTGTTTGTGCTGGACACGTCATTTCACCTAATACTGAGAATTTCACAACAGTTTTTTCAAAGACATTATTTAAAAGGCATAAGCGATGGTAAATCTTTCTGCTCTCTCCTGCAATGTTATTAAATGTAACAGAAATTCTACTCTGTAGTCACACTCTGCTTTTTGAACCACAAAAGAAGAATTGCCCTAGCTTAATAACTTTACTGAAGATTTAAAATTACTTCATTATATCCAGTTCAATCTTGTGCTTTTGTAAAATATATCCAAGCATTCGAATCATAATCTCATGTCTTTTTTTTTTTTTTTTTTTTTTTGATTCACTGGTAAATCATTGGATCCTCTTTGAATTCTGTTTTTCTAAGATTGC
Organism: Falco cherrug; assembly: GCF_023634085.1. NCBI lineage: Eukaryota > Metazoa > Chordata > Aves > Falconiformes > Falconidae > Falco > Falco cherrug. The sequence goes on from NC_073701.1 coordinate 5,804,116, forward strand.
TATTCCTTCTCCCAGGGGTTAAACCTATAGAAGGATCAAAAATAGGATTCCTCAGACTGCCAAAATGATGCCTTGATAAGCATTAGTTTACAAGTCTTTTTCAAATTTAGATGCAGAACCATTTCCTTTCAGTTTTTCAAATTTCTCTGCAACACCTTATTGAACTTGATCCACTTACACTATGCTTGACTTTGAGCACATTTCTTTCTCTCCTCCATCACCCACTCAGTGACCTAAAAGGGTCTGTTGCTTCCTTCTGGTCCCAGTGTTCAATTGCTCTTAAGTAAAGCTTAAAGTAAAGCAACACACTACCTCTTGAAACAAATGGATGTTTTCACAGACTTTAAGAAACAATTCTTTAACAAGGAGATGTATAAAACTGAGGAACAAACAACCCTTTCTCAATGTATATACACTTATGACCTGGCAACAACATTATCTATTTTTCTAAGGCTCAGCCTGGACATAATATTATTTAAAAGCTATATACATTCGCTGCAGTGTTTAGAAAGCACTCACTCCTTTCTTTTATCATTTTAAATAGTTCCATATCTGGTTTTCTCTGCAATGAGATATTTACTGCTCCTAACATGCTTTGGGACCTTGATAAATTTACTTCAGGTTCTCAATTACCACATTCCTAAAGAGGAAAAAAAAAATATCCTGACCCATCTTTCTTTAAGTCCCTTTGAAATACATCATAGTTCATCTTTATTATTAGTCACACTGCTGAATATATCCATGGTTAAGGTAATTAACATAACTGTATGTGATGAAGACACTTTTTGAAATGTCTCAAATCTGATCCTTTTGAAGTCACATGAGGCAAAACTCTTATTTTATGACACCATGGCACACAGTATCACCAAGTCTACACCATGTTCTTAAAATTTACTCTCTACTATATTTCCTGTAAACTCTCCCTGGCACAATCATCTCCTTGAACCTACATGGTGCCCTCACTTGACTCCTGTAGCCCCTAATAACTTTTTCTGGTGTAGCCATAAGGGAAGAAACTGACCTTGCCATGGCTCTCTCAGGATCAAGTGCTGATTAGTCAGGCACTCTTTACCTCAGAAAGTATCAGAGCTGCAAACTGTTAGAGGCTGGAAGACACTTTCTGGGGGAAGCATTTTTTCTGTGTCTTTTATTGCTGCTCTCCATACCTAGTTCTGGCTCCTGAATAAAGAGAGTGGACTAGATGGACCTTTGATCTACCCAACGATGGTCATTTGCAAGCTGCCAAACAGACTGAGTAATGCCTGAGTTTCCCCGCTTCTCCTTCACTAATCTGAGTCTTTCTCTGTCCTCTACCTAGAGATATTCATGAAAGCCCTGGAGACTGAACAATCTTTGTGGCTACCGCCCCTTTGGCAAACATGGGTGGGATGAGATAGTGACATGGGACATAGCGACATAGTGACAACTCTCCTCATGACACGGACAGACTGACAATCTGAGACAGCAGCATAGTTTTCTTTGCTAATGTAGTGCACTTTTAATAACAACTTGCCCCACAGGTAGGTTTCCAAATCAATTAATATCTCATTTCAGATCCAGTAGAAGCTTATCCTACAGTAGCTGGCTGCAAACATATTTCTTCTGCAATTTCTGGTCTTCCTAGCTGTTGTGGGGCAGCAATATTTAACCAAATGCTGTGGTGTAGGGCTCATTTAGCCAGCGGCATGTGTGATGCCTGTGGTGCCAAAGAACTGCTTTGAGCTGCAGCAGTGTTAGGGCTAACAACACTCTTCTAGGCTTTCCTACTCAGCAGGAAGCAGCCGCACAGCCATGCAAGTAAATTACAGGCTTATCATTCCTCATTCAAGCATCAGCACAGTCATTCAGCAGAATCCCCATGTCCTTAGAGCACAACCATAGAAAAATAGCGGCTTGAACTGTACTATGTACTTGTGCTTCACCTTATTTATTGCCTCTGCTTAGTAACTTTGCAAAGTTATTCAACAGGTGCCCTTTGAATAAGGAGCATGTGGCACAGAGATGACTGGAAGACAAGGCAGTAGAAAAGAGCAGCCTATGAAGCAGTTGTGCAAGGCTTATTATAAAGGGCAGCTAGCTGATTCATCAGTGCCCTCCCCAGCAAACCATGCCATATAAATGCTATTTTGAAATTAGCCTTGTGGAATAAGAAGGATTAGTTGGCAATGGTGTGCATGCTTGAAGTGTGAATATGTAATGTCTTCTCTCCCTAAAGGAAGATAGGGGTGGGTTTTTTCCCCTCCAACTGCATGGTACATGGTTTCAACTCAATTTATGATGTGTGCCCCAGGGCCGTTTTTGCAGCCAATTCTAATTTAAAAGAATTAGCAGGATTTTCATTCTCTTCCATTGGACTGGTATTCTGGCTCTGACTCTCGCCCAACACTGGAGGAAGAAAGCAGAAGAAATAATGTTATAACCCAGCATGTAAGATAATGCAATAGGAAGAGATAGGAACCAGGGTTGCCTCCTTTTGTAGGTCTTGCAAGGAAAAACAGCAAATCTGCCAGGCTACAGATTGCTGTGTTCCATGCAGCGAGGTTGAAAGAGCATATGGCAGAAATGGCTGCCTGGCTGCAGTGCACCTATTGCCAGCCCCGTCATTCAGGGCTGTGGAGACGAGATAAAGGTTTATTTTAGTGCCCTGACAGCTGACAGGAACTCGTCATATTGCAGAAGCTGCTGATTTTCAGTCAGGGGGTGGAGGGAAAGGGAAGAGAAATCAAAAGCAATTGCATACTTGCTGCATACTTGTCTAATCTCCTGGGGGCAAGAGGTAGGGTGAGGTCTCTCATGTATTCCGTGCGTACAGCACCTAGCAGTAAGGAGTGCTACCAAACGCAAGAAGTAGACAGCAGAAGATGGCAGAAGAATCTGGACTGAACTTTATTTCATGTTGTACTTGCTTTTCAAATGACATGGGGAAAACTTGCTGTTGGGTATGAGGAAAGCTGCTCTGGGATTTCCCTGTGACCACCCAAAATGGGGAAGAACTTGAGCTGGCAGGATCTTCCTTGTAGTGCTCCTGATAAGTGTAGGACTCATTCCCACAGCTCTAGACACCAGAGATGAGGAGGAGAGGATGAAAGAAGAGGGTAATTTCCTGGGCTGGAAACATAAACAGTGCAATGTTTTAACTGAAGTGTTTGAGCAGATACTTTCTAGTATCTAGAAAAAAAAAATAAAGAAAAAATCCCATAGACTAGTTTTGCCTAAGTTTTTGAGCTCATCTTCCTGTCTATTTAGTTTTAGTCACAAAATGTTAGACACAGTTCCTCTACCAAGTTTTCCAATGACAGCTTCCCCTACGTTTACTGTTGATTCCAGGTAATTCATCACATAATAGGTTACAAGCTGCAGGCACTGCTGTGTCACTTCCACTCCCAGTAAATGTGCAGCCTTTTTCCCCACCAAAGTCAGTAGAAGTGTCTCTGGTATGATGTTCTGCATCTTATCAAATCACACCTATGAGATACTAGTTCCTTGAGGCAGGAGGCCTCTTTTAGACATTAGATACAATGCTGAGTGTACTGCTGGAGCTAGACAGATGTATCAGCTCCTTTCATCTGTTAATACAAGTGCAAATAAAAAGAAAAATCTGACCTGGATTTCACTGACAGTCAGGAATAAACTCTGGATTTAAATACAACAAGCAAGGCACTTCAGTCAGATTTATGTGCCTGCCTTGGAACATAATGTCCCTAAAAACAGAACCTGGATTCACTCTTTCTCAATGACATAGTGTGTCAATGACACATCTTCCTAATGTGCCTCTGGTGTATGATTGTTCCTCCTGTTTCCTCTGGCTTCACACAATAAAACACCTTTTGAACAAGCACCTTGCCATCTTGGAAGCTGAATAAACTCAGTCTGTGCCTGAATCACTCAAGAAGTGTAGGAAAGAAGGCAAAAAAATCTGCCAACATGGCTGGAAGAGAAGCTTATCTTGCCTTGGCTGAGTTTGCTTTGGTTTCCCTCTCCAGCTTCTTTCCATCAATCACCGTACTGATGTATCCCCAAGGGTGCTGATCCCAGAACAATATGCTGCAAAGATCATTACAGTCTAAAAAAGAAAAGAAAACCCTGTCGCCATGGATGTTATGGGTTTCAGCTTTTCACATTTAATCCTTTAATTGGTCTTCCTGGCAAGAAAAAATTGATACTTGGCTTTATGGCTGCGTGGATGAGCCCTACTGCAAATCCCATTGGGATGAAGCTACAGTCATTTGGCAGTAAGAAGATCTTTAGCAAACTCCCAAAAGCCTACCCAGAGGGTTCCTTCTTGACATCACAGTTTCTGTATGATGTCATACGGCCTCCTAGAAAACAAACAAAAAAAAAGCAGTAGGACCTCCAGATATTTGATGAGACTGTGGCTAGCCCTTGCTCTGCTTCTGTATGCATCAAGAGCTATGTCAAAGCAGGGTTTGGGTCTTGGCTTGCAGCCAGAACATCGATGAATGCAAAATACAGAATAAGAAGGTTGAACAGGCTGTATGCACAATAAAAACAAATATTGTAAAACTATTGAGTGTACTGGACAAGAGGGATAGTACATTACACTGAGTTGTTCAGGGAGGTCTAGTCTCATATGTCTTCCAAACTTACACACTATTGCTTTGTGAACAGTTCTATAGGCTACCTGTGTGCTGTTGGGCAGGTTCAAACAAGGGCTAAGCAATCTGACCAACAGACTCTTTGGAAGAGACAGTTTTGTCTTATGTGAGTATACAAGTAAGTTGCTTCAGAACCCATCAGCTAAACATCTCAATAAAATTTAATCTCCCATGCCCCAGGCCAAGAGCGATAGCAGCTTCTTTGCGTTTCTAATGAGCAGCCCTTGAGGTATGAAAGAGAGAAAAGACTTCATTTAGAGTAAAATGGAACGCAGGAGCTCTGATTCACAGTCCTATTCATTAATGACTGGTAACTCTTTCTTCTCTAAGAAAAGGGAAAGACTTAAGTCATTGCAACGGGTGTCCCTCCAAGATAGGGGTGTACTTTCTTCTAAGTTAACAAGTTCCTGAATACAAACCTGAAGATTTGGCCCTAAAAGCCTTCCTCAAGTTAGTCAATTTGTGCAGATGTAACTAATGAGGCATCTGGATCTTACGACCCATCCTCAGGCTGTATGTGTAATGAAAAGAGAGCAGATTAACACCTATGAAGCTAAAAATAAAAGCGTCACCTCTGAGGCTGGGCCTGTTGTGCTTATTGCAAGGGGTGGGATAGGATTGGTAGAGCTGTGCGTCCATCGTGGATGTCACCATGGCACACCCACGCCAACATCTCCACGGAGACACAGCACATTTCTAGCTCCTGCATCACCAACTTGTTGCCAAGGAAACAAGAGGATGCAAAAAAAAAAAAAAAAAAAAAGGAAGAAAAAAAAATCTCAATGACATTCAATTTTGAGACAGTCAAGAAACCCCTGAAAGGGATTTTAAAAGTGCCTGAGAAGGAAATGGAAATTGGGCTTCTAATTACAGATTCTCAACCAACTCCTTTTTATTCCCCAGTTATTCTGTCTGCTCACGTCACTGACTTCCTGCCATTCTCTGTCTACAGAGGTACGAATGCCAGACATCAGTGAAAAGAGAATCAGAAAGAGCTTTCCTGGAGTGAAGGAGAGGGAGGGAGCGAGGGAGGGAGCGAGGGAGAGCAGGGGAGAAGGTTATTCAGTACAAGCAACAGTGGAGATTCCATAATTCAGAGAAAGGTGGTGGACAGAAGTTGCAGAAAGTAAAATGTATGGAAGAAAGGCAGAGTGGGAGTGAAGGTTTCTGTGAGAAGGAGATATATGCAGTTGGCAGATGTGGGTGTACACATGCATATCTACAACCAAATGCATGTGTATTTTTATATATGCAGCTGAGAAGGCACGTGTGTATACCAAGGTATATCTACATCCACACTGGATGGTCAAAAATCTGAGCTGTGCACCCCCCCAAAAAAGTATTAAGTTGACTTAGAAATCCAGCAATCACACACAATAAAGTTTGTCTTTTCATTTTGTCTTTTGATCCATTGTAGCACTACATTTACAAGCTTTATCCACAATCAGCTACAAATTTACATCCCTTGTTACATGACAGCCAGCATTTTCATGCAACCACCTAACCCTAGGAGCTGTGGCTTTGCAGAAAAGTAGCAAATATAAGGAGAATCATATGGAGGTGGCAAGAGTTGGCAAGCCTGACAGTGCACGTGAACGCAGGAGCACACCAGAACCAGCAGATGCACCTGCTACAAAGTGCCTGAGTGAGTACAAAGAGGAGGATTTGTTGAGTGTTTCTGTGCAAAGACACGGCCACCAAGACAAGCTGTATAGGTGTTATCAAAGCACAGCAGAGCCAGATTCCACCAGCACTAAAACTAGTGCGGTCCAGATTTAGATGCACCAGCTATCTTGGGGAATGAGCACAGAGAAGATTAACTGTTTGAGTAAATGTCTGCATATCATCTTACTGGAGCGTGGGACACAGGGAAGGTTTCATCGTATGAAAACACGAAGTGGTGCAGACATTTAATAGCTATCCTGCACAGCTAGCAGAGTAGCTTGCATTTGGGTTAGTGCTGAAACAGATGAAAGAGCTCTGTCTTCACTTTCTTCTCTTCAGTATTCACAGAGTCTCACCCTTCTTCACACCTCGAGCCTGTCATCAAGCTCGCAGCCAGAGGTGAGATGGCCATAGGCCAGAGAGGCAAACTTACAGACAGAAGTTAATTACTATTGAATCGCAATGAGGGCCTTACAGAATGACACTGAGGGATCCCCATTAGTACCAATGGAATTCATCTGGACTGAATCCCCATGGAATGAATGATTTATGGCTATCGATAGCAAAAGGCTGCCAGCAGTAAGCTTTGAACTCCATCCCAGGTACAGAAGAAGCAGTGCTGGCCAAACACAAATATCCCTTTATGCCCCCTACCACCTTCTCCCTGTCCCTTGCACATGCCTTTGCAGGACTGAGAAGTATCTACCCACTTTGAGGCAGATTTTCTTCCCCTTGCTAGAAGCAGGTGTGAAGGAGGATGCCAAGTGCTTCTCTCCAAACCTGTGTGCTGACAGTCCTGGCAGTCCAACAGCTTTTCCTAAGGTTGCCATGACATGGAATTCACGGGCATATGAATCACGGTTGTGGAGAACACCTGCCTACATGCAGATGCTGCGTTCAGATTAGCAGAAGCAAGTCCTGACCATGCAGTTCTCCACCGCTTACTGCATGAGGTCATGAGGTAACGTGGAGTATCCAGTCACCTCAGGGACTGTAAGCAGGAGAGGACAGGGAGACCACCTCTCACATGCATGCAGCAATATGAAACCACAGGAACACAAGCAGCCTAAATCACCTAAATGATGAAGCTGAGGTCAAATTAAAACATTCTAAGCAGTTGTCAGTGGTCCACTTCAACTTTGTTCCTGCGTAAGGTGACAACAGCTGGAGTGACTAAGCTGAAGGCCATGGAAAGTGGCCTCCCCTTTTCCTGTCCCAGTGCCATGCTGCCTTGCGGACTCAGCCCTTGTCCATGGAAGCAGAAGACAGTGTGGGCATATCTGAAGGGGCCATCTCAGCCCAGTAGAGCTGTGAAGACATGGGGTTCCTGCTGCTGAGAGTTAAATATGGGTGAGATATAGGAAAGCAGAGGCATCGCTGTCAAGATGCAGGGGAGGTCTGAGTCAGGGAAAAGACAGTCGGCTTTTTTCTCTCTTCAGCACATAAAAAGGAGTACCTTAATTCTCTCTCCATCATACGGCTAGTCATACTTTTCCTCTAGCATATCCAAAATGTTACCTTTTCTCAATGCAGATAAACCCACTATTCAGGTGATTACTTTTTTTTTTTTTTTTTTTTTTGGGGGGGGGGGAGAGGGAGGGAGAAAAAAAAAAAGGAGTGCTTTTAGCAAGGAGTTTAGATTCACAAATTGCTCATGAAAAAGGATATAATGCATTCTTTTTAAAAATGCATGCTTATATCACAACTTGCAGCTTCTGAATCACCAGTACGTGTTCATGTTTCCTGGAGGGAAAGATGTATCTTTGGTAACTTACTGTTTTGAATGAATTTATCATGAAACACCCAACAACTACCATTAAAATTTGCTTTGGGCAAAATACAAGTTCTGGTAATTTTTGATTTTTTCTGTTTGCTCCAAGTGCTGTTCATCAATGAAATGAGCACTTATTCCAACATACTTTTTTTCAGGGAGGAATTTTTTAAGTCATACTTCCTTAAATATAGTTTTGCCTCTTCAACAAATATTTTAATAGCAAGTTTTAAAAGCCTAAGAGCTTTAAATGAAAAAGTATAAAAAGCTCTAGGATATTCCAGAATTTTGGAAAAACATTTCTAAAACACTGATAGTGGTTTCTTTTGTGAACAGAATTGAAAGAGAGTTTACAAATTATCTAATATACAGACACATGTATACATATAAACTTACATGCTATGTTGTTTTTATACTTATATTTTCATTTTGTGAAACAGACGTACATTGTGACTTGACTTTTCTCTGAGTACACACAGTATGACCTTCCTCTCTTTAACATACACAAGAGTGTAGGCTCTGTCATTTATATGCATACATACATACACATGCATACATACTATAACACACTGCACCTCTAAAATGCATATACACTGTAATCTCACCCGCTAAACACACATAAGCAAATCTTCTCTTTAGCATAAGCACAGCTACACACACACCTGCACAATGAAATCTAACACAGAGGCCCTGAAAACACAATTTTATCTCTCTCTGATATATACTGTCATTCCTTTTCCTAACACAATGTAATCTCTCTCTCACTTACTTTCTTCCATACACACAGACACACAGCACATACAGTCTAATCTTATCTCTCTCAGATTCAACTATAGTGTCTACATTATTTTCAAAATTGCATAAACACTTTCTGCCTGACATTTTCATCTGTAGACTCCATCACTCACAACTACACAAACGCTTGCAGAGATGTGAGGATGTAGAGGGAAGTCCCTGATCACATAAACTCCTGTGTGCTCAGGTAAAAAGGCCTTTTCTGGCAAGACTGTTTTACAAGGGAGAAGATGTTATAAGCAATGTTTTCACTTTGGATGCAATATTAGTTACATGGTGCTTCTTGTTACGATACTATACTACCAACAAATAGTAAGAGACTTTAACAGCTTGATAAAAAAAGTCTGCTAGATCATAAAAACAGATTACTTCTGTATTGCTATCATTGTCAAACACGTCATTGATACGTTTCATGATATGTGCTGCAAGCAAATTACAATATGCAGTTACACTGATATTTCATGTGACATATAATACACAGTAGGCCCTGAGATTTCAAAAGAAAAAAAAAAAAGATGTATAGAGGAGGTTCCACCTCCACTTAAGCTATTATTTCTACAACAAAAGTCTACGCTTAAATCACTTGTATTAGCAGGATTGTTCTAATGGGAATATTAGATTAATGTCTGCCTCTGAGAGTTCTTTATACAATGGAGAGTGGTAACAGTAAGAATTAGAGGATGCAATATAGAGCATTCCCCTTGCACGTCACTGATTCAGAGCCAGGGCAGTTAGTCGATAGTTTTGGGGGGACCTCTGCAAAAGTGAGCTTCATATCCTCGCTTTCATTTCCAGTATCCAAATTATCTCATAACAGAACCAAATATTACAATGAAAATGCAGTGAAGAACCTGGAGCTGATCAGTGATACTACAGAGTAGTTAAAGGGGAATTATTTGCAGGGCCATGTTGGGCTACAAGAATTTTTACAACCTCTGTAGACAGGCTTTAAAGAAAAAACGCAGAGGAAAAAGTTATTTTAAAAAAATCTCAATAAACCAGCTTCAAAGGTATTGTCTTAGCTCTAAATAAGCACTTGTAGCTACACAACTAAGGTCACTATCAGGCAGCAACTTGCTACAGTCCCTGGGAAAATGCTACTTTTAGGTAACAAGGGGGATTTTGCCTAAGAATTTGGGCCAAAGTATCAATATGGCTTTAAGAACACTTCCTTGGAGACATGGGAAAGGGAATACTTTTGTGGAGCCCAAACTCACCAAAAAAATTGATCCACTGAGAGACTGGAAAAGCAAAAGCAGCTGTCTTACTACCAGAAGGGACTAAAAGAAAGGTTTTTCATTTATGCCTTATGATACTGCTCTGATTAATGATACTTTGCTTTGAGAACGCTGTCTGGATATCTGTCTCAGTGCAGGGCCACACAGCTCCCAACAGAAAGGCTGCTGAGCCAGGACCAACTGGCATTACAGGCGACTGGAGTGGAGGGATGAAGGCAAAGAACAGGAGAGACAGCAGATCTCATTTTAGGAGTGTGAAAGCCTGGAGCCTGAGGAATTGCTCTCAGAGGGTATGAGCATGGAAGTGCAGTACCCCTGGCTATGATACCTGTAAACAGCACAGGTGCATTTTCAGCAGCACTGAAGAGGTCATGGGAAACTCTCATGACCAGCAGCATTCTGCCCCTTGTTAGGCTATAATCCCATTGGAAGTCTGAAGCAGTGGTTTCCTGACATGGCCAGCACAGCCTTCAGCTACCACACAAATATCTAAAGCCAAGCACATGACAAAACTAGACTGCTTCTAACCACTTTTGACAGGACAGAAATTGACTCTAATCTACTGCAGGAAGCACGTACCACCGCAGACCTTGCAAAATCCATACAGCGAGTGTTAACGTCAGCCTCTTTCTATCCACAGAATTGATAGAGCAGGAGCAGATGTACTGCAAACTTCCCAAGCACACCACGTACCCTCATATGCCTCTTCTCCTCTTGCCCCCTGGAACAGATGCCAAGTGTCCACAATCCTCTCTGTAAGGCCATCCACAGCACGGGCACACTGTGTTGCGTTAGAGAATAAGAAAGCGTTTCACAAGCAGGACCCAAACTTGCTCTACCCGTGAGGTAGGAAAGTATTACTAAGCCCCTTTCTACAGTGAGAAACCCAGTGCAGATGAACATAGGAACCGCAAGCCTGATACAGCGTAAGAGCTTCCTGACCTCTTTCCTGAGATACCTGATAGCCACCTGGTCATCTGCTGCACGGAAAATACTCTCTAGAAAACCAACTGGGAGACTAGTTCAGCTGCCCAGAGCAGCTCCAGATTTTTTTCCTTCTTCCTGACAACTTCTCCCTGCATCAAATACTCTGACATTAGGGATCCTGGTCGTTTTGAATGTTATATAGATGTCATTCCTGCTTGAGAAAATTTGGTAGGCCTCACGCTGCCCTGCCCCACGATGGCTGATGACAAAACCCTACTTGCTGGTTGTGAGACAGATTTATTTCTTAGAATCACCTTCAACACACTTCAGCAAGTCTCTGAGAACCTGTAAAGAAATGTCACCTGTGGGTTAGTCAGCTCATTTGGAAAACTGTCTGCTCAGCATCTACTTGTGGTGTCTTGGCCATTGGTTTGTCATTAGGAACAAACCTGGGGGTTTTGTGGCCTACTGAACAAATGGTTTTCTACAGGTTGCTTGGTCAGTGGTACCACTGTCACTGCCATCTCCATTTCAGTCACCTTCTGACCTTGCTGTTCTTCCTCCAAACCTGAGCAGAGGCCATGCTGTCAAACTTTCTAGGTAAGCTCAGTGTAGACTCCTGCAGCTCTTCCATTTTTATTTCTAATGAGATTGACCCATAGAGGCCACTCCACTGAGGATTCAGGAGAAAGCCACTAATCAAGCTGACAGAGCCATGTGACAAAGCTTCTTCCTCTCTCTCTCTTCCACACTTTCCCTCTTCTTAATGTCTAATCAACCTAGTTATCTATCTTTCTGTCACAATAGTAGTTAAGTAGCTCTTGAATATTTCAGAAATAGAAACAACCAACATCCTCCTTTCTTCTTTTCCTTCCCAGGCTGTAGGAGGAATTGTTCAATTAGTTTTTTAGGTGGCATGATTTGTTTGCTTGTTTATACGCTTACATGTGAGTGGGTGTTTTATAGATGTCTGTGAAGAGCTCAGTGGGGTAGGGCTAGCCTGAGGAGCCAAGCTGTGTATTTATTACTGAGAGTGGAGAGATGCATGACCTTCCACAGCCGACGCGGTATGGACCTCCACAGCATAGCACAGCCCCTGTCAGCAATCTGTCTCCTGCTTTTAGCCCAGCCCCACCAGCAAACCTGGGAATCGCCCATGGAAGGAAGGGATTTAGTGGGGGAAGGAAGAGGAAAGAGCAGTAATTATTTTGGACCTGGCTACTTCAAGATTGCCTGTCATGGATAAACCAGATAGCCCCCACTACTGCCCGAACATCTAGAGGCAAATGCTGTAGAGAGGGTCAGTATCTTTCATTGGGCCAACTGCTATGGACTGGGAGGAAAAGACACACATAAGCTTTTCTTTGGGTTTGAAGCAGCAGTGGAGTGAAACACTGCACAGATTTTTGCAAGAACTTTGACATTTTTAGTGCTCTGAGATATGACAGAAGCAATTTCCTGGACAGTGTACTTTTCAAAAAATCATTTTTACAAAACTTCTTTAAGAAACGGTTGTGCCATAAAGTACAAATATCCTAAAATATTTTGCTCTCATCAATGCCAGATACTCCGCTGGCTCCTAACAACCACATTTACTGAAACAGCTTTCATCCTTTGAACAGCTCTTCCTTTCTCCATATACCATATGGTTTTTGAAGATCCTGTAAATAGAGAGAACCGGAGGCAATACCAAGGGTCTCCTGCCATTTTTTAAGCTAGTTACTACTCAAGGGATAAAATAGTATCAAACATGATGTCAGGAGTTTCATAGTGAAAGGGTAGGGCAGAAGAAGGCATTTAAGTTGGGAGAAAATATTTCCAGCATTGGATTCATTGGAAGAGTGTTACCTCTGTCTAAACTACATGGCCATTTGGGGACTTCACATAATGCTGGGATGACTGTTTTCAGACTTTAAAGGGTATGAAAGAAAAAAAAAAAACCCAAACTTTCTTTGTTCACTCCAAGGAAGTCCCTGTCTAAGTCTGTCCAACTGAATACCAGTCTTTCAGCACTGATTTCCAACAGGTTTGTCTGTTATGTTGCCAGTATAGAATAGTAGAGTCATTGATCTAAAGCCCTTCCTCACATATATGTGTACATGGGAGCTGGGACAGAGGGGAGAAGCGAAGGTGAGGTGCTAGGTACTGGAAGAATCCTGCAGTCCTGCAACACTCATTTTGCAAGAATCTGAAAAACAACACAGAATTGATGACCCAGCTGGATTCACATTCTAGTTGCCTATGAGACAAAAAGACTTCCTCTTCAAAAGCAACAGCTGATAAGGAATTGGTTGGATGGTCACATCCAGAAGGTAGCAATCAATGTCTCAAGGTTCAGATGGAGCTCAGTGATGTCCCTCAGGGGTCTGTATTGGGACCGGTACTATTAACATCTTCATCAAGGACATAGACAGTGGGATTGAGTGCACCCTCAGCAAGTTTGCAGATGACACCAAGCTAAGTGGTGTGGTTGACATGCCTGAGGGATGGGGTGCCATCCAGAGGGACCTGGACAAGCTTGAGAAGTGGGCCCATGTGAACCTCATGAGGTTCAACAAGGCCAAGTACAAGGTCCTGCACCTGGGTCAGGACAACCCCCCATATCAATACAGGCTGAGAGATGAAGGGATTGACAGCAGCCCTGCCAAGAAGGACTTGGGGTTACTGGTGCATGAAAGGCTGGACATAAGCCGGCAATGTGTGCTTACAGCCCAGAAAGCCAACCATTTGCATTTGGGCTGCATCAAAAGAGGCATGACCAGCAGGTCAAGGGAGGTGATTCTGCCTCTCTGGTGAGACCCCATCTGGAGTACTGCATCCAGCTCTGGAGACCGCAGCACAGGAAAGACGTGGACCTGTTGGAGCAGGTCCATAGGAAGGCCACAAAAGTAATCAGAGGGCCGGAACACCTCTCCTGTGAAGAAAGACTAAGTGAGTTGGGGTTGTTCAGACCTTTAAAGGTCCCTTCAAACTCAATCTATTCTATGATCCTATGATGTAGGGAGTCCTGAAATTTGAAAAGCAGAAGGGAAGAAAACAGGCACTTCATTCAGCTGTAGCATGGCTGCAACGAACCATCATGAATTGTCATTATAGTGTCTCAGCATTGGGATGTCAATGGAAAGTCATTGCACCTCTGTGTGAGATTAGCTTAAAAACCATGCCATTCAAAAAAAAAAACCCCTGAACCACATAAAATGGGTTCTTTTTATTTCCTCTCTGGGTTTTCAGTTCTCAGATTTCATTGGGTCCAATTTTCCAGTATTGTCTGCAACTGTGAAGACTAGAAGCGCACATTTACAAAAATGAAATCTTTTATTATCAAGTATTTCCATGATTCCAGTATCTGGAGATTTTAAGAAACACCTGAAGTATCACTCAGTGCGCGGTGGTGACATTGCTGTTCCCAGCACAGGTCTGTTACAGTCTTTTTGTTAATGTATCAGGCCATTTTCCCCTTCTATACACTATAACCTTTCCTTAAAGCTATGGATTTTAGGAAGTGCTGAGCTACTGCTCAGCGATGTGTACACAACATTAGCTCGGAAACCATGTCAAAGTTTCCTCCTACAAGGTAGACCACAAGCAATAGAAAAGCAGCAGGAGCTGCACTCAGCATTTATTTCAAATATAGGCATTTATGCCAGTGCTGGAGGGAACACATCCCAAATTAAGCATGCCAGAGGGTCTCTACTAGCCCTTTCCAAGGAAAGTAACGCTCCCTTGGGGAGAAGGCTCCCTCTCTCACTTTCTCTTTCTCCCCCTGCTCTGCTTCACCATGAGAAAAGGCTGCATCTTTCATCAGGCAGAGTCAAGCCTGCAAATCCCTTGGCAGACAGCAAACAGATTTGTCTGTTTGCTGGCCCTTATGTGACCAATTCACATAGTATAAACAAATGAAGATGCAGATGCTAAAGATGGCAAGACATTACAGTGTAAACAAAGGCTCTTATGGGATCCTGACAGCTCCACCACTTAGATCACTGCACACTGAAAGCAGGAGTGCAATCAGAATGCCTCTGTCTCCATCCCACTTGGACTCCCAGGTAAGATGGTTCATATGTACATGAGACCTGCATGGCACAAGAAAGCCTCTCCTCTCAGTACCCAGCACTAGCACAGAGACCGAAAAGCTGGGAGAACTCAAGGCTCTGCAGGCCTGACAGTATCACTGATATTCACATGGAAATGTGAGCATCACTACCTGCAGCAAAAGCGAACTATGTTAGACCATGAGGCAGTGGGTCTCTTGAAGAGCATGTCTGTCCAGCTCCCTGCACATTCTCCAGGGCAGAGAATCAGAAACCAGAAGATCAACAGCCCAGTGGAGCAGTACATGCATCCCCCACTCCCCCAGGCAACAAGCAAAGGAGGGTGAGTGCTAGGAAGAAGGCAGGCTGGCTCCCTGATGTGAGAGCCCTGCTCATAAAACTCAATTAAGTGGATTACAGATGAGCTCATTCCCAGCGGTGGGTCACATTCCATTAGAGGCAGGCTCGATGCCAGGCGGACAGCACTGCTCAGATAGCAGCATGGTCCATCCCACCACTTACCGTCCCTGCCTCTGATTTCACCACACCTTGCTAGATTTCCTGCCCCATGCCCCACCACTGCATGGCAGACTCATTGCTCATCCCTGCTCACCCTCTCGGTGAGATAACTAGAGCCAGCGTTAGGTCATGGAGACAGGAATGGCCAAGCCCTCTGAAACACTGTGGTCTTGGGCAGCAATGTAGGAAAGGGAGAAAGAGTCAAGGGGTGCAAGGGGAAGATGAGCAGAAAGGGAGGTTCTGTAGAAAATGATGGCAGAGTTCATGATGAGGCAGGAAAGGATGGAAACAGCCAGCCCCATAAACTGCATCAGTGGTATTTTACGTGAAAGTGAAAGCAATCAGAGCTCTCAGCTCACTAATCCCAAAGGCTTTTTCACAGCATAGGTATAAGATTACAGCATCGTCTGCTATACGAATGTGTACATACCACCTACAGACACCGCACTCAGCACTCACTGAATGTATGTGTGCTTGTATATGGGGAACAAAGAGTGTCTGAGGTAGATTTGTGTGTGGGAATGACTATGTTTGGAAGAGAAAGTGGGGAGGGAAGAGAGAAGGTGAATGAATCTGTGAAGGGTGAGCATGTGTGGGCGTGAGGGCAAGAGAAAGCTGGATGAATGAGTGTGTGGGTGTGTAATATATGGGCTAGAGTAAGTCAAATGTTAAAAGCACCTGCAGGCATTTTGCCAGATTTGAAACCTATTTTGACTTGCTTTGTACATCCCACTTTGCTTTTTACTGTTTGCAAACGTTCCTGGCAGCTCAGCTTAATTCGTACAAATAGCAACCAACCGAGAGCGAGCCAAATATATTGTGAAATAGGTTGAGGAAGACGCAGTTTTTTGTGCAGATCCAAGCAGCAGGGGCTTTGTACCATCTGGAACTTGCGTACCAAGTCCCAGGCACAGGCTTACAAGGGAGATCAGTCTAGTTACCTCCCCACCATTTGCCATCCCACGTGAGGAGCAAATACTTCAGACCAGTTGCAGAGTGAGACATGCTGTCTGGACAATGATCCTCATAGGGCGTGGGACCCACACTGCGCAGGCATCTGCTATGCTGGCACAGAAGACCTCAGTATCCACAACCTCAGAGAGAGCTTTCTGCTTTGTCTCAGAAGGACTGAGAGGGAGACAGCAGCCTTATGTTTCATCCCCTTGTGTGTGACAAGTGAACTCTGTTTGGCAGTGTGAGGCAGCAGGTTTCCTATTTGTTTTACCACCAGTTTACCGGGCAGTTTTGGAAATTTTGCTTGCCTTCTCCACATCTTTGTTTCCTAAGATATAAAAACCTAGCAGTAATGACAACAGACATGAGATCTCTTGATGAAAAGCACTATGTAAGACTCAGGTGATATTATTCTCCTGCACTAGCTGAGGGTGGATGCCAAATTTCCTGTGCATTCATTGGCAGCATTATCCAGCACTTCAGCTCTGAGGAAGTCCAAGCCTGAACTGCAGGAGCTCCAGCTCTGGAGCTCTCCAATTCTGCTGGTTCCTTCAGCAGATCATGAGCCAGGTTTTGACTGTCTGTCTCAGGACCTTCTGCATAATATGTAAAGCCCATCCTAGGTAGCAAGGGATCTCACAGTCCCTTTGGCATGTCCCAGACTGTGCTTGCTACTCTGCCCTTGGCAACGTCACCACTTGGCTCTATGTTGAATGTATTAGAGTCCAGAGTAGCTTGGATGCAAAAGTACTGTGGCCACACACCCTTTCTCTCCCCACCAAGATGCCAGAAGAATTTAAGGTTGTATATAGCAGCCAAAAAATCTGACCCCTTGTCTTTTATTCTGCTTTTCCCTTCCTTTTTGACCGGCTTTTCTTTATCAGTATCTCTCTTTCTGATACCCGGGCCCAAAGGTTTCCTCCAGCCAGTGCTGTGTGCACTGTGCCAAGCTGCCTCACCCTGTCTTACTGACAGTTCCTGTAATGGCTGACCGTACAGTGCTATATCCTCTTGTCTGTGTGCATGAATTAGTTAGCCCTTCCATTTCACCTTCAACAGAAACAGAGTGACCTGTCTATACAAATAGCCCCCTCCCACCTTAACTAGAGGGAAGACAATATATTGCCTCTCTGAGGAACTCAAGAGAGAAAGAAAAAAAGACAGATGCTATCAGGGTGCCAAAGCACTATGTATAAAAAGCCTTTTTCACCCTAAGATTATATCAGGTGCCACCCGAAGAGCTGTTACCGAACCACAGCCAGAAATGGTGTGGTTCTATCTGGTGTGTTTTATCCCTGCCTCCTCTCCCCTCTCTAGCACTCATCGCTCCACAAGTGCATTTCATTCAATGAAATGGTTTAAGGCACTGCCTGCAAGGAGGATCTTCTATGAAATACCATGGCTCTGCCTTCTAAACCTTCCAGCTGAATGAGAATAACTGCTGTGGTCACCACAGCACAGGCTACACAAAAAAATGATGCTTGTGTTTAATTACACTGAGTGGTTGAGGCCACTGCCTTACTGTGCTCTGGGATATGTTCTTCTGAAAAGCAGCCAGGTTATTCTGCTGCTGCTGCCATTCCCACAGTGTCCTGGGAAAGGAGGAGGGGTGACACGGAGGGGGTTTTCTGCCAGGTTTAGCTTTAGCAAACATATCCGAGCTGGGGGATCTCAAAGGATGTGACTACACCAAGCAAAGATCCCCTGAGGCAGTGCCAGAGGTGGCTGGTAGATTCCCAGGAGTACAGGTAAAATTCAGTTTTTATGTGGGGATTTCAGCTGGACTATTCCTGTGCAAAAGAGAACAGAGAAAGAAAAAGTATTGGGAAGGGAAAGAAGGCAGAAAAGAACTGGAATGGGGATCTCTCAAGACCCCAGGAAGGAAAGAATAGAGGCAACAAGGATGTTTGTGAGAGGCCAGTACCTCAGCCATAAATGTTCTACACAGCTTAGCCTTTCTTTGAGTGACGCTGCCAGCCTGGCTTTGGCAGAGCTGACATCTGGGTTGGAGGTGCTACAGGACCCCTTGTAGCTACTGCCTACTCTTCCTGGAGTTGGTCATGGGTAGTTCTGCCCCAAATAACTCCAGAGCTGGAAACAATATGGCCACATGTGCTTCAGGACCAAATGAATTCTGCTTAGACATGGGAGAGATTAACCTCAATATCACACTATGCTAATATGACTAATTTTCTTCCCAGGCTCATGTGTCTGCATGGATAAGCACAGATATACCAGCTCATCTGGTGTATGCTCAAGTACTCACAGTACAGCACTGCCTTACTTGTCTGAGCATACTTTGGGTAGCTCATCCATGAGTGTCGTTTTCACCACCCTCACGGGCACTCTTTTGTGGTGCAAGCAGTTCTTGGACTCAAAAACCCTCCCACCTTCAACAAAATCTTCTCAAAACACTTTGGGAATCTGCCACTACTTCCATCAGCCAAGCTTCATTCACAGTGACCCCAAGGAGACCTGGATAAGAGAGAATCCACTGAGTTTCTTTCTTTTTTTTTCCCACCCTCTGGTTCAGAACCTTTGAGTTCCCAGGTATGAGAACCAGTGAATGATGAGTCTCTTAGACCATATTTAGAGCTGCCCTCTTCACAGCTAGACACGCAGTAACGGACGAATTTGCCAGTGGATCAGGGAGGTTTGTCACCCTTCTTGGGAGCAACTAATGACTATGGTTTTTAGAGGGGTTTTTTTCTGGGGTTCTGGAGTGAGTACTTGGGACTTCCTGAAGAGGACCAAAGTTTGTATGCAGCAGTAGTAACTTTCATCAGATTAAGGTATGCTCCTGGTGAAAAACAACCCCCCCTGCAAAATACCAGGAAAGCTCCTGGTACACGTGGAGATGGATAGCAAGGGGTTTTATCTGAATGCCTTATGAACCAATAGAAGCAAAAAAAAATGTTTCATCGAATCTTTTTGAGCCTAACATTCAACTTATTTATGTTCAACTTATAAGTGAATATACACTGTTATATTTATAACTACCTAAAGCAAATTTAAACATTTGCTAGATATCAAGCCCCTGAACTAAAACTTTGTGAACGCCAACCCCTACCCAAGGCCACCAACACGTCTCAGCCTTCAGATCAAACTTTAGTTACTATTCAAAGTAGCAGACAGACAATTGCTCTGCCACCTTCACCCTCCTGCCCCACTGCACACCCTGCTACTGCCTTTGTTTTTGGCAGGGCTCTTTTAGGAAGACACTGCCTGCAATGGACACCAGCATAAACTCGTGATGTCCTCCTTGTACATGTATAGCCGTCAGGTGGGCACCAGGCTGATTCCAACAAATTCACCTCGTGGGCATATATACAATTGTAATAGATTGTGATCCCTGGCTTCAAAAGGTAAAGTCAGCTGTGTTTAACCCACTGGTCTCACGCCGCAGATCCCTGGGACTGCTGCTTTCCACTCCCAGGAAGATGCGGCATTGCTCGGTCACCATGGTGACAAGCACTTTTCTATACGGTAACCACCGTCCTGAACTCTGCAACTCACTCCTGTGCGAAGAGAAGAGCGAGGCCGGGTGTTTACACACGCCGCTTGCCTTGGCTGTGCAAGCCCTGCTGCGGCCGGGCCCGCTACCCCATGCTCCGCTCTTCCCGAGCTCCTGCCCGCGCCCTGTAGTCCCACACTGGGGCATTTCCGAGATGACCACAGGCACCACCGCGGCTCCCACCAGAAGACGCGGCTGGGCTGACCTGCTAAATATTTTACGGGGAGAATGGCTGGTGCCTTTCCCGAGCCTGCTGCAAGCGCGCTCCTCGGAGGATGCGGCTGCAGAGGCGTACTGAGCAGCTCCCAGGCCAGCCCTCCACCAAAGCGAGCGCCGCCACAGCCAGCCACAGCGGCATCCCCACAGGCTCCTCACCCCCCTCTTCCTCCTCTGCCCACCCTGTCGCTGCCCTGTGTCAAGGGCACTGGTCAGCGTCCCAGTCCCCCCAGCTGTGCCAGCCTGAGGGAGGCTGGCGGCGGGGGTGCGGTGCGGGGGTAGGCAATGGCAGCCGCAGCGGGGCGAGCCCCCGCCTCGCCTCAGGGCCGGCGCCCCGCAGGGCGGCACCCGCGCCGCCTCAGGGGAGTGGGAGGCCGCGGGGACCCGCAGCCGCCCCGGCGAACCCGGGCTCCCTCCCGCCGCCCCGCTGGCCTGCGGGGAAGCCTCGTCCCTCCATGCGAAGGGTTAACGCCACCGCCCCTGCGCCGCCATCTCTCCCCGCCCCCACTCCCCCCTCTCGTCCCCACAGACGTGTCCCCTCCGCCAGGGCCTCCCCCCGCCGGAATCACCATGGAAACCAGCCCCGAGCAGCTGCCGGCTGCGCCCCGGTCGCCGCGGCGTCGCCGGGGAAGGCGGTGGCAGGCAGCGGCGGCCGCCACGGCTGTGCGACCTGCCCCCGGGAGGCCATTTGCATCCCCCCACGGGGATCTGGCGTGGCTGCGGGCGCCGGGCGGCCCGGCTGCGCCTCGGGGGGAAGGGGCAGCCCCGGCGTGTCCCGGCGCTGCGCGGGGTGTAATGGCTGGGGCAGGCCGGCCGGGCCCGCCCTTACCTGGTGGTACACGGGCGCAGACCCCTGCCTCTCAGCGGCGAGCCGCCGGCCGCCATGGCGGGGCGGAGGGAGCGCTGCCCGCGGCCCGCCATCGCCCGCCCTTGTGCGGCCGTCCCGGTGCAAGCCCTGAAGAGGGAGGGTTAGGTGAGGCGGGTGCACCTGAGGTGGCCCGCATGTCTGCCGGCCCTGAAGCAGGATGTGGAGCCAAGCTCAGCGCTGCTTCCTTCTTCCTCCAAGAAGAAGACTTTCAGATGAAAAAGATCCCCAGAAGCATGATACATTATTGCAACCAGTAGCCCCTTCCAACACACACAGGACAGTAATGGCCAGCCCTTGCGGTGGTCTCTGTTCTGGTGAGGGCTTCCCTTTTCCTCGTGTGTGGCAGCTGCCCTCCATCCACAGGGACAAAACCCAGACCTCTCACACAATTTATTTTTTTTCCATCAGGTGGAGTTGACCTAACCTGAGATACAGACCAAAACAAGGAACTTGGTTTTACTTAGTGGCAAAGGTTGTCAGTAGCCCACCCGAGCCCCTCAGGGCCCCTTGGTACAGTTGCCCGCGGGCCCATGCAGGCCAGTGTGCTCCAGCTCCCGGCGGGAAGGGGGCCGTGTGGCACAAGGGAAATGCCTCCATGTCCTCCTTGCACCTGGGGTAGGGCTCGTTTTCCTCTCGGTAGCTGGTACAACGCTGTGTTTTGGATTTAGAATGAGATTAATGTTGATAACACCCTGATGGGCTTAGTGGTTGCTAAGGAATGTTTATACTAAGTCAAGGATTTTCCAGTTTCTCAGGCCCTGCCAGCGAAAGAGCTGGAGAGACACAAGAAATTGGGAGGGTACACAGCCAGGACAGCTGACCAAATTAGCCAAAGTAGCCAAAGGGATATTCTATAGCACAGAATATCATGCTCAGGATATAAACTGGAGGGAGTTTAATCCTGCTCGGGGACTGGCTGGGCTTCAGTCAGCAGGTGCTGAGCAATTGTATTGTGCATCATTTAGGGTTTTTTTCCCTTTTGGATTTTATTCATCTCCCTCCTTCTCATTACAATTGCCGGTGTTGTTATTGGTTATTATTATTATATTTTACTTTAATTATTAAATTGTTCTTACCACACACAAGTTTTACCTTTTTCCCCAAATCTCCTCCCCATCCCTTGGGGCGGAGGGCAGGGGGAGTGGGTGAGTGGCTGTGTGGTACTTAGTTGCCAGCTGAGATTTAACCACGACACTCCAGAAACCCTGGCAAAATGCACAGGTGACAGCAGATCCTGTGGGAACAGGTCAGGCTTTGCTTTCCTCTGCCTGTCAGACTGGAGAGTTAGCCTGGTGGTGGAAACATATGCCAAAGGATGTCCTGAAAGTAGTAGGTTCAAACAAAATAGGAAATTCAGCTTTGTTGTCTTACTATCCATAGTGAACCATGTCTTTTGTAACCACCCTTATCTCACATGCACCTTCCTGGCTAGCAAAACATCATCTCCAGTTGCAGCCCTTAGAGACTCATTACACCTATCCCGTCTGTATGCTCAAAGTAGGGCTCCAGTTTTGCACTCGGCCATAACTCTATTTTGTTCTAGCCCCAAACCTGTCTTCTCCCCTCAACCTTAAACTCTCCCAGATCTCACCCTGTTCTCACTTATGTCCCTGATTGTATGGCTGCTGAAATCTTCCTGCCCAATTTCTCTGTAGTAGTTGACTGTGATCCTCACCAGCAATTACACATCAGAGATAAAAAGGAATGTCTCTCCATACCCATAGGATGCTTCTGGTTTTGCCAGTGTACATGAAGCTACCGCATTGTCTTGGCTCTTCCAAATCAAACTGATGCCTGTTGGCCTCCAGGTTTCCCTCCCTGTGTTTTCCCTGTAACAATCTCTGCCTCTTATCCATCTCCTCTGTAGACTGAACAACTCGCAGAGCAGGATCTCCTCCTTTGATATTGCCCTCCCAGATCCTCACACTGAGAGGATGGTCCCCGATACAATACAGCACAGGCACTGAAGTGGCTGTTTGGCTTCACCCAGGGCATGTGTCTCCCTTACTGCTGTTAGTTAATTGTAAGATCTGATGTGGTCTAATAGGCATGGCTGTTAGACACAAAACCCCTCCACTGCAAAATGCTGGGTATAGCTGCTGGCAGCTCTCTATTTTCTGCTTTTTCTTTTGTTTTCGTATTAAACTAAGCAAATATGACTCTTTCTTCTTCCTTACTAGAACAACCTATATACCTGACATTCAAATATATAAGTGTATATATATATATATGTACCTATACATATATATATATATAAATGGAGGCAATAGAAATGCACACTAATGGAGCATTGAAGCTGTAGTTTGAATACACACAGAGCCTAGGCTATTCAGTCTTTGTTATGTGATGTTACGACAGTTGTCTAGCTTCACAGCCCAGGACACAGGCATAGATCAGGGGGAAATGAGTGCTAGGAGTTACACTGTACTCCTCAAGTCTGCTGGGCATTAAGATTGCTACTGAATATTATAACTATTATTTGATTTTTGTCTAGTCACATGACTGCACCATTTTCTTTAGAATGAGATCTTAGGCAAGACATCCATGTTTTTATGACTTTTGAAGCTGACCACAGCCATTTCACGGCTGTGGCCAGAAGAAACTTCAATTGACCGATAGTGCAGCAGGCATCTAGATGCCCCCAAGCTGTGTAGTAGTAGCTAGCTGTGTAACTATCTAAGCAACTCTCTCCTTCAAGACATTAGACCTCAGGTCTCATGATCACCAGAACCTACCATGAAATTCCATTACTTAGCTGATCAAAAAGTAGAAGAAAGAAGTACAGCATGAAAAGAAAGATGAGGAATTAGATTGCTGGAGGGTGCATGTGTGATAAAACCAGATTTTGTTTGGAGCTCAGAAACCATCAGGATGAAGATGGTACAGGCAGAGAAATATTCAGCTGATGTGAGATCTGGAATAAGGAAGTGTAAATGAAAGCAGGCCTGTTCTCAATTTCAGCATGCGGGTTTTGCAGGTGTGTATGCTAGACCATGTTAATTCCTAATAGACCTGATGTGTAACATACACCATTCCTAAACTTAGACTTCCCAGGGCCTTTCACTGGCTCTCTGTTGTTCCAAAATCAGAGAAAACAGGTCTCAAATGGTATCAGTGCACCTTGTTGCCTTCCCTGCCATAAGCACAGATTAGATACCAAGAAATTACTACTATTGTTTCCTTCATTAAAAATTTAGTGAAATAGTGGGATATCAATCAAGCCATCTGACAGTCTGGGTGATGGGACAAATACTTAAGAGGTGTTCCATACACGTAAAGATAAACCTTCTTTGTGGACTTGGAGCCTTGCCTATTTTCAGGCTTACTTTGCCTTCAACTTAATGTAGGAAAGGGAAGTTAAAGGGAAGGTTTCAGCTTTCTGGATCCTCTTCAAAGACCTTGGCCATGTTAGCCTGTCATTTGTAAGTTAGGAATCCTTCTTCCTTTGTACCTGAAGATTAAAATTACCATAAAACAAAACCCTGTTTCTGCTTTGTACACACTACATCTGAAGAAGTAAGGTCAGGAAAAGCAATACCTAAATTAAGCCACGTTTACCTGTCCTGCATGTACCCTAAATAGTAGGAAAGTATGAAGGCCACCCTCCACTGCTATGCTTGGTGGGGTAAGCAGAGAGAACAGGAAAGAGGTCTTCCAGAAGCATGAAGGTGAATTCTTGGCACCCTTCAGAATCAGCAGGAACGAGAGTTAGCTTAAACCATCTTTAATTAAAGCTCTTCTGGATCCTCTCTGTTTTAGAGCAAGTACAGTCTCAGCCATAAACAGTTTTACACTACAAACATAACACAGAGAGACCAGGAACAGAATATACTACAGACACCAAGTCTCACTTTCAGTGGTGACTCACAGGGGCAAATGAGGACAAAATTAATATATGTAGGGGAGAAAAACTGACATTGCTGTGGAAACCATTTCATTTCATGACATTTTAGTTTAAACTGTAAATTCCTGACAATGAATCAATGTAGTTTTGTGTTATTCTACTGTTGCAGCCAGCCCAGGGTGGGCCATGGTGACAAAGAGCTTCCAGGCTATCTCCATGCAGCAGAAGCCCCTACCATTTCAGCCAAAATGCCCGTAGTGACAGTATATGCTTTATGTGGTTCAGCTAGGACTGGGAAACTTGATCTCATAAACTTCATCGGCATGAATTATGTTTTTATTACATTAAATTGTGTCCTGGCAGTTGCCCATACACCGCATCACAGCCTCAGCAAGCACAAGCGCAAGCCCCTCTGCCAAAGCATGCAGGCGTGGGGGCAAAGTTATGGTTGTTGCGAGGCCTCCCATCTGAGCCTGTCCAATTTGGTGATGATTGACATCTCAGCTGTCATGTTTCATCTGTGTAAGTTCCCCCTCCCCTGTCTCATCCTTCAGCTTTCAGAAGGTAGGCGCTTGGTCCCATGTCTGTTCAGAGGAAGAACCATGACCTACACGTCTGCCCCTGACCTTTAGCCTGATCAATAAAACTACAAATTGGTCTTTTCTTATCCTCGGCACTTTAGTCATAAAATCCCTATTGAGATGGAATGAAACACTGAACTTTATGTCTAGGCATCATGAACATGTTTCAAGGCGGGGGAGAGAGACTGGCAGTATTTCAGCCATCAAATATACAACCCCCTTTCTCTTGCTCGCTCTCTGTGCAGCAACCCTGTGTGTTATATTTGAAACCTGTAGAACATCCCTATTGGTTCTATATTCACATATTTTCCCCAATACTCCAGAATGGAGAGAACCTCAAGTGTCCTTTTGAATGCTTTTTTTTTTTTCTACCTCACATTCTTCCCCCTTTGGTGACTTATTTTATGTTGCTTTTTAGAGATGACTGGCTCCAGGTCTCTGGAAAGCCAGTGGCCAGATCCTGCCACTGCCACCTGCCTCCTGAATGTATTCTCTGGGCTACAATCAGAGGAAAAGCCACTGACCAAACCTGCTAGAAAAAGGATCTTTTACCTTTGCACACCAGCAGCCGTGCATATGTGGTATGGATAAGATGCACATATACCCACGACTGTGCTTCTCTTAAGAAGGATTTGTTTTAATACCCAGGCTAGGCTAACACACTGCAGGATGCAGAAAGTGCCCTGTGCCTAATGCAGATGAGAGCTGCTTTTCATCCAAGTTTGCTGAGGGAGCTCGAAGCAGTCTCTCACACGGTACAGGCAGAGCGTTCAGGAAAGAGCTCATGCTGTCATATTCTTCTTGTAAGCTCACCCGTAAGCCAGCGACAAGCCTTTCGCCTGCCACATCCAGCTTGTGCTTAGCAGCAGGCACCGCAGCAGACATTAAACACAGGTAGTGCTGCACTCATGCTGCTTCGATGATTCATGGGCAGGGGATGTGTTAGGGACGCAGTAGAGGGAGAGGAAGAAGAAACAGCCCGTTCCCACAAGAGAAGGGGAGGACAGGAGATACAAGGGCTGAGGTACGAGGACAGCCATTCCTACTGTAGGATAGCAGCACTCCAAGGGACACAGGGGAGAGGGAGAAGCAACAGGGACAACTCCACTGCATGGAGTGGTATGTTCAGGAGAAAGAGAGGAAGAGGCATAATTATTTTTTCTCCAAGAGGAACAGAGAGTATTTTAGGAGAGGGCAAACAAAAACCAGTAAGAGTTTAACGCTAAATGGTTGCCCTGTTTTTGCTAGTATTTCTGTCAGATATTTTGTCAGTGTCACTGCGGAGGCCTGTGTGTACCGAGGCAGGCAGCATGAGCAGACTTGGAAGGGCGCAACCTAATGTGCCAGTCTCCTTAAGCCCTGCAGCGGTGTCGGCAGACCTGAGCTTGCATTTGCAATTGTGCAATAAACAGTACTTGGGTCTGAAAAAGCATGTCAGGGCTTTTTTTTATATACCAACAGCCTTTATCATAAAATCAGAAGGGCCTTAATGCGTTTATAAAGGTGCGTAATGTGTTTACACCCATTGCAGAGCAATGCAGAGGGAGGAAGGAGTTTGTACTGCACAATTTAGTGCATAGCTTGGAAGATCTATTCCACCCTCTTTACAGTGAAATAGCTGGTGGAGCCACATGACTTCTTCATGTTGGCAAGATAGTTGTGTATTTAGCATGCTCAGCTGCTAGTAAGGGTGGTAACCGTGCTTTTCACTTAGCTGCGATGCCACGGAATGGCCCTGAATAACCTCCTGTCACTTCAGGACTTTCAGCTGGTGGAATGAAACATGACTGTGAATCAGAGGAAGGAAGAAAATCATAGCAGACTCTCTTCAAATTCCTTTTTTATAGGCCTCCTTATGTCAGAAAGGCTTGCCATCATGTCCATCCATCCAAAAAAAAACCCCAGAAAGCCAGATCCAGTCAATAAGGTGGACCAGAAGACTGACAGTCTTTTGGTTCTTGAAAGCCCAAGAGGAGTGGTATGAAAATAACACCATCTTCTACGTGTCTCTTTGATGCTGCTGTACGCTACATAGCACTGCTGAGTCTGCAAACATGATTTCCTACACTTCAGCTTGGAGAAGAGGCCAGAAATGCTGTGTTGGAATAGCAGCACAGCACATGTTCAAAGCAGGCAGGTGGCAGGTTCAAAGTGGAGCAAAGAAACAGCACCTGGATGTGACACACAGTTAAGCTCTGGAGTACCTTTTCTCAGGATTTTATGGATGCTGGAAGTTCACATGAGTTTCAAAAGTAATCATATACAGTCCTGGAAGAAACTAACATCAGAAGCTACCCGATGCAGCTCTGTTGCGGTATTATACAGGGACTTCTTGAGGCAAAACTTGTTGGAGGCTAGAAGAGTGTAAAGGGCAAGGGTTGCTAAATGCTGACCCTGCTCTGTACTCTCACCAGGACACCACTATTGGCCTCCATCAGACGCAGGACTCTCAACTTCACAGAATGGTTTCATCTGCTGTAGCTGTTTTTATATATTCTTACAGGGAGGCTGACTAGAGTCTTCTGGGTTTACATACTTGGCAGGGAAATCCCACCTTTGGGAAACAGATTTTTTCTAAAGAGACACTGACATCAGCTTTTAATGATGCTGGATCTCTATATCTCATTGCAGAGATGGCACTTCCATCTTTACCCATTTACCCTTTATTTCATTTGCCATATGATCTTAGTGTCATAACTCTGCAGTACTCTATAAGAAGAGAGAGGAGTCGTTCCTCAGAAGAACCAGATGCCAAAAAAAAAAAAAAAGAAAAAAAAAAAAAGAAGAAAAGGCACAACAAAACAGAGAGGGAACACAAGATGGGGAGAAGTTGGTCCCATTGGAACTGCTGGAAAACAGTTCAAGTCTCTCAGCTCCCGAATGAAGCCCTACAAACCTCACATGCCATGTCACCTAGTCCGGTCCAGGCTCATTTTTTGCTATTTTCTTCAGTGCTTCCCATTTGATGACTGAGCACCCTTTCCTCTGAAAGAAAATCACTGCTCTCCAATAATGGGCAACAGCTCAGCTTTTGATGGTGGTTATAGCTCTGTATCACTGTGTCCAATCTTCTTCCCTTTTGCAATGCCATTAGGGACCAAAGGACCTAAATAGTTAGAGAATAACACACCATTAGGGACCAGTCCTACCTGCACAATAAATTTCAAACATACCAATGTCCACCCACCAGTTTAATCTGTAAACCATGCCCAGCAAAAAGATTGCAGTGCAGATATAACTGAGGCTTGCCCAGAGGCAAACTCTGTTGGAAGCAGTGGCACTACTAGACCATGATTTTAGCAGAACCAGGATTTCATATGCCAAGTTTGCAATATGTTTGCTGGTGTCATCTTTGAGCGTGTAACTTGAAGTACGCTGTATGACATAAAATACACGGCATACCAACAGATTTGTGTTGGAATTGATCTAGCCATTCTGAGTTCTTTATTCAGATGGTTGAACCGTGCAAGGAATAAAAATTTCTGGTACCAAATTTAGAAAGAGTGTATTTTATCGTAGACGAGAAGATGGTATTTTCTCTGGTGGCAGTACTGGGGATTGAAGGCAGTTCACAAAATGCGTGTGTGCGTGTGTGTGTGTGTGCGCGCGAGCGCACGTGTGTGCGTGTGTGTGTGCGAGTGTGTGTGCGAGTGTGTGTGCGCATGTGCGTGTGTGCGTCTGCGTGTGTGTGTGCGTGTGTGTGTGTGCGTGTGCATGTGTGCATGCATGCGTGTGCGTGTGCGTGCGCGTGCATGTGCGTGTGTGTGTGTGTGTGTGTGTGTGTTAATCTCTGATAGGCTTATCACTGTACTAAACAGTAATTTATTACTTCCATAAATTGTAGACCTAATGTACACCACACACTCAGTAACTCCTGGAGGATTTTAAGACATTAAATTACAGCAAAATTTGATCCCTTGTAGTGTTGGTATTTTTTAACGCTCATCTTTTCAATAGGTGGAAGACATACACACTCCAGATTGTTACTTCCTTCACCAAGTTCAGTCGTACTGGAAGGCAACTGATGATACCCGCCGAGTATAGCCAGAGGGGCAAATTCCATAGACTCATTATGTGGGGTGATCTATGTGGCATTAATTGTGACTGGCCTTGAGGTGTTTGTTTGTCTTGTTTCAACAGTATGTTGCTGGTCAACTCATAATGTATGTTACACGCAGACCTATGGATAAAACATTAAGTTCACAGAGGAAATATAAGAACAGAATTTACATTTTATTCATTTTTTGTTTGTCTTTGCTGTTCTTACATACTGAAATGTCAAAATGCATTTGTTGTATCCTAAACTACATCAAACTGTCCTGCAGGAGCAATCATTATTCTTTTATTGTCAGCAAAACACATTGAAACAGGGGTATTAAACATCTGGCCAACATACGTTTACGTGGCCCAAATGGCATATTCAAGTTCTAACTATGTAAGAATTCCTTTGGAAACAAAAGAAGTCTTGCCTCTGATTTGGGAGAGAACCTATCAAATATGAGCTGGTATAACTAAAGCAGGGTCTCTCCCTGAGAAAATGGGTAGCTTAAAACAGTGCCTGAGAAGTGCAAACTCCTGTAGTCTACCACTAATCTCATTTTAAGTCTAATGAAGGCACTTAGTCAGAATTAACTGGTTTGCCGCTAAGCCCCAGTGTTTGACAAAGAAACAAGCTTAGGAGTGATAATAAGACAAAAACGGAATATTGCCAAAATGAAGGAAATGTGTAAAGAGCGAAGGGGGCAGAGACATACAGAAGAGCATGGACCAGAAAAAACTAAAGGAGGTTTAGAAAGGACACAAAAGGTAAAAATGTGTGGCCGTAGGAAATGGGCATGTTTTCACCCCAGTAGAGAGATCTTTCAGCTGAGGGTGGGCGTAGGAACAGAGAAGGAGATGCTATTTGCAGCTCACAGAGGTGTGAGAGCAGGCACAGCTCAGCTCTTGTGAGGCTGGTGTGAAGCTGCCTGGGAGGTAAATTCCCAGACATCAGGTCAGAGCCCAGCAGCTCAAGGGTTTTCAGCCTCAGAGAATTTTCCTGCTGCCAGCACATTTGAGGGTAGAAAGATGAGTTTCTGCAACAGTGGAAAAGGGCAAGGAAGGTGGTTCCAAAGGCTGAAAAGTGGAGGAGCGTGGGAAGGATCAGTGGTACTTTGGGTGGCATCAGTGTGATGGAAAGGATAGATTTCAGGAGGAGTGTGGGAGAGAGAGAAATGGCAGTGGGATTTTCAGAGTTGTAAGAGACCACAGACAGGAGATGGGGTCTTTTGCCTTTCAGCCGGTTCTCTTGCCACTTCTCTCCCTGATGCCCTTTATTCCTTCCTTACTCTCTGGAGCACATGGGCTCCATTTCCAACTTGCCCCCTTCCCTAAACCCCCCAATCCGTACTCTCTACCCAAGCAGCCTTC
Organism: Falco cherrug; assembly: GCF_023634085.1. Lineage (NCBI taxonomy): Eukaryota > Metazoa > Chordata > Aves > Falconiformes > Falconidae > Falco > Falco cherrug. Next base: position 5,835,064 of record NC_073701.1, read on the forward strand.
TACCCACACATACTTCTTCCATCCCACCCATCTTCCATCCACATCTTATCCCACTCTGCACAACAGCTCCTCTGGGCAGCAGACATCACTGTCGTAGGGATGGAAGCACAGGGGCAGAACTAGAAAGGTGGAAATGGTCGAGGAAACAAGGGGGGATACAAGTGCAAATGATGATTGCTGTTGATGAGGACAGCAAAGGCAGGGTACAGATTGTGCCTCTTCAGGCTAGGAGAGCCCAGGCACTCTGTGATCCTTTACGAGGCTTCACCCTAATACGACCCTTTACCTTACAGCAGTCTTAAGTCAATGCAGTATGTCAACTCACATGGAGCAGGGGAAGATCTGCTACTACCAAACCCATACGTTCATGGGACATGTGAGTGTGAAATCCCCTTGGAAGACACATACTCTATAGCAGCTGTGCGGGGCTGCAACTTCTCTCCTGCTGTGGGAGCCCCAACCCTGGGCACAGCTGGCTGCCAGACACGCAGGGTGCCGGAGAGGGACACTGCTAGGAGTGCTGAACACGCAAGGTAGGAGATGCAGGCACTGTGCCAGGTGGCGGGAGGTGGGGTGAAACAGTGGGTAACCGATGTGTCTCATGCATAAGGTACACCAGCTGGCAGAGCTGCAGAGCCCCTGTTGGTACAGGGATGAGCAAAGCACAGACAAACCACTGCTTCGGTAAGAGACAAGACTGAGAATGAGGTCAGATTCACAACACATCCAGATATATAATTTCCATCATGCAAGACAGTTCTACACCTTTATTCAACATGATAGTTAAGAAGCTTGGAAATAAACAGGAGGAAAAATCCTATGATCAAGGCTCTATCACAGAATTCAAACATCAGTGCCTGCCCGATGAAGAACATTGGTCACATGTTTTGTTGGGTAATGGACAAAAACTTCACTTTTTTCAAACTGGAATAACTATACTGTGGGGTCGTGTCAGATGCTTTGATCACTTGGCATTACAGTTTTATTTAAGTATGTGCCCACTTTACAGATTTAGCTAATGTACTAGTCTGTTCTAGAGTAACTAAATTATTGCAGTGTGATGACTTGGGGTCCAATTTTCAAAAGCCCTACCAAATGGCTTAAAAACTTGCATCCTATTTTCCAGAGTAACTTCAGCACTTATGATGGGAGACATTTCTGGATGGTGAGGGAATAGCTGCTATATAAAGTGACACAGGTTTGGTTTCTTTGGTGCAAATTACAAGGGGACTATAATAACGATTACAATAATAGTAACAACATCATCAATAATAATGATAGGTTAGCGCTCTTTTAGCTGGGCTCCAGTAACTCTACTGCAGTGATGATGCTGCCCTCAGCTGCCCATCCTCCCCTCTGCCAAAGCATCGCTGCTGCAGAAGCAGAGCAGGTGGAAGGGGATGCGTGCCTTGGTCCCTGGCTGTCCCTGCACGCATCCCACGGTGTCTCCAGCTAAGACGTGCCGCTGTGAAATGCAGCAGTTTTGCTGTGAACACAGGTTTCCCAGTTGTGCTCCAGAGATAACAGCCTCCAGCAGCCATGTGGGCTGGGCAGCAAGGGGGTCAGGACAGCATCTAACCCATGAAAATCGGAGCTGTCATTTTTAACCAGATGAATGGGGACCCTTGTGCCATGTGTGAATACCTATGTCCCTTACCAGAGGATTGCCACACTGATGGTGTCCGAGAGTCTTTTCTGTTGGGCAAAGCCCAGTGTTTGGCCAGGGGAAATAAGCACTTCCAATGAAGCAGAATGAGTAACCTTTTGTTAACCAACAAGAAGAGAAGTTGAAGCATAGAGCTAGGTGCAGCCCCCCTGTCTCAGGTGGTATCCAGAGATCGGTGCAGAGATTGTTACCCTGGAGCTGTGCCATGTCCCACTGGGTGCTGAGGTCAGCCATCACTGTGTCCCACTGGGTGCTGAGGTCACCCATCACCATGTCCCACTGGGTGCTGAGGTCAGCCATTACCCGTGAGCCGAGGCCGAGCCATGCCCACCGCTGTGCCTGCAAAATGTCCACGGCTCTTCCTCTCAGCTGAAAACAGCTGTTGCTAGGGAACTGCTTAAAGTCAAAAAGACAGCAAAGGATGAGATGAGAGCAGCAGCTGAAGGATGGCAGGCTGGAGGCTGCTGGATGGGAAGGCGAAGGGGGAAGGGGGGGCAAGAGGGTCAGGAGAGAGGAAGGACCGAAGAGCACGGGGTGGGAATTGTTCCCAGTCTTGCCACAGAGCAACAATTCCCTGTCCCTTGGACTGCATTTTCTTAAAATTGCTAAATGGCTTCCCTTGATTTTTTATTTTTTTTTAACATGGCTTGGGGTGGAGGTAGGATATCTCTTTTTTAATTTAGTGTGCTTTCATGTGATACTTTGTACTTTTTTTGATTATCACCCCTACCTCGATCCCTTTCTTCTTGTAATAAAGGAATACAACTCTTTATTTTTGCCTTCCCTCACTCTTAGGGACTGTTACTCTTTTCCACTGTTGCATTGAAATTGTGGATGCACATCATTTTATGAATTCAGATGACACTAAAACAAAAGAGGTTTTGTCTCTTCACTCAAAATTTTCCTTCTTCCTGGAGTTAATGGGATGCTGACAGGTGATCTCTCTCTGGGAAACATCAGGGTTATACAGTTACTCACCACACAGAGCTACTTAAGTTCCAGTCAAGATCTGCTTTGTTCACCTAAAAGCCTTTTTCAAAGCCAGCTGAACCCAACAGCAGGTTGTCCTCACACAAAACTAATTTTGGATTAGGCCAAATCAGTGCAAATCACTGTTAACCCATAGGTCATCTTCAAAGCCAGCTGAACCCAGCAGCAGGTTGTCCTCACACAAAACTAATTCTGGATTAGGCCAAATCAGTGCAAATCACTGTTAGCCCATAGGTCATCTGTAAGATATGTGGCTTACATTTGCATCTGGTGGCATTTAACAGGCCATCAAAGTGACTAGACACCTTTATAGAGTTGGTACAGATCTCCGCACGGGTCCAAACCACAGTTCAGACTCCAGTGTTAGGTTCTCTCAAAAGATGCTTCAATGTCTCTGCCACCACACTGTCTGTTGTGTGGGTTGGAGTGTGGTAAGTGATGGCGTTTGAATTAGAGTGAATTTGAATTGTGGGCAATACTAATGCTTTCTGAATAGTGAACAAATGCATCTAAATAAAGAACAAGATTATATAGTTCATTGCTGAACAGAAATAAAAGGAAACAAAAATTTGTTTGCAATTTAAAAAAAACATCATGTGGGTAAAAGGGTTGGTAACAAGATACACACACACACACATATATATATATATAAAGTCATTAAAGAAAATAAAATAAGCTATGTGTGAAGTTTCCAAACTCAACTGTGGTTGCAATACCTTCCAAAGAAAGCCATGGCATATAATAAAAAGCTCTGTTTTATTGGTTTCAAATACTACAATGTATAATTGACTTATGGCAAGGCGGGTGGTGGGATAGGTAGTATTTCACTTCCAAGCATCTGGTCCAAAATCAGCCTTGGTTAGCAGTGATTGAACGTTATTAGTGTTTGATGGGTCTCTGGTGGAACCTATGAAATGCATCAGAGGTTTCAGCGCACTTCCTAGTGGACAGGTGCCCATACCACTAAAACCACAGCTCTTTTGGAGCTAGTCACATTCGCTTTCATTGGCAATCTCAGTGGAGAGGCTTACAGCTGAATGAAGCATGGAGCAGTTTCCATGCTGGTACTTCTTCCTGCAGAGAAGCTCTGCCAGTCCTGTGCTGAGGTACCGTAAGGAACGTACAGGGCTCGGTGGCGTGCTGTTCCTATCTATTCTGAGGCCAGAGCAAGAATGTGTCTTTCAGGTTTTGGACCAAGGTGGATAAGGGAAGATTACTGAGCTTTCAAAACCCATTCTTCCAGGAGAGAAACCAGGAAGGATTTACCTACATTAATGCTTGGTCTTGTTCCTGAATTGTCAGGCTTCAGGAAGGGAAATTCTGTTTGTTGCGATCTTCAGCAATCTCCTCTGCAGGACCAAAGGAGCTGTTATCTTGACTGGGCTCTTCTGTAACACTTGCCAGAGATACAGTCATCAAGAGGCATGAGTCACCCTAAGGATGCACTGAATAAAATGGTTGGATAGGAAACATATCATTTTCTGCACTTGGAAAGCTCACTCCATCCTGCCTACTCAGTGACAGGCACGAGGACTGACCTCTGGAAAGAAAGGCTCTTTGGCACTCAGGCTTGGTCTTTAGAGGCTATTCACAGAGCTCCATAGCTCATATTTCTAACTGACATTTACATTTTACATATTGCTTTCACCACATCGCCCTCCTCCTATCACTTCTTGGCAGGCTAATAAATCCACCTGGCTTTTGATGGCTGTCTGTCAGGCTGCTTTCCCCAGCCATCTCCAGGCCCTGTTCATTTCCCTCAGCGAGCAGGCACATCTTCTGCTTTGCTCCTACATTCATTTGTGCTTGGCCTTGCAGTGTCTGCCAAGCAGTTCAACATCTGAGTCTGTTGTTATCCTAGGCAGACTGTATTAGGTGGCTTTTTCATTAACCTCTTCGCTGCTACAGGAGAAATGCACAGCAGAAAGGCCTCGCAAAGGCAGAGGGTGAGCCACAGCCAGCAAGGTTGGGAAGGAAGAATCACCCAGCAGGTACTATGTAAGAAAGCCTGGGAATTCCCTTATTGCTATGAAAATCCTCAATAACTCATGCACCAGATGCTCAACAACAAGCAAAAGACACTGCCCTTCTGATGCTCAGTAGTGCACAGAAAGCTAGCTGCGTGCCAGACCTGTGGCTGCAGACATCCCAAAGCAGCAAAATACGGCTATGAATCACCCTTCTGAAGGAGCCCTCCCATTTCATTAATGATACAGGCCACAGGGACAAACAAGCTTCCTAACCTAGGCATTCATCCCATCCTAAGAGGTGTCCCTAACAGATGGAAGCAACACTATGTGTAGCCACTTGTGTCTCCCCACTGATGATAGAGGGAGCCTGAATTCGTGCTTATGTACCTGGTTTTTAGGTGGCTGAACTCAGCTGAGACAAACCCCATGCTTAACAGTCTCAAGATGACAACAGGGTGTTTTAAATGGCAGAAGAAGTGTAAGTCATCTGAAGTTACAGTTGCCTTCTTATAGCTTCAATATCTTCTGAAGGTAATGAATGGATCTCAATATTATCCATCAGATCAGATTTGTCAAATAAGATAGAAGATGAGTTAAACCAGATTATGACTTTTTGTGTCCTGAAATGGTTCTCTGGGACCAGGGAGTTTGAGTAAGCTTTGAACTGGAAAGGAATTGAGTTGATACTAATTGACGAGTTGCCTTTGGCCTGAGCAGATAGAAAAGTGCAGCTGTAGTTGCTGTCAACGGGAGGGAACAGCACGGTCGTGGGGTATAAAGCAGTAAATGCTGAAAGGTTTATTCATGCTGCCTTAACAGGCTGAATAACAAAAGGATCATGGTTTGATCAGACATGGTTGAAGGGAGATGTCTTGCATCAAGAACGGCATAGTCCTAGCCAGAGCAATGGGACTGGAGAAGGAAGGGGGCAGGCCCTGAAGCATGGCAGTGCTGGCAGGGCCATATTCCTAACAGGGAGCATCAGCAAGGTAGAGCCTCAGCAGTGAAGCCTAAACAATTGAGCAAGATTCCCTGAAAGTTCTCTCAGTTGCCTTTCACGTACAGAGACTGATGCCAGAGGATATATGAAGAAGTTGTAAGGAGGCCTCACACATTCCAAACAAAAATGCCACTTCTTGGCACATGGGAAGAGGAACTGTGTGTCTGCAGAGTCCTCTTCACCCCACACCAGTTTTTTCTCTGTCTTTTGAAGAACTCCTCTTTCCCCACACCCAGCTGTTTGCAGCTGTCATTTCCATTTCCTTCTCTGTTGAACCTTTCTTCCATTATCTGTCCCCCCTCACCTACCCCATCCAGTGTGGGTCCTCCTAGAAAGCAGGTTCATGTCATCTAAAGCGCAGTTTTTCTCCTGTGATGAGGAGGTGGGCAGCTTAACTTAAGCTGTATCAGAAGCAGCTGGTTTAATTCCCTTATTTCCTTGGAGGAAGTTAGACTCCAGCTCTGTGGGCTCCTGGTTTTGGTGGTCTCTCTTTCACCATTCTTCATGTTCTAGTATCAATCAAAACTCTTGGGGAGGAAAACCCTGGCAGTACAGTCTGTGGGAATTTCAAACATAAATAGGTTTATTTCAATCACAATAATGAAAAAAAATCTGTTTTCTTGTTTTTGATACAGAACCAGGACAGGAAAATGCCGTTAGGATGCAGTGGTGTCAAAAGCTGTGGTGGTGCTATGGCTTGCCACGTTAGCAAATGCTGCAGTGTAATAGGAATGGAGCTCTAAAGCAAAACCCCTGACACTGAGGATCTGATGTCCACATTTACATTTTGGGGGGGTTAGTTGGTCTAGCGGGAGTCTGGCTCCATGGGCTCAATGCCCATTAGCAGGTATATTTCTGAAACAAGTGTTTCCATTTAAATGGGAAAATAAACTGAAAGGGGACAACCAGGAGATTTACTTCAGAAGTGCACCTTTGCACCAAAATAAATCGGTAATTTAGACACATGGTATGTGGCCCTAGGTGTGCCTCCCCTTTTACAAAATAGAAGAAATTATGTTCGTTTGCTCCAAGAAGAAGGGTGTTTTTAGCCACAGTCCATTTATCTGCTCAAGTGCAATGCACTAGCAACTGGGGATCAATACTGCATATTTAGAAACATTAACACTTGGAAAGCATATAGGAATGCCCTAAAAAGAAACATACCCTATGTTAACTATACTCTCTGTGCTTTAATGATCCACCCACGTCCAAAATGTTGCCTCCCTCTTTTTTAATCCTTTGGCTGCCTGCCACATTGACTCAAAAAAAAGTAGTTTCTCCTTTGGATTGCGTGTGGTTGAGAGCACCTTGCTAAATGCTGAGAGCCCTCGACGCCTGCTGACTCTGGTGAAAACTGATGGCACTCAACACTCTGGAAAAGAGCACGCAGTCTCCTGCCTGTTAGTAAAGGATGTGGAGGGCAAATGGCTGTGTGGGTGTGAGCACGTCTACAGGGAGAAGAGGAAGCAGCTGTATGTGAGAAAAGAAGAATGACCAAGGAAAAGAGTTGTGTGTATGTGATAGGGGGAGACTAATACAGTTAAAATTGAAGTGATAAATCATACCTGAGATCCCTCTTGAGACCTATAAATAGGAAACTGAAAAGCATTTCCTTCTATTTATTTTATAAGTGCTATAAACTTTATCAGCTTTTAGTATTGGAGACTCGTACAATATTTATGGGCTGTTTACTTTAGAAGTTATTCAGAGGTTAGCATGAGGAGGCTAATGAAAAAGAAAATTGGGATGGGTGAAGGAAAGAGGGCTTTTCCTATAGCCCCATAATGACAAATGCATCACATCTCAGTTTCTTGGCCCTCTTCCCTGTGTCCTTTGCTCCAGGGATGCCTTTATTTCTCTAGCAGGTGCTTACCCTGAACTTCACAGCTCCACAGGGGATCACAAAGAGCATCACTTATTGGTAAAAATGAAGACAAACTTGTTCAGAAATTCCTATGAGGAGACTCACAGAGTGAAGAAGGAGATTGCACAACAGGACTTGCAAAGAGGAGGTGCCTTGGGGGGTGTTTCAGGGTTTTGGACGGATTAAGGTCCTTTAAATGGATCAGAATCCAAGATCAGCAAGAATTCTTCAGCTGCCATACAGTGGAAGGCTGCTGCAGCAATGTCCTCTCTTCTGGTTATAGCTGGGGCAGAGTTAGGTTTCTCCTTAGTACCCAGGACAGTGCTGTGTTTTGGCTCTGATGTGAGAACAATGTTGATAGGACACTGATGTTTTTAGTTGTTGCTGGGTGATGTTCATACTAAAACAGGGAGGTTTTGGTTTCCTGGGCCCTGCCAGCGAGAGGGCTGGAGGGGCACAGGAAATTGGGAGGGGGGGCAGCCAGGACAGCTGACCCGAACTAGCCAAAGAGGTATTCCATACCATACGATGTCATGCTGAGTATATAAACTGAGGGAAGAAGAAGGAAGGGGGGGACGTTTGGCATTATGGCATTTGTCTTCCTGAGTAGCCATTATGCAGGATGGAGCCCTGCTGTCCTGGGGGTGGCTGAGCACCTGCCTGCCCATGGGAAGTGGTGAATGAATTCCTTGCTTTGCTTTGCTTGCATGCGTAGCTTTTGCTTTAGCTATGAAATTGTTCTTATCTCAACCCTCGAGTTTTACATTCCTTTCTGATTCTCCTCCCCGTCCCTCTGGGTGAGGGGGAGTGAGCAAGCGGCTGCGTGGGGCTTGGTTGCTGGCCATGGTTAAACCACGACACCTCTTACACCAGATAAGCCAATAGCAGTATTTTTAACAGATTAGTAGGTCTGAACAAAGTAACAACCTCCTCATCCCTCACAGAACTTCACACCAAGCACAGTCCAAATGTCTGATTTGTTTCTTAATGTCTGGAAACATTATTTCAACTTTCCACACTTACGCAGTTTCATAGATGGCTTATCTATGCTCTTTTCTTTCAAATGGAGACAACAGCTGTTTTCAAAGTTAGGGGTTTTTTTCCAGAGAAAGATAAAATCTCTTCAAATTTATAGCTGGGTGAAAGAGCTTTCCAGAACCTGCTGCTATGTAGAATCCTCTCGGAAAAAGTTGCAGATTGTTCGCATAAGGAAATACGAACATACAGAGACTGCTGGACTCAGTTATGGAGGAATTCCTCCAAAAAAAGCTGTGAATACAAGCCAAAATTAAAAAACTCTGGAAAGCACATTATATGGGTAGGACATCCCAGCTGAGGAAGGCACAGACAGCAAAGATGGCATTGGCGAAGCACGGGGACTCTGTGCTGCCCGGTTGTTTCCGTACACAGCCGTGGGATGAAAACTGGACTAAGAAGAAAACAGCACGCGGTAGCTCACACATCGCAAAAGCAGGGGGACTAACATACCAATAGCTCAGTCTCTTCACCATATCAAAGAGGAGACCAAGAGGTGTCTAACTTACCATTTCTATATACCTTAAGAGAAGTGCCTAGTGCTTACAGAGTCTTTAATATGGCAGAGAAAAATGGGCCAATGACTCATAATGTGAAGCTAGATGCAGACAAATTCAAACAAGAAACAAGACCTGTTTTTCAACAAATGTAAGAATGAAGTACAAAAATATGCTGGTTTGGCACATTTTGTAGATCCTCAAATCGAGATCAGATGCCTTACTGGATGCTACATTATTTTAAGTACACACAAGTTATTGGACTTATTACTGAAACAGCTGGATAAATGTCTCCGGCATGTGTCAGATTAGATGATAGTGTATTAGTCCCTTCTGTCCCTAAAACTGTAAGTTTGTGAGCAAAGAAATTACCCCTGTAGATGTAGAGCACTGTCTTTATTATTTGTCTATAAAGACTTTAGTAAAAAAAACCCCAAAATCAAAGCCAAACAACCCTTCTATGTATTTATGTTGTAGAGTGTATAGGTTTTTTTTGCCTATGACCTGTATACCCTGGGTAACATTCTGGCCAATGGGAATTATGCCTTGGACTTCAGTAAGGATGAGGTTTAAAATGTTGACTCTGCCAGCAACTGTCCACTACCTTTGAGAAACTTGCAACTATTCTTCGAAGAAATTCAGCAGTGCACTGCCTGTTTGTCATCTAGTGCCAGGTGTCAGATGGACTAGCAGAATGTTCAAGTCCTTCAAAAAGTCCTGGAACAAACATTCAAGGATAGTCTTACAGTAACCTTTCTGAAGTGTACTATCTTAATTTTCTGCTGTTGTTGACCCTGCAGAAAACTCTGACTACCTTATTTTTAAACCACCATTTTACAGATTAATTTTGATTTTCTTGTATGGGATTTATCAAAAGAGCTGGAAGAAAAACATTTTTTAGAGTAAATAAACCATAAAACATGTCTCCTAGAATTTTATGCCTAGACCAGAAAGTTAGTTATGGAATAACAAAAGAGAGAAAGAGGAGGAGAAGAAGGTGTTGTCAAAGGGTATAGAGCCAGCATTACACCTAGAAAAGGCTGAAAGAAAAATAATGATGACCCATGGTCCAGCTATTATAAGACAAAGGTCCAGAGAGGGGAAAAGGCCTAAGTTACTGGAAAGAAAATGATTAAATTATTCTGCTCTTTACTGGCCTAAGGAAGATGTAAGTGAATATGTTAATGTTGAAGCCAGATTCAGGATAGAGATGAGGAACAGTCCTTTCTGGCAGACAGTTTTAGCCACAACATAAATACTGATCTGCCAGAAGATTAAATCAATAAAAGGCTATGTTTTCATAAGTGTAGTATATGCATGTTATTAACTGAAACAAGATGAAGCAACTCTCTTGCATATCATGCCTTTAAATTCATAGGAAACTTCCCACCTTTGATGCAAGGAGTGATATGAAGGAGTAAAGATTTTTTATTTCAGATCCCATGTGAAGTGATGTGTGAGGGTGATCCGTGCACCTCCAGACTTGGGAGCTGTTCTTTCTGTTCACTTTCATAATCAGAAATAAACCATCAGAAGAGAACATATAGGAGTTGTACTTCATCCAGATGCAAACACAACACCAGAGAGGTCCAGCTGGCAGCCTGAAGACCACAACCAGCCTTCCTTCCAGCCCACCATGTCTCCTCTGAGAAGGTGGGAAACAGCTGCCTGGACAGCACGCTTGGACCTAAGAATCAAACACCTTCCCCCATGGTTATGAAAAATTTGATGGTTAGAGCTGCACATGCAGGAGGGGATGGTACTGGCATCAAGCCTTCTCCCTGGCTCATAGACTCCTACCAGCAACCTGGGAGTTCGTCTGAGAGACCATGAGAGATTTCTGTGATCTCACCCTCCCAGCTGTGTAAGTAGGTGCCCAGTTATGCTAAGGTTTTAATAACGTTGAAGAAATCCTGAAAGAAAAAGTCAAAAATACCACCACCACCCCCCAAAGGAAAAAAAAAAAAAGAATGAAAGACACCAAAGACAACTGAGTGAAGAAGAATTATTTACTTCTTCAATGATAGGCAGTATGGGTTGATTTTATCTTGGAAAAACCCCATGAGTGCATGTTTGACCAAGACATATTACAAATGAATGCACAGTTGTTTGTCGGCACACACAGAGCAGCCATGTACCTTCAGTCTAAAATAACTATTACTTTGGAGTAAAGCAAGTAACTCCATAAACCCCACTACTCTCAAAGCAGTTTGCTACCCATCTGAATCCTGTTACTGAATGGAAACTCAGAAGCTTTTCCTACATTTGAGATACCTTCAGGGGCTCACTCTAATATAGGGTTTCTGATGACTAATAAGAGTTGAGCTCACATTGGTGTCCTTTCCATGTTGAGACATCGAAATGGTCTTTCTCACCTGCCTGGCCAATGTACAAAGCTTGTCTTTGAGACCTGCCCTCCCCAACGCGGTCAAGAGCTATCTGGAAAGAAAAGCAAAGACAGTGGCGAGAGGGAGTAAAAGTCAGTTACTAGAGAGTAGGGAGAATTTGGGTCCTTTACAACAGGGAACAGCATGTTCATATATAAGGAAATAAAATGGCCACTGCCCATGAACACAAGCTCCTCGAAGAAGGAGCTCCTCCTGGAAAAGTGCAGGTGCAGTTGAAAGAACAGAGCGCCATAGAGGTCCACTCTGCTGCTGTCTCGAGGTGATCTTTGCTGGCTCAAAGGGCAAGAAAATGCATCCAGGAAAGGCTTGTCCATTTAAAAAGAAGATGACAATGACTTTCAAGTGCTAAAATGGGACCTGCTGTTATTGGAGAAGTGGCGCTGTGGAGGTGACGATGGCTTTCTCACCAGGTGACAAGACCATAAATGTCAATGGGCATTTCATTAGAGGGAAAGAAGGAATGTACAGACTAATAAAAGGCACAACGCTGACAGCAGCTTCTCCTTAGCAAAAATTTCCGGCCCACTCCTCTGTCATACCAGCGAAATTTATTGCCACTATGCAATGCATTAACCCTTAATATATTGGCCAGGACCCAGGGAATAGACATTTCTATGCAAGTTATGTCCAGCAATAGAAAAACAAGATTTGGCTGCAGGGAGAAGGCTAGTCATATCCTGCCCATTTTGCCAGAGATCCCTCTCTGCCTGCTAACCCAGCATAATCCAATCTCTCCTCCCCACACCTTCTGTTGTATCCCACAAGCCTAGAACCATTTCTGTCCTCAGAAATTGTGGTCCTAGTCCTCACTGCCAGTGTCTCATTGCAGGCTCTGATAATACGCCAGCTCCCCCAGCCCTGCTTTTCACCTCAGCCTGATGCTGGCTCAGGGTGGCCCTAGAGCAATTTCTCAGGCACTGCGCTGCAAATGAAGATGCCGAGTGAGGTAATCAGCACGTAGCCCACAGCAGACCTGATAGCCTAAAGGCAACCATGCTTTAAGCACGCGATGATCCACAGACTTGGAACTCTTGATACTTGGAACAAGAAAATCTTTCCCCACCATCTTTTCTTTGCGTTAATTGCAACTCCTGTTTTTCTCGATTCCTTTCTAGAATATATCCAGGTGTGGGGTATCCATGGATGTAACAGATATTTCCTTTAGAAAATCTACTCTAGTTTGTGTTCTTTGCTCCTTGTTTCCAACTTCCCCCTTCTCCCCAGGGGCTTCTTGTCTCCCCCACTCCCGCTGCTCTGGGGAAATGCTAAAGCTGGCTCCTAATTAAAGTGGTTGCAATTCCCTACTGGAGCAGCGGCGCCAGGGCCTGAACCCTGTGTCTGTGTCCCCTAGAGACAACCCGGCTGTGCTCAGACACCTTGCTGCTCGCTCCGACTGTCACAGACTTCCCCATACTGGCTCCAGCAGGTTTCTTCTGTATTTTCTCATCTGTGATAATCTCCCTCCAGCGTTGCAGGCAGGGGATGGGGAGGTCACTCAGCAAATGAAGATCTCCCTGCCCTGAAAACAATGAAAGGGAAAGAGCCACGGGGGGAAGCACGAAAGACTGAAGCAAAGATACAGCTCTGCCTTGTGCTGTGTTCACAGCGACAGCATTTCCATTTGACTTGCTATTGTCCTTCGCTGAGGCCTGATGCACTGCACAATGCCTGCCACCCAAATGACACCGAGCATGTAATCCTTTTATTGCCCAGATTAGTGCCTTGCGGGCGCCGTGTCCACGCTCACGCTGTCAGCACTCACACAACGTATGGCCCACCCTACCAAGCAACACAAATAAAAAGCTGGCCCGTGCCTCTCCCCGTGCACGTTCTGCCCACCATGGCCACATTCATGGCCCCCCACCGGCACAGCACAGAGGCGCGAGGGCATCTTTTGTGCAGCACTGAAACACTGCAACATCGCTCGTCATTCACAGGCACCGCAATAAACAGGGCCCGTGTTGTGGAACTGCGCATATCCCTGCTGTGGCCACTGCCCACCATGCAGGTGACACAAGTACTAGTACTCTGCCTAGAAGTATCCACCTCTTGGAATAGGGAGGCTCTTCATCTGGAGAAGACTCTGCAGCTGCCTCGTAGGTGAACATCACCTGTATTAGGTCCATCCCGGGCGATGTGCCAGTGCTACTGCGGAGTTGAACCCCAGTGGGCCCCTCTTCATCTGGTGTGTGATGCCTTGCAGCTGCTGTCGGGCATCGGAGCTGCTCCCCCATTCCGTGGGAGCGGGCAATACAGAGCTCAGGAGCCAGAGCTGCACCTCAGTTTTCTGAACTAAGCAAAGCTCAGCTACAGAGAGGCCTGTCCAAATAACTTTCAGAATATATACATAGCTTATATGTTTTAAACCTTCTATGTAAACCATCATCAGACATGATTAAACAAGCATGGACCCAGTCATCATCGTGCATGAATGCAAGTGTAAAACATATATTCCCCCCATCAGCCCCCCACACACAAATGTACCTATGGATCCAAGTGGAAAAAAATGCAGAGACAGCTAAAAGTTGGTACCAAGGTCATGCCTCACAACCATACAAATTACTTCTGTGTAGTTATAGAAAGTCCAGTGGTAGGAATACTCTCTCTGTAGTAACGTTTTCCAAAGAATATGAGCGACTGAGGAGCCAAAGTCTCATTTGTAAAAACAAGGCAGGCTTTACCTGGCTGAACCTCCTGCAGAGCCAGTTCAAAGCCCATTGCTGGCATAAATGAAGTTCAGTTTTGCCACTCCATGGAGAAGCAACAAGGATGGGCGCTCACCACCTGGGGACAGCAAGCAGAAGGCAGAACTGGAGCTGGGAGAGCTGCCATCCTCAGGGGTACCCGATGATGCCAGGGGAGTGGGAGGAAGACGGGCAGCAATTACTGCTCCCAGGGATACAATGCACGCTCAGGCATAGCCAGTGTCACACACCTTGGCCCCCATGCTTGGCACTAGCAGGCGGCTCAGTCTCCATGGCTCTGACACAGAAAAGCAGGCAGAGGAACAGTGTTCTGCCACCAGCAGTCTGCTGCCTTAGGCAGCTGCCTGCTTTAGTTGTGCTTAAAGCTGGCACTAATTGCGCTGGCCTTGAATAAAGCTTAGGCTCAGGAGACTTTGCTGCTTTGGAAATGGATAGCCCATATTTTTCTTTCAGCTGTGACAGACAAGAAGGCAGTGGGGCAAGGAAGCAAAGAAGACCAATATAACTGAAGTTGTCCAAAAGTTTGAATTCAATATACAAGGAAGTGCTATGGGCAGGTAGAAAAATCCTCTTAGAGATTCAGCTTAGCAACATCAGAAATTTGCTGTCAGGTGTTTTAATAGAAAATCTCAATGAAAAGAGAAAAATGGAAAAATAATATGATAAAAATTTTCAATCAAACAATTTGAGCTTTCCTCATCAGTTATTGCAAATCAAACTTTTTTATCCCAGAACCAAAATGGTCTGGTTGACAATAAAATAAAAATTTTAAGTATGAAGTGTCATTATGGTCTTATGGGAATGACAGTAGGAAATGCCTCATGCTCCTATTTCACATCAGCTCCTGGGGTCTTTAGGTGGACTGCCTGTCCCGTGAGGCACACTGGTGTCAATCACAGAATCATAGAAGAACTCGAGTTGGATTCCATCACTCTTGCAGCTGTGTGCCGCAGCCACCACAAGCAATGATGTCTGGCAGGGGTGCTTGGCTCTTAAGGGAAATGAGACATCCTCCTGCTTCCTCACAAAAATGAAAGCAAGTGGAAAAGACAGGTGCAGAGATACACTGATAGCAACAGGCAGGTGAAGATCCTTCCAGTTAAGATCTTCAGAGCTGCGAGCTTGCACACTGTTCCACCGAGAAGTGGGTTTGCAGCCAAATACTGACCCCAGACTCAGACTATTAACAAATCTATGAAAATAGCAGAGTGTTAACCAATAGCCTGAATAATAGCTTATGGTTGAAGTCACTAAAATTAAACCAGCATGACTATCCACAAGCCTTACGAGCCAGGGCTACTTAAGCAACAATTAGTCATTGTTTTACCCAACAAAGAATCATCGGAATTGACAGGGTTAGGTAGAAGCAGTTCTTTCACGTGGTGTTTGAATACATCTGTATCTTCTTATTGTAAGAAGCTGCTCAGGTCAGGAGTAGAAATGGATTCAGAAAGGGAATAGAGAGTTTCACTACTGCTGATGATGCAACATTATAGTCTATCTGTGAGTTTTGAATTTCTTTATCTACTAATGGTTGGGAGTTGGGAAGGTGGGCTTAGGAAAGATTACTAACTGCTTGCTCTCTTCCTTGTACCCCTCCCTTAGTATTTACAACTGGTCATGCCAACAACATAAAAATGGAAAAGGCAATCTTACTACTAGTACCTAGGTGTCAGTTTTTAGGCTATGCCCTACCGCACAGCAGGACACCAGCACTCAGCCACATGTGCTGTCTTACACTGGAGTGAAAATGTCATCCAGCGTCAGCTCAGCCAAATGCATCCAACTGCTGGTAAGAAATGCAGTGATGTTCCCCATAATTCCTGTCTCAGCTCTCATCGAGGAATAACTATAATCTCTCCCAAAATCAAAACATAATATGCTCAACAGGGAGCTAATAAAAGAAATCCAATTCTGAGGAGAAGAATGAAAGGGAAATTTTTAGGCACATAAATTATTAATATAAAAAAGATGTTGTTGTTCAAAAATAGCCCAAGCTGCTAATACATAGTTTGGAGTTACTTTCTGGACAACCAAAGCAGCCTGTCTAGGAAGGGATTGTAAAATTCTGACTTTTATTAAAGTCACACGTAAGAAAGACCTATGCCAGAGACTGCAGCAGTCTTGTCACCTTTTCTGCTGTGCAGAAAAGAAATACCCACTTAGATGCTGAACAGTCAAACTAGAACCAGATTTCTTCTCAAAAAATAGTTTTCTTCCTATGCAGAGAATCACTCATTTCAACAACATAAAATCAGAAAAGAAGATAGATTACATCAGGCATGCTAAAATATCTCCAAATAAGCAATTCCTACTGTTACTGCTCCTCAAAAAAACCACACAGATGATTTGTTGCTGGCTGCCCATTATTGGAGCTACTTCAATGCAGATGTCCAAAGCAGAGTCGTGTCTAATGAAAACAGACTGACATTCCCAGCCTGATGCCTTTATCTCAGGTTTCCATTTAGTCTAATGCAAAAACCTACAGGCAGTAAAAGGATTAGATTTCCAATCCCTCCATCAAATCATATGGGACCAAATAATTCCAAAACTCCTTTTGCTACATTCCCATGCTGATAGTCATGACCAGCCTATAAAAAGAGGACAGAAAGGAGCTGCCATGACTCAAGGACTAGCTCTATCCTGTTCTCCCTATGGAAGCACAACACTCACCAGTAAGTTCCCACTGTTGGTTCGGGTTTTTTTCCCCAGCAATATTTGATTGAGACAGTCAGTGCTGCAGCATCTTCTGGATGTAAAGCCCTAAGAAGCTGCAGAGTCAACTTCTGTTTCACAGCTAATCAAAAGGACTCATAAACCATGGTGCTGTGCTCACAGACTGTAGTGGGCATCAACACCCCAGATACCTTCAGAGCTTGCTGGGATCTGATTTGGCCCTAGACAGCCCATCTTAATCTATCACCATGGAAACCATTGCATTCCTGGGCACAAGGCCACCTTTTCCTGGGACAGTCTGTGTTTTTTTCCAGCTCAACTAGAAGTGATTATTGCCATAAGAAAAGGAGGTAATAGTGGTGAAACTCTGGAACAGGTTGCCTGCAGAGGTGGTAGATGCCCCATCCCTGGAAACATTCAAGGTCAGGTTGGACGGGGCTCTGAGCAACCTGACCTAGTTGAAGATGCCCCTGCTTACTGCAGGAGGGTTGGACTAGATGACATGTAAAGGTCCCTTCCAACCCAAACCGTTCCATGATTCTATGAATATTCTAAGTAACAACATACAGACTATAAACAGATTCCTCTCTCCTGTATCTCAAGGGAGCCTTCTGAGATTTATTGGCTGTTGTCAAGACAAAAAAAAAGAGTGGGCTTGCTGAGACATTGATGCCTTGTAGGACTACTGACCTTAGTATTTCTCACCAGATGTGAGACAAGAGGGATATTAAAGATGATAACTTCTAAGAGTAGCTACAGGGAAACCTACAACAGGATAAAGAATACCCCGTACAGTAATATGTTCCATAACCATTTTGTCAGCAAGGCTGAGTTTGTCAACATAACAAGTGCCTTGCTCACACAGAGATGTGCCATATGTTTTTTACAACCAATTATCTTCTCCACAGCTAGAACACATTCCCCTACTAAGCCAAAACCTGCAACTCCTGGTCCCCATCAGTCTCCAAATTCACAGTGCAGTGACAATTTTGTCCCCAGACAGCATGTATGAAACCCACCAAATCAAACACATCTGAAAGGAGGGAAGGGAAGAAAGATCTAACATCTCCTCAGGAAGAACCACTAACAAGAAAAGCAAAGCAAGGCAGCACATTCCCTTCCTTCAGCTTCCAGCCAGAGCATGCCATAAGTGCTGTGACAAGGGAGCAGCCACCTACATGAGGAAGTAGACTCAGAGTCAAACTCTGCATTACCTGGCACTCCCATGCCATCAGGGCATGCCAGTCCCACAGAGCTACTGGCCAGCTGGAGACAAAACCACTCTCTATCAAGAAATAGCCAGAAAGCTCCTTCTGTTTTGGTGTTTTGGAATCCAACTGAATTTGAAAAAGTCCAAATGTGCTGCAAAATTGAACTATTGCTTTCAAGACAGGCACAATTAGGGCTGTGAGCAGTGCCTAAGATTGAAAGTATTCTGCTTTAGAGAGAGAAAGACCTTCCAAACATTAAAAAAAAAAAACAAAACCCAAAACCAAAAAAAAACCCAAAAAACCCCCAAACAAGTAACTCCTAATTTTGAAACAAGATTGCAGGTTCATTTGCTATCATCACCGACAGAGAAACACGAACACACATATACACACCAAGGTGGAGACAAAGAGTGAGGAAGTGAGACCTTTTCCATGTATTCTCCACATAGTCCCTGAGAGTCAGTAAGAAGCATCCTTTGGACAGCAATAATGGTGAAAGGGAATGGTCTCAAGTAATACTATAACCCCAGCGCACTGAAGGGGGCATTGGTGGCTCATACAAGATGAACGCAGGGTGCTGAGCAGACCACACCAGGACTGGTGTGCCACCCAGCACCCCATGGAGTGGAGGGAGCTTTGTCTGAGCTACCCACTGTAATGACATGCTGCAATTAATTGCAAGCCTTCCATGGCTTAAAAAGGCTAGGAGCTTTGTCACTGAAGTCAAAGGGAGTGGGAGCAGCTCCAGGGAGACTCAGCAGTGAAACTCTGTTGTCACAAGGTCACCACAGAAGGATGTCAAGCATAAACGTTGTGAATATGGCTGCCATCTTCTGAACTGCACTGAGGTGCTCAGAGGAAAGCAGTTTGCTCCGAACAGTAAGCAAGGCTGGAGCTAAAAAAAGATAGATCTAACTGCTAATACAAATCAAGCCAAAAGGCCAAGGGTCTCTCTTTGATTTGTATTCTCTCCACTGATCTGTGACCCACTCTGACCTCTCCTTCTGACCCCTCACCTCTGGCAGTCGGGTGGAGAATTAGTCACTCTAAGTAAGGACACAGGCCCTGGGGCTGTGGTCCAAGCTGATTTCCTTAGGATCAGGGCACTGTAATTCCCTGCAGCATGTGCTGCAGGTCATGGTGCTCCTCCCGATGGTCATCCATCTTCCATAGTCCCTCAGCAGAAAGGCAATTTGCTGAAGGGTGCTCGTGTCAGAAGTGTTCTTGTCATATGGTAGGTAGGTAGGTTGTCCTAAGTTGGCTGCCTGCTCTTGCCTCATTTTTCCTAACGGGAGGCAGAGATGGCAAGTAGAGCTTTGAAAGTTTGCTTCTCCAGTAGCATTGCTGAAAGGCTGAGGCACTGTCCATGAGTCGCCTAGGGTATGCAGAGCTCCAGAAATTTTGTTCTGTCTCATGACTGAACCTTGTCTGGACCAAACACAGCTGGGACCGTATGACTGACTTTTTGCTCAATGAGAAGTTAATCTCATCAGAGGGCTTAGTCAACAAATGCTGACTGCATTTCCTCAGGGTCTGCCCTGGTCCCATGGGAGGAACAACAGGACACTGAATTGAAACGGATGGCTTGATCCCACTACTGTCTCTCCAGATTTGCAATTCAATTCAATAAAAGATGGAGCAGGCTGCTGAGCTGCCTTTGAAAGGGTCAGAGGGTTCAGAAGCAGCAGGAGGGAAATGGAGGCAGGGTACAAGCAGGAGGAGAGGTGACATTATTCTTCTTCTTCATTCTGGAGTGCACACTCTGCTCCTGGGGCAGAAGAAGGAACACCTCAGACTGAATTACGGCAAGACCAGAAGAGTAAACAAGCGCTGGGTGGCTGACACCCATGCCATTTAGCAAGCATACATGTGACTCAGACTGGGACGAGCAACAACTTACAGTCAGAAAACATTTGCCCAGGGTACTGAGAACACTTGTGTCCCCACCTCTGTTCTACCACCTTCAAAGCACCCACAGCTTTCCATGTTACGGCCGCAGACGGAGCCAGTGTGTTACAGCAAAGCGTGGGAGCACGCTGATTTTTGTATGAGTTGCGAAGGGGTGCAGAGACCTGCAGACACCCAGAAATATATACTGAAGTGTGCTGGGAGACTGGTGTGACTTACCTCTTTGCCTCGAATCCCTCAAGAGGATGAGGTATTGCTGTAGACAGCACCGCCTAATTGCTGAGTGTCCAGCACAAATTACAACGCTGCGATGATGGGAGCAATCTAGTCAGACAGAAAAGGTCCTGAAAAGTTTGTGGAGAAAACACCCTGAATGCACAAGCAAAATGTACAAAATTATTCGTAAGCAAGCTCTCTTCCTTAAATTTTGAATTCGTCTTTCATGCTGAAGTTCAGACGATGCTAGTCACACAGAGCCACAGTTAGCTAATGCAGTGTGGCAGGTTAGCTGGCAGGACAGTCCTGTCCCATATCCATGATGACAGAGCCGGAGCTACAGGTTGTCAGCACCAAGCCTGTGCCGAGCTACACGATGAGGACTTTTAAAATAATATGCTTTTGTTCAGCTCTGTACGTCTGGATCAGAGTGGTTGCTGGATGTGGCTCCATGCTTGCTGTTGGGAATGACATCAGGCAAAAGGATACAGATGGATCTTTCCAGCCTTCAGAAGTGGATCTTCCCTTGGTTCGTTTCTTTCTCATTCCTTTTTCCCCTCTTTTTTTTTGTCTTCTCCCCCCCCACCCCCTCCCCCCACCTTCTGATGGGACTTGCTGCTGCCCAGTATCTTTGTGCTGGGTGTCTTTGGCCAGCATTGCATTCATGTCTTTCTCATGAGCCTTTTTCAAGACAAACCAGCAAGAAGCAGACCTATCAATGCTATTATGTCCCAGATCTCATTTTCCAATACCAGTCCATTCCATGAAAATACATAGGAGCTAAAGGGGGAGCTTCACCCTGAGGAGAGGGAGATGCAGAAGGCAACACTGAAGCTTCTATGCTATATACTTCACACTAGAGCAGTTACAAAACGTGTTCAGTAAAGGAGGAAAAGGAATCATAAGACTTGACCTTCTCCAGCTGCTTGTTTTTATCATTCCCCCAAATGGGAGCAGTCTTGCACCCAAACACATACCTGTTTTACTCACTTCCACTAGCAACAATGGTGCAGATGTTCTTCCTTTATCTTCAGAGCTTAGCAAGGAAATTTCTTGATTTCTTCACCACCCCGTAGTGAGCCTGGAAGCTCCATAAAGCAGATTGCAAACAGTGTTGCTTAGACTTTTACTGAGATGACAAGTCCTGACTAAACTAGTCATTCTGCAGAGCTAGACCTCTCCGAGCCCTACCATACTTCTATTTAAAGGCCAGACGTTTTTTTTCTCCTCCTATGCATGGATTTATCTATTTCTAGTGTATTGCATGGCAGTCCCTACCCAAACACTTAGAGGGCAGGATTCATCTGTATTGCAGAACCATTCAGGAAAGCCAGCCATCGTTGCCAAAGATCAAGGCCAAAGCCAGGGCCTCCCTCGTTCTTCTCTATTCATCAGGATTTAACTCTCATCTTTTCAGAGCATTCTGGCTCAGGCAGCATCAGCAAAGTGCAAATTTCAGCTGCTCTGATCTCATGGATTCAAAACTCAACTATTCCCATTTTCATGGCTACATGCTTCCTGTACTTTGAACTTGTTTGAACTTGCTTTGAACTTTGGTGTCGAACAAACCTGGAAGCTTCCAGTCATAATCAATGAGATTTCATCTAGGTTAAAAAAAAAAAAAAAAAAAAGAAAAAAAGGAAAAAAGAAAGATGTTCTCTATGGATGAGACATAGAATCAGCCTTGGGTTCAGAGAGAAAGGTCAGACGAACTTCCTAATGAGCCCTACCTGAGTTTTAAGCTTGTGCCAACAGCTGAAAGTAGTCAAATCTCACTCTGTTTCAGGTTTCATTTCACATGTTTCATGCACTTCTAGACCTCACCATTTCAATATATATAATCTGGTTATTACTCCTGATTTAAAGAGTAGGTATAAATTGTATCAGAAGAGAAGAAGGTGGCCAGACTGTTAAATCTCTCCTCTGCTACTGACCGTTGACAAGGGCATTTTTTTCCATAGTATGCTGAGGCTGATGCAGTAAAGTAGGAGTCACAGATGTCCATACAGTGAAGCTGTCTTAGCTGGGCCTTGATCCTGAACACTCCCCTGAACGGAGGGTCCATGGCTTGATGGAGGTTGCTGTAGGTATCCAGAAGTGCTGGGGCCCCTCTGGCCTTGCTGTCTCCTGCCCCATGCAGCCAAACACGCTGCTTTCTGGGGCAGCAGCACGTCCATCCCCTGAGAGCCTGTGGAGCTACAGAGCTCTGTCTCGGTGCGTGATATGAGAGTCTGACCTTATTTTCATGTGGCCACGCAAATGGTAAACAGCACAAGGGCTTTCACACACAAGGTGAGAAGGTCACGGCTGCCTGATGCCGGCAGCATCCCAACCATCCCCCTTTCCTGGGTGCTGCCATTCTTCCCAGGCCACAAAAAGCAGGAAAAGACCCAAAGCTCTTCTCCCTCGCTATTTCTCCCTTGCTTTATGCCACTTCCCAGTACAAAGGCAGGGTGCGAGGTCTCATAGCCCGTGATAGTCCATCTGACAGGTTCAACAAGAGCATTTCTTCTTCTCCTTTCTTTCTGAAGACGGCTGCACAGGATCACATGAGCTACATCTATTTAATTTAAACCTGAGTGACATCTACGCAGCAAAGAGAGGCTGAAATCAGAACTTCTTCTCTGATTTGCTTCAGGCTGAGGGATGGAGAGGGCATGAGCATGACACGACACAACGCGAGGCCCAGGCTTAGCTCACTGCAGCTTCACTCCTCCCCTCCAGACTGCATTTGCAAACCAAGCTGTCTTCTGCTTCGCCCCAACAGGTTGCTGCAGATGCACAAAGAGAAGCGGTGTAATCTCCATCCAGGGAGATACTCACAGCTCGCCTGGATGAGGTCCTGAGCAATCTGGTCTGACTGGCCCTGCTTTGAGCAGGCGGTGAGTCTAGAGACCTCCAGAGGTCCCTTCCCACCTCCTTCTCCAATTCTGTCACCTTTCAAACTGTTTCACTGATGCATTTTTGGGCGAGAAGAGAAGCAGACTGCAAAGTGCTCATTATAAACACAATTATACATTTAAATATATTAAAAATAGATATAAGCTCCCATATAACAAACTCTGGTCCTTATTAGAGAAAAGAAATGTGACCTCTGTTTTAGCTGAAGTTGTTGTATCTCCTTTCCACTTATACAAATCTGGTAAAAATCTTCAGCAATGTCTCACGTCTACCTTTTTTCTTTCTAATAATTCTTAGCTAGCTCAAAACAACTTAGATATAACATGGGTCTAAAGTTCAGCTCCAACTCAGATATTATTAGAACCATATACCACCTAAGAGCTGTGATACAGAAAAGGTGAAGGAACTGGAAAGAAGAAAATTCCAATTAAAAACAGGAAGTGTAGGGTACAAAGAGAGATTGTGAAATGATGACAAGTGAGTATAGGAAAGACAAGCAGAGAGTGTCAAATAAGCAGCAGGAATGCAAAGAGATGGAGATTTTAATAAAAAAATACATGATAACTAAAGCTAGTCAGAAACTATTATATTTTTCTCTGGAAACATTTTTACAACAATATGAATTGCTAGGGTTTTTCGGGTTTTTTTCCTAAAGGCTCACTATAAAATAAAGAGGTTTAATCAAAGACAAAAAAAATGTTTTCAGTACAAACAGGAAAAGTACTTCTTTAAGGGTTTTGTTTTCTTAAAGAAAGTACGGAGGAAAATAGTAATTATATAATTACATCTTCCACTGAAAAAAGTATCAGACACCTTATGGAGTAATATGCAGGGTGATGGCAGCCTGGGGCAGCTTGGCTGTTGTCAAACCATTATATTTCCAGCACTGCTATTTCACATTTGATTGTAAGAATCTTACACACACTTAATATTCCTTGGGAGAAAAACCACACCACAATCAGATTATTAGGGGGAAATAACCTGATATCTAAAAAGGTAATCACAGAGATCTACAAAGGTACAAATATGAGATTAACCTCCTTCCTTCCGTTCTTTTCCTTCACCCTAAATAATTCTCAGCTTTCACTTGTGTTTTCTTCAGCCATTAATGAAATCTTTCTTCCTACCAAATGAGTTCTACCAAAAAAGCCAAATGAGCTCTTCCATACACAGCAGCAAGGGCAGATAATCCATCACCTGGCCCCTCTGCAACTCATGAAATGCTCAGCACCAGACAGTCTTACAATACAAAATGCTGACATTTAAATTTTCCTAATGTAAGGCTGTAGATATAGTTAATGATATAAAGATTGAAATAATTCCTCTGGAATATTTGCTGAAGAGCTATTCTGTGAGAGGGAAAACTTCCAGAAACCCCAGTTGCCAAAATACTGGTTCATCAAAAGTCCCAACTTGTGATGGTTACTGGTCAAGCAAACTGGAGTTATCATCTGGAGTAGGAGGGGATACATGAAATCAGGATCTAGCTTCAGTTTCCTGGCTGCACTTCATATTCTCTGCTCTTCTAGATTTAGTTTGATTTAAGATTGTGCCATTAAGACACAGGAGCCTAAGGGAATTCTGAGAGCAAATATACAGAACCTCACAGTTTTGCAGGATCGTACACCAGAGATGTGCTTCGCATCTTTGCCTATAGGACCTTTCATGAAAACGATTGCCAGGATTATTCCTGCACTTTTTTCTGGGGGTTTGTTCTTCTCATGTCGAGGAAGTCAGCTGGAGAAGCGGCATCATGCAGTTTTCAAAATATTTGTGTTTCCAGAAGGGAGTGCTGCAGGGACTACAAGCAATGTCTCTGGGGAGGAGGAGGCGGGAGAGGAGCGGATTTGCTCATACACTTTGTTTCCACACAACTCAGCCTTACTCTTCTCGGATGAAGTGGCACCACCGTGCCATGCACACCACAGGTCTGAATAGCCCAAATGGTCCTATCCTGCATCACACACTCCCGTAGCCAGCGATTTGGTACCCTGAGCCATTGCATCTCGTTTCCAGCAGGCCTGTGTAGAGAGCTAGTGTGGCTGCTTGACAGATGAAGGGGAAAAAGAAAAAGACAAAACATTGTAGTAGTTCTGATCTGAGCCAAAATTCAAATGCTTGGGGGACTTCCCTTGCCAAATCAATGAACAAACAAACAAACAAATTCCATTTTTTTCCTTATTTTAACTCAAAGGAAACATGTCATTCAATTAAAAAATAAATGTTCCTTTTCCATTTTCAGTTCAGTTTAACAGAAACAAACGATGAAAATAAAAGACTGGAGGCAGGCATTTCTTTATTCAGCAGTGCAGCGTTAAAAAACACAAAGCACAGAGGGGAAGCTTGCTCCATCTGATGGGACTGTGAAATATTCGCTTTTCCCCTCTGCTATAGGGGGTTCTTACATAAGTTAAGGTCAATCTTCACACTGTTCTGCTTCGTAGTATGCTTGCAATGCATTTAACCAACCTCTTCATAAAGCCCGTACAAAAAGGATTTAAACCTGTTATAGAAAGTGGAACAGCTCCAGCAAGAGGGAGCAGAAAAGGTTTACCCCAGAAAATCTGGGGTAGAAATATGATTTCAACCAATGAGGCAGAGGCAGGGACGGTGTCTGTCTCCATCGGTGTGAATGAACGGCTGGAGCAGACAGCTGGGTTAACATGGGCCCTTCATCATCATCCTCCAGTTTAGGAATTAGCTGCTTACTCCTTTAAAAAAAACATAAACCAAACCAAACCAAACCAAACCCAAAACCAAAACCAAAGCCCTTTTTGGCTATTCATTAGATTTAGTTCTAATGATTGCATGGCCATGGCTGACTTCATGATTATCAAGAAACAGTTTATTTACCAAAAACATTTGGTTTAGCCTCATTCTGAATTACATGCTAAGCTCTTTGAATCAGTGATGGCACTTCTGAGATCCAGTACAGTCTCTGCACAGTGCTACACTAAAACCCTAAAGTTCATCAGGGCCTCTCACCATGACACTGACACATTGAACAGTGGGAAAGTTTAACAAAAAAAACCCCACACACAAAAAACCCAACAAAACAAACTAGATCATCCAGTTCTTAATGATGATTTTATACCTGAATTGTTCCCAGTCTGTTTATCCCAAGATTTTACATTAAGCCTAGAAGAGTTATTGGTCCAATTAATACTGATATTTGATAAATGTGGGTTAACTGATGTTCTAAACCTCCAGTGAAAATCTCAACAAAAAAAAAATTATGCCAGGAGCCTTCAACAATATTAAGACTGGCATCCTGAGACACTGAAAATGGCTGGGGAGCCAAGCACTGGGAAGACCAGCATCTCAACCACAGCTCACCAGCACCAAGAGGCAAAAATTCCTAAGTAAACTAAACGCTTCTCAATGTAGCAAGACTGCAAGACTGGGCGGGAAGCGCTTTGTAGGACCTCTGAGTCAGTCGCCACAGACCCCAGTGAATTTAAACTTTGCCCAGTTACCCCTCCTGTGCCAGAACAGCTGGGTGGGAGCAGACCAGGTAGGGCCAGATACAGTGCATTGCCCCTGCTCGGCGCGGATCCTCCTCTGCCCGTGCACATCTAGAGCAGGTGGATGCTGTTTGCTCACTCATTGCACTGGGCTTCAAAAAGCAATGAAATCCATTTCAGTTTTGCTGATAACTGTTTCGTTTCCACGTTGTCACCGTTCCCTGGTAATCTGGCTCTCCTCACGGCACTTTGTCCTTTAATGACTTCTTTTCTGGAACTTAAAAATAGTTATAATTACAGAAGAGGTTCTGCTAGGCTATTCTGAATCAATGAAGGCTCTTTAAAAAAAAACCTGTTGGCAAAAAATGAAATAAAGGTATCAGCTGCCATGTTGTTCATACTCCATGCTTTTGTAAATGTATTTTACATTTACAAAATGTAAAATTTTGTAAATGTATGAACTTCCTATATAACAGAGAGTTTAACGTGACCAGATCTGGTTGTGTTAAATTATCTAATCCTCAAGGTCTGGTTTCTGCCCTCTGTATCTTTAAATCTCCAGGACTATGGCAGGAAAGATGTGCATGATGAACTTTGATGTAAACTCAAATGTTCTTTTTTGTTTTTCCCACGTGGGTTAAATTAAAAGTCATTAAGCGGTGTTTTTGCATACAATGAAATACAGCAAGATGCTGAGCTGTATTGTAAGTGCATATGCAAGTGCTGTACGGGGAGTAATTGAATCAATGAAACCTATTTGCAGTGCCCAGCCAGCGTATGCAGGGACACCGGCTGAATTTTGAGAATGAAAGGTGAATGACCAGGAATGCCAGTCCCGCAACCCACGCAGGTGGAGTGGCATGAGCTTCAAACTGTGGGAGAATCAGTGCTTCCCAAATCTGATTTCAAGTAGAGAATTCCTTAGAAAGGAAAAGAGAATTTCATTTCACAGGACTCAAGTAGTCCCTGAGCTCCTTACTGATACTGGCAAGCAGGCTGAAATATTGCCAGTAGATTTTTAGCTTGGTTTCTAAGGAAACAAGGGCTTTGTAAGCACACAGGAGTGCGTGCGTGCGTGTGTGTGTGTGTGTGTGTACGTTAGCCTCTTGGATGCCCTTCACCTCCAGGAGCTTTTGAGCTCATTGCCTGATTTCAAACCAACTTTGCTGAAGGTATTGAAGGCACGGTGTTCTTACAAGTGTCGTGAAAATAGGTGATCACATAAAGGCTGTGCTGTTCATTCTGCCACTGACAGAAAGGCTAACAAAGCCACTCTTTGCAGACTTTAAGGAATCCAGGGTGCTGGATGCTGTACGCCATTAAGTCTGCAGATCGCGGATCCGGCCAGTTTACCTTGTCGAAGCATCGCCCGACGGCTGCTGGAATAAGCCACACCAAAAGCCCCTTCTAACAGCCACTGAACACCGACCCACACTGGGTCCAAACTGATTATAGGCATAAACTTGATAAAGCCTTGCATTGCCTAGTGCATCACGTTTTGCAAGGAGCAGGGGGGCTGAGCATGCACTTAAGTCTCAGCTTGAGTGGGCTTCATTTGGTTGGACTCCCTCGCTCGGAAGCACGTGGATTATTTGACCAAAGCACCCAAAATCCCCTGACTTGGATGCTTTTATTGTTGCTTCTCGTCTCCGTGCTGACTCTGCTTTCTAAATGTATCCAGAGAGTGTCTCTAAGAGGGAGGGAATCGAGGGCGCCAATGAAGCGGAGATGTGCTTAATGCAGACACCATTAATAAATCACTGATAGTTAAGATATAGATTGGGTGATGGGTGGCAGATGGGAAGGAGGAATGTCAAATTGCTTTTCTCATATAGATTATTGGATTAACAAGGAAGCAGCGGGCATGTGGCAAACCGGTGTAACAAATTACTATCATAAAAAAAAAAATGGAGCTCATCGCAGGCTGGTAATAATGCCATGTCGGCCATTAGCTCTCTGGAGAGGTACTTAGAGCGCAACATCCGTCTTCTGGAAAAAGAGACGACCACTGGAACACCAGCGTGGAGGAGGCCGCCATTTACTTTTCCGTCCCCCTCCCCCAGCCTCCAGCTCCGGAGCTCATGCTGTCGAAGCCGGGTGGCCAACAGCAGCTGTAATGAATAATCGCCATAGCTTTTAATAAGCGCTGCTAATTATTCCTCCTGCCTCTGACCGGGCTGCTGCGCTCCCCTGCACCAGCTCAAGCAGTATTGGTGTGAGATGGGTAGGCAAACAACAAACTGCTGGACTGACTCTGCTCTCGGGTCCCCATCCTGCTCCATCTGAAGTCAGTGACTAAAATCCTGTTGCCTTTAACGGGAACAGATCAAGTCTTAATTCTCCTGCTGTCTTCCAGCTGCCAAGTGTATGTGCCTACCTATGTTGCAAGAGTTACATACTACTGTTGTGCTGCAAATAATGCCCCCTGATACACACTGAGGGCATAAAAATAAACCTTAAGTTAGCTTTAGTCCCTCCTGTCAGTCCCCGTTGCCTCCCCCTGGGAACTCAGGATGCCGGGATGCAGGGAGCCAACGCAGCTGCAGAAGAGCAGGCTACAGGTGTTATGCAGATAATATGTATATCTTCTAAAATGAATAAATTCAGTAATGGTGCAGCTGTGAAAATCCTATGCAGAGAAAAGAAGGAATGAATAGCCTAGCGTAGCATAGCATAGCCCAGTCCATTTTGGTCACTAGTTTGTTATTTATGGGTTCAGTCACTTGGTCCCCCAAATTTCCAGTTCAGCTGAGGCTGGGTAAAATCATGTTTTTCTTCTACCCCCCCAAGTACATTTCCATGTTCTGGTTTTGGACACCCTGCCTTGATATGAAGGAGGCTGCACCCCTTGCCCTTCAAACCCCCCAGCCCTGCAGAGCTCCTGAGCCACCAGCTGCTCAGGCAGGCTCCCTCCAAAGAGTGCAGCCAGTGTTGGGGGGGTGGGAGGAGAAATAGATGTCCAAACTTCTAGTGTTTTTCTTAGCCTTGAAACATGCTGGAGCTGTAGAGCTGGCTCAACAACACAGGGAAGCCTTCCCCTCGCTGGAGTGCCTTTCCCGTGTGAGCAGGGACCGTGGTGCAGCAGAAGCTGGCCACTGACCACGCTGAGCACTCGCCATCAGTGAGGCTTGGACGCCTTTCGGGCAGAGGGCAGCTGCCTGGAGCGCAGGCAGCACCGTGCGCCTGGGCTGCTGCAAGGCACAGCTCACCTTCTGCGTCAAATCATAGGTAATCAGACTTGGTAGGTCAGCATGTATGTGCTACAAAGCCCAGCGAAGGTTGCCCAGGTAAGATTTAGTTTAAAAGTGCCTCTTTCTGAACCCTCTGCTCCTTTTGATGTTTGTGTGTGACAAACCAGGGTTTTAGAAGAGGGAGGAGAGCCCCTCCTGCAGCATCCTTCTCACGCCTCAGCCCCTGTGCCCAGCTCCTGCTTTAGCCCCTCTCCACCACCATCCCTGGGTCTCCATCTCCGCCTCCCCCCTGCTGATCTGACCTCAGCCTCCCCTTGCCCTCCTGCCTCCCACCTAGCTCCCAGCTCCCTGCGAGGTCCCTGTCCCTTGGCCCCAACCCCATTTGCTCCACTCCTCCTCTGAGCCAGGCCCTTTGCCCAGCCTGTCAGGCTCTCTAAAAGCCTTGTAATTTTGTTTAGATGCTGACCCTTCGGCTCCAGGCTGGTTTTGGCCAGAAGCTTTGGAGAGTAGGTCCAGAATAAAAAAAACACCAGGAATTTTGAAGTGGGTGGTTTTCTAGTTTCAGTGGCCAGCCTCCACGTTAGAAAAAACACTGGTGCTGTTGGTCCTCAAAGGTCATTTTCTTGAAGATGCCGATGGCAAACTGAGCTGTGGAGACTGGGACGTCACAGGCAGACCCGCAAGGGCACCAAGTGCCTTGTTGGTGCCACCTAAATCCCACACCAGATCTGCAATCAATCAGCTTCTGCTTCCAGGGTTGTTATCTGGCGCTTTCCACATGCACAAAATTAAAAGCCCATTAAAGACAAAGTGCGTGTGTTCCTCCATGTGCGCGTTTGTGCGTACGCAAATGTCTCGGGACTGGCGGGACTGGGCTAGGGCTGTCATTACGGCCACACCACAACCCACCACAGGCGCCAAGGGCTACAGCTCTCCATGGAAACTCTAATCCCTGTGAAATGGGATCTTAGTTTGTTTTTGTTTTTGAAGAAACCTACAAAAAATAGCTGAGAGATCACAAAGCTAGATAGAAAGCATTAAGAAGGCAAGAACGACAACATCTTGTTGCACAGACTGCCCCTAGCCCTTCTCCCCATCAAGCTGGCTTTTAGGGTTTGCTCACGGAGACACAAGTTATTTATGTTTTCCACCCACCTCTGTGTCAACACACACCTCATCTGTTGTCTGTCCTTTGTCAGTTGAAAAAACAACAGATAAAAATGGAGAGCAATTTCATCACCTACACAACTTTTCCTATATAATTTATCCTGGGCACATGGATAGAAATGATGGAAACGGTTTAAATGTACAGTAGAGAAGCTGTTTGTCCATCATATGCTTAAGGGAAAAAAATAGCAACACCACCCACTGATTATGCAGACAGTATTATAACTTTACATGTACTATTGTGTGGAATGGATTCGGGAATGACAGTATCATGATATACCAGTCAAGTGTTCCTTTACTGGCTAATCTACAGCTCAGATCATTACTGACTAGGCTTACCAAGCTCAGCTCTGGCCTGGCTTTCTGACTGTGCTGTAACAACAATATTAGAGAGTGCTAAATCTAACCAATTTCCACGCAGCATTTCACTCCCTTTACTGTGATATTGGTGCCACAACTTCAGGGAGGGCTGGAATCACAAACCCTCGTTTTCCATTCTCCTGTCCAACACATCTGGGCAGAGCTTCACGTCCAGTCTGTCCAGGCAGCTGCACATCTGGAAAGCACTGGATGCTTTCGGTTCCCTGTCCTAAGAGCCAGACTTGCCCCGCAGCATGATGTCACCTGCTGTTACCCAGCACAGCAATGACATCGTGGGGCTAGGTGCTCTCGTCAGCAAACATCAGGCTGCGGCACAAGCAGATCCAGCGCTGAAGTGCTAAACTAGACCTGATTTAAAGGGTATATGTGTGTGTGTGTGTGTGTGTGTGTGTTGCTGTTGAGACGGACACGACACACAAAGGATTGTGCACAAAACCAAAAGGCCAAAAAAGTCCATTTATTGTTCTAACAGGCCTTTTTATATATTTCTTAAGAATAGGTGTCTATACATGATGGGTTCACTCACAGACCATCAGCTCAGGGTTGGATGGCCTTTTCTCTGCTACATCTTTGACACACTTCTACTTTTGCATCTGGCAGTTCCTTATCTTCTTGGCTCAGCTCGTCTCAGGGCTTTCCCAGGCTCTTCAAGGATACATGGTTATCTGTTCAAGGCTAATGTTAAGCTCACGTTCTGCTCCTTCGGACCAGCCGCGGTTTCCCACAATTCCCCCTTTTTGTATTTGTGCTACAAAAATTGCCCATGCCATCTGTTGCAGGGCCCTTTGCAACAGAGACACAAGACACGGCAACATCCATAACACAACTACAATAATGAACAAAACCAACATCCCAGTTGTTACCAGAAACAACAACCACCCTGACTGGGGGGGGGGGG
The DNA here is from genome assembly GCF_023634085.1 of Falco cherrug. NCBI lineage: Eukaryota > Metazoa > Chordata > Aves > Falconiformes > Falconidae > Falco > Falco cherrug. The sequence goes on from NC_073701.1 coordinate 5,867,212, forward strand.
GAACCCAAAACCTTCAGAATATGCCCCAATTCGGTACTCCATAGGAAACATGGATATTTGTCAATGAGGCAATGCCCCTGTTTTGATGCCCTAAAGCTTAAGGCAACGAGTGTCTGTATAGCGTAGGGACTCCTGAGTTACAGGCCAGTGCCACAGGGCCCGTTTATGACCCAGAGCATCAGACATTACATGGGAAACAGCAAGGGCCACTACAAATATTTGTTACATGAGATTAAATAAAATGTGGCTATCAAGCCACCAAGGTGCATATAAAGATATGAAATTGTGCCAAGTATATAAGGAGTCTGTCTTCTAACACACTGGTGGGGTTCAAATAAAGACTTCAACAGCAGCATCCAGAAATAAAGAATTCCAACTTCTCTAAGCATCCTCTGGAAGCTGTTTGTGCATCTATGGACCACGGGCTGTCCTTGCCCTCTCAGGCTACCGGGGCGGGTGGCTCCAGAGCAAAGGGTCTCCATTCCTTCCCCATAGCTGTGTCAGGTGCACCTGCAGGATTTAAAGCATATAGGTCTTTGTGCAGAAAGCTAATCTCTTGAATTTTATCCGTTAATTAACTAGATGCCAACTGGAGAGTACAGGTGTTTGGCAGTTCATTGAGACACACCACAGAGTCAGCAGCTGCCGTTATATTACCTGAAACTGCCAAATGTTCCTCCCTTGTAGAGGACTGGGGGTGACCCAAATGCTGTGACTGCCTGTGCTGAGATTTTGGTCAGCCTTAGCTGTGGAGGAGGCTTGAGTCTCAGACTGATGAGCCCCAGCAGGTCTAACCGTTGGGTTTAGGATGTTGCAGCCCCAGCTGTGTTTCTGCCTGAGGTCTGACATGACACCAGGGATGCCCCACAGCACTTGTGCCAGCATCTCTTCTCCCATGGTGCTGGTAAACCCAGGGCAAAGCAGTCAGGAAAGCAGCCTGACTGGCAGTGTGTGGCAGCAGCAAGAGGTCACAGCCCCCAGCTGCCCCTTCCCAAAGTCAGGGGTGCATCACATGGGTTATGGTATCATGATGGGAAGAAGAAGGAGGATCATTCAACCTCCATGACTAACGCAAAGGTCTGCAAAATGACACAGCATCCTCACACCTCGTCCCCAGCCCTGCCACAGCCATCCATTCAAAGCAGGTTTGGGCAGCCCGTGAAAATGGGATGGATGGGAATGGATCTAAATGCCACAGCCCTGGTAGCTTCATGTCCAGAAACTGAGCAGCCAGGAGGGGCTTCAGGTAAAAAAAAATATTCCAGTTTGAAGACAAGCAGCCTCCCTTCTCTGTCAGCCCCTCTCCTTGTCTCCCATCTGTCTCACCTCCCTTGGTTTTATCTCTGCTGGGGGTTTTGGTCTGCAGGTGGGAGGTGGCTGCTGGGGACTGCAGACTTGGCGCAGTTCTGGATCTGTTTCCACGGCTATGTCCCAGGCCACCACCTCTCTCCTAGTTACAGCTTTAAGAGGAATGATCTTAAACATGGTATAACAGAGGTTGTTGGAGATGCCCATTGCCCTGCCATGGCCACAGCTGAGAGGAGGCAGTGGTGAGACCCCCGAGAGGATACTCAGTGAGCATCCAGGCTTGATCTTTCAAGGGAGGCTTAAGAAAATAATGCCTCCAGCTCCCATAAAGTTCTTCTGAAAACCCATACGTCCTTCCGGGATGAGGTCTAGCACGCACCCACCAAGTTCGTCTGCAGGAGGCTGCCGAGTGCCTGACAGGCACAGCACTGGCAGAACAGCAGGGTTCCCTGACGAGGCCACCAGAGCTGCGAGCAGACAGCAAGGTCTCCTTCCCCCCTACCCCCCAGCTGATTAGCATGCTCAAGAACAGTTTTGCATGTGCAAGGTATCTGTAAGGCCTGCTGCCAGCTTTTTGCCAAAGCACTGATTTTTCAAGATGTGAGTTACTGCTTTCTTCTAGTAATTACTGATAATGCTCTTGGATGAATTACAGACATTTAAAAATGAATTAGACTGTATGTGTGTCTGTCTCTCCTGTCCCCTTTCTGTTTCTTCACCACAGGATGTATGGCTTTGAAATGTTGATACATATTCATTACAGCTTCTATGACTTGAAAGCCATAGCTAAAGGGAGAGCTCAGATCAACAGGAATGTGAAAGCGGCAATGAAAGCAGGATACGTGGCTGTAAGCACAGTGAGTAAGCAGCATTTGAGTAAGCAGGTACCAGGAGTTCTGAATCCTGATCCTGGTTCTGCTCCTACCTCTGGTGGCTGTGGACAAGATGTGGTCGGCTGCCTCAGCCATAGGATTGACACAGCGATGCTTGCCAGTGCTCTGCAGCATTATGCCACATAAATGCAACCTCAAACTGGTGGCAAGTGGATCCAGCTATCACTGTTCCTGTCATTGCCAGTTGTCAAAGCAATGAATCCAATGAGAAATTCTTTGGAAATAAAAAATAATAATAATTAAAAAAGTCCTGAGCAGGTACTAAAACCCCAGGTGAAAGCACCCTCTGCTCATAGTGCTCAGAGCAGAATCTCAGTGGCCTGTGGTGCACAGGCACTTTTGCTCAGTCATGCATGTACATGCACACACAGTTGTACATGTGCTCTGTGCTTCCACAGAGACAAGTTTTCTTCGTTTTGAAGAGTTCCCAATCCAAAAGTTAAAACAATGTGGAAATAAATTTTGAAGGGATCCTCCATACCCGTACCTTGAGGCTCGGATGTGGTAAGAAAATGCAGATGAAAGATGAGCTTGTGTTTCTTTGGGCCATCGCAACAGTGCAGGTGTGAAGAGAGAAGCAAACTGTCTTGGTGCCAGCGGGGTGACACGGTGTCTGCACTCTCATCTGGCTCTTCTCTCCTTTCCCGCTGCAGCTCCTCGTGTGTATTTCTTTGATGTGAAGCTGTGTCTCACATTTGGCTAGTGGCCTCTACTCAGGGCAAGACAGAAAATCACATTGGGTAGGAATTCAATCATGAATCTGGAAAAATCCTTCCTAACTGAATTTTAATCAGAACTGAGAAACTGAGAAGTTTGGGGGTTTAGCAACCTGGCTTTTTTTTTGTTTTGTTTTTTATAAAATCAATGCAGTGGAAAAATTCCCAAGCAGGGAATTCTGCCTCTCCCTGGTACAGCTGCAGAATACAAAACTGTTGCATTTGGGACATCTTCAAGCTCTTGTGTGAAATCACATTCACCTGTTACAACTCCACCTAGACTACTCATTTAGTGCCTTTCCAATCAAGACACCACCTGCAATTTTTCTCTTTCTTCCTGAGAATCTGTTTCTGCTTTTGTTAAATATGAGGCTGGTGAAAAGTTTCAAATTAACAGCCACAAGCCTCAACACAGAGCAGGTTAACTACTGGCAATGCTTGAATAAGCTCTTTTCTTACAGCTCCTGATGCTAATATGTCTCAGATATTATCCCCAGAGATGAGAGAGTAGCTTGCAGCTTGTTCACTTTCTAGCCTCTGTGCCAGGATTGCCAGTGAAAGAGGGAGACAATTTCTAGCAGTGGTGGTATTTCTGACGTTCACTGATCCAGTAGGAACTGGACTGGGACTAAGTTCATTTCCTATCGGCTGACAGCCAGTCAGCGCGTGATAGAAATTTGCAGTCCCTGCTGGTGTGGGCTGGATTCATATTGGCAAACTCCACATGAAAAGGCTGTCTAACCCATTACAAAACTGTGGATGCCAAGACATTTCCCCATCTCCTGTGAGGATTCATTTTATAGTCTTTATGATGAATATCCCTTGATATAAAATAGTCAGGGATAAAAAGGTACAAAAAGGAAAAAAAAAAAGCATCTATAGGAAGAAAGCATACCTCTTTGTTTCTTGATGCACAAAGATCCATCTCTGAACTCTGGAAATATGCAGGCTGGATAATGGTTGCCATTAGGTTTAGAAAGGAGACCTTCTTTTGTCACCTACACAAAGGTCACATCTGGAACACAGGCTCTAACCATCACGTGCAAAGAGGGGTGCAAAGCAGGTTTCCAGGAGCCCTGACCAGCCGCAATCCCCAGGGGTGCTCTGTGAAGACGAGTAGAGTTGGGATTTCTTTTAGTCAAAGCCAGAGCCCCTCCTTCCCCTGGTGCTCCCAGAATGGAGGTCATGTAAGAAATGATCCTCAGACAAGCAAACTGCCTTACACAAGAGTGCCTGGGCTGAGCATCTCGCCGGTCCATGGCAAAGCACAGCTATGGAATAATACTCTGACTCACCTTATTGTAAGCACCCAGCAACCCCAAGGGGGTACATCGTGGGAAACCCAATAAACCCATCACACGGCAGAAATCGTGTGTCAACCCCCAGTTCTGCGTTCTTCTGGGTTTCTCTTGGGTTTTTTTTCCTGTGCCCTTGCCCTGCAGCTCCCTCTTCCCAGGGTAGAGGTTGCAAGATCTGCTTGCTAATGTGAGTCCGGCAGAAGGCACAGGCCAGACACTTGGCAGCATAAGCCAGTTTAGTACCACAGAGCCAATGGCTCTGGCCCAGTTTTACACTGGAAGAGAGCGTAGCCCAAGTGTTAGGTAAGCTATGAATTTTGCTGCTTGTTTTACACACACGTGACGCTGCAGTGAGCATTGAAGGGCTGCTCTTTAAGGTGTTGAAGAGGCAGCAGCTAGAGCAAAGGAACAGTAGTTTGGAGAGTTACCCCTGCTACCTAACTGATGGAATAACTTAGGGCAACACCACCTCAGTTTCCCCCACGTGAGGCACAAAGCACGTATTTAGGCATCCTCTCCCGACAGGGATTAACCCTGCTCCAAGTGTTATTACAGACATTCCTTACTGAGGTCATCCCTGTGCCAGCTGATGCTCCTTCATAAACCAGCACAGGTAAATCAGTGGCTTTGACTTACAGCGGCAAGGTAGTTCTGTTCAGTGACAGACTGCTTTAATGCGGCTTTTATCAGCACCTTTCTCCCAAGATAAGGAGACTGTCAGAAAGATATCAGCAGTGGTTTAGGAGGAGCTGGATGCTGCGGTTCTAAATTAATAGCAGGACAGCCTCCGTTCACATCTCCTGGTGCGAGGCACCAGAGGAGGCTTAGCCACAAGGACTGCGGTACTCATGACACCAGTGTATGCACTCCTTACTATGAACCGTATTGTCTCCACCAAGTTATTCTCTGAGGGTAGATGAGGCTCCAAGTGGGCTGCGTGTTCCCTTCCAGTAACAGGCTGCCTGATCTCACACTGCCCCTGTCTGTCATCTCACAAACCCAGACCACCCGGGAAAACAAACCACAGCCTGGGGCATGGAGGGTCAAAGGGAACATAATGCTGGAGGTTTTTCCAACCAGGTATCCCTGAAAGGACTGCAGTTTGAGAATAGCTGCATCTCTAAAAAGACCACAAGAGGTTCCTGTGGATCCACACAGGAGATCACACCTGAGTGTCATGCCAAGCACTGGAGCAGACCATCACTGCAGACCACGAGTTTCTAGGTCCTAACAGACCAGTGTGGTATAGACCAAGGCAGATAGGGACCCCCACAGAGCGCAGGGCAGGGTACCAAAAGACTTATTTCAGACTTAAAGCCACAGGGTGGCTTCTTGCTGATACTGGGAGAAGCGGGAACATTAAGGATGGGGAAGTGAACTTCAGGTCATTAGGAACAGGGCTAGAAAACACAGGCTAGTGATTAAAGGAGCTAGTTGTTATGGGTGCTGTGATAATGTATTGCCGTGGGAAAAGAGAGGTGCCATGGGAAGCAGTGAAATAAATCTGTCTGAAAGGAGATCATCGCCCATGCTAGAGTGCATGCATGTGCCAGAGCCTGGGTCTGTGCTGCTGGCTGCCTTCCCAAACCAGTGCACAAGGAGGCAACAGGGAAATGCCAAATCTATTTTTCCTCAGAAGGGAGAGTCCAGCATGTTTTTTCTACCCATGCAATGAGCCACAGAACCAGAAAAGATAGCAGTGTTCTCCTTGGATAGTATCTCTTCCTCCTCACGCTGCCAGTGCCTGTCCCTGGCAGGCTGGTTTAGAGACACTTAAGCCTGAGCTGAGGAACCAAATCCCCCACAGCTTCTTCTTGGTAGCACCTCATTTCAGCCGTGCAGGAGGAGGGCAGGAGGTATCTGAGCTTGATCTGCCTTCAGCCGGACAAGCTGAATGGTGTCCCCCACTTTGTGCATGCTCAGGTACCCGCACACCGTCACCGGCCCCGGCCTCAGGCAGCAGCAAATCTGTCCCTGATGGCGAGGGCTGTGCTGCCAAAGTGCTGAAAGATGACTCCAGAGTCTTCTGCAGGTCCCTCCTGCCATCCCACCTCCTACATGGGGAAAATTGCTCCCCAGGAAGCACTCTGTAGGGATAGCTATGGTCACCAGCGTTCTCCATCACTAATGTCCATTGCCCCTGTGATTGCAGCTGCGCAGGGAAGTGAGTCTTCACGGCTGCTTCAGGCTTCAGTGTGATCATGAGGGAGCCTTTAAGCAATGCCCACAGCTCTCCTTCTTCCTAATCCAAGATAGGTCTCCTTCCTTTGCTTCTCTGCAGAGGATCAGAAAGCTAAGCTGTTAAGTTGTCTCTCTCTCTCTCTAATTCATCCATATATGTCCTTTAATGCATCCATATATGTAACAGCTGATCTCTGAATTGCTAACACACAACCAGTTCTTATTATACTACAGAGAAAGTATAGGGGTTCTTCCTATTCTCACTTTTAAAATAAGACAGAATGAATTCTTAAATTGACTGGCTTTGGCAAGGAAGTCACCAGCAAAGAAGCAGGGGAGCATGAAATATCTATCTATATCTCTCTGTGTCTATCTGTCTATCTGCAGAGTGTGTGTGTGTGTGTGCATAGAATGCCTCTGAAAAATAAAATCCTTCTGTATGCTAATTTTTCTCTTGGAGTTTCCAAGACAACAGTGGTTTCACTCAGTGCTGTCCCCATATAACTCCCTGGTCCTTCCTCTTCAGAGACAGCTTCATGGTTTGTAAGGGCACTATTTTCTTCTCCATTTCTGTAGCTTTTCCATATGCTTCTAATCACCCACACTGAACGGTCCTACCCCAGGTACCTGTGAATACCAGCACACTGAGATGTTACCCAGAACAAGCTATGGCATGACCCTGAGGACAGCATCAGCAGCCCTGGCACACAGCTCCTGCCTGTACATCCTTTCTTCACGTTGCACGTGGAGACACTTATCCCATATACTTTGGCAAATAAACTACCTCACTTGCCTGTGGGGTAAAAGTGTGTCCATGGGCAGGTACTGTGCTGTCACACTGTAAAGATCACACGTTACCCTGGGATATCTTTTCACTGGGGTAACTTGTCCTGCATCTCTTGCTCTTCTCATTAAATTTGTGCTCTGGGAGGCAGTTCAGTAACAGCCAGCAGTGGTTGTGCCCGCAGCACGTAGTAGGATTTAGCAGCGTTTTTCCTAGACTGGTGCAATCGCATAATAGTTGTCATTTTTGCATAAACAGGTACCAGCAGACATGTCAACTCATTTTGCCACTGTCACTGCTTATCTTCCGCAGTTTGGAGTTTCCTGGTAGTGCAGCTATGCAAGGAAGGTCTGCAAAAGCCATACGGCAGTGCCTTCCTTCCCCACTTTCCACTGGGTACAGGTCTTCCTAGTGTCCGAAGCGCTGACCTGCTGTGAAAACCCCTTTCCTGGGAAGGTTTCTCTCCAGCCCCTGGGATCTCACCTGTGGCAACACTTTCCTAATTTTTTTTTCAACTATACTCTTCAGTATTGTTCCCTCCACTTCCACTGCGAGCATCAATCCAGCTCCTTTCCTTGGCTGAAAACTCAGATCATTTACCAGTTGCACCACCTACCATGTATCTCCTTTTCTGTCCCACAGCAAATGTTGCCATGATAAATCTTGATCGGTAGGGTTCAGGAAACTGCAGCAGGATATTCCAGGAAATCAGGGACAAAATAAGATTCCTAAATACCGCTAAGTCGTCTTTCCCACATTTGCTAGTAGAGCTCATTCCTCATCGGTCCAGTGAACAAAATTAGAGATGTTCCAAACCATTGTCTAAGGTTTATGTATAGCTGTAGAGGTGGAAGAGTGTCATGCAGCATTGCTAGACATCGGTCTGCTGATCGACTTGCTGTGGGATACAGGGTAAAGTGTATCAGTGCCCACATGCATGAAATGTACACAGTAAGTCACAGGAAACCTGGAAGATTTTATTCGTATTTTTAAAATCCATTGAGATCTCCTGCAGAAATTGTTACAGATGGACAAAATAATTTTTTACCTAAGTCTTACTGTTTCAGGGAAGTAGAAATACTGAGAAGATGAAGAGAACAGACATATCCAGATTTCCATCTGATCTTGAACTTGGTACGCATCTCTTCGATTTTTAAAGTCATTGACTTGTCAACCTGAAAACCACTTTGAGAACCTGTGCTGCCTTTAGGGTTCAGGAGGAACAAGGTTTTGGACCCCAACACATACAGGCACACACAGATGCCCCTTTCCATCAACCACCTCAATTATGTGAGAGAATTTTAGGCATTCTTTACCAAAAAAAACCTCAAGGTAGCTAGTGTCACACCACAAACAAGAGAACTATATTTGGTAACCAGATATCCTTAGCCATATTATAACATTTGCCGCTATAGAAAATCATCCTGGCAACTTCCATCACCCTGAGAGATCCTTGATCTTCTAGCACAATAAGAGGGTTATTACAGCTATCCACTGCTCCTGCAGAAAAGCAAATAATCAGATCAGCTACGAAGCACGCGCACGCTCCTTTGGTTCCCAGAAGTGCTGTATGCAGGGCTAACAGCAAAATGGCTTTGTCTACAGAGGCGTGCCTTAGGATCGCACATCGTACCTCTCTGCCCTCACCTAACTTCGACAATGTGTATTTGTAAAGGACAGGAGATCAAATACAAAGAAAAAGATAAATGGCAGCAAATAGAAATGAAATAAATAGTGAAAAATCTAGGAGTAGTAGAGAAAGAAAAGCCTCGGTCTGCAGCATTATTGCACAGCATGGATCCAGCTGCTGTAGGAGTGCTATGTGGGAGCAGTGTAGCTCACCTCCTTTGCCAGTTTTGACTTGAAGGGGGATAGCTGAGGGGGTCAGGAAGGGGACAGCTTGGTTCTCAGCTTCTGACCGACAGCAGAGGAACCTGGGATAACAAAGCTGCATATGAAAAGCTCCTTCCCAAAGAGGGCAAAGCCCGATCTGAAGACGCTCCCCCTATGAAGACAAGTCCTGCCCGCTTTCCACAGCTGCACAACTTTATGTGGAGCATCAGGTTTTACAGAGCATTTGCCTTATGGGTTAACAAAAAGTCAGTTTTGAAGTGCCAGGCTCAAATATTTTTTTTTAGAGCTAGAGATTTTTTTCTCTAAGGCACTTATTTTTCAGTTCCAGAGCAGATTAAACTGCCCTGTAGATAAGAAAAATGATATATTTTGGCTGGATTTTCTTTAATCACACTTCAGAAGAGGGTCAGGCACAACCCAAGTCTTCTGTCAGTTCTGTTCACACCTGACTGTCACTAGCAAGTGCAAAGGTCTTTAACAACACTATCAGCCAAGGGAGGAAACAATGCACAGTGCAAAATGGCTCGCAGTGAGTCACTCGCAGCTACACGTACAACTGGCAGCCTCAAGAAGGAAGCATGTGCTTGTTGTGTGATCCTGAATTTACTACTACGGATTAACATATTTTTTTCCCCTACTCTTGTAATAGCTCAATATGGAATTTACAACGTCATGTGAAGACCCCTTTTATAAACTGCTGCCTGTAATAGCTGAAACAATGAAAATCACCAAAGACAAGCTGAGTTCTGGCTCAGAATTTTAATGCATTGTACATGTGGGATTTTATACTGGGAGCAGACTTTTGCAGTCCCTGTGCAGAAATCGCAGTTGCAGCTTTCACCCAGATAAACGGAACAGCGTCAACTTTTAGGGTAAGCATCAGATCACGCCATCATTTCTGATGCACTAATTACAGATCAAGCTGAGATAAAAACTGAAGGTCAGCTATCCTGAGTTACATCAAAGTTTCATCTAGCCAGGAGCCTTTGTCCAGCAGTGACTGGAAGCAACTACTTGGAGAATGCTTTTTCTTAAGAGACCAAGCATCAAATGTGTATCTGGAACATCCCCAAAACCCTGACAAAATCCCGCAGACTGCAACTGAGATTGTCTAAGCCTTTTTTATAGCCTTCAGTAGATTCCCCTTCCCTAAACTAGTCCAGACCCCTCTGAAGCCCATGTAAGCAAGCATATAGCATCTACAACATCTACAGCAACGATCTCCACATGTGAACCTCATGTTCAAAGAACCATGTCCTTTCAATAGCTCTGTTTCAGCTGCTAGTTTAATTCAGTGCCTCCTACTGCAACCATTCTCCGTGCCACTGGTGAGAAAACAGAAAGGGCCCTGGCTCACCCCTGGGCACATCTCTCCCTGTAGGGGCAGAAAGCCCCTAAACCACCCACACTCATCCCAAAAAACAGGACCTCACTTAAGCTCTGAATCAAATCCAGGCCCAAGAGGTGCGGACGTTATGAAAGGGTAGAGTCAGGCTATCTGGGTCCTCACTGCTGGTCTAGCTCATGGCAATTCTTGACCATCCTTGTGGATTGACACCTGCTTCTTTAGCCCCCTTTGGCACCCTGCCTCACCCCTGCAGGGACCCAGCGTTGCCCATTGCCATGAGGGATCCTGGTGCCAGCCAGTCTCTGTGGAGTACTTTCAGGTTACAAATGAAAAGCGCCTTTTTACTCCATCATACACCTCAAAGTCAAAGCTGAGCTGAGGGCTGAGCAATGAACATGTCTCTACATATCTATTCACAGATCAGCCCGACAGGATCCAGTACTTACTGGTCTGGAATAATTCTAAGCCTAGTTTCAAGTGTGTTGCGGGAAGGAGTTACTATCAGATGTGCTGAACAAACTATGTGCACCTCAGCCTATGGAGCTCAGCTTATTCTCCCTTACATCACTTCTCCCCCATTAACCTTAGATTAAAATAAAGTCAGGATAAGGTAATTGTTTGTTGGAAAAGGGAAAGAAAAACAACATTCTCTGGGTGGTTTTGGTCAGCTTCTCTATTCCCATAAACACCAGTAGCATCCACAGATACTCACATACACACAGAGAGCACCTACTTAAAAGGAGGGAGCACTGTGGAAAGGTCAGCAATCTGTACTCATCTTCTGTCCTCAGTGCCACAGAGCATACAGCTCATCGAGTCCAACCCCTGCCCCAGAGCAGTGTCAGTATTTGTATAAACCTTCCCTAACAGATGATTTTCCTACCTGTTCCAAAACACCTCTGTCACTGGCAATGCCCACGGTCTTCCTAGGCCGCCTATTCCTGACCTCACGTATATTTTCTTTAGCCTAAAAACTTGTCCTAATGTTTAGCCTAAGTCTCCTTTACTGCAGTTTAAGCTCAATTCTCCTTTTTATACCCTCAGGGGAAAAGATTACTATTTTATTTCCTTCCTCTTAGCAGCAATTTCCTATCTATTTGAAGACTTACATTTTCCTGCTGCTTCCCTCCAGACCCAGTCTTTACTTCTGTAGCCCACGCAACCACAAATCTTTCAGCCTTCCCTCACAGGTTGTGTTTTCTAGACCCCAAAACATTTTTATTCCTCTTCTCCGCTGTCCCCACCAGACAGCCTGCATCTTTCTTTGCACGCCATACACAACGCTGGCTGCAGTGCTGCGGCAAGGCTTGGCTACCACACAGCAGACCATGGCCTCCCATGTTACTCGCCTCTTCTGTACAGCCTGATACCATATCTGATGCCTGCTCAGTTTTTGTAGGAGTGTGACATTTACAGAATATGCTTAAAGATCTCCAAGTCTTGCTAGATGGGAGAAATAGCTCATACTTTAAGAGGAAGAGGTGACAGAGACCAAGTAGGACAAAAGGCAGAGCTTGTGGACTTAGGTTTTCATCTCGGGAAGTAATTGTCTCCTTGTACAATCTTCTGGCCCAACTAGAACATTGTATTGTATTTTGAACGCTGCGTTGTATTTTGGATGCTGAAAGCCAGGGAGAGATTGACAACATTAAAGAGAAACTCATCGAAAGACAACAAAAATGATTAAGAAGGGAGAGAAAAATTAAAAAGAAAGTCATTCTCTATAATTTAATCAAGCCATAATTTCAGGAGAGGATTATAGGCTTAAACAAGCTTTGAAGATGGAAACACAAACAAAGCAATGGTTTAGAGTATTAAAGGACAGCAAGCAGATGGTCATAAGTGAATGCATTGACATGAAATTAATGAAAATACCACTTCAGCGTAACCTGGGAGAGAATGGGATTTATGAGGCAGTGGAATAATTTCCACAAAAAGTGATGGAAACCCCACTGCTTGCAGCTTGTGCAGCCAGACTGGGCACAAGAAGTAGTCAGCGGACAGCCAGGGAAAGGTCGCTGGAGCAATTAGGGCTGGATGATTTTCTCTAGGGCCTACCATTCCTGTTTTCAAAGAAGAAAATATATAGATTATATATATGTCAACAGAAAGACCCCTCTGCTGTCTCTTCAGCCCAACTGATGGGAAGATCATGGAAGAGATTTTGGGGTTGTCTTGATGCACCAGGAGACTAATCTGTAGCCTAGTGAGGTGAGCAAGACCCCCTCTTCTGACTTCGGTGGAATGAGGGAAAACCCGAAGAAAATTACCTCAGGACTCCTAAGGCAAGTGGCAGCTTTTGTGTTACATCTGAGCTTGTCACAGACAAGAAGAATTTGTTACTGCTAGATCAAGAGCCGAGTAAAGAGAGGTGACAGCATAGAGGCAGGTGTGTTTTTTCCACCTGTTTTTGCTGATCATTTGTTTCCTCTGAGCTGCACTTTCTGCAACACCAAAACAATCAATGAATTCAAGCTGAATTTGCCAAATAATTTCACGTGAAATGAGACTAAGGCGGGAAAAGAGGCCATGTTGGTACAGAGACAAGTGGGACACTTTCAGTTTTTATTTGCAAGCTCTTCTTATAAATGGGACAGAAAGGAAAGACTGGCTGCACCGCAGTGTCACAGCCAGAGCAGCCAGCTGCCCTCCTGCCCTGGTAGCTACAGCATCCCCTCGGCACAGACGTAGCATCAGCCTCCAGTACAGGAGGACTTTGAACCCACATCATGGCCACTCCCGAAGAGATGGCCTTAGTCACCAGACTGAGATACTCTGAACTAGACTGCTGCTGGTCTTTCTGGCTGCAGTTGTCCCACTTTGCACTGAAATGCAGGGCAGGAGAAAAATAACTTTTTTTGCCACTCAGCCCTCATGTGACAAAGTCCTCGGCAGTAGCAAGAATTAAATTTATAATATTAAATGTAATTTATCATTATATTTATTATTATTATTTTATATATATAATATATGTATATTTAATAGTAGTAGTAGTAGTATATTTAAATTTATTTAAATAAACAAAAACATTACATATTCTTGCTTTCCCACAGCTGGCTTATGCCCTTGCACCGTCACGTTGTGAACCAGGGCAAGGAAGAAGTGCTTTGGCTTAAAAATAACATTCCAAACTAGAAGCTGTGTTTTTAAAGCCCCATAGATTCTTTGATGTCCTTCATAACCCAGCTGCCCAAAGACCTGTGCTGCCACAAGCAGCGACGGGGGAAAAAGATGCCGGAAGATAAAGATAAAACTATACCAAAGATAAGGGAAGAAGTATTGCTGTCTCTCCACTCAGGGGAAGATGTTTAACCATGGGAATGATAAGGAAGAGCCAGAGGAACTCAGAAAAGGTGATGACAGAAAAGTGTATGGTCCAGCAGCTAGGTGTGGAAGGAGGAGACCCTGTCCCCCCAAACCACAAGCCCTGGTGTGGGCTGGTGCTGGAGAAGGGTGATGTACATCACAAGCAATTGGGTATCAAATGTTTATGTTCTTCCTAAAGCTGGGCAAATGCCCTACCTTTCCTCCAGCTTTCGCAGCTTTCTACCAAAATCCAGTGTGACCCTCCTCGACCCCAGTCCATGTATAATGATTTTTTGGTAAAAGCGACAAGGAAAATTAGGATTTCCTGAGGAAAACCCCAATCCCTGCTACTCCATGCTGTATATATATATCTCTCTATGCAGGTTCACACACAGACCCTTCATCTCCTGACCTGCAGTTACGAGTGAATTACAAGTCACAGGGTGACAGCCCTTCAGAGACAGGCCAAGGCAATGCTGCATTAAACCAAAGCACAGAGCACCCTGAGCCTGACCCATCTGGAGACATCACACTTATCTTCCCAGGGAACGGCAGGGCTTCATAACGTATCAGGCGGTGACTCCCAGGTCCTGGACACCTATGCCCTAAGCCCGTGAGGGGTTTTTTTTGTCACAGGTGTTTTTATTTTTTTGGCAAGAAGTGCTGGAGTAAAATGCTGTTAGCACATCAGCAGGTTTGTCACTCCCTCCCTACCACACCAGAGTCTCCGTGGATGCAGGCCACCTTGCCGTACGTCTCGGCATGGGAACAGCAAGTCCTTTCCCCTCGCGTTGCTCATCCCCATTGCGAATGAACAGCCAGGTCGGTCCCCTGTGCACCACGGGCAGGCAGGGGACAGGAGCCACCAAGCCTCACTGTGCAGAGGAGAAGCTCAAGGTGTTGCAGAACAAGGGGGGCAGGGAAGCCACATCCTTCATTATGTCTGGATTTGTAATCAAGGCTGATTCCAGACAGTATAGTTAATCCATGCTCCCCAAATCTCAGCTGGAAGAAAATGGATTAGCTTTACTGACTTCACTGAAGCCAAAGCAATTTACCCTGACAGAGGATCTGATTCTTATCCTGGCCATCGGTTGCCGCGTGTGTTTCAGCATACAGCACAAAAGCGTGATTTTCCAAGCTGACCAGGGGTCGAACAAGGCTCTTTGGCTGGAGGTAAGCAGCAGAGCCAAATCCAGGCAGTACAATTTCAACGTGCTGTAAGACACACAGCACCAGGAGGAAATGAAACCCCCCTGCTACCTCCTGTGTCAAACACCCCCCGTCTCCCACCCCAACACCAGAAGCTGAGTCACCTTTCCTACCAGCGCAGCTGGCAGCTCCCTTGTTGAGGGCAAGCCAGCATAGATCCTGGCCGCGGCAGAGAGATGATAAACGGTACTGCAGGGCACACTGCAGGGAACGTGGGAGGCTGTAAATTAAGGTCTTCCTAATTAGAAAGCGGTCAGAAGCGCACAAGCACACACACATGGATTCCTGGTTCAGGGTAAGTGGCTTGCCTACAGGTTAAGGTAATGTTAAAAGGCAAAGCATCACACAGGAGATGGCAAAGGACACACACCGATGGATGAAGCAGCAGGCACGTGTATGGCACTGCCAGCTGCAGAAAGCCGTGAGTAAGGGCCAAGGAAGAGGCCAGAGTCAGAAAAAGACAGGCATATAATGGCAGAGGCTCTTGAAACTACAGGGGCAATTCTCAACTACGACCAAAGATTATTAGGAAGCAGGAGAAGATGTCAGAATAAGAGTAAAGTGTTAGCATGCTGTGCCTAGGAAGTCAGTGTAGCTGGGGCTCTGAAAAACAGAAATGTGCAATCGTCAGGTCAGGAAATGTACAGCTGAAAGGTCTCAGTGGGGTAAATCCCTGTAGCAAAGGACAAAGGCGAGGAACTATGGAAGTCCCACGGTTCCTAGCTAGAGGTGCAGTGCTACACCAAACTAAACACCTAGGGGGAAGGGTGGCACACGCTTTTGTGGGATTTAAAAAATAATAATATTTTCAGCTGCAAGGGCAAAGATGTTTTCTGGTATGTTCAGGTAGTAGATGTTCTGGTGCAGAAAAAATGGCATCCTCCCCAGACATCCCTTCCCGGGTGTCCTGTGGCAAGGGAATGGCGATGATGCTGCGCCCTCTCCACACCACAGCTGGATCCAGCCCTTGTGAGGACAAAGATGCAAAGAAGAGAGAGCAAAGGAAAATCTCTCAGGGAAAACAGGCGGGGATCCTGTGACATAAAACTGGCTTGGATAAAGTGTTCAAAAGTGCTTGACAGGAAAAGACCAAATAGGACCTAATAATATTCTCTTAATGAGGCAATTTAACTGCCTGTAATTCTGTGTCCTGTGCATTGTGCTCTCCCAGCATAGGAGTTCAAAGGGTTGTCACAACAGGCCCTCAAAGGAGGGTTTTTATAATGAGTGGTATTTCTTGGGGACTTGGTATGGGGCAGCTATGCTGAGGAGAACGGGAAAAAGGATAATGTAGGATACACTGAAAAATTGGTCATCAAGCCAGGTTGTCACTGAGCCATATTGCTGCTTAATGTAAAGCATCACTAAAATCAGTGGTGCTCGCCCATGGGCTGTGGTCAGTTCTGGTTTCAGAGCAGATGCAATTCAGATTTAGCAAAAGGACTTTGGAGGGTTTCATCTGTCAGCTCCCCTGTGAGCAACTTCCCTCACTGTGAGAATAAAATCAGGCTTTTCCAGGGCAACTTAAAGGGAAGGCGTGGATTCAATTATCTGGCAGAGAAAATGCTTTCCGTCTCTCTCTGTGTTTCTCCGCTTTCCTTAAAACAGTGGCTGTTCTTACACATGAAGGTCACCCGCAGAATGTGAGTCAGGGGAAAGGTACGGAGCAGGGGAAGCTTACGCTGTGGCAGCTGCCACCTCAGTCACCCCTGCAAACACAAACATCAATTGTGCAGAGAACGGTAACTGTTTTAAATAGGTTAAAAAATAAAGCCTGGTTATTTAATTTAGCGTACATGCTAGGTGGGTCAATATCTATCACTCTTTCCTCATCCTTCTTCCCCATCCCGCAGGTCTCTAAGGGCAGAGGTTTAAGTCCCAGCTGAGGAAACAGGGCATGCTTCATTTAGTAGCACCGCAGCAGGGCTGCTGGGGATGTCATGCTTCTGATGAGACATTAAATCAAGGTAAACACTAATCTCATGGGCATCACTGCTTAAGAAGCACAGAAAGTAAAAAAAAATAACAAAACCTTCATGGTTCTTGTGCTTTGACCTCTCACTACAGCGTGAGTCCTCAAAGCGAGGAAGCCCAAATATATGTGGAACAGGAGGTATCAAGTTTTCTGCCTGCCTGCCTTCTTGGACGTTTTTGTGTTGGTTTTGTTTAGGTTTGGGGCGGGGGGGGGGGGGTCCCCATTTTCTCTAGGGGGGGATTTGTTGCAAATAAAGGGGTTCTGTTAAACAAAATTCTTCAACAAGAGCAAGCAGATATCGTCCCAAGAGCCTATTTAGCACCCAAGCCAGAAGACCTTCCTCTCTTCTTTGCATCCCTCACTCCATTCCTCCTTGCCCTACAGCCCCTGTCTTGCCTTCCACTGCCCCAGCACACGTGTCCCGTCCCCGCCATGCCCCAGCCATCATGGGCCACTTTTCCTAGCTGATGATTTCAGACCCTACTGGAAGGTCTGTAGCTCAGGTCAGGCTGAACCTGCACAGCCATACAACAACTTCTTTCTTTCACAGGTAAAAAACAACAAGGAAGACAGCTGCAGTATTTCAGCCTCATCTTCCTTCTTTCTCAGCCAGACCCCAACCCCCCTCCCTGTGCCCCATGCACAGCATGATTTTTCCTTTGAAATAATCTTGATGCGCCTGGTAATTGCTGGAATTCCTGAGTGCAATGATTCAACAATAATTATCTCTTTTTTTCATGCTTTACACTAATTCCTGTTTAATAGAATCATTGTTCTGTGTGAGAGCCTGAGCTGTCCCAAAGACAAACAAGGAAAGTATTTATTGCCATCAATGTCCTTACAGAGGCCTCCTCACTTCGTTTAGGTGTGAGCAAAGAGAGCAGAGGGTAGCAGGTTAGATCCTGTCTGGATAAATAAAGAATAAATTAATTGGGTTCCCCTCTCCAGTTCCCCTCCTTTTCTGTAAAAAACCCAGTAATTTAGCCCTACTTGTATGTTTTATTACAGGTCTCAGGCAAGAAATCACACATCCTGTAACTGGTCATGCCAAAACAGAGATGAAAATGTTATAATATTTAGTCCTAGTCTTCATTTGGTCGTAGATCCAAGGGACTCTTCAACAGCCTTTGCTGTCCCTGGTGTGGTCCTCCTCTCACTTTGATGCCAGCAGGTGTCACGGTCAAAATATCCTAGGTAGACCGTGGGCATTTAGGAACCAGCACAGGTTGCTCAGGGAAGAAGGGAGCTGTGATTTCACAGCGGGGTGAAGAACCCAAATCTAGAGCCAGTTTGTTCCTTGGGGATGGCTGCGAGACGAAGGCCAGCCACCGTGCAGGGTCGGGTCCCCTCTCTGTAGCAGGTACACGTGCGGTGACAACACTCAGGCACTGCCCTGTAGTGCCACCATCACATGTGACAGGTCCATATGTGACAGCACAGGTCCAGTGCAGGTCCAGCTGTAGCCTGTCACAAGCACACACACCCCCAGTGATGGGCAGAGAGAGGTTTCCTCAAAGGAGGCAGGCAGAAGGACCAGGGAAGGAAGAGAAAAAGACACCTTTTTAATATTTTGGGTAATAGTTTTTGATGGGTAAAAGAATTTGGAGACTTGATACCACCGCTCTGTGAAAAACACACAGTTCCCCTCATTCTGCCTCCGTCATGTAGAATTAACAGACAGAGCTAAAGCCAAAGCTACTGATTTCATTAGGCTTACGCTAGGGATGAGTTTCTCTCTGCATACCAAGCAAGTCATTGTACATGTTTAAAAGTTTCCTTTGACTGAGTCTTTTCCAATTACCTTCCCACTTCCCCATCTCCCTAAACTCCTTGGACAGGTCATATTAACCTCTGAAGAGCCTTAGACTCGCTCCTGGAGCCCCTCCATCTGCATTTCATCACCTTCCAGCCTCATGAACTGCTCATCTGGAAACTCTGTGCTGACTATTTTCCAAGTCCCAGGCTTCCTCACCCTGAGACCTTGCTGCTGCCGTGGGTTCATTCACATCCTGAGAGCCCCTCTCTGCCGGAGCCCTAACAGCTCATACCTTAATTCTGCCCTTCTTTTCCCTTTTAACTTAATCTGCAGGGGACCTTCACGTGCACACGTGACCCCAGCACAGGGACTCTGAAATATCTTTCTCCATCCTGGACCCCTCCACAATCTTCATTCTCATGGCTTTTCCCCCCAGCACCTCTTCAAAGTTGGCTTATATTCATCAAGCTCTACGCCAAAATCTTCTCCGCTACTCATGTTACTTAACCTTGCTATTAAGGCTTCTGTCCTTACATCATCTGAGCCAGACACACAGGAGTCACCCTGGACCCTCTCCTGTTGCAGAATGTGGCTGATTTCTTCAGCACCGTCCTTCATTCTTTGCATCTGCCACTTTTACACACTTCCCAGCCCCACCAAGATGTTACAAGCAGTAAAATTACCTCCCACCTTAATGGTGACTTTGTCATTTTTCCCATCCTTCCAGCCATCCCAGTTTGACTGAACATCTGCTTCAGGACATCCCGCATTGCCCTACCAGTGTTAGATGGTGGCTGGAAGAACCAGGATGCCAGGCAGGAGAGGGGCTGGGGTGATTCTCTGCCAAGCTGCAGAAAACACAGAGAAAGTTTATGAAAACCCTGGGAAGCCTGGGCAGCTGTAAGCATCTCTCTGGTGACTCCCCCTGCCTGACTCTGCAGTCAGACATTTGACTCGGGAAAAGCACTGACCAATTCCCTTGGGAGCCATGCCCAGGTCTCCCAGGTCAGGGGGTCTGGCTGAGATGTAGGTCCAAGGGTGGCCACATGGAGAATTCACATGCCCCCTCCCTCCACCTGCCTCTGTCTGAGAAGGATATCGTGAAATGTTTTTGGCTGGGTTATTTAGTGCTGCAAAGGGTTTTTCTGCTAGGTTTGCAACAGCCAACTTAACCAACACCCTCCGTCCCCACGCCTATGGGCCCCATAGGGGATCACGTGCCTTCCAGGCATTACTTGTGTTGGTGGCTGTCTGTACTAGCCAGGGACTGCAGGAGAGTGGCCTGAACGTGAGTGAGAGCGTATTCACGCCGATCCGCATGGCGTGAACCTGCCCTCCCCGTGTATGCGTGCTCTTGCACACAGCAGCGCCCGCCGGTACGCGTGCCCTCTCCCGTTTGACAGCAGGCACAGCCACGCTCTGCCTCAGCTCTCCTCTCCTGGCAGACCCTCTCCCATTCACATTCCCAGCCATGCCCACGGACACACTCTCTGCACACAGATCCGCGCCGTTTCTCACAGGCACACCCACCCGCTCACATGTGTCTCCCTTTGTCTCCCCTTTCACAGCCACAGACACTCGTCATCTTTCAACTACACCTACACCCCCCACCACCCTCAGCTGGATCTGGCCTTGAGTTCCCGAGATGAAAGGAGTAGGAAAAAATGTTACTGCTCTTTTTGAAAAATAGATAAATAAATAAATATGTATTTTTTTTAATTTTCTGTTCTGATGGGCTACTGAATGGCAGAGGCTGGAATTGCCTCAGTGCAGACAATGTGCCGATGGTGAGATGGTCCAGAGCACTTGCATCCCACGGAGTAACAGATCCTTTGGTGGAGGATCGGGATCGTCGTTCATTAGGAGAATAATAAAACAGCCCGAAAGCTTCGTCACTGCACTGCAGCAAGGAGTGAGCGAAATGGGGCTTCGGAGCCCTTTTCCACTACCAGAGAAAAATTGTGCCGGCACTGCCTCCCAAGGGCTGCGGATGCAGTTGCCATAGCAACGCTACATCTGAGTCAGAACTATTAAGGATCACCATGGCAACAAGTGTCTCACTTGCCATTTCCAGAGGGCTGACGGGGTTTGGGCTGGAACCATCGCACTGCAGGGAAGGGGCAGGGTGGGAACCGTCACCCGGCGAGCCCCGGACAGGGGCAACTGCACTGCGGCCTCCAGCCCCGACTCCCTTCGGGGTCCCTCCTCCCCGACCCCGCGTCCTCTGCCCCAGCATCGCCAGGTGCCACAGAGCCACAGCCTTGGTGCAACGGCCTCCGCACCCAAAGGCCAGCACGCGGGGTGTCGTACCCCACGCCAGTCCCCAAGATGAGGTGAAGGCAGGGTTCGGGGCGGTTGCGGTGAACTGGCTTTCTGTGTAAAGCCTCTTGAATAAGCAGATTTCTTAACCCGTAAACTCCAGACAAAGGAGGAGACAAAGCTCCCTGCTGTCTGGCGGCTCTCGCCCTCCCCTCTGCGCAGGAGCCTTCATGCTCCTGTGAATATTGAGTGGAGACAGAAGCCTGGAGGGATTTGCATTTCACACTTGCCAGCAAATGAGCAACAGGAAGATCACACCGAGACCCCAGCACGGTGCTATTACCAACATGTGCACCAGGGATCCACTCGCTGCAGAGTCTGAAATTGCTCCGTTCTCTCTCTCTCCCTCTGTGCAGAGGGACCAGGTGCTGCTTTTATGGTCACACTGTCGGCACCGCCTGAAGGCAGGTGCCCTGGGTCCTGCACTTAGAAAGGGCTGCCGAGACCGCACGTAGCAGGTGATGGTGTGGCAGACCCGACCTCTGTGCATGCCGTGCCACCGAGCCGGGCACGCATGGACCTGCAGAGAGAGAATGGCTCTGCGTTTTGCACTGCCAGGTGGGTGTCACCGTTGCACAGGCTGGTGGCTCAGGCTCATGCAGGCAACACACAGAGGCACTCTGGAAACGCAAGCAGAGCTTTTAGCACTGCCATATTTCCCTGGGGGAGTTTAGGTGTGGGGAGCAGAGGCTGGCGTGCAGGGGAGGAAAGAAAGCATCACTGAGACATCCGTGTTGTAGTTCCTTACTGTGTCCAAAGCAATTCTCACCATTCTCCTGCTGTAAGACCATCTGAGATGCTAGCAACACAACTCTGACAGAAAACACGTGGGAATCTGAAGTTTCTTAGCCTGTGCAAGGAATTAAGCGCCTCTAGGTACTGGGACTTTGCCTCAGCTGCCTTTCTCAGCGCTCAGCCTCTGCCCTACCCTCCACACAAACTGTCCACAGGACACATTTACACCAGGGAGTGCTTGTTGGAAAACGTGCTGATACTGGAATGGATCACCCACAAGGCGGAGGAAGCACAGTATTACGTGACAAGGGCTGCCCAGGTGTATGGGATCTCCTACCAGTTAGGCTGGTAGGTGCCTGCATGATCCCACATCTCTCTGGCCCACGTTCAGGACAGACAGATATCGATATAGCCTGCTGAGGTGCAACAGCCTGTGTCCTTCAGCCACTGCCATCTTCCTGGAAAGAAGAATCCATCCCATCCAGATGTGTCCAAGCCACATGTGTTGGTAGGTCCTTGACAACTGGCTTGCCCTGCTCTCCTGTTTCCAAAAAGGTGTTTAGCTCCCGGTTCCGTGTATTTTCTGATTTTTCATAACCTTTTTTTTTTTTGTGACAAAGATGTTTCTTTTTCTTTTACAAAAAGGGAAGAAATAGAGGAGAGCCCTGATGAAAAGCTAATGCCCTGCCCTTGCCCCCAGTGGCAATGCCATCCTGCTGGCAGAGACCGAGCAGGGAACTGTGCCTCCCGTTTATGCCTGTAGTAGTGCTGGCAGGGCTCGTGCTAGACTTGGTATAGGCACTTGCAGTCCTTCCCCATCCAGCTTTTTTACATTAATTCATTCATTTAGTCATTAATAGATGCTGTGCACGCCGCTGCCAGTAGAGCTGGTGCTTTCCAGATATGTGCAGATACCTAGTTTTAGTTCTGATTTAAAATGGCCCACACCAAGATCTCTGCCTCAAGAATTCAAGAAGAAAAAAAAAAAAAAAAGACTTATGATAAGATTATTCTAAGTAAATGAGTAAGCAGATTTTAAAAATGGGCCTGAGGCTCCTAAGTCACTTAAGGTAATTTTATTTATTCACAAACCACTTTTCCTTCAGTGGGGCAGAGGTGGAAGATCCCTTCTAGATAAGGAAGATTGTTTTTTCTCATTAAACGCTGTGGTGGGTTGACCTTGGATGCCAGGTGCCCACCAAAGCTGCTCTATCAGTTCCCCTCAGCTGGACACGGGGAGAAAAACATGATGAAAGGTTCACGGATGGAGATAAGGGCAGGGAGATACCAGCCGCCAATTACCGTCCTGGGCAAAACAGGCTCGACTTGGGGAAATTAGTTGAATTTATTACCAGTCAAATCAGAGTAGGGTAATGAGAAATAAAATTAATTGTTAAAACACCTTCCCCCCACCCCTCCCTTCTTCCTGGGCCCAGCCCCACTCCCGATGTCTCTCTGCTCCCCAGTGCAGGGGACGGGGCTGGGGCTGGGGTCAGTCCATCACAGCTGTCCCTGCCACTGCTCCCCCGCAGCGGGGGGGTCCTCACACTTTCCCCTGCCCCGGTATGTGTGTCACCCACGGGTGCAGCCCCCCAGGCCCAGGCAGCCCCAGGGGGTCCCCAGACCGGGTCCCTCCCCGCGGGGCCACAGGCCCTGCCAGGAGCTTCCCCAGCACTGCCGCCCGGGGGTCACAGTCCCCTGTGGGCACCCCCTGCCCCGGGAGGGCTCTGCCTGGGCTGCGGGGGGGGATCTGCTCCCCATGGGCTCCGTGGGCTGGGGGCACAGCCTGCCCCCCCAGGGGCTCCGTGGGCTGGGGGCACAGCCTGCCTGGCCGGGGGCTCCATGGGCTGGGGGCACAGCCTGCCTCGCCCAGGGCTGCATTGCAGGCCAGGGGGGAGCCCCTGCTGCGGTGCCTGGAGCCCCCCCAGCCCCTCCTGCCCTGGCCTGGGGGTGCAGGGCTGTTCCTCCCACATGTTCTCACTCCTCTCTCTGGCTGCAATTGCTGTTGCACAGCAGATTTCCCCCTTTCTTAAATCCCAGAGGTGCTACCAGCATCGCTGATGGGCCAGCAGTGGGTCCATCTCGGAGCCAGCTGGCACTGGCTCCATCGGACATGGGGGAAGCTTCCAGCAGCTTCTCACAGAAACCACCCCTGTACCCCACCCCCACCCCAACCCCTTGCCATGGAATCCAATACAAACAATTACTTGCGTTATCATTAGTGCTCAGAGTGAACGCACCTATCAAGTTGATTCAAGGCCATTCACAATTCACTCTTTCTCTGAGATTTCATTTCAGGTAATCTTGCTGCTGACAGCCCTGTGTCTGGCAGTAGCCCAAAAGGCTGTTCACATCATTCTTTAAAGATCAGCGCATACATGCTGCCCTAATGGACCTATAAAACACCATCTTCTTTCTTTCTAATAGGAGGGAGAAAAGGCCAAGCTCTACTCAAACTCTCAAATCACTTCCTGACAGATTTAAGGCCAAGCAGCAGGATTCACCCCTCCTACCCTTCAGGCAAAGCAGAGGAATCGGGGAGGGGGGGCGGGGGGGCAGCGCCTGGCTGCAGCCCCTCCTGCTCCCTAGGCAGGGCAGCCAGGCTTGGTGTGGATGTGTGTAATATTGATACAAATACAGGGCAAATTACCCTTCATTAATGACAGAATGAGGCTATTCTCACTTATGAGTCACCTGGGGTTTTTTTCATATAAATTCCTCATGTGTTTATTTTCTTGTATTAGAGGGATAACAGCATACCCGCTGGCCAGAAAGCTAAGTGCCTCAAAATAGCACCGAGGTGGGTCTGGCTTGCTCAGAGCTTGCTGCTCCTGCAGTTGATCTCAGACCCTTTTGACAAGCTGGAAAACATTGGGTTGGATCTAGGAGTATGAAAAGCAGTTGCTTCACGCTGAGTTTGGTATCTGGATCCAGGCTGCAAGGGCACGGCGGGCTGGGGCCGGCAGGAACGGCACTTCATCATTCCTGCTTTCAGCTGTTTCTTCCCAGAAATGTTTGCCTCGTTCAGCTCCTGAGAAGAAATTAAATACCGCAGGGACCAGCTGGCATTCTCCCACTCCTCCACGGACACAGCCACTAGAGAAGCGATTTCATGTGCCCACGCAGGAACTGGCGGAGGCTGTAGAGGGGCTCTGTGCCATGCCTTAGCCCTCCCCACAGCCCTCAGACTCACCCCACCTTCGACCCCTGCTCAGCCCCAGGACAACTTTACAGGGACACGGATCAAGCGTAGCACAAACCCAAGCTGTGTAGACCTGACCCAAGTCCGTCCTCTTGTCTCTTCAGTCCTTGCTCAGCCCCTTGGAAAACTCCCTTGACACAGGGATGCTCCTGTCCTGTGTTCAGACTCCTGGGAGGCTGTCGGCAGCTCCAGGATTCCCATTAAAGGGATTTCTGCACACCAGTTCCACTAACTGGGCCCTGGGATGGTGACGCATCATGACTCTTGTGTGTCAGGTTTTTTTCTAAGGAGGAAGAGAAGGAGAGGGGCAAGGAAAATGTCCTGACTGGTGGAAATTTTTTGCTGCTGTGGCTGAGTCCTTGTTAAGTATTGACTAAGGCAAGCAAGCTAGAGGATTTTGAAAGGATTTTCCATTCAAATCAGCACACAAAAGCTTTATTACCAGTCCCAATGCTGGAAAATCATGTCAGGCCCCATCAAAATCATGACAGTGGCTTAAATCATGAGTCTAAAAATAGATGTGTTAGCTTATTATTATTATTTGCTTTATGGATTCTGAATCATTAGGTTAAACTGGCATCAAGTTCTTAGTGTTCCTCCATGCCAAAAGCTCTAAAAACTCACTCTAAAAATTTTAATAACCCCCCTGAGATCCTCAACTAGTCACATTCCTCTAGAATATGAATCTTCATGAAAAAAAACCCGCAACACGCCATCATAAGATCCCTGCTAAAGCCATGAAAACTGCCAACTTCTTTCTTCTCCTCACGGGTTTCAAATGTATGTTTTATCTGCTCGTTTCTGCCAGCAACGAACACAATCGGTGACTAAGCAGCACAAAGGCCAGGTTTACTTTTAGGAGAAAGTAACACTCCCCATTATTTAGGTGTTGGCACAGAGCCCAAAGATGCTGCTGGTCACCCTGCTATCAGCAAACTTCCCAGCTGCCATACTGCCTGCACGGTTTAATAGACCCAATGGAACACAACCTGCAGGTCCCTGGACTGGTACTGGATGAGCCGTCTCCAGACCCAGAAGCAGCACAGCCCCTCATGGCTACAGGCCAGATGTTTTAGCGACCCGTACCACCGTGCCTGGGGGGCTGCTGCCTTGTGCCCAGCGGACCCCCAGCCGTGGCACGCTGTGCAAACCCTTGGCATTGCAGGGTGGAGGCTACGCCGTGCGTGCACCCTTCTAGCTGTATTTGAAGGATGATTAATGCAAATAATGTTGCTTTTGGGCAGGGAGTTGGCCAGCCACAGCAACCACGGGGATTTGTTGAGCGCCATCAGCAGCCTGCGCAGGATCTGTTGCTCCCAGATCCCTATGAAGGGCAGCAATCCCTGTCGGGATGGGGAAGCTGAAACATGCACAGTGCTGCAGGGCATCACCGGGCCCTCCCTGGAGCTGGGATGACGTGAGGACCCAGGACGGCAGCCTGTGGCTGGCTATCTGCATCTGGCCAGAGCAGGAGATCCAATGCCTGCACTGACAGCAACGCCAGCAGTGGCCAAGCACCCTCCTTTATGGCACTCCTACGCTGGAGCCCATACAGCAGCACAGCAGCCTCTAGCATCATTTTAAGGCATCCAGTCAGTATTTAATCAGACCAAAGGTACTCTCCATCACTCCTTACATCCTCGAGCCACTCATACATGATTTTCTTACCGTCAGCCCTGAAACCATCCTTTCCTGTAAGACTCAACAAAAGTCCCATGCAGATGCACCACAGAGGCAGGGAGGGAAGGGGGAAGGAGGCTGTGGATGAGGACAGAAAAGAAGCACGGAGACACACGGATGGTGGACACCAAGCAGCAACTCTGTTTCCTACTTGTGCAGGTGAGTCTACCTGCAGCATTGCTGGCTGTAAAGCCCAGAGGGCTGAATAAGACTCAGGCTAGCCTAAAGCAACCAGCTATGTCAGCAAAGTGAAAAGGTGGTGGTGGCAGCAGTGGATACCTCAAAAGGAAAGAGAGAAAGCAGATTTCAACTTGCTGTCAGACACGGAGCTCTGTCCTTCACATGGCCATGGGCACCTGTGCAGACACGTGCAGACACCTGGACCCCCGTGCCAGCTGGCTGCTTTCTTGCATCTGGCCCACTCCTGAGGGACTGGAGCCCTCCAGCATAAGTTGGGATTTCAGCCCTTACCTCCTACCAGGCTGCAGTTGGGTCACCCTGTCCTTTGGCCACATTGCCTCCTTGCAGGCTGCTTGTACCCCATGCAGAGTCCCGCGGGTGGCAGCCTCCCTGCCACCACCCTTCTTGGCAGAGCGGCCCTGAGGAAGGGTGCCTTGGTGCTTTCTGTAGCGTTGGTGCAATCCCCAGCAGATGTCAGGCTCACACCTCAGTCTTGAGGGGAAAATTCTGGGCTCAGGCTGAACAACCAGGCTTATGGTTAACTCAGGCTCACTCAACTTTTCTGCAAAATTTGGAAATGTCACTGCCTCCAGATGTGCTAAGCACTTGCTGCTCCTTCATACCACCCAACACTGCAGCTCAACTATTTTTAAGCTAGCCATCTCAGCTATTTAAAATAGAAGAGTGTCAGAGAGCAGGTTACCTTTCAAACGTAGGTCCCCTCGTCTGAGCTAAACCACGCGCCCTTTGCTGGCTACCTGGGACGTGCGTGGGCAGACACCAGAGACCTGCCACCGGGCTTGGTAAATGCTGGTGGACCAGGCTGGTGCGGAGACTTCAAGGGGTGCAGGCAGCTGGTGCAGCTAAAGGCAGGACCCTGGGGAGCTTAGGGGTATGAGAAGGGCTGAGACGAGCTGCTAGGGGATGCGAGCACTGGAAAATAAGAAATGCTGAGAGAACCAGCTGGGGGAGGCTAATAAAGCCTGCCTGTCAGGGGAACTATCTGACAGGCAGGCAGCCAGAGGAGGGGAAAAAACAGCTCACTCGAGTCCACGGACCCATAACTGTGTTATGGAGCTATGTAATCCACTTAAACTCTAAAACTGCCCTGCCTCCCTCCCCCAACCTTTACTCTCCTCTCCCGGACCTCCAATATTCAGAAATGTTTCCTCGAAGCTTCGCAGGAAGTCTTGACAGCAGTTCAATTTGATTAGTGCTCGCTGCAGAGTTTTCCCAGAGGATCTCGGGAAATACAGAGCTACAGATACCTCCAGAAACCTGCAGGGTATTGACGGGTTCATACGGCGTCTGCAGCACAGGAGAGACCTGCTCGGTAAGAGGGGCACGCACGCCAGCAGAGAGACAGGGGTGGGGATTTTTTAACCTGCATTAGGAATTATATGTGGACACTTAATGCAGTTTATTCAAAACCAGCTGTCTTTTCCATTATGTGTCATTTACCCTGAGAGAGATTGGAGAAGCGCAAGACGCAAAGGGCCTCTTAGATCATCTAGCCCATCACCCCACAAATGAAGAATTAATCCCATTAAGGGCCACCGTTGGCTTCGGTGGCTTCAAGATGTGGTCCTAATTGCACAAACACAAAGCCATTACAAGACTTCAGTCTGACAGAGCAGCTTTCCTTTTTACAGGGTATATAATTTCTTTAATTAAAGGGGCTTATCCGCAAGCTAATAATTAGAAAAATATTGTCCACTTCTATTCTCATTTCATTCTTATATCCTGGTGGGCTGGATATAAGCAGGAGGTGAGAATGCAAACGCAGATGTACTACAAGATCAACAATGCACAGGCATATCAAAAAGACAGGTCCTTACCCACAAGGGGATTATAATCTAATTTATTATATGGATTGCAGCAGCGCATTGCAAGCCAAAAAAAAAAAAAAGAAAAAAATATTCATTTTATATGAAGTACCAGGAATGTAGCACCAAACCCTGATCAAGGAGGGAGGGGTTCAGACTGATTTTAACATGCTTTGGATCAGCAAGCCACAATAGCTGAACACATTGTTGGCTATGTACACATTTTGTTTGCTCTCTAATTATTAATTTAGAAAGGACATTCAGTGAGGGAGGGGATGAA
Organism: Falco cherrug; assembly: GCF_023634085.1. NCBI lineage: Eukaryota > Metazoa > Chordata > Aves > Falconiformes > Falconidae > Falco > Falco cherrug. The sequence continues at coordinate 5,896,065 of NC_073701.1, forward strand.
ATGATAAATGTCCCTGAGAGCTGCCTGGAAAAAATGAACAAGAAGGGATTTATGGAATGAGAGGGACAGAGTCCAGAAGGTTGTCTCCTGCAAGACAGGGTACAGTGGGAGGGTAGAAGGTAGTAGGAGAAAGAGGACAAGGCTGAATGCATTGTGTCAGGGACTCAACTGGTGATGGACCACAGGGTGGGAAAATGTGCAAAGAAGACCCTTAAGAGGAGAGCAAGAAGATCAATAAGGAAGTAAAAATGGAAAACTCATGAAGGAATGTGTAACTGGGGCATTGAGTTATCACTGCCGTTTCTTCCTCCTCCTGCATATTGCAGATGACAACTAAGGGCTCAAAATCTTTGCATATCAATTAAACCTATTATAAAACAATAGCAATAACAGCAAGAATAGCAACAAATTACTGAAGTCAACTGGCATTTGCAAATTTTTGGTGGATAAACACTGTGGTCATCTCCCTCAGTAAAAAAATGTGTCCCACGATTGATCAATGCTAATGGCTTTCAATAAAGGCTAATTAAGTAATGCTATAAGATTGGACAGAGCATAAGCCAGGTCCCAAGCATGCCTTAAAGCCAGTCTGAGAGGAAAAAAGAAAGAGATCTCACCCTTATGAAGCTATGGTGGATTATTTCATCTACTGCAATCTTTAATAAGACTATCAATCAGCCAGGAGGGATGTTTATCCCTGTCTCCCAAGATATCATACAGAGGCATGCATTCCCCAGACACAAGCAAATAATGAATTGTTCTTTGAACCAAGAGGAAGATGAGGCCCATCTAGTCACCATCTCAATCAAAATGGAAAGCACCAAGTCACAAATATAACCCAAGGCTAGACAGGAGAGCAAAACAGATTAAATATATGTATAAATGTTTGTACATAATGAAAGGTGGGATTGGAACAAAAGAATGAACCATAACAAATCTAAAGGATAATCCAAGAGGTTTCTCAGATCTGCAAGTAGGAAAGACACAGAAATTTTTATTGTTGTCTTAGCTTCTGCTGAACACGAACATAGCGAGTAAAGCACAGAGTAGAATCAAGATCCCAGAAATCAGAGTTATCTCTGCTGCCTCACACTATTTAAACTACTGAGAGATTAAAGGAGACCCTCAGCTTTCCTAAAAAAAAAAAAAAAAAAAGAAAGAAAAAGCATCTGTCCTTCATGGTTGCTGATAAAAGCTTGGAAACACAAAGCAATTCCACCCTAAAGGCAAGGGAAATGAATTCAAACCTTATTATTTCAAAATACATGATTAGCTTAAACTCTCAGGACTTATCTCTGTGGGGACAGTCTCCTGTTCTGTGATGCTTAGGACTGAGAAAGAGGTGCTCCAAGGCGGGGAAAGCAAGGCTTCTTTTCTTCACACTGCTTAGATCAGGTGAGAAGGAGAAAAGGACAAGAAAAGATGGAGGTGACAGACATAAGACAGAGACATTTCATCTTGTTACACACAGGTGACCGTGATATTTGCAACACCCTTAATATATGCTCTAGCTCTTTTCTGCCTCCTCTACACAGCACTCTACAACCCCCAAAAGGGGCTCAAACACTTCCAAAACTATCATAATAGCTTGTACCTATATGTGTGTGTGTGACATTGCACTTCCTAGCACTCTCCAGAAGCTTCTACATGCATTATATTCAATACCATTGTAATTCTATAGCAAGATTTGCAAAGATAATACCTTGACTTTGCTGATGGTGAAATCTTTGAAACTTTCATTTATAGAGCACCTATGAAAAAGCAAAGGATGATAGTTTTTTAAGCAAAGGTGTCTTGGAATGGGTTAAAAGTGATGCAGCTGTTGAGCTTTCTAAGGCAAGCTCTCCTACTTCAGATGGCAAAGCACGGTGTCCATTAGTGGTGTATTCCATGTTACACTAGCAGAAAGTGCTTGAGACTCAGACAGTTATTCTACTCTTGAGTTCATTTTCATTACTGATTTCTACCTTTTAACAGTTCTAGTGCTAACATCTTCATGTATAAATGGTCAGATCAGTGGTTCTGATCCTGAAGTTACAAGCCATTATTTACATCATCTTTACTCAAACGTTAACAAATCTTGTTTATTCCCGTATCCTTATGAGCTGTAGTAGAATTATACATGGGAGGTAAATAACACAGCACAGGGGTGCCAATGGCGATGTGTTCTTAGTAGGAATGCAGCTCTTGGTCTATGCAAGCTTAACGTAGAGACATTGAAATAACAGAAAGGCAGTCGTGACAGTCTAAGGAAATCAGCAAGACAAGCTGTTGGGAGAAGTAATATCTTTTGTTAGACCAGCTGATACAATTAGAAAAATGACAAAGCTTTCAGGCATGCAAGCTCCTCTTCTTGTCCTCCCTTCCCCCCCCGCCCCCCCTGTATCAGCCAGTCCAATAATACTGCAACTGCTTACAAACCTTGCTTCATTTACAGAGAGATGAACTCAGGTGAGAAAATGCAACAAGCAGGGCTGGCCATGCGTGCAGACTGGATCCTGAATTATTGAAAGGCAACCATGTGGCTGCCAGCCCAGCAGGCACAAACAATAGGGACGAAGTCAGAGAAGCAGCATCTACGGCCGTACGCCTTGCACCCCAAGCACCTACCCATCATTTGTATCCTTGTTTATTAGCAGCTTAATGAAGAGGATTGTCTCAAATGCACTGCTTCTGTGTCTGGGCTGACTCCCTCTTCCTTTCTGCCATCTGTCAGTCAATAGCCGAGGAAAAACAGTGGAGAATCAGTCTGGATTTGGGCTGTGTTCCTGCCTGTGTCTCTGGGTTAGACCTCAACATGATGTAACCTGATGGAGACCCACTGAACTCACATGGGTCTGCTAACTTACAGCAGTAAAGGATCCAGCTTGTTTATTTCTCAGCTGCTTGTGTCTTACACGATGAATTGTTCCTGTACTGAGTTAATAAAACATATATTTATGTAAATGAGAGAAAGAGAAAGAGAGCACATTCTCCAATGTTATGCTGGACTGGATTTCATTTAGAAAGGATTGTTTTCTCCTCCCCCCCCAAAAAAATCTATTGACAGACAGACAGACAGATGTCATGTTTGTTTTGAAATATTTGGGCTTCAGTTCAAAGAAAAACCACGAAAGATATTTTTTTTTTAACTACAAATGCAAACTTGTTATAAAACCAGAATTTCCATTTGGTGACAAAGTTGTTTTTTCAGGTTCTGCTGGAAAGCACTCAGCCTGGAGAAGGTCTTAGATTCCCAAAGGCTTTTCTGTTGTGGGTTTTTTCTCTCCAAATGTGTCATTTCATCTAATAAAAGACTTTCCAGCCTAAAAACCTTGCTTCATACCTTGAAACATTCATGCCACTTCTACAACAGCTTGTATCAGCTATTCACTAATGAATGTTAGGATTATTAGCAGCAAGTAGGGTCTAATATTCACCATCTTCAGATATGTGACAACTACATACGCGTGTTGCAAATGCCTGAAAACATGCAAGACCAGCTTGTGTTCCTCCCCGAAAGGGAAACTATGAATCAGTCACAATATACAGCTGCAACATAACAATAGCTATTGTCCTTTCATTTGCTGTGACAACTGGAACACAGACACTGAGCAGCAGGACAATGGGGCTGTGTCACCATGCAGGAGGATTTCAGAGTGCTTACAGATATGAGTCACCTCCCTCTGTGATTGAACACTAAACCTTTGGCGTTATGAGACTCTCGGTGGTCTGATTCTCCTTATTTTGGTCTTAGTCACTTCACCCCATAATTTCAGATGGTGTGAAAGGAATACGTTCAATGCTCGCAGAAAAAAGGGGCTCTCTCAGGAATGTGGAGAACGGTGAAATTTCCCCAGGCTTTCTCATCTGACTTATTAATTCTCACTCCCTGCCATGCATACACACAAACCCACACTTCAATATAAGGCTTCTACTAGCATTACCGATGAGAAAAACATTGTCAAGGTACAGCAGGAGCAAAACCTCTGGGCTTTGTTATAGGTAAGTACAATAGCGCAAGCATCTGCCCTGACTAATGTTTTCCAACATGTTTAGAGTTTGACCCCTCCTATATATTCATTAATACTCTGTGCTACTGGTTACTCTGCAGTGCCCCTTTCTTTCCCATTAGGCACTTTCCCGTTATTGTCTTTAACAGAACGTCTTGTGTGTCTCCTCATTATGAAAAGAAACAATCATCTCCCTTCCCTGGCCTTTTGGGACTCCAATGAGAAAGTGTCGCCCTACTTCTTTTCCCCATCATCACTCTAGGTGCAGAGGCATCACAGAGGCATCACCTCCAAACACAGCGTGAAGTTCTCTGATGCTGTATTTGGTAACAATCTGGCAGAATCTGGCACGCCACGCAGGGGTGAGGCCATTTGGTAGCGCAGGGTCTCTGCGGGGATCTGTGGCTGTCTGGTTTGTTATTAATCTGTTCCTCCCAGGAACTCTTCTGCTGGTTTCGCTTTTAATCTAAGAAATATTGTGAGTACCGTTCCTTTTCTGGAGAGTTTATTATTTGCTCCATCGCCCTAAGTACCAGTGCTACAGCCTCAGAACGATTTGTGGGGATGGGGAGTGCGACCATGCTTTCATTTGGAAGCGGGGTTTCATTGCCAGCTAGAGAGAGCAGGTCTGGCTCTTTGCGGGCTGAGCGGTGGTGAGGAACGTTTGCAACAGGAGTTGTTTTGCGCTGGAGTGTCCTTTCCCCTGTGTTGAGAACAGATAGATTCTCCCTCCCACCCATTCACCTCATATACTGCTCATCTGTCTTACCCGGCTAACAAACTCAAAGCACCTCCTGCCCCGATCATGACCTTTTATATTTAAGTCATTACAGCAAGGCACTTGGAACACGCTGGGGATATGGTGAAAGCTGATCATACAAGAAATACAGCAATCGTTCTGCAGCCAATGCTGTCTAGATCCCCATCCCACTTTTATTTGAGTCCCTGCCACAGGAAATATTGAGCTGAGCTAACGCACAGCAGAAAGTAAATGCATATTGAAGAACTGCTCAAGTTGTATCTAGCCACATATTAAATGATCGTGAATTTGGGGCAGAGATGAGCAAGGGAAGAAAACAAAGCAGCAAATGATCTGTCTGACAGGGTGTTGGAATCGAGCCGTAACAGTCAAATCTCCACGCTTATGTATGCGTGTTGTGGAGGGAGAGGGGGATACACAAAGGGAGGGGAAGCCAGGCAAGGGGAATATATCTGTATGAGCTAATCTGTTCCTTGCTTTCCTCCTCCCCTCCCCATCTCCCTTTTTCTGCCTGTCTCTCCTGGGAGATGACTCACACCTGCTCTGCCCTGATACTACCATTTCCCATCAGAAGCACACAGTCACTCTGATGTCACCCAAGCTGTTCTGTGTTAGATCCCTGCATTGCTTACATCTGCTCTTTGGTGTGCAGGATTCAAATGCTGCGATGGAGAGCTCGCCCGTAAATCAGCACAGATTCATGAAATCCAGCTACCCACCCAGGACACACTGATGTCCTGATGGCATCATAGGCTTTGAGTGCTTCAGCCTACTGGGAACACCTTTTTAGAGCAGGTCATTGCATCTTCCCTTTGTGAGAGAGATGGTCTTTATGAGAACCCAGGCAAAACATTCACCAGTTGACATCAGGTCTTCAGATAGACAGACTAATGACTTTTCAATTCTAAAGGTCTGAGTCATTTCATCTGCATCTGACCTTATTCCACCTACACCTCCCACCTCAGCTAAAACATACTCTCTCACCTGCGTATAAACAATCACAGTGGCATTCTCTAATGCCTTCTATGCAGGATCCCAAAGGGCTTCAGAAACATCAATGGATAAAGAGTTGGGACCCCATCACAATGTGGGTAACTATTCTTTTAATTTACATTTTGAGAAACTAAAAGCATAGAAATAATCAACATCTTCCCCAAGATAAGGTAAGATTAGCAAAGGCAGAAAACTGGAAAAGAATGGAGCAATATGATTTCCAGCACCGTACTTGAGAGCCAAAACCATTCTTGAATTCAGTCAAAAGGATGTGCAGATGTTTTACATCTGTTTCTTTTGCAAAGTTCTCCATCTCCAAGTTTCTCTCTGAGTTTCAGGTTCAAGTGAGCCTGTATACTTTAGGGGCATTCAATGCTAATAATTGCATTTGACTGCCTTTGTGGCTCAAAGCAGGGCTACGGACTGAACAAAAGCTCAGGAAATCTCAGAGGTTTCTGGGTCCCAGCGACCACTGAAACATCACACAGGACAAGCTGCACGGTATTCTGAATGTCACCGAGAAGGTACTGTTCACCCTTATTATCCTGTCATTTGGTCGTCTTCTTTGACGGTTACACCTAAAATACCCATCACTGTAGTATCCAGAGCTCCTTGCAGATATTACCAAAGATCGAAGAGATGGTTTGACTGCGAGCTGTCAGAAGCAAGCTCTCTGTGTGCATAGATACTGTACTTATCCAGCACATGCCTCTACAGCAGACAGCTAGAATTATCTGAAGAATATGACAAATGAAGGCGTGATGGCTTTCCCTAACTAGGAAGATGTTTTCCATCAGACATGATCCCTGTACTGCGCTCTGACAGTTGCAAGCTTTGGGTTGATCTCCAGGAGAAGCCAGATCTGAGATGTGAGCCTTTTGTGGTGGCAGCTATGGCCCCTTTGAGAGGTGTCCTGGGATCGTGAGTGTCCTCTCCAGCCACAGCTGTCACGGCAGCTCTTAGGGAACGCGTTGGGCAAAGCCAGCTGCCCAGCACAGCACATATCACCTAATTTTTGGAAGTGCCGTGGACTTTACTGACATGAACCCAGACTTGCAAACAACCAGCAGAAAAAGGAATTTCCTTTCTCCTTAACAGGAGAGAGGCAGCTATCCTTTTACAATTAAAATAATCATAAGCATATGTCTGACTGCTTGCATAAGACAATAAAATGACATTCACAGTTATATTTCACTCTCGTTTTCTTCGGGCAATGTGATACCAAAATAATGCCTCGGCCTTTCCCGGTGATAATTTTCCCTTTTCTATTATAAGAGGGATAAAACAAAAAGAGTTCAGCACAGGTTTCCAAGAGGGCTTTTACATCTATATAGAGGGAAGGATGCATACTCTTCTTTCTAGGGACTTTTATCTCTGGCTCAGCCATTTGTTGTTGCAGATGTCACTGTAAGTCCCAATAAAGACCCATTTTATATATACTCCAGAGTTTTTCTGCAATTTGCCAGTCCCTCACTGAGCCCCTGGATTTATGCTCTGCCGCCTTCTCTGCCTCTGCTGGATGTGTGTCTTCTTCCCACCACTTTGTCATGCTATCATGTACCTGCTTCCACGGCTTTCTGCCCCTTGCAATGCTGCTTTGATCCATCTATTTCTGCGTCAACTTTCGCTCCAGCATTGATCAGCAGAGCCATTTGGGAACTACAAAATCTGCCCCATCCCTCCAGTTTGATACTGATCGCACCTTAGCAGATGGGTCTTAGAGCCCCCTTTACCCAGCTGCCCCCAAACACCGTGGAGAAGTGGTCAGGCACTCTCCATGAGCAGCAGGGGATATGGCAGTCGGGACAATAACCCTCTGTAGTTCTGGTTTCCAACCTCTTCCAGACACTTGAGCTCTGGATCAGCTTTTATCACACTTCTGAGCTATACAGGCTGTATCACAGTGAAGAGATACGAAGCCATAAAGAACCATTCCAGGTAATGCCTTCTTCCAGTGCTGGGATGGAAAAGCATGGGCCACATATATACTTAGCTGACCCTGTGAGACACTGAGGGGCTCCCAAAAGCCCTCCCACACAGCCTGGGACTTCTTGTTCACACTTGGCTGATAAGCAGCATGGACCTGAGCTGCCCTTCCATCTGTGCTTGCAGTCCAGGATTACGGGGGCTTGCTGGCAAGCATCCCACTCGTTTCTTTACTTTAAAACTGAGTCACTTGATGTCATCCATGGCCCCTGGGATAGATGGAGGCTACCACTGCAAGTCTGGATGACTGCAGCCACCTCACTGTGTGCTGACTTGCGCTTCATAGCCTACCGCTTGCATACCCCGTGTGTGTCCCCCTACTTTGACTCTCCTGCTCCCAGCCATGGGGGTACTCAGCACCCAACCACAGAGCTCGAATACACGACTAGCCATTGCTTCCCGGCTGTCCCTAGGGCTCTGTTGTCTCTGTTCTGCGTAAGTCTGGAAAGGACCATTTCGCTTTGCCGTGGCACTGAAGTTGCACCGTGCAGCAGCCAGGCAGCCCCCCTCGCTGCCTTACCTGGCATTGCCGGAATTTCCTGCCCACCTGCTACACACACACATGGACACCCACCCACCCCATCCCTAGAAACTTCTAATAAAATGTGATTGATTAACATTTAAATGCCAACACAAAAGCCTCTATTGACCTGCACTTACACTGATCAATGGCTCCAAGAAACCTAAAGCTCTGGCTTGCTGAAGATAGAGTCTGGCCTCTGATGAGTGATTTCTGATGCTGTAGCCTGTCTTCTTTGGATTAACACCTTTGGATAGTGGCCCCATGGCTCAGGTGGATAGCAGGACTGCACCTGCTCCCTCTTCAAAGAACCAGGAATGAAAGAGCTTGTTCAGAGAGCACAGAGAGAAAAGAGAGCATAGAAAGCAAAGCTGAGTGTTCCTAGATTTACCAGGGATGACATATTTCAGGGTGGGTAAAAAATAAGTGTTCTAAAGATGGTAGGAAAAAAGTACTTAAGTGGCAAGATTAGTGCTTTCTACTGAGTGGAGCAACATGTATGTCACATATAAGGCTACTACATGGAGACCAGCAGCTGCCACTTCCCCTCCACCACCTTTCCCTGCACTGAGCAACATGTGAGAAAAGACCCTGACAGAGATGAGCACACCGTTTTCAGAAGAGCATTTTAAAGAGAAGGCAGTAAGGGGCACCCCTCACGTTCACAGAAACAAGCTGAAGGGAACGGCTACATGGTGCAATGCAAGGTGGCATAGGGAAAGCCGAAGTATCACTTAAGATATGGCTTATATATACAAAGAGACATAACTGAGTAGCACAGAGCAAGCCCTTGCAGAGATCACTTTCCACCTCCATAAGCCTTTAGGGAAAAAAAGAAAGAAAAAAAAAAGGTTCCTTCTTTTTGCTGGAAAGGAAGAAGATAAGCATCCATATCACGGAAAAGCACATGCTTTAGTTGGAGCAACTTTAGTAACAGCTCCATGGGAGAAACCAAGACCTAGAAGCATATGGAAAGAAATCCACAGCTCGATAGAAGAATCCCTGCAGCTAGGAAAGCCAGCCTGTGATAAAACCCTTGGGTGTCTCACGTTTTGGTACTTTCAAGGGGCTGAAAGGACACCAGATCAATAGTGTTTGCATCATATTTGCAGTGTATTAATTTCATGTGTCTGTCTTCCTCCGGTGGCCCGTCTGGGCCAAATATAGAAATTCCCCCCCCACTTCTCATATCTTAATTGTCTGCAGGGTGAGAGAAGAATTAATGCTGCCTGTAACTAGTGACTCAATGCAGGCAGGGCATGCTGGCATCCCTACTGGCACTGAATTTTCTGTTACCTGGCTGGCATGTTTTCCACACGCGCTCAAGGTTAAACTGATCCCTGGATTCAGGAACAGGGATGTCTTCCACTGGTCAGACTGGCTAGAACCACTCAGTGGGGGGGGTGTGTGTGTGTCCTTTTTCCCTACAAGTTTTCTTTTAGTGTTCTTGTTTTGGTTTAGTGGTTATTTGGGTCTTCTCCCATCCCTTCCCCCTCCCCTCCCCCCCCCCCAAAAAAAAAAAAAAAAAAAAGTACTACTGTACCAGCAACCTAGCATATTAATGGTGGTGACCCATCTCCCTGTGTCCTTTTCCATGGAACATTTTAGTAAACCTTTGGTCTTAAAATAGTTCTTAAGTTTGTTGTAAGGGTATAGGGATTTATATTGTTGTGAGCAGAACGGCTGTTCTGTAAAACCTCCTGAACTAAACCTCTAAGGCATGGTGGTCCTTCCCAAAGTGTACTGCTGGGAGCACAGCACCCTCCTCACACCCAGCCTATGTGTCACCGTGAAGGCGCAGTGACAGCACGTACTGTAGAAGCTCGCTGTACGCTACAGTACCTATGTTTTGGGGACTTGGGGATTTACACTGGTGGGGGCAAGATTAGGTTTCTGTGGGTGTCCCAAGCTTGTCCTTTAGCATAGGATAGAAAGGTTTTCGTTTGCATCCAGGCTGCTCACAGATTTCACGCTCAGTCCCTTTATTGTGCTTGTTGTCCAACATGGAAACTAGCAGGTACCCACATGTAGAGGAATGAAGGCAGTTAATTAGCATTGATAATATACAGCTGTGGGCTGGCTTCAGGGGCGGCGGGTTGGACGATGTAGATAAGGTGCAGCTGTGGCTGGTTCTGTTAATTGGTTGAGAGCCGATGAAGAGGGAGCAGCCAAGGAAGAAGAGGAGAGACAACACGTGCCCTGGGTGAGGTGGGATGAGGAGAAGGCAGCAGAGGGACTGTACGAAGAGTGTGCTGGTATGAGGTGGTAAAAGGCCTTGTTGCAGCTTGATAGTTTGGAGAGTGCTGTGACATGCACACTCCTCCATCTCTTCTGAAGGTCTCAGCATAACTCATAACTGTCGTGTTTACTTGTGAGGTTGAGAATGGAGAAATCAGTCTGTGAGGCTAAGAGCTATCAAAGGTAAAGGTCTTTCTTTCAGGCTTTTGTCTCACAAACCCCTCACATCCTCTGTCTGCAGAGGTCCTGCCTGCATGCTGGAGGTCTGCCCCAACTTGACACAGCCAGAATTGGAGACATCCTGACCTGAATTTGGCCGAAATGGTGCCCAGGGTTTGAGTCTGCCCATCAGAGCTCTCGCCATTGGCTGTCAGCAGTGAAGGCCACCCAACACCCTTTCTCTCTTATTTACCTGCAGCAGGTCAGTATAAAATGTTCTGTGCTCCATGTCCTTTCATTTTGTGACACAGGTCTCAAAACCTTCTTCTGCGGGGACGAAGATGGCTATAACCAGAAATGGAGAAAAGAGAGATCTTCTTAAAACTACAAGGTCCAAGTCTTCTTCCCTATTTGCTGAGAAGAGAGGCAGTGTACACTAACTTTGTAAATCCTTCTAAACAACAACAAATGCCATTCCCGGAGCTGTATTTGGTGTCCACCTCATGCTCCTTTTTGGCCAGTAGACTTCCCTCCTTTCCCTTTGATTTTTTTTTTTTCCATTACCTCCCATGTGTTCTGCCTGCTCTGGCCGCTCCTTCGATTGAAGGCCGTGACTTTGCTTCCCGAGATTCAAACAGGCTGCCACCTTTCATCAATAACAACTTCCCTTTTTTCCCCTCCAGAAAGACATGCCTGTCTGGCAGACAAAGGAAAGCACCTCTCACATAAAAGTGGAGCAGAACTAATGTATTTACTGTATTTGCTTATTTTATTATTCCTTGGAGATGTATTAGTTTAACAGGTTTATTTATGGTACGTGAAAAGTTAAACATTCCTTTGTCCTTGGGATTTACATAAACTGGTGCAGTGTGAGATTCTGGGGTTTTTAATGAGGTATTTGTCAAAATACTCTCCCCAGAAGATTATTTTTTTTAATACCTTTGAGACCGTAGAGGATCATTTTACTACAATACTCTGCTTCTATCAGAGCCAGTGTGAATGGCTTGTAATATCCTGTGGACATAGTCCCTTCAGACATCTGACTGCCCTTTTGGAGCAGTGACAGAAGAGAGGAGCAGAGGCTGGAGGATCCCTTGCAGACCCTGATCCAGGACCAAGTGGAGCAGCAGGAGCTTCATGAATCCTGCCTGGCTCCTTGGGGCTGGATCAGGGATGCTGCAGAGCCCACCCAACAGCCATGGACCCCCATGCCTGGAGGGCAGACACGCAACAGAGTTCACCAAAGCTGTTAGCATCAAATCCTCCAAATCAAGGCATCTCCTCCCCTGGCTCTCTTCCTCAGCAGAGTGGGGAGAAGCAGCTTAATGTCAAAAAGGATCTGGAAGAAAATGGCTGTGCATGGTGTTGCTGTGAGGAAAGAGTGGCCAACACGGGACGTCCTGGGCTCTCAACATCCAGGGCAGCCCTGATCTTTACTGTAAGGATAGTGGCCATAAAGTCTGGGGTTTACCATAAGAGCTTTACCGTACAAGCTGGGTCAAACCCACCACTTCCATGGATTTCAAGGTCAGCCCAAGGAGGCACAGCACCCATCCTGAACTAGCATGGCAATGGTGCCCTAGCCAGGCAAGATGCAGGCTCCAGGTGGGGTCGGTGGATGACCTGTCTCTGACCAGGTCCAGGAAGAGATACCAAGCAGGGACAGCCCCTGCCTCCCTCGCCACCCACAAACACATCCCAAAGCCTGGCTCCCACCAGGCTGTAGCTGGCAGCAGGTCCCAAGGGGAGGGTTAGCTGCTGCTGGGGCATTGCCAGGGATAGAGAAGCAAGAAGGAAGCTTGCTGAAGGTATGGGGAGTATGAAGGTATGGAGTCCCAAGACTCCAGCCAGAAGGAAGAGGAAAATGGGAATGGGTTATGTAAGTGGTGCTGATCCCTCTGTTTAAGGACACCAATGGAGACGGAGGGAGGGAGACAATTATGTAACAACATTATTTACAGGTCTGACAAAATCCTTCATGACTTCTGCCACGTCCTTTATTGTGCAAAGTAAGCCAGACAGGGAGTGAAAATTACATCTAGTTAGGGATGCCTTCATTAATTCATATTTACCTTAGCAATTCTTTTGCAAATCAGAGAACACTGAAAGTTCCTTTAAAAAAAAAAAAAAAAAAAAAAAAAAAGCCAAACAACCAGGAAAAAAAAGCTGCACCAGAAAAGAAAATAACCCTAATTGTCAACTTAGTGGAGTGAATCAATATTTACCTCAGAAAATGCTAACAATGTATATAAACACATCCTCATTTTTTCTCAGTGTGTGGGTGTTGATCTCCAGCTCTGGTTCACTAGGCACAACCTGGGTAGCGCTTGACTCCTGTTGATCCCAGGAAGAGATAATGCAGCCTGGGCTTGCACCAGGAGTAAGTACTGCATCATATCAAATCCCCATGCATTGGTGATGGGTACAGAAGCATTAGATACAGACAAATACTGGTATGAAGTGCAATACCTAAAGACCTGCAGAAAAAGGTCACGCAGGCAAGAGACGTGGTGTGGTGGGGACAGGTGGTTCCTTTTCAGGTCTTTTTTCACATTGCCATGTAGAGAAATCACCGTACAGGATGCTGACAGCATCAAGGGTCTGCTGAGGTCCTTTCTTCAGCATGGTTACTTTGACTTGTACCTGTGGGTTCCTCTCTAGCAAACCAATCAAGAGCCCGCTGAAGATGGTCAGTCTTTCTATTGGGCTTTAATGGGCTTTCGATCAAATCCCACAAGGTCAAATCTATAAAGTTTTAACTAATTTTGAGTACCCTCAATTTTCATTGAAATGCTAGTAGTCAGCATCTCCAGAGGTGCCTTATAGATTGGAGCTCTAGATCTACGATGACATGCAATAAGTAATTTATTTGTTTTTCAGGTGACTTTTCCAAGGTCATCTGAATCATATGTGATTGGATGGACAGGAGAGGCCATCTCTATGGACACAAATGCCTCCTTACCCTCACGTTGGCAAGAGAGACAGGATCGATCAGCAATGTCACACACAGTGATAGACAACCAAAAAGAAATTGGGTACAGGTTTCTATTTACTGTAGAGCTGTTACAGCTCCTAAAATAGTAATTCATTCTTTTAATAGGTTATCTGTTAGCTAAAAAAAAAGAAAAAGAAAAAAAAAAGGAGTGCAGTTCTCCGAAACTAAATAAACACTTTTGCTGAATGGAAGCTTTAAATTTCGGAGTACATAGCTAGCTTTAAAAGCTGAAGTGTACCTATTCATTATTTATAACCACTTACAAATTTTAAGTAATCTGCGAAGAGTTATTACCTAACACTTGCTTTTCAGTGTCCAAAACATACTTGCTGCGTGTACAGTTAGTGGGATTTTCAGTGGGGCAATGGAATGAATCTGCCTTCTTGGTGGACTGAGATCTTCCAAGCATCCAGGCTCCCGCTGGCCGTCTCTCCAACGGAGATACAGCGCTTCTTACAACGCTCACACCACTCCCACCTGGAGGGGATGAGATCTGAAAGCAAGACAGATCTAAGTTACCCCCTAGGTCCCTACTATATTCAACAGAATGAATAAAGCATGTTGTGAAAGTAATTCACTCCATCCCAGGAGAAACGGGGTGCATTAGTTAGTATGGGGGGCTCTTCCATCTCTTAGGTTCATTGTGGGGGAAGCCTAGACAGCTCATTTATTTTACCCTCAGCATTTTAGGAAAGATTTGCCTATTTATAGTCCAGTCTAAGTGATATTGTTAGCAAAGACAAATGCAAAAGGACTAAAGTACGTGGAGCCTCCAAGAATCTACATGGTAGGGATGGGTTATTGGGATGGTATTTATCCGGAGATACTAAAGCTCCCAGGGCTCCCTGCTTCACCCCAGCCAACGTGCAAGTTGCACAGATCGAGACAAAGGACTGCAGTCCTGGACTTGGGCTTTGGCAGCCGCCTTCATATTTTTAAATGCCTTCTGTCAGTACTCATCTAATCCCATGGGATGCCGTTCGGTCTCCGAGGGAGCGCAAATGCGGAGTCACTCAGACTCCCAGGGAGCTGCGCTGCCTTCCTCAGCAGACGGCCAGCATCGACATTCCTAGATATTCCTTCTTTGCTCAAAGAGGAAGACTGGAGCCGCATCTCATGCTAGCTGCAGCAAAGAGATACCTTGTGGGATTAAAAACACACACGGTGAGAAAAAGCAGTTACTATCATGTGTATCCTCGCATCCTCCCGCTGCATTTCTGCACGTTACCTGACAGGCTGAAAGACTTGACTGCAAGAGAGCCGAGATGCGACCATATGAGAAACCACAGCAGATCAGACAAAAGGCTGAGCTGCGAGGCCTTTAGCATGCAAGAAGGCAGAAGAAGTGCCTAGGAGTTAGCTACTTAGCTTCCACCCTTTATCCGCTTCCGTTTCCCATTTAATTCTCAGAAATATAAACAACACTATCTCCAAAACGAAGTTTAAGAAATGAAGGTAATCTCTCTCACGTGCACAGTCCCTGCCATTTCTTTTTGCCTCGGTCAAAAATGTGAAAGCAAGCTTGAACCGCTGAGGAGAGAAGCAGCTGCACTGATGTCAGAGCTTCTCCGAGGACATTTCCCAACAGGCCTGGAAAAGGATTACACTGTAGCTGGTAACAGTAGGGGATGTTGATTTTCAAATCCCTTTTATTCAAGCATTTGTGTCAGCGTTTTCATGCGTGTTACCTCTGGGCTGAGCCAAACATAAATCTGTTCTTACTGGTCTTCTCATTAGCATGCATGAAACAAACATTAGCAGAGAGAGCATCAGCACCGAAGGACAGCAATCCATTTATGTAGCTTTGGGAGGCAGACAGGAGGCAGGGAGCAGCGGAGCCTGACAGACGGACCCGGTAAGGCTGCTGCTGGAAGCTGCGCAGGGTGTGGAGGCGACAGCCAGCCAGGGTACCAGGAGCAGGTATGGGTACCAGAGGTTCAGTCCCAGGAACCAGGGGAGGTTCATTAGCCATTGGTGGAACAAACTTTCTTTCATGCCATGTTTGTCATCTGCTTCTACATCCTAAGCCAGAGAAGAGGTGGTGTGGGTTTTTTTTTTTTCCATTTTTCAGTCACTGCCTCGGACCAGCCCCACAGGAAGAAGGTCCCAGATTTCTTCTTTTACCGCATTGATGGTGGATGACTTCTGTATTTGAGATACATGGATGTCCTAGCTCCTTGAAAGCAGGAGGGATCATCAGCAAAGCAGGGAACACGAAAGAATGTTCATTTCTCTGCTGTGGAAAATCTGCTATGCTGAACAAATGTTGCTTCGTAATGTAGACATAGCTTTGCTGTGAAAGCTCAGGCACATGTGAACACAAGCTCTGCGTTATGAGTCATGCTAAAGAACAAACATTTCATGCATGCCTGTAACTGTGGTGGCTGGACTTTCTCTTTTTATGCAGCACAGCTACAGCAAACAAGGCATTGTACCAGACTCCACAGCAGATTCCATATCGCTAATGACACTGGAAGGCTGAGAAACTGGTGTCGATCAACAACATCCCTTGTGTTAAATTAATGACATGTACCAGAAGCAATGCAGGAAGATTGTTGTCTTGGTCCCATCTGGGTCCTGTGCTGGGGAAGCAGAAAATTATGGTGCTTTTTGGGGAGAAACATTTGGCTTTGGATTTCTTACTCTAGGAAACTGCCCAACATCCCAAGCAATGCTGCTTTATGGCAGAGCTGGGCAGAGCTGGATTTCAGCAGTTAAATTTAAGCGCTGGTGGGTTTATAGTAGGAAACTTCAGACTCTTTCTTCCCTTTATTTTTAATAAGTGTCTTAGATGTACATCACATACTGCAACTCTTACCATGCTTTCCTGGCCTCTGAACTCTGAAGCATCATCAGACTGTTGAAACTGCCACTTCCCACTAACTTAATTGGTCAACAAGATCAGTTTGTATTTCTCTCACTTATGAATTATTCTCCTCCTTGCACAATAAATTCATTCGCTGTTTAGGGCACATTTACAATGACACTTCAAGACCAATTTGTTTGAAAGAACTGAGCTAGTTGCGGAGAGCGTTCAGACTCTCCATTGAGAAGGTGCCTCCAGACCCTGCACCAGATGCCCTTCAGAAAAGGCATCACAGCAGTGCTGTAGCACCGTAATCGGGTTTAGTTGCTGCAAAAGCAGGCTGCTGACAAAAGGGGCACCCTCAGCCATCTTTCCCCCCCCAGCTTCCATCCCTTGTTCAGTCACATGCGTTCATGGGGCACAAGGAAGCTGGACCACAGGGCTGACCCAGTTGAAAATCAACTTAGCAAAACACAGAAGCTGGGTGTACGGCCGCTTGTCTTGGCACTGGTGGAGTGAAGGGAGGGCTTCCAGCCTCCACTCCGGGCAGCTTCACCAATTAGGAAACCACAGCCTGACGGGAAACCACCCAAAGGAACTAACAGGAAATGCTGCGGGAAACCGCCCAAAGGAACTAATAGGAAATGCTGTGATTAAAGGGCTTTTACTGGGCTTTAGCGCCAAAGCAGAAGGAGGGAAAGGGGGCTTTTACTAAATGCTTAAACGCAGAGTAGCCTCTGCAGCCTTCCCCGCCCAAGAGGGGAATCTGGGTGCCTCACACCACAGTGAGTATCTGAAGCATTGGGTACATTCACCGACGACAGCAATGGCACCACGTCGTGCAGCTGTGTCGTGTTAGCTCTGTGGGATCCAGACACACCTGCCAGGTCAGGGCTCACCCAGGAGGCGGCTCTTCTCCTTGATCACTTCCAGTCCCAGTCAAGGGCCTGGGTTTAAGAGGCATTGAGCAGCTCAGTGTGGCTGAGTGTCTGTGCCGAGCAGCAGAGGGCTGGTGCCGTCCAGGTAGCCTGTGCAACTAAGGTATGTGCAAGGGTAGCAAGAAACATCTGTAGGACTTTGAGTAGCAAGTTGAGATGTGGAAAGTCCCGCTTTGTGGATATTGCTTGCTCTGCTGAGATTTTGGGTGGGGTTTTTTTTAACTTTACTTTGGGATTTCAACACTGGAAATGTTTGGCTACTGTCTGTAGTATCTAGCAAGTGAATATTCACATGATACCTGCCTAGCAAGATCTGAATTCTTCACCTTTTCCCACCTATAATGCCGGTGCTGGCACACATGTATACATCGTGGGGGTTTTTATCAGGAGTGGGGGCAGGGGATGAATCAATTCTTGGTTAAACAAGAAACACATCTAGCTTAGGTTTCCTTTCCTAGCTGATTCTATTTTCTGCTTCCTGTGTCCCAGCGAAATATCAATCTGCTTGCAATGGAATGTATGAGTCTTTCTTCAGTACAAAATTAATAACCTCCTGTTCAGCAGAATAGAAACAAAAATATATCTCCTAATATTAATGTTTGTAATTTACCTTTTAAAATACATCCGTGGCCTCCCACATACACCTCCTCCTAGTTTTAAATAAACTGCTGGTGCTGACAGTGTGATCTCTTGCATGAAACCTGAAATGGGGTTTCTGACCGTTTAGTCACTGCGATTCCTGTAGCACTTATAAAGCACTGGCACTACAACATCGGATGTCTAGCTGCACTTTCCCTTCCACTTCAACCCCAAATGAGGTTATTTGTCAGCTTTTATCTGAAGCTTTAGATTTTAAGCACTGTTGAGTAAGTGGATTCTGCTTCAGAAGTATCTGTGCTGTAAGCAACACGTCCTCCTCTACTTCATTGAGAATTTTGGAGTGGGGGAAGATGCCACCGTATAAACAACAATTATTTACTACAAATATCTTCTGGAGAATAGAAGGGGCATTGCTGCTTGCAACTGAGGAACTTCCATAAAAAACAGATCTTATTTTTATGCAGACTTGCATAATTATAATGAAAGGTGAGCCAGTGAAAGCAAACGTAAGGAAACGTATATAAGGAAATGTTACTAAACGGGGAGCTGCCTTGGGCTGGTGTGTTGGATGCTGGGAGTATTCACTGGGAGAATAGCCCTCGCTGCTGAGCGTGCTTAAGCAATAAACCATTGATGTCCTTTTTGTCTGCAAGTATTAGCTAATAACACAAGATGTCAATATTGGAATTGGCGGTAGAAATTGATGCCCAGATCTGTGCTTTAGTCACCAGACCGCGTGGCTCACCGCTGTGCAGAGCGGGATCCCGTAGGGACGTGGGTGCTGCGGCGCCCCGCTATCCTGGCCCTTGGAGTAGAGCCCAGGCTCCTGGCTTAGGTTTGGGCTCCCTGTGCAATGTCTGAGGGGAGATAAATGGCACGGAAAGACCTACAGAAACCCGCTCACTGAACCAGAGCACAGCTTGGGGTCAGCAGGCAACTGCCAAAAGCTAGGGAAATGGGAAGCGCGGGGGTGAGCAAGTCCTCACCCCTGCCCACGCAGTCATTACACATAGCGAGGCCCATCTGCTTGTCTAGAAGGGATAACAGCAGGGATGCCACGTGGTGGAGGCCCCAGCTTGCTGCTGCCTCAGTGCTGAGAAGGTACCTTCTGCAGGTGTCTTGGCTTCAGGGCTGGGCTGCTTCGTCTCTGGTCAGGAAACAAAAAGACACCAGGGGAGGCAGAGGCTTTAAAAGAGGCAAACAATTCCCCCGTGGC
Organism: Falco cherrug; assembly: GCF_023634085.1. Classification (NCBI taxonomy): domain Eukaryota; kingdom Metazoa; phylum Chordata; class Aves; order Falconiformes; family Falconidae; genus Falco; species Falco cherrug. The sequence continues at coordinate 5,915,268 of NC_073701.1, forward strand.
CCCACAGAAGACAGTCCCTCTGTTATTACTGAAGACAAATCAGTTATGGCAGAGGGCAGGACCCATCTCACATGTGCACTGCTGTCAGATCCTCTGCTGATCACAGGTGTGTGTTGCTGCACCTGTCAAAGGAGTAAGCAAGTGATCATTCCTCTCCTTTAATGCATCCAAAGGGGATTCTCTGCAGAACAGCCCTGTGGTCACAGTAGTTGTGCATGACCTGGGGGAACGCAGGTTCTAAGGGTACATACCGACCTCTTCAGCTCCAGTCAGGGTGAGGCAGGAGCTCAGCACAGAGGTGCTCCATCAGGCACGCAGAGAAGTAAAGCTAAACTTGCTCCATGATGTGCAAGTTCATGTCACCTATATAGGGATTCAGTTGTGTGGTGGTCTCGTTCGTCATCCCCTCTGTGGAAAAGGCAGTGGGATGGACTTGACTTTGGAGGGGTTTATTTTGCCCATAGCTTTGTACAAGTAGCACTGTGAACATTGCAGTTTTGGGAAACTGGGCTAAAGGGACCTATGGACTTCTGGAGGGAGGAGACCTACGGTCTTGGTGACTGGCGGTGTGGATGTACGATGGGAAAGGAGATTAGGAGTATTAAATTGCATTTAGACCTGTGCGCTTCTGTCTAATTGCCACTATAGGTGCTCCAGCCTATTACTGGATCTGCCTAGTCCCAAGTCTCTGCATTTCAACCCTTCTGGCAAGTGTTTTACTGCTGGTCTGTGCTCTGCCAAAAGCTTATCGGATATTAATGTGCCTTCCTGTGGCTTGAATGAACCAGATCCCTTTAGCACTTTTAAGAAACACAGGAAAACCACTGATCTTATTTGCTTTCAGCACACCAAATATCTTTGCTTCCCACTGAAGTAAGTCTGAGAGCTGCAAATCCTCACGTCTCTCTGTGTTTCACAGGGGACAGGCGTATCAGATGACCTCTGCTCTGGCCATTGCCACAATCAGTACAAAAGTTAATTATTGGGTGTGGTGTGCCTTGGCTATCTTTCTGCTAAAATCAGCCATGATTGGGCCTTTAGGTAAAGACAAATACCTGAGCATGGGGCCTTTTCCCCCCAGGAATAGAAAGCACATCCAGCATCCTCTGTGGCCCCAGCAGGCACAGGCTGCAGAAACAGCACTGTTCTGCTCATACCCAGCTTCTCATGAGACCAAGCTCTGAATGCTCCTGGCTGCCTTTCAATCAGCAGTAACTTCTTCAATAGGTCTGGTCAATAGATCAAACCAAGCTTTTTCTAAACTCTCACTTCATGGTTTCCAGTTGAGCGCTGGGTTTGTTACGCAGCGACTGCAGTTGTCCCAGAGAGATTTTCTCTTCATGCTTCAAACCAGCATCCAATGTCACGGTGACAGTGAAGCTGAGAGCCAAGCCTGTTACATTAAATAAAATGGGAAGTGTAGCACATGCTCGCATCCTAGTGCTCGTTTACTGCTGGGAGTGTGAGTGGTTGTGGTGGTGTGACGCTATGCACCAGCAGACCGAGTACAAACCGGTCCTTGGCCTTCAGGCGTGCAGTCTAGTGGCTAGGATGTGCCTATCTATAATATATTTTCACGGCTGTTTGGATCCCTCCAGCTGTCTAGGTTTTACTGCCACAGGCATGGTGGTGTAAACTCTGCTAATCTAAAATTTGCCATCTAAACACTGTTTCTAATGACAGTGGGGGGCAGTGTCCCCAGTACAGTGTGATAAATGCCAATTCTGTTGGCTCTCACCTGTGTATTTTCGGTGCCTAAGTCCTCCCCTGTGTTTACTGCTCTGAGTCAGAGATGACTCGGTGAGCTGTGCAGTGTTTGAGTGTCTCAGTGCACAGTGGTTCAGCTTGACTTTCCATTGAAATTGTTCTAATCAAAATGGTGAAAGCATTTCCAGACTTAAATATAGCAGTACTCACAAAATTGGAGGATATGAACAATCCTTCATTTTCCTCTGTCTGTAAGAATAATTAATCATGCATAGCTTAAAAGGATCTCGAAGCGTTATATAAAGGCAGTATTCCCATTTTTAAATCAGGCTGGCAGAAGGGCAGGGGTGAAGTGGTATATGTCAGGTCAGCAGCAGAGCTGGCAGCAAGACCTTCTTCTCTTGCACAGTGATGCAACGTTCTTAAGTACTAGATCCAACCCACCCTCCTCTACTGCTGTAGTTAAGCTCATCTTCAGTGAGAAGCTCACATTCTTAAAGGTTTGCAACAGTATAAATAATGTGCCGTGTTAGGGCTGTAAATCAAGTGCCATTTGCTTGAAATTATTTCATGCAAAAGCTTCTGCTTTTTTCCAGCATAATCTAAAAGAGCTTTATTGATGTCCTGTCTACCATCTGTTTTACATATGAACCTTGTGACTCCTAGTCTTTCAAGCTTGTTAATTAGGCCAATAAGAAGCATACCACAGGAGCTCTGAAATGAAATGCTGCTGGCAAATCTCTGCCAGCATGGGCTTATTCCCTTTTCCCAAGTTTACAAGTAAGTGCTAGTTCCCTGGATGGAGACCCCTTCTGTGGTCAGTCCCCTTCTTTATTCCAGGGAGCTGTGCAGCAGTAGCTATCTGCATTTTCTCTTGCCTTCTCACCTGTTGCAGGAGGAACCTGAGCAGGGAAAAGTTTTTGTATATTTTCTCCCTTGCTGCAGCACAGGCTGGATTTTTCCAGCTGCACCACACCTCCGTGGAGCTCATCAGGAGTTCAGTGCTTGAAGGCTGCCAGATGTACAGACAGTATGAGCACCAGTGTGGGCTTCCACAGGCACCTACCTCAGTGGATTATGCAGATAAGTGGAGGAGATGGTGTTCTAGGAAACAGAGGCCCCCATCTGGTCTGCAAGCAGTTGCTAAATGCTGGAGTCTTCTATTTCCATTTACTGGCTGCTCTTCCTGAAGTCTGGTTTGGGTATTACTTATGCATGAATAAAAACCAGTAACGAAAATGTAGAGCATCTGCCCACTTGTTCTTCTCTTCTGCCTCCCCTCCAGCCCCACCACCTTGTAGTGTAAAGCTATACCCTCTGAAATAGGGATGCAGTTGCCTCTCCCGCTGTGCCACCACCTGGGGAGGGATGCTGGCTACCAGGAGACTGCCACGCCTTCTTGCTGGGATAACGGCAGGCATGGGCAGCTGGGGATGGCACACCCAGAATTGGCTTGGATTTTGTTTATAGGTGTGATAAACTGTCCCCAGCAACTCCAAGGTGTGAATCGGTGGATACCTCTATAAACAGATGCACAAAGTCTTAAAATGAATGTCTGTTCTAAAATGCCATCTGATAAGGCGCGCCGGTTCCTAGAGAGATGTGTGGCCCGGCAGCTCCCAGCTGAGGGAGGATGCTGCCCTCTCTTGGCTACGGAGGCAAGCGATGTTAGCCACCAGAAACGACCCCACAAGGGCTAGTATTTCTGGCCACCGAAGGGACACCATGGCATGCAGCTGCAGGAGATGGTGGTTTGCAGGAAGCCTGAGGGGTACCCTCGGGATGTAGGTTCCAAGCTCCTGGGTGTTGTGGTCTAGGCAGGTCATCTGGTGCATCGTGTAGGGCTGCTGGCAGGGTATTTTTGGGTTTTTTTGTTTTTTGTATTTTTGTTTTGGCGTGTTTGCATCCAAAGTGCTCTGTGTAGATGCGTTCAAACAGAAAACGCTATAATTTGGGGTGGTTTACTTGGAGGGGGAAAAAATATGTCTCCATATCCTCTACTTCTACATAAATGCCTGGGCTGAAACCTGAGCCCAGAGCCTGGGTGAAGGCTACGCCAGCTCAGTTTTCTTCCTTAGGTGGGCACTGGGGCTGGGACTTGGCTTAGGTCTTGGAAATGCTTGTGTTGTCTTTATAGGCTGATTGTACAGTGTGAGGGCTGGGTTTACATCCCATGTCTTCCTCCAGTGTCTGCAAGAACAGGCTGAGTGCAGGTGTTGCACTGAACAGGAGGTGGTGTTCAGCCATGGGTGCAAGCGCAGTGCTGGGGCTTCTCGGGGATTTATTACCAGGGAATCAGTTCTACCTTCCACTTTTCAGCAGAGACTATGGTGACTGGATTTCTGTCATTCAGCCATTTGGAATCTGTTTAACGTCACCGTCAGGTTTCCCTCCGAAATGATTGCCTTCTACAACTTTCCTGCCTTACGAGGTGTAGAAGTCAATCAAGACAGTTTGAGCACTGCTTTGCTCTTTCCCTCTCCTTAGCTGCTTTCAACCCTCATCATCCCTTCTACATCAGATGAAGGGTGCAGTTCCTTTTAGAGCTGCTTTCCCTCCTAAAAGCACACCTGCTAAATGAGTTGAAGCCTTACTTTGAGGACAAAAAGGGGCAGACCTGCACAGTTAAGAGTGCTGGCTGAAGTTCCATTTCTCACTAGATGTGAGCAATGCTAACGAATCAGACAGGAATCCCCCTCTGAGTGGATAGAGCAAGTTCAAATATGAGACCAGGCTATTAAAATTATTTACCCTCTCCCAAACTGCAGTTAATAGAGTTTTGCCTTGGTAAGGTATGCTGATTCTGGGCATCCCCAGCATCTCAGAGTAAAAATATCCTTGACTCCATACTGGAAAGCCATATGTCTTAACCTGAAAGTTCCAAGTTCATATCTATATATCAAAGAAGCACCTTCTCTTCCAAAAAATGCTGAAGAGTGATAGAGACAACAGATCAAAGCTTGTACGGGGGAAACTGCTGTAAAATTTACTGTTAAACTCAGTCTGAATAAGATTAAGCAACAGCCGAGCCATACCCCTCTGCTGCAGACACACAACTAGCTGCTGGGCTCGGCACTGGCTCTGAGAGCTCAACAGCAAGAAGCGACAGCGAGCAACTGAACATGAGGAGGGCTCTCCTAGAGGTGACAGCAGAAGGGACTCAAGGAGGCAGGATGCGCTTTTCCATCTCAAAGACACAAAGGCTGGAAACGCAGAATTTGGAAGACTACCCTGGGAGTGACAATGTCAACACTTGTTAGGGCCTGGCTTTCTGAGGGAGGTGATCATGGTGGAGCAGTGGCTCAGCCATGATTCAGAAGGAACGCTGCCATCTAGTGCACTTCCAACAGAGCGTCTTCCTACTGTGAAAACAATGGGATTGGGGTCTGTGTGTGCAAAGGCTGGAGGCACCGCCAGATAGGAGAAGGGATTGTATTTTTGGTGTTGCATAGAGAAACAGCGTTTTAACTTCCAGGTGATCTCCAAGCATGAAGAAGAGGCAGGGGAATGAATGCACATGCACGCACATGCACATGCACGGGGGAATGAACGCACACCCACACACCCACACCCTAACACTCCCAGTATGCATGAGTAATCCTCGTAGCTGGAATCTGTGTTTGAGCTACAAAATGGGTTTCCACAAGCTCTCTGGATGCACGCTTGTCCTACACATCGCCTTAGCAATGTCTGATTTCTTACCAGCAGTGGATAACCTGTCAGGACGGGAGCATGCTCACCTACTTGTGTGCCCACTCGCACCCGGACTCTTCCAAGCCCACAGACTCTCTGCGTGCCAGCAAGACTGACGGCTGTAAGGAAAACTTGTCTGTGAAACTGAGATGGACCACACACTTTTTGGGTTTGGTTTTTGGGTTTTGGTTTTTTTTTAGAGATGGCCTGACGGGCTCCATTCAAGCCAGTAACAGAGCAGAAGATACCTGCAGCCCTCTCCTTGTTCAGGACTGTTTTGTCCTGGCGTGTTAGATTCCCAGGTGCTGCGCAGGGGGGAAAGTGCCTGCGTGTGGCACGGCGTAGCAGCGGTCTGCCCACCGACAGCCACGGAGCTCTGCACTGTGTAGCTGCTGGGGTCAGCGGGGAAGGAGGCTTAGGGCTGGCAGAATAAACCGTCCTCAGGAAGGAGTCACTCAGATTTATGTTCAGACTGATTTTAAAAAAACCCTCCATTTTTCTCAGTCCAAGTCAAAATGGTCCATATGGATACAGTGATGGTGAATTCTACTGGCTCTAGAGGTTTTCGTGATATGCCCTGCTTATCTGACCTGTCAGTGAACAGTTCCTTCTTTCAGGGAAGGATAACCTCACAGGTTTTGGCTTTACAGCCTCTTCCATGTAGGAAGAAGGGACATCTCCCTTTCCATCCTGCCTGTGAAGTAGATGAAAGTTCTTCCAAAGTGGATCATGACCCCTTTGTAAGGTTGTAAGAAGATACAGAAGGAATTGCAAAGTGTTTGTTAGCCTCAAAATGGCTAATTGATTTTGATCCTTGGCAGCAACTTGGAAATTACAGCTGGTTCTCACGTTCATGCCCTGGAGCAGCAAAGCTGTTGCCTGTAGTTAAAAGTGGCCAGTTGTCCCTTCCTAGTGCAAATGTCTTCAGCCAGTGATTACACAGCCATGGAAAAGGGGGGGTGGTGGTGGTGGTGAGCAGTTTGGTGAGCTGACATGAAGACATAAGATCAAAACAGCTACATGAGGGGTGGTGCTGCAGGAGGGGGGACCTGAAAAGTTGTAGATCAAGTAACAGATTGTTCACTTCCCCATTACTCTCGGTGTAACATTGCTGCAGAGCTGGCTTGCTCCCTCGGCAAGCTCTCCCACACTGGCCAGAGACCGTCTGTCTGACTGGGTCTTCTGATACAACTACTGCTGTCTGACATCCGTGTAAACTTTCAGACTTTTTATGTCAAGAAATGCACCCAGTTCATTCTGCGCAGGGTGAACCAACCACACGTGTGCATGTTGTGCAGCCTGCCTGCATCCTGGCGAGGCCGATCGCGCCGCTCCTACAGCCGCAGCAGAGGTACGCGCTGACTCGGCAACAAGCAGCTGATGAATTAATCTGATCCCTCCACTAGATGGGATGCAAGCACCATAATTTCTAAGCACTTCTTGTTAAAATGTGAAGTTCCAGCACAGCTTGCTCAATATAACTGGTTTCCATACCAGATACTCTAGCCAGGGGCTATGAAAGGCAAAAGTGTTTAGTTCCAGTTCTTCTTTGTCGGAAAGGGCACAAAAAATGAAATGATTCGGTGCCCCAGAGACACGGTAATAGATGATTGGGGCTGACATCACCCAGCAATCAGGCAACATGATGCCCCTGCAACCCTCTAGGTCATATCCTAATGTGAAGAGAAATGAGGGAGCAAGCTGAGGCTGAGACCTGTCACTTCAGCATTGTCGCTAGATGCAGCAAGAGCTGTAGCTGTCCAGAAAAAGGAGACACAAGCTCATTTTTGCAGGCAGTAAGAAACTTAACATTTTTATAGATCTCTAACCTTACTACTCAGTACAATCTTACTCCATTATTGCTAGTACCGTAATGTTCGCTGTGGCCCTAATTGCACTTCTCATTCATTATCACAGAGTAACGATAGCAGACAGTATATGAGTAATACCTCTACTCCCCTCGATTTTATGCTTTTAATTTTGTGTGTAGATGTTAGGAACATTGTTATTACTACTTTCTCTCTGAGGAAAAAGAGACAGAAAGAAAATAAGTTGCCCAAGAACTCAGCAAGTGTATAGCACAAACAAGCAGTACCTGTGTGTCCTGACTCCCAGCCTCCTGAACAATATTCTGAATTACCAGGGCCCTTCATCACTATGAACTTCCCAGGAAGCTAGACACAGTCCCTTTAGAAAACCTCTTGGATTTTTATCTTGACAGTGCAGCAGACCAGACATTGTGTTGACTCTAATCTTAAAGATACATTTTTACTGAAATTAAATGTGGAAATAAACACAACCTTGAGGACACTAGGTTGTCTGTTATATTTTTATATTCAGGTTTGTCTAATCTTTTCACTTTCAGTTTGCAGAACACCAAACATCTTTGTTCTGACACCACTCAGACGGGGTTCATGCACTGTCAATCCAAACTGGACAGTTGAGTAGAAGGCAAAATGAGCTTGTGGGATCTGGGAAGGTGTGAGGAATAAGGATTCTAGTATGTGCATGAGTTGATTAGCAGTGAAATGATTATATGCTTTGTAATTTAATGCCTAGCATTATGTTCAAGAGTTAATGTCCCCTGGAGAGGAACTGAACACTTGTAATTCCCCCCAAGCTAAAGCCTCGGAGGCTGCAGAAGCAGTCAGGCAACACTGCATTAGGTATGTTCAGCTAATGCTTTTGGTGCTTCCTTAGTAACCCGAAGGACTTGCAATCTGAAGCACAGTTTCATGGCAAAAGATGAATGCTGTTCCCAAGGAATCGCAGCCTGGGCCCTTCATGTCATATTTACTTTGAGCTAAGGGCCTCTCTTAACTTCGTTCTGGTGCAGCTGTTTTGTTTGACCTTAATGGTGCACGTTACAACCACTCTGACTGTTGCTCCTTTGAACAACAATAGCACCTGGGTGAATATAAAAACCCTGAAAGCACTGTCACATATCAGATACAGTGGGCAAGGCAAAAATCTCCTTTGTTCTACTTTTTGCCCCGCAGTGTAAATTCCAATGAAAAACACTGGGGGATGGGGGGGACCACAAAAAACTCAAACCATGTTCCTCTCCCTGCATGGCAAAGAAATACTAGAGGGTCGGAAGTGTAGACACTACAAGTCTCCTGGATGTCCTCTTGATGTGCTGGCATTATTCAGTTTTCAGCACCAAACACACCTGAAAGGGCAACTTCAATGACTAGTATGTGCTTCTGCTATGCCTTGAAGCCACATTTTCTCACACTATTACTTTAGACTATACTTGCTGTTGTCTTCCCACTGTCCTTCCGAGAAGGTTCGCAGGTCAACTTTGTGTGATGCAATGCTAGTTATTGCTTCTTGCCATATGTATATTTTGCTTTTAGCAGTTGTGGCTCTCATGTTTTACAACACGAACAACAAACGTTTTACAACATGTTTCACGTGTTGGCACAGTTTTAAGCGAACTTTTTACTCCCGTTGCAGGCTTCCCCTGGATCAGGCAATAGCCACCTCACCTATGGTGATGGACCAGTTAAGACAGATACTGGCCACCTTGCCTGTTGGTATTGTATTATTTGTTTAGTAGTGGTGTTCAGAAGCTGTATTCCACAATGAGGTCCTCATTTAACAGACAAAAACAAACAGATAGTTCGCACCCACAGAGCTCACCGCCTAGGGTTATGGAAAAATATATCAAGTGGAGGTCAAAGAAAAGTAAAGGGCAATAATGCAACACCAGCCACCCTGCTTTCCATGGGCCTCTTGCCTCAGGGGTAACAGTCAACCTTGCCTGCACAGGACCAGATGTCTCTTGCTTAATACATACATATACACATGCACACACACGCAGGCTGTGCATAAATTAAACAGTCTTTAGAGTGCTAACAAATAGTGAATGCTAAATTCAGGCCAGATGTGACCCACTCACTAGACACCAGCAACAAGCTTCGGGCTGGAGTTCCATGTTGTTGGAGGTGGCTTGGAAAGGTGGCTTGATGAGGAAGCTCCAACACTTGAAGTCCAGGGGGCCTCTCTGTGGTCTTGCCTTTCTTCCAGCTTTACGGATGCCCTGGACACAGGCTATCATCCAGCAGTGAGGGTGGCTGTTTTGATGTCCTTGCACTTTGCTTGAACACTTCTTGGAAGAAAGCAGGTGGGGGGGGGTGGGGGGGTGGTGTATGTCCATGATGCGGGTTAGGATGTGTTCTACTTAAATGTTTGAAACACAAAGATATGTAAACTTTTAGAGTCTGACAATCTAAAGGATCCCATTCCTGTGCATCCTATTCTGTTGGCATCCTTTGGGAAGATCCAGGCTTTTCCCGCTAATTTTTGTTCTGAGTCTCATATCCAGTGTAGCAGACAACTGAGGTAATGCAGGGCTGAGCAGCTGGAACTCCTGTGTGGCTTGCAAGATACTTCACAGCAGGCTTCCTGCTCTACCCTGCGCCACGGCTTCAAAATGAACAGCAAACCTGGAGAAAACATAGCGGCCTTGGCGCTCAGAGTGAATGCCTGTGGGAAAAGAGCCATCAGAATGGATTTGTGGATTAGGCCACCTTTTGTGAATACATTCAAAGTTGTCCTTGAAATGATATTTCTTTAATTTCAAAAGAGTGCTGCTTCTGATTTTTTTCCCTTTTGATTAACTAGGAATTGCATCAGCATCGCCATTATTATTACTAAATAAGACTCTGTTTGAGTTTCAGTCCATAAAGTTTGATCAAATGCATTTTACTATTGCTGTCTAAACATTTCATTTAGTTAATGTCTAACTTCAAGTATTTTTAATATTTGTACTTACCGAATTATTCGGAGAGAAGCTACTGATCATAGGCCAAATGCTGATGTCATTTACACCAACAATTAGCCCAACATTGCCCAACTCATCGGGTGCTGCCAGGGTTTGAGGCTCTGGTGTCCTCCACAGTTCCTCCCAACAGATGGCAGCCTCTTGACTTCTCTCTTTCCCTCGGATTTTAGGCAAAAGGCAGCAGGGAAAACACCCTTATTGTAGTTTTGCCTTGAACACGAAAGACTTTTGTCCTTGATTTAACCTTTGCTAGTCAGACTAATGGTGGTAGGGGAAAGAAGCCAGTCCCTGAAGCCCTGAGAAAGAGGGGAGTGGATTTCACATAAATACACGAAATAACAGGGATGATTTCACAGTCAATACGTCATGAAATAGCTGTCAGAAAAGTCTGAGTCAAATGTAATGTGAAATGTTCACAGAAAAAGGAAGCAAGCCCAACGGAACTCCTCCGCTATGGCATGTTTTGGGGCACAGCTGCCTCTTGCAAACACTTTTTAGAGACTCAAAAAAGCTCTGTGACTGGCTAAAAATAAGCCTTGGCACCTTTCATGCAGACTTTGCAAAGCCCTGTCACAGATAGGAATTGAGGCTCGACAGTCCTTGCAAGGTAAGATCTAAAAGGCTTTTATAGACAGGGGAAAGTGAGGCACCAAAGGTGGTCTACACACAATTTAGTACTAGGTATAAGTATTTTGGTGAGGGATGGGATCTTTTAATCTTTTTGTTATAACAGTACACTCCCTACTGTGCCAGCAGTTACAACGTACCTTTGTACCACTACAGTGGTAAGATTTGCCCAACATGAACATATTATTCCGATAAAAGTATATGAATACCAATATAGTTGTGTTAATACTAGAGTCTGTATAGCTTTATTGAACTGCCACAACTAAAGCAGTACAACCTTGACATACAGATAAGGACTAAGTATCTTATCCAACTATATGGAGCAAGTAAATGACTGAACCGGCAATAGTTCACAGCAGTCTTCCTTCCCAAGCTGCTTTCTGGATTGCCCAAAACTATTCTGTTCACATTTTTTCTCGCTAAAGGGTAACACAAAGCATCATTGTTTGTTCGAAATGTCATGATTTAAAAAAAAGATGCCACACTCTTATTTATAAAACCAAGTGAAACAAAACATTCAAAAGTGTTTTGTCTCTTCTCTCTCTTCCTTCCAGTGATACCTGGTATTTTCATGGATGCTTCTGAAGGAGTGAGTTTTAGCAGTGCTTTAGTCGGGCCTGACAAGGTACCGCTATTTCCGTGGAATGACTTGAGAGAGTTCAGATTTTTTTAGATATATCTACCAATGTTCATCCCAAGTGGATGCTTTAAATAAATAAATCAATCAAAATCCACCCCCCAAAAAAAAAACACACCCCCCCCCCCCAAATTTATACGGAGACCAGCATATCCAACTGTCAAGTGGATAGTATGACAGTGGTTTAACAGTGTACATCTAACTACTTGTAGTGTGTAAAGTATTAGAAATGGCTCTGTCCCTGAGGGATTTTGTGAAGCCTTGGATCTTGGGTTTCCTCCCCACGTAGGTGTGGGACTCAGCTCACTGAGCCCTGCACTGGAGACAGCCCTAGTAAGAGGCCAACAAGGAGGACTGTGGTCCGTGAAGGGTCTAGTGAGGGGCTGGGGAAAAGGACTTGGTGGAGCAGAGCACACAACACTGTCCAACGGTGCAATGGGATGTGCAGCGATGCTAAAGGAAAAGGCAATGGGCCTCTGTAGGGGAAGCGGTAGGGCGAGCCCACAGTTCTACCTCATGTGAAGATGATGTTTTAGTCCTGTTCTTTGCTTAAGGTGTTTCATTTCTATGGCTCTGCATCCCTATCTGGGCTACCACATACCTGTTGTAGCGGTTCAGATAATGCACATTCCTGTTATCCTCTTCCAATCAGCCTTTGCAAGTTGCCTTCCCTGCAGACTACACCGAAATTTGTCTTCCTTGCTCCGCACGGAAGAGCTTTGTGGGCAAGGTGGGCTAGCCATGGAGTTGGCCTCTTCAAAGAGCATGACAGAGCAAGCCTGGCGATGCAAGGGTCACTACAGGCAGCTAGGGCACAGACTGATCTACAGCCAAGCCAGACTGAAAAATTTCAGGATCGTCATCAAGCCCAAATTAAATATTTCTGAAGTTCAGAATATTTTCTCTTTTAAAACTTCCTTTTCTGTGAAAAACTCTGCTAATTCAGTATTTCGGGACAAAAATTAATTTTGAATTATCTGGATTTCCCTTGGGAGGGAAATTCTGCTTTTCAATGAGCTGGAAGTGATGTATCTTAAAATTCCCAGGCAACAATCTTATATTGGTATTTTTAATTCTGAGGACCATTCCCACGAGTTTCTAGTATTTTTAAAGTAGGTCAAATTTTGAACACAAAAAACCTTAAGAGTTATGCCCCTTTCATCTTTTCTTAGGAGCAATAAGCCTTTTTGGTATTATTGCTGGCTTAAATATTAAACAGGAAGCAAATTACATTTCCAGTCATTAAAGTACAATAGAACAGCTCTATTGTCTGAATCAGTGCAGTATTAGGTCAGATTGTCACAAAATGCTCAGAAATGAAGTCTTATTGAAAGAATGCAATAAATTAAGACTTTTTATGCTTTCACTATGAGCTCTGCCTGATGAGAGATTACTTCTTCATTCCTGCCAATTAAAGTGGGAAATTCAGGCCCCAAAACTTGAATTCAGTAAGCAACTATATGGAATTTGATATTCCCATGCATAAAGTGACTACAAAAATGCAACACATTGAAATGCCGTTTAGAAGATTCCAAGCTTACCGGTCCTACTGTGTGACCAGACACCTAATTTTTAAGATCCTAGGTGACTCTCCAAATAGAGGCATTTGCTTGCAACGCCATCAGCTTGGAAGGAATTGTACTGTAGAGCAGTTTAGCTCAAGCAGCACAGAGGTGTGGAGTTAACTCTAGTTAAACTCCTCTAGTCAAACCCCTGCTCATAGCAATGTAATGCTGGGACGGGTCTGAAAGATCTTGCAGGGACGAGCGTAGACAACACTTGACAGTACCAGACACCCCGTGCCTGGTAGCCTCCCAGTAGTGGCGTCCTGACTATATCTGATTTGACCTTAAGCCTGACGACAAAACAAAGCAGAAGCTGGAAACTGCTGCGGCTTAGAGAAGCAATATGCTACCATTGAGCTGCCCGGTGGTATCCCATCTTCAGGAAAAGCAGGAGCTGCTGGCTGTTGCTGAAAGGCATGGGGAGTTTTGGGTTGTCTCCCACAGATGCTTTGTTTCCAGTGTCGCACTCCCCAGCCTGTCCCAGCAAGGCAGTGTGCTGCTCAAGGTCTTCCTGCTTCGCTGCCTTGGGCAACTGTCCAGAGGGCAGTTGGCCCCACACTGTTGTGCTTTTAAAAGCATTCAGTATCGGGGATTCTATGGCCTCCAAGGACTCTCTTACTGTGCTGAACCCACAAAAGGTTTTCCCAATATCTGAACCAAAACGCTGCTGTTACCTTTTGTCTTGGCCCAGTGGATGTGGAGAACAATTTACCTTCTTCCACAGTAATTCTACTTAATGCAAGCATTTTGTACTCTTCCCCTCTTTCTTCCCTTTTCTGGACTAAACGAATCTAATTCCTTTTCCCTTTTTTTTGTATGCCATGTTTTCTAAGACTCTTATGATTGCCACTTCAAAGTTTTTAGTCTCCGATCTTCAGAACCTCTTCTAAATGCAGTGTCCGAAACCACAGTATTCCAGCTGAGGCCTCCTTGGCAGTGGGTATACAAGAACTATTTTTCCCTGAGCTTACTTTACGTACAAGTCTCCTGGTTGTACGCCCTAGAATGAGATCTGCCCTTTTCACCTTCGCTTTGTATTTCGCTTGTGATCTAGCCTGACCTCTTGCTTCCTCTTCTGTAGCCTTTCTGCATCCTCAGTCATTCCTCTTTCAGGAGGAAGTTCCTTAACTGTTTCTAGAGTTGATTTCTGTTTCTATACCATGCTTAGCAATTCTATTAAATACCAGGTTGTTGGCTGGATCACTTCCTCAACGCTATCAGTTCACATTCTAATTGCATCCTCTGAGAGGTTTGTAACATTTTTGAGCATGATTTCTAGCCATAAATTTCAAAAGTGTGCTCTCTGTCCCACAATAATTAATGATGACATTAAAAAAGAAGCAGACCCACATCATTGCCGGATGGAAATACTCTTCCCTGTTGTGTCAGGAAATCACCAGTAACTTGCTGGGCATCTCTGATAAAGCTGCAATTCCCACCAGAAATGCCACCCCATGATCTGGATGGACAACAAATGCTGTTCAAGGAGGTGAACCTCTTCCTCTGCATCTTTTTAAAATCCCCTGTCCTTCTGCACTATGCTTTTTAATTATGCATCCATAAATTCATTGCCACCTCCACCTGTTGTTACCTCAAGTTACTAGCTGGGAGGAATCTGCTCTCTAATGGTCACATAATTTCTCATTTAGTGGAATAACTCAGCTAGAGGAGCCTCAGCTCATTCTCAATACTTGGTTACAGACTGTGAAAGATTTATGTATATGAAGCGTGCTCAGTTTTACTGTCATGCGCCATTGTTTTGACAGCCCAGATGAAGTTCCAGGTATGACATTATCAAACAGAATATGCCCTAGAGAAATTATTTTTCTGAGTGTTTTACTTCACACTCCGTCTCAGCTTAAAAATGCAGAACAGGCCACAAGGAAATGAAAAGTAAAGCTTTGATTCAGCAAAGAACCTCAGCATACGCTTCCATTTAAGCAGCTACGCAGCCAGATTACGCCAGTGCTTAAAATCCAAGTGCATTGCTGTAATACTGAGCTGAGACTGGTGGGGTGCCTTACCTTCTTTTACTACCTGTTGTAATTTGCTTACTAATTACTCCCCTGACATTGAAAACCAAAACCAAAAATCCCTCCAAAACCAAAAATACCATATACTGTAATAAATAAGGGGTATGTTCTAATTGGGGCAACAGAGGTACGGGGGCTGGGGGGGTGGGGTGTATCCCACATGACAGGAATACAAATATAAAGTTGTTCAGGGAGGATAAGGGGAGGAAGAGAGATGGCCTTGTTTATTACATACCAGTTCTGAAACTGAATGAGCTAAGGGAGTGAGAGCTGCTGCAAGCCCCTGGGAACGATGAAAGAAGCTGGGCACTCTCCCGGTAAGGATCTGCTACAATACCCAATTGACGAGATCGAGTTGCTTTCTGTGAACAGCTAACTGAATCACCCAAGCTGACGGCAATGGGAGACCTGGTTGTTCAGGAAGGACCCCAACAAGGGATGTTTCCTGGAGAACACTGGTGACGAACTTCGACACGGAAGACGGAGAAACCAACGGGAACGGGAGCTCTTCCTCACGTGGTTCCAACAGACAGATATAAATACTCGTGATATCAATGTGGGAGGCAACTTGGGTTAGGGTGGTAAGTATAGATTGGATGATCCATGCAAAGGAAAGGACAGAGAATGGCAAACATAACCGACAGCTGGGATGAGGGAATTGGAGAGTTGGGATGTTGCATCACAGAGGAGCAGTGCGTCAGAGAAAAAGGAATCAGGAAACTCAGCGTTCTTCAAAGGAATGATAGCCACCAAATCTAAACTAACCTATTGTACAGGAAGGAAAAGGAAGTATAGTAAGAGACGAATGTGGATAAAGCACGAGTTTTATTTGACCTGAAACAAAAAGGAAGCAGGCAGAAAGAGGAAGGTAGGTCAGATGAACAGCATTCTGGTAGAACACAGAAGCATGCAGGATTAGTCGGAAACACCGGCAAAAGAAAAAAGCAGAAGAGCTGTTAAGGATGGTGAAAACTTTATAAATATATTCGTGGTAAAGAAAACTTAAGGTCTTGGCCTTCTCTTTGATGGGAAGTGATAGAGGCCATTGCAGCCAGCTGCCCTCAGGTGCCTTTCTGGAGGACCCAGCGCTGCCAACCCACCTGGGGACCCTCAGGAGACACCTGGGGACCCTCAGGAGACTCCTCGTGGTGCTGGCAGCAGCGCTGGCCACGGCAGCTCGCTTCGGACCTGGTGGCAAAGCCAACCCGTCCAAATGGTGCCTTCACTGTAAGAACAGCTGTCACTGCCACCTGAGGGGGTCTAAAAACACGGGGGCTCCGCAGGGCCCGGTGCCGAGGTGAGAAGTCCCCGCTCCCGGGCAGAGACCGCCGGCAAAGTGGTTTCACCCGGCCTCCCGGGCAGAGAGGCCAGGATTCACCTCGAGAAGGCAACGCAGCGGGTGCCGCCGGCGTTACGCCCCAGGGCAATGCGGGAAGGGCCGCGGCGGAGGGCCGCAGGCCGCCTCGGGCACAGGCACGGCGCGGAGAGCGCGGAACGGGGGCGATCACCCTCCCCGGCACCTGCGTGCCCCCCGCCCCGGTGTGAGGAAGGAAACGGTTCCGTGTCCCTTCCTCCCACACCCGGCAGGGCCGGGGCAGCAAGCAGTGCCCCGCCCGCCTCACACCGACCCAGGCCCGGCCGAGCGGCCGGTACCGGCCTCCCCACCGCCCTCCGCGGGAGCCCCCGCCCCGCCCCGCCCGGGCAGGGATGCCCCGGGCACCGGGCGGGGGCGGAGGGCAGCGCCCCATTGGCCGGCGGCGCGTCAAGCGCGGCTCGTCTGCCGGGCTGCCGTTGGCCCAGGCGGCTGATGGCCCCGGCCCGCTCCTTCCTTCCCATTGGTCGCCTGGGCCCAGCGCGCCCCGCCTTGCCCCCGCCCCTCTGGGGTCATTTAAGTTTATGGAGAAAATAAATAAATAAAGCGGGAAATAGAAATGCGTAGAAGACCGGGGGGTAGGGGGGGGGAGGGAAACGGCGCGCAACCTAACGTGTTTGCTTGAGGGCGGAGGCGCTCGCGGAAGCCAATAGGCACCCAGCTGCCGAGATGTGTGACACCTCCGTAGAGCCAATCAGAGGTCTAGCTCGGCGAAGGCGGGCCACCATCGTTCTAAACTGCGGCCAATGAGAGTCGCTATCTGTTTGACCGACATTTGCTCCTTCCAATAGAAAGGGCGCGTAGCGGGTCGGGGAGCGCGGCTTCGCCTATACACAATTAGCGATGAGTGGCGAGAAGCGGGGCGTGCCCAGGCAGCGGCGAGGGCGAGGCCCGCCCGGGAGTGGCGGGGCTGTGAGCCAATGGGGACAGCCCGGCGGGGAGCGGGGGGGGCCGGGGGCCAATGAGGGGGCCGCCGAGGCGGCGGCGGCTGCCTGTGAAAGTGCCGAGCTGCTGCGCGAAGGGAAGGGAGAAGATGAGAGAGGTACCGCGTTTCCGGGGTCAGCGGGGGGTTAGGGGCGGGGCCGCCGGCCGTTCCGCCTACCGGGGGGCGGGCCGGCCGGTCTGCGCCGTGAGGCGGGCTGGTGGCGGGCGGCGGAGGGGTTGGGGGGGGGGGGGGGGGGGAGGGCGAGCCGTGTTTCTCGGGGCGCGGCGGTTTGCCCGGCGCGAGGGCGAGCCGTTAGGTCCCAACCGCCGCCCTGAGGCGCTGGGCGCGCGCCGCCTCTCCTCACGCGTCCCGCGGCGGCCGGGCGGGGAGGCAGAGCCCGTACCCACCGCCCCGCTCTCTCCCGTGGCATTTCCCTGTCCCGCGAAAGTTCCCCGAATCGGCGGGGCCGCCCCGCGTAGCCGCAGCGCCGGTCCCTTCGGGGCGCGCGCGGCCGGCGGAAGAGTTGGCACCAACGCGCCCCCCTCCCCCGCTCCTCCTCCTCTTCCCCCCGCTGGCCGGGCCGCCGGGAAAAGTTGCCAGCGCCCTTTTGTGAGCGGCGCGACGGCCGGGCCGGGGCCGGGGGGCAGCCGCGGGGGGGAGGGGGGGCGGGGAGCGGTGCGCAAGGTGCCTGGGGCCGCCGGTGCCGCGGCGGGGGGGAGCCGGGCTGGGGAGGGGTCGATCGTCCTCCGGCACCGATGAGCTCCGATGAGCTCCGCTGGTTTTTGGTGCCGGCGCTTGGGGCTCATGGAGCGAATATGCGCGTTGGTCCTCGCCGAGGTTGGCGGCGCGTCTGTACCTGAGCGATCTGTCGGGATAGTTTATATCGCGGGTCCAGGGGTGGCTCTCAGAGTGGCCAGTCGCTTGGCTTTCCGCTGCCAGGCGGCTGTTCGTGCCAAGATGGCAGGGTCTCGTACCCAGGCTTCTTTAGCCCTGTCAACGGGGAGTGCGCTCGCATTTATAAATCGGAGTACAGAGGTAAAATGAATTTCCTAGCCGCTGCAGCGAGAGAACTGGAAAATGGGCTGCCTTACTGCCAGCTGTCCAGACTCTGCTTTCTTTTGCAGCCGAGGAAATCTTTTATTTTTCAGCTTAAATGCCGTCTTGTCGGTCCTGAATGTCAAACGAGAAATTGCAAGAAATTTGTAAGAGTCGTGGCTTAGTGAAATGAACTCATAACCAAAGCCTGAAAGCAAGGTTCTCACATCAAAGTAATTAATTTAGGAGAAAAAAGTATCTCTATAAAACCTGTGGTTATTTACAACTGTATAACTGTCCTGAAATCCAAATAGCTTTTTGGGTTTTTCTCAGTGCCTGGGATGGACTCTGACATAGAAATTGTGTCTTTGAAATTATGGGGCTAGTGTTACAGAATTGCAGAATCATTTAACATCTGTGAATCTTACTGTGCTTTGTAAGAAAGACCAACTCAAGACAAAAATTACGATAGGAAAGTAGTGTCATACTTCTCCTGCACACACAAAAAACCAAAAACCAAACAAACCAGCAAGCAAACCACCCCTCAGAGCCCAGAGCTCTTTTAGCGGCTAGTCTGTCTTCAAGTAGATGCTATGAGTATACGCTATTAGGGCTGATTGGGAGGATCCTTCCCACCCCAGTGGAAAATGTGGTATTTGTGAAGTTGCAGTTTTCTGCAGGGAAGTTCCAGTTTTACTGGAAAAAAAGTTAAGATTTTTCTGACCAGAAAAATAAAGTGATGGTTTATGGCTACCTGCCTTGAAGACTTCTGTCAGTTCCACATTCTGCTTTACAGGGAGAAAGCACAATTACAAAAATCTTCCCCTGAGAGATATCCACCTTCCCCCCCCCCCCTTTTCTTGTTTTGTTTTTTTTAGTTTTTTCCTCCCCCCCTTTAAAGGAATTGCTTGGAATTTTTATTCCACAAAGGATGAGAGCTTTACTTCTTACCCTGAAACATAACTGAACATTTTTTCATCAGACGAAAATTCCAGTATTTGGCTAGCCCAAATCAAAACTTCTGGAAACTTGGGGCCAGATCTTTGGCTTGTACAAACTGGCTAGTTCCATTGTGTTTAGTCCACAGAGGATTTGGCCCTAGTTAATTAATGGTTCACCTGAGGTCATGCAGCGAGTTGATTTTTAAAGCTGGAGACTGAATTCAGAGCTGTTATTATTCAATCCTGTCATATATCTTGAAGTTTACTGCACAACATTGTATTTTTCTTAGACAGGCTGGATTAGTAAGAGCCAGAATCCATGAGGCTCTGATTGCAACTTTTCTTAAAAATCATGTTCTGAAAAATCTATTCAATTGTGATCTTACTAGAAAAGAGAGTAAATATGTTGTAATTAGTGCATAGGTGACACTGACTACCGAGGGAGAGAGAGGCCTGAAAAACTGCTTTTGTTATTTAAACCTTTCTTTCAAAGTACAAAAGCATTTGATTGGCACTTCACTGATTTAATAGTCCATTTGTAATGCAGGAAGAACATTACAGAAGATTTTAGCATTATTTTAAATCTCATCATTTAACCTGTAGGTGTTTTTTTTTTTTTTTTTTTAAATCCTCATTCCTAGCAGAAGAAAACTTTCTGATAGCATGTAGAATCAGGGACTTGTCAGTTGTTAAAGATATGGATGCCTTGTGTCTTCCAAAATTAAATGGTTTGTAAGTCTTAAAGCCTAGCATGTTTGTTGTGTTAGCACAGAAAAACCCCAAACAAAAATCACAAACAAAACCAAAAATTCTCCTGGCCGAGGATTTCATGGTTGCTGTTACTACATTGTAATGTTTGGAATGGAATCCTAAGCCCCCTGCTTTAAAATCAGGGTTGCTAACGTTCAGACTGAAGAGGAGAGCAGTTCAGATCCTGCATGGCAGCGATGCCAGATGTATAAGATACCAGCTAGCTCATTCAGTAGTCTGCATTTACAGAGGTTGTCTTTCACCTGTACTTGCAGAAAGATGCATTGTGACAGTTGAAATTTTTTCCATTTTACACACGGGGAAGAGCATGAAATCCAAACAGACCAGCATGCACACACCCTCCTGCCCACCCCTGTTCTGATATTCAGGGGAAAATAAAATTTCATTAAGTTTATGAGGGCTCATTTTTGCCTTCCAAGTATTTGGGGAGTGACATCATTGGTAAAATAATACATGCTAGAAAGACCCTGAATTAAACAGCGCTGAAATGACTTCCCAATCTCAAAGAGCAGTCAGTGACAGAGTTTGAAGAGACCTTCTGCCTCCCAGGCCACAGCTGCACCTATTGGCTTCATTGTCCCATCCCTCCTACGCACAGGCATGCCTGGCATTGTTTTGGAAATACAGCAGAAACTTGATAATTCAAACTGATGACTCGGAGAGCCACTTGTGGAATTAATTTATTGGGTAAATTAGTGACTAGATATGCAGGCAGATTAAAAAAAAAAAAAGATGCTGTGTCATACCGTGTGATCTGTTACCTCAAACAGTGTGGTTTGTCACTGCTCTAACTGAGTATCCTGGAAAATATTTTGTTTGAAATTTTAAAGGTAAAGTCTTAAAAAAATCTCAGCGTGGTTCTATCCTTGTTATTTAAATCTGTGAGGGGAATTGGGTTTTCAGCTCTTCAATGAGGAGTTATAATTTGGGATTAGAAATTAATCCATGGCACCTATTTTATGGCACAGGATTTATAGCAAGACTCAGAGGTTAAACCGTAGCTCTAGTATACTGATCTGTGCTGTAGGCTTATTTGATTTCAGCAGGACTGCCAGCCTAAAGACAAATAGGATTTGATCCTTGCTGGGTAACCTTGGTCAAATTCCAGGTGTCCCTTAAGACTTACTGTTTCCATCTTGGTATTAGAAAAGAAATGGGTTCTTTTTATTTATTTTTCACAGGGCCTCAGTATTGTTCAGTATAGTTTGTCATGTGAGGCTGTAAATCCCTTCAAGCGAGGTGGGATTTTAGATTTGCAAACTGTTCCCAAATGATCGCATGTGTATCATGAAGGAAAAGGCTGTCCTCTGGCCAAGTATGGGCAGAACTTACCAAGTTTAGCTCATTAAGATTCCAGAGTGACTGCAGATATTAATGTAGAAGACGCTATGGGGGAAAATAATTATTTTTAATTTGTTCAAAGTAACAAATTAATGTTAAGTAAGCAGAATTCATCTGTAATTGCATACGTAGTAGCCCAAGAAATCTTACCAGCAGTTTAAACCCTCTAAAGAGGCCAGCTATTGCAGAAAGCACTTACAAATCATTACAGTATTGACAAACAAAACAAAAACAATATAGGGTCTCAAGCCGGCAGCTTTTTGTAAACTTTGTTTGTTTACCCTTCCATAGGCATGTTGACCCTTGATCTTGGGTGTCAGCACAACTCAAACAAAACAAAATTCACTTCTTTAATTTTCATGAGCTGGATACACTGAGATGAATCATTGGGCATTTCTGTAGCAAAAGAAAATAGTTGCTATTCACTGGTTTTCACAACCAGAGGTGGTTTTGGAAGGTCTGTGCTGCTTTGTGAAGTCACATACATTGTGGCCTGAGCAGGGTGAGCAGAACAAAAAGAGATTTCAGGATGTAGATTACTTTGTGCTTACCGGTATCAGTGGATCTCAGATTCTACTCTGATTTTCCCAGGTATTCATGAAAGGTGCCTCAAGGAATAACAAAATACAACACATTGTAATCAAATTTTCTTGTAACACCAGGAAAAGTTCTGAGTCCGATTCTTTTATTGCTTACTCAAAGAAATAATTATTCCTTCATCTTTTTTTTTTTTTTTTTTTTTTTTTTCATCAAGTATGGGGTCCAACCCAGTTATTGCTGCTTCTGTGTTCATGAAAGCACACTGAAGACTGAGTACTTTTTTACTGGTTTTGGTTCCTGGCTTAGGACCTGGGACTCAAGAAGCTCTCTGCCCTGCCACGAATGCAAATTTGACTTTGGGGAAAATTGCTGTGTCTTTGTTTCCTATCCGTGTAATGGGAATAATACTGCGTGCTGTCATCACAAATATTTGCAAAGGTATGTACACAGAGAATTCCGAAATAGTCCTGTTATGGTTGTATATAATAAGTAATAAGTTAAAATGGTAGGTGCCAATTATTCCATTGGCTGTTTGGGTTGACAATAAATGCCGGTGTCAGTAACTTTATAAACTTTGGTGTAGTTATTCTGGGTTTGCATCAGAAAACAGAAAGTGGCTTAGACATGAATTTCCTCTTTGAAATAACTGGAGTGACATCAGTGGAATTATACAGGAATTATTTTGGCATTGATACTACTGAAAGACGTAGTGCTGTGTGAGTGCTTTGGCCTCGTACAAAGTGAGCTGTATTTGTAGTACAGGAGTTCAAAGCTGCTTCGGAACGGTAGTGTCCTCTTCACCATTTTAAGTTTTCAAGTACTGTAGCTAGCAAGTGGCGTTTCTGGAAGAACTTACAGGATTCAAAAATGTCCATGTCTTACACCCAATACTAATTATACACACAAATGACTTAATTCCCTATATGACCTTTAGCACATCCATTTGACTAAAGCTTGAGAACTTAAAACTTTTAAAGCATTTTTGTGATAAACTAGGGTCAGAGATCTAGGCTGCTTTTCTTATACGTAACACTTTCTATTTCCAGACACTGTAAATATTGGCCTTCAGTAAATCTTTGTGTGGTGTTTACCCACATCACTTTAGGGAAGATGAAGAAAGCAGAAAACGCCCACTGTTTCAAAAACTGGTGATAATTTTTAACTGCTTACATTTTTGCATGCCTCTTTTGAGACCCTCAGGCTTTATTTCCACCACCAGCACTACTAGTTCTGTACATTTCCCTCTCTCACTGATGCTAGTGCAAGTTGTAGTCATTAAACATAACTACCTCAATTTAGAGACTCAACACTCAAAAGAGCTCAAAACTCACGTAGAAGTTACGGATTTTAGGCATAGAGAAACAAGGACAGAGTTTGTTGAAACAGATTGGGAGTGCCTGAAGTTTGGTATTTGGGCCACTAAAAGGTTGTTCTTCACTATTTTTAAGTGTAACAGAATGAAATTAGGATTGAAATAGCAGGTTTTGCTATTCTGCAAAAGCAGCAATATCTGTTTTGTTAAGTAATTTCCCATTTCATAGCTGTAAAGTAAATAAATAAAATCTTTGTGCTGTTTAGTTGGAATTTAAAGGTTGGGTCCCATTTCTCTCTAAAACGTGCGTAGGCCTTCTCCCCCATTGTAGTGTGTGAATAACACCCACTGAACTCCATGCGACGTTTTTTTTTATCGTGTGGCTGAAAAGAAGAGTCCCTATTTATAGCATTCAAACATTGGCAGGTGCAAGACTGGTGAGAAACTTTAGTCTCACACATACAAACTAGTTGTTTAGGAGAGTCTTTTACGCAGTGGTAGCTGCTCTTAGCCGGGCCGCTAGAATCAACAGCGTTGCTCGGTGGCTGTCTTCTTGTTGAGAGCAATCATCTTGTATTTCTAGGAGGGTGTGTAACGAAGAAAGGCCCGATGGTGCTGATTGCAGTAATATACTTAGCTATGGCAGCTTTAGCTATTATTTATAGAAGTGCTAATTATATCAATAGAAATAGCAATATTAATACTGTTAAGTGTCAGAATCCATGCTTGACAGCATGAACTAAACGCAGCTACTGTGAAACAAAGCAGCCAGCTTGTCTCCCTTGTCAAACCACCAATATGCCTTTCAGGAAGAGTACACACCCACCTTAATTGCTTGGGGTCTCACCATTTTTGCTCATCTTGTTATATCACTATCATTTCAAGCTGAAAACTCACAAGACTGGCTGTTCCCTTGTAATGTAGACTGTATCTGAAGTCAGTCCGGAAAATTCAAACTGTGACTAAAAGTGTAACAGTGGGTTCCAGTTTAAAGCTGTCATCCTACAGTGCTGGAGACTGAAGAGTGTCTCGAAGTTCAGAATCTGACCCAAACTTCTTTTTTGAGTCTGTATTCTACCACTTCTTGTTTACAAAATAGTTTGTGAAAACTCACATAGGTTTCAATACCCACAGTTACCTGCAGACTACGTTATAACCAGCCTTAATTGGCATCTTTTAAAGGGCAGAAATCATATTACCAAAAAATAAACAAAACCAAAAGAAAACAAGAGCATATTGAGACTCATTTTCTGGCTGCTTTTTTAACATTTAAAATGTGCTTGATTTCCTGTCACAGCTCTTGTTACTTCTGCCTGCCTCTTGTGACAGTGTTTTAGACGGACTTCCCACAGGAGCTTACAAATCAAGCAGGTTAATGTCTTCATTAAAACTGAATAACAGTTTACTTTGGGAAAAAACATATTAAATATTTCAGGATATTGAACACCAAACTACTATTAAGCTTTAACTAATGCATTTACTTTGCTGACACTTGCTCTCCGATGGGACGTGTAGCTCAAGTTAATGTCACTAGAAGTGATGTTTAAGACTTCATGAGAAAGTGTTTCCAACCCCTTCTAGATGATTTTACTCTAATTCTATCAATCTGTACTTGAGAAAAAGTTTTAAATAAGTTATTTCAGCAACTTGCCATCCTTATTTTGGAAACGTACTGGGTATAAATGTCTCTTTTAGAGTTTTAAATAATCCTTTCTATGTCCTAGATATATGTGGTACACTGTGTAAAGAAAGTGACAGTCTGTTGGCCTCCAGACATTGAAAGAATGTCCTTAGCATGCTTTGCCTTTGAGGGTGAAATACAAGGATTGTTGTGAAAAGAAAAGGTTGGGGTTTTGTCACCCATGGTTGTGAACCTGCCTTAAGGTGTAACTGATTTAGGGGATCAGTAGAAGAGAAATGGAGGCACATGGCTAGCAGGTCAAGGTTTCTCTGTTGGCAAAGGGAGGTATTCTGTGTGGGTGCTGTTACTGCAGAACTGCATACTTCTGTCTTTCTCACTCTGCAGAATCCATTTGCAATAATGCCATGTGGGATACAGGGGCATCCCATCAGTAACAGGAATAGGGTTTGTTTGGGTTTCTTTTGTTCGTATTGCATTGCAGATTCTGCTGGTGTAATTTGCTTTATCAGCTCTTTTGTTTTTGTTGGGATTTTTTTTTTTTTTTTTTTTACCTCTTCATTTGGCAATCCTACAGTTTACTTATCTATTATCAGAGCCATGTCAGACTGTGATGCGTCATTCTTTCTGGATCCAACTGCAGAAGCATCCCAGTACATGATGCAATCAAACAACATTCCTCCACTGGCAGATGTACACCAATCCCTTTGAAGTTTGTTAATTTATCGAAAATCAAAGCCAGTTTCAGTTCTATGCTGTAATAATACTGCTACTTTGTTATAACCTTTCCCATCGTTGGTCTGTAATAATGCTGGAACTCTTCTGCCATCTCTTTAAACTCTGTGAACAGGTGATCTGTGAGTAAATCTCCCTAAGGAGTTGCAAACTTTCTTGAATTATTTACACATACTGTAGGAATTCTGTCTTGTATTGCATACTGGGCTGATTGCATAGATGGTACAAACCGGATGATGCAGAAAGAAATGGAGGATGTACCTAGCACATAAGGATATGTGTTAGTCTTATATTATATAAAAAATAATTCCTATTGTAATACTGCTGGCTTAAGCTGAGTTAACTTGAGGGGAAAAAAAATCACCCACAAAACTAGGATCTTGGTTATAGCCGTAAAGAGATCGTTGAGAAAGATTAATGGCTTAGAGAATAGTTTATGCAATAGGACAAAAGTAAAGAGCCTAGTTTAAGTACTAGTGGGTATCTGAAAGACGTCATCGCTCAGTGGTGGTGTTCTGGGGTATAATGAGCCTTATCCTCATCTCATTTGGCAAACTTGGTAATTCCTGGTAGGGTAGCAGGTAATTAATGAGTGTGCATGGAATATGAATTGTTTTTCTATCTTTACTTGTGCTTACACCACATTTAAGTTCAGTAGAGTAGAAAAAATAATTATCAGTTTTGAGTAATTTTGTGGGGTACTCCACTTTGTGAATAAATAAATATAGATCAGTATTTCCTTGAATATACTTGTCATGCACATTTATTTACTATATTGTCATTTTGCCCTTTAAGTCGTTCCACATGTCACATTTTTCAGAAATTTACGTTTGTGGTTTGAAAACAAGAATTGCCTTGCCTTGTCCTGACCTGCGAGATGAGTAAGACAGAACCATTTTTGTTACGACAGTGGCTGAGCACTTGTACTCTCATGGTGCAAATACATACTTAGGTTCATGATTTGTTTTCTGAAAAGCCTCATGGACATTTGTTTAGGCTTTGCTTTTTGATCCAGTAAAATAGAACATTTCAGTCAAAGAGCATAGACTTAAACGGAACAGGTTGGCCTAAAATGAAGTTACCAGAAATCAGAAATTGAGATGAAGAGGGTTAGTACTACCCCTTTGCAGTGAACGGGTCATCTTCATGGTGCCACATGGGAGACATTTACTCCATCTTGCTGTCCTGCACCTGTTCTGTGGATGCCATTCTCTTGGACTGGTAATCTGGCGCTTTTTACCAATGCAGTACTGCTCCTGGAAAGCATGATAACCTGGGCTTTGGGAAAAGAGTTTAAATTAATAGTCTCCGGATTCCCAATTAGTATTAACGTTATTTGCATGTATGTATTCTAACAGAAACTAGGAGTCCTGGATGACATCAGTGCCCTATCCACTCTCTGTAAAACAGAGCCGCTGTCTCAGGAAGCTTATCGTTAAAAGGCAAGTCAGGCGAAAGGTAAGGGAAGCAAAAAATTAGAATTCCCACTATAGCAACTGCGGACCAAGACACAGAAAGATTTAGTGACTTGATCAGGATAGTCCAGGGAAAGGAAGAGAGGTTTTCAGAGGCAACTAACTCCCACTAAAGCAAGCATGGGAGTGATGTGCCAACCTGCCATTTGTGCCTTTGAAAATTTCCCCAGGGAGTCTATTGTAGAGCCAAGCATAGAACTCTGATCTTCAGTCCCCCACCAGACAACCGTTCCTTTCTGCTTTAAGTGGTTTTAATTGAAAAGTACCATCTGAACAGTGTCTGTAAAGAATTACTTTTCTTCAGAACCTCCAAAAGAAAAGCAAAATGATGCGCTGCAGCAATAAATTAAGTAGTGATCAAAATAAAAACGACAGTCTTGTTATGAAAACCAGAACTGGTGGGTAAATGCTGTGAATTTATGACACCACTGAAAAAAAATATACTCTGGTAAATGTTAATACTTTTAGAACTAAAGATTTTTGTTTAAGTATTAAACTATTCAAATATTTTCTAAACAGACTACATGTAAAAGCTACAAATTGTTTAAAAAAAAAACAAAAAAACCAAAACAAAGCAGAAGTTCACCCCTTGCCTTTCTTCAGGCACTATTTATATCTGTGTCGGTGTTTGTTTCAGAGAGTAAGACTAAAGCCCGTATGACCCTATCTTACTCTCCCCAAATAGCAGTAACGCTTTTCCTTTTTTATAGAGTTGTATGTATATTAACTCACACGTTCTCATCCCTTCATGAGGAGGTAGGATCTCCTCCCATTTTGCAGTTTGGGAAACACTAGCAGAACTCAAGGTTATACAAGTCCAGAGAAATTGTTAGAGTCAGATTACACTGCTGGAGTGACCCATGTTCAGGCCACTCCAACACGTCCCCTAATAATATTTTACAAGCCTGAGCCATCTGTGTGTGATGAGATCAGAAGTAAGGAAGTCTGTAGTTGCCAAGAGAATTTTAGCAAGCAGAATTGTACAACTACAAAGAAATCCTATGGCATCAACAAAGGAAGCTCAGAAAAATACTCACACTGAGCTCTTTGGGACTGTTTTAATTGAAGGCTGTTTTGTTCGTTATAAAATTTTAAGGGTTTGTTCTTCCTTTTGCACACCTATTTGTTACTGACAGTATTGTAAGCTTTGCGTATGTTATTAGTAGTCTCCAAAATCCCATATTTTGCAAAAACCAGAAGATACTGTTTCTGCTGCAACTCTGTGTGCACTTGCAGGGGTAGCCAACCTTTTCAATGTGGCTGCATCCCAATGGCTTACCTTCCTTTCCCTCACGCCACCACCGCCACCCCCCCCCACCCCCACCCCCCCCCAAGAATTCTCTATCCACTTGTGACCCATGGAGTTCTTGCTGTGCATGGACCTTGGAGGTATGATGGGCATGTTACTTATGTCTTCCTGCTTTTATTTGTTTTAAGAAGCACTTCACAAAAGAAAATAAATACAAAAGATGGGCTTTTCAAAAGCTCTCAGCATCAGTCTAGCTCTTCTCCCTTTGAAGACAACTGGGACTTGACTTGACTGGAGATGGAATTAAGCCAACACTGAGCATTTTCAACACTTCTAGTCACAGCCTCTCCCCGGAGAATTTGTAATCTTACAAAAAAGATTAATTGATTAATACTGAGGTTGACCAATGGATATGAATCTCTCCATTCATAGAACAGCTCTGATTTTGAAACAGAAAGTCTCTTGCGTTTTTGCTTTGGTTACTATGGGTTAAGTTCTATTAGAGTTTCTCCCAGTTTGTTTTATTAGAAAATGGTATTTATTTGACTTCGGTATGCTACCTAAAATTGTTATAATTTGTTTCTTTATTTCCATAAACATTGCTGTGTTTATTTTGGAAGGGTGGTTACTTAAGAAAAAAAAAAAAACCAAAAAAACCCAACAAAGTAAGCTTAAAAATATATTGGTTATCTCCCATGTCTAATTTTCTCTTGTAATCAGCCTATATGATTTTCCTATAGCACCAATCTAAACAAAAAAAAGGGAGAGGGAAGAGAGACATTAGGATCTATTTTCAGGATGGTATATCAGACCACACGCACTTATGGGGTATAGTAGATTTGTTATTTTGGGCAGTACTGTGGAACTTATGAGAAGCTTTCTTTTTTTATACAAAGTTAGTTCAGAGTAGATTAAAGTTTATTTCAAACTCAGCATATTTGACCTCAAGCATCATAAGAGTCATGTAGAATTGGCTCATGCTATTAAATTCCTACAGCGAACTCCATAATAATGATTAATTTCTTTCATAAACTCTCTTCATAATTAATACAGGTTTCATTGTGGGCACTGCTATTCTCATATTGATTATCTCTACAATTTAGATTGGACTCGTAAAATGATGTCTTTGTTTACTCTGATGACCAGACATTTATTTTACTTGGATAACTCTCATCATTTGTGAACTGAGCTGGGCTTATTGCTACCATAGAAATTACAAGTATTTCAGAGCTGTTTCATGTAAGAGCAGGGATAAATTTTTGGCACCTGAGATTAATAATACTTTGGTGTTCTCTGATGCTTCTCATCTGGGAATCTGAGTTCTTTATGAATGTCAATTAATTAAGCTTTAAGATACCCTCCTGAAATAGGGAAGCATTAGTAGCCTCTTGCACTGATGGATAAACCCAGGTTTAGAGATGTTGACTGACTCTGACTAAGTCACCTGACAAGGTATCATGACTATAACCCAGGTTTGTCAATTACCAATCCTGTCCTTCAGTTGCGAGGAGTTTATTTCTCCTGGCATGATAATTTTTGATGTGGCACAGCTCCTTTTGGTAAAATACACTTTTTTAAAAGTTGTTATGGCTGGGGATGCTTCAGCTGCTAGAACAAGTATGGACCTTTCTTGTCGCTCTTTTCATCTCAGAAATAAATTAATTTTATTTCTGGGAGTGTCTCATAAGCTGCAGTTAAATCAGTAAACTTTTAAGACTCTAATAATCTCTTCTGGAAAAAGGGGGATTTTCAAATATCTGACAGACTTCAGGAGATGCAGCTTTAATGAGAAAACCAGATGATAATGAATGATGAGACTGAGATTTGAGCATTTGGAAGGAAAAGCCAGAAACCAGATTTTGTAACATCACTGTACACTTTATACAATGTTATGCAACAGGTGAACCTTCCTCTTGGTCAGTCCTAAGTATTAACAATATAAACCCACCTTATTACGATGTTAAAAAAAAAAAAAAAATAATCATCTGCTTCTCTTACAGCTCTAGTCCTGAGAGAGCCCGAGGATGGGGGCAGTGTATGTTGTTAGTTCTGTTGCCCGGACTCTGAAGGGTCCTGAGTCCCACAGGAGCTGCTGAGCTCTCCTTGTTTTGTTAACTTCAGAGGGTGCCGGGGGAAGTTGCAGGGAGTGGGAGAAGGCAATCTTTGGAAAGCCTTGGAGACAAACAGGAATTCCAGTTGTTGAGCTGAATTCAGCCATCCTGCTGTTGCCAGACTTGCAGGCGGGAGGGGCAGATGTGGATGTAACAAGCAGCACGTATATACACATTAGTACTTGCAGCACAACATCCCCCGTGCCTGAGGACAGTAAGTGCAACTGAGGACATAGTGGAGTTTACAAGAGTACCTCACATGTTGAGATGCTTTATAGTCCCCCCTGTGAATAGCCTAGCAAAAACCATATGTGAAATATAAATATACTGGGACTTAAAAATGGAGCTGTATTCCAGCCTTTTAAGTTAATTTTGTAACATACTGGATCTCAGGGCTTAATGTGTGTCGTATCCGATGCTAGCTGAATAGTGCAGGGCTTAATAAATGCAGTATGTACTGGAGACACTAGTGGTCTGATGGAAAACGTGAAAGGCAAACAAGAAGATGGTGGAAATAGCACATTTTAGTGAAAGAACAAATCCAGTTTGAACCAACTGACTGCCTGCTTCCTTTGGTCCGAAGGCAACAATGAACTCCTGTTGTCATGCTGAGTCAGTTTGCAGTGACTCACTTTATCAGTCTCAAAATTGTCCAGCATTTCATCAGAACTGGATTACACAATGGGTTTTTCCTTTTCCCCCTTTTTTTTTCCCAATACACTTGTAATATTAATAGGCACGTAAATCATCTGACGTTAACATGTTTCCTCATTAACTTTTACTTTTTTAATTATAAGATTAATAATCATACAACTTCCCAAAGAGGGAAATACAGTAATCCCAAATCTGACTTGAAATTCTAAAGCACAAACTTTCTTAGTTATGCGCTTCTCTCTGTTGAAAATAAGTTAAAGCCTTTTGTTACTTTCCACAGGATATTGGCATAGCTAACATATGCTCACAATTGTTCAACTGAGGTATGTGCTCTCTATTGGGTGTGGAGAGAAGATTTGTATGTGGAAACAGCAGCCAGTGTATCAGAGCTGAATTTTTCTCCCCAGCATGACTTTTTCAGTTATTTCTGCAAAAGCCTCTCAGAGAAAACACTCAATTGTAGTATTTTATCCACTGCAACAGTGCACGCATGTGATGTGATTTATTGGCATATTTATTCCTTAAGTGCAAAAAGAAACATGTAAAATGTGAAGTGTGTGGGTCTGTAATTAAAAAATAAGAACATCCTCATGGTCTCCGTAGTCTGGGAAAGAAGTTAGCTCTGTGAGACTTCGTATCCAACTCTGCATGTCAGTGCACTTCACCAGATTCTTTGATTTTAGCACCTATGCTGTTACACAGCTTCAATCAAAGCGATATGACTAAACCAAAAATGTGTAAAAAGTGATGCTGAGTTGACTGGACAGCAATACATCTGTTCTGAAATCCAGCATTTCTAAGTTCAGCCATGTTGTCTGCCCTAATTTAACATCTGTAATTTCCACCTGCATGATTAAATTAGTTGTGTTCAATCAAATCCATTTTGTAATTACATATTTAGGGCAAAAATACGGATCTTCAGTTTTTAATCTTAGAAGATTGGAGATACCTGGAATATGTTCTGTGCCTGTCCCAACCTCAACATCCTATCCTGGGTTTAATCCCACCCGTCTGTGTTTGGAATCAGTCCTGATGGCTATGAAATGGAAAGCTTCCAAGCGTCTTTGAATAATTTTTTAATTTTGTTCTTCAGTGGTTCAAGTTCTTTGTTGTTAATTAGATCAAACTACATTTCCACTGAGGCTGTAACAGTAGTGTCATCAGCCTGTAATCTGTCAAGTCCCTCTGAAACCTCCTTCAACTGCTTTTGTAAATTTAGTACCTCTCTGTAAAGTTCCTTGCAGAGTAAAATGTATGCTATTTTTTGATCAAAGGCCTCCTTGTTCTCAGTGCAAATTTCAAGACACTTGTTGATGCAAATGTAGAGGTGCATATTCCTGAGAGGAACACCAAGTGTCTCTGGGGAACCAGGGACATCGGTCTTCCTTTATCACTCACATTTGCCAGGCTGCTGGTGATAGCAGAGTGATTTTTGCCTTTATGCCCTGCAGTACAATTTTGGGACAGTTTGGTTGTTGCTTTTTCACTCGGTGTGGTTGAAATACACTAAGCAGCCTTTTATCAGAGGCAAAAGAAATAGTTTTAAACATTCTTGTTTGAAGCTTGGTTTTGTTGTCTAACCAAACAGTAAAGACATCTTTCTCATAGTTTTTTCATTGGTTTTGGATGGTATGTTCGGTAACACTGCATCCGTATTTGTGGTTTTCATTTTGGTACAGAATTAATAGCAGCATACAAGGACTTGCATTTTATTGTCTGTGTTAGGAGGTCGTTTGTCATCTTCAGCTAGCCAACCTGTACTAACGTCACTGTTCAATGCTGTTACTTTTTCTTTTATTTCTCCCTGTTTCTTCACTTAGATATTCTTTTAGAGACTTGTAAATTCAGCTGTCCACTATAAGAAGTGTTTCAATCATTGCTATCAACCGTTCCTTTTGTGTTCCATTGAAGGCAGTATCATTAAGATAAAATAAGGTTGCATCTGTCCTGTTAAGCAGAGCTTTTCTTTATAGCATAATCAACCAGTAAGCTTATTTCTGGGTCTTCAAGACACAAAGGTGTCTAATGTTGAAGAGCATCCAGGAGGTTTGGAACACAGATTTAAATTGTCATTGCAGCTACATTTAGTAATGATAATGATAGCACTAAAAACATCTCACTTTAAGGATCATCAAACTCATCAGAGTTCTGCTTCAGTAGTTTCATGTAAAAGAACATCTCATCTTGAAGGGTCTACAGAAATGAATTGTCTGTACTTTTTGAGATGGATGTGATTTCATCCTGACTTCTTGAACAGTTTTTGACAATGCCTACACTATACTGTTAAACAATTGTCTTGGGTTTTGTATTGCTTTGGTACATGCATACACTTGTTTCCTGTTGCTTTCTTCAACTTCTCTTGAAGCCAAATAAATTAATATTCTTATGCATGTTAAGCATGAAGCTCCACTTTGTAACACTGGTATCTTTATTATTAACAGTACAGCAAGAAACCTGCTGTCTGGATTTAATAGTTAGGAATAAAAACCTGAGCGAGATAGCTAGCTTTTGTTAGACCCTTGTTATAGAATACTCTGACTTCTTAATGGTGGTTTTTAGATCCTGAAAATATTGTAAGCTCATGTTCAAAACTAGTTTCCTTTAACCTTCTTTTTAGCATCTGATGACAAATGATTCCATCGACTAGTAGCATCTCTCTCATCAGGCCATGAAAGCATTGCTTATTCCCCACATAAGTAGGCAGGCAAAAGTGGACGATTTTTGCTGTCTTTTACAAGGGACAGAAATCTTTATATTCCTGTCACTACTTCCCTAGTAAGTTTTAGAATGTTTAAATTTTGCATTTGCTGATTGAAATTAGAGCGTAATTTTTCAGGTGTCACGTTTCTATTCTTTGTTATTTTCATGTAAACATTTCTGAGTGGCAGATCCTGAATAGTCAGCACTAATAGAAAAATGCTTCTGGATTGTTCCTTTATCTGTCAGTGTAAATATAGGTATCACGACTCATGGACACTTGGCCAAGCTGGATGTAAGCAACAGCAGCAAAACTTGTAACATCTCCCTTGGGACAATTGTGAGGAGCTGAGCAGAGTTCTGCTGTAACTCCTGATACAGTAGATACATTTGACCCAAGATGTCAGGCCTGTATTTCTGCTTTTGAAGCTACCTGTAGATTTATCTGTTGGGGCTCCATCTCATCCATCCCGTCTGTGTGAGTTTTGGTTTGGTGTTCAAACGGGAGAGCATGAGGAGCACCTCTCTGAAAGCCAGCGTTCCTCAGATGCTTTCCATTGCCGAAAAGAGAAAAAGTGCTCATTTACCAGTACCACAGAATTTGTGTGGCCTTTGTTCATCTTTGTCATTGGCATATTTAGTGGTCCTCTATAGCTTATTGCTTTTTGCTTTTTATGCTCTTTTTTTTTTTTTTTTTTGCTTCAACCTCTCTCTTGGCCACAAAGTGTCTATGTGACAGTATTAACTTCTCTATGCGGTCTTAGATGTAGTTCTGTTAAATGAAAATTTAGCTGTCAGTTTCACAAGTAACATTAATTGACAATTTCTCAAAGATGGGGGGTACACATACTGCTTTAAAAATGCGAAGGGGTTATTGGGTACTGTGGGAAGTCCCAAGAAGCTTTCTGGGGGTTGAGAGCCTGGCCACAGTGGGAGAATGAGTGGGATGGCAACTGTGTGGGATGGTTTGCTCTTCATCCATTGAGTACTTCCTTGTCCCCACAGGCATGGTCTTCAGTCCAGAGCTCTGCTCAGAAATTCCCAGGGCTTGATCTATTCCTGTGCAGATGAGACAACAGAGTACTGAAAGGCTAATTTAGCAGGAGGGAGCTGGGAGAATGAAGGTAGACCAACCATGTTCTTTTACTGTAGTGTGTTGGGGTTTTTTTTTACATGCCATGGTCAACACCTCTTCCCAGAAGCATGCTGGTATCTATGATAAGGGAAATTCTTTTTTACCCCAAGCAGTATTGGGTAGTAATTTTTTTTGAACTGAAGGGACTTCAGTTTGAACTCAGATCCATTAAGTTATGGGTGTTAATGGGTACTTCCAAAACACGAGTGTTTCCTGGCCATTTAATTGTGACAATAGAGTAATTCAATATACAATGTTTTACTTTATGGTTTACTTTATGATACAAACCTTTATGCTCTGCCTTTGCCACAATTTTCAGCATGCTTCCTAGTCTTTAATCTACTCTTCTTTTAACTGGTAGAAAACAAATTGGAAATCTCTTCTTTTACATTTGTAGGGAGGGGGGGTTTAATACTCCTTGAGGGGAACGAGATAACTTTATGCAGTTTTCCCTTATTTTATTCCCTGTTTTGCCTGTCTTTTCCTTGATGGCTTTCATTCTTCGATCAATTCCATCAATTTTAATTGGAATTTTTTTTCCTGTCTTCTCTTGTGATAAAAAGGTACTTTCATGTCATCTGTTTTTTTGGGCCCAGTGGTAAAAGGGCTGTCTTTGGGAATTTGGACATCCATTTTCCATTAAAATGAATGGAATAAAGTGTTA
Source organism: Falco cherrug (assembly GCF_023634085.1). Taxonomy (NCBI): domain Eukaryota; kingdom Metazoa; phylum Chordata; class Aves; order Falconiformes; family Falconidae; genus Falco; species Falco cherrug. The sequence goes on from NC_073701.1 coordinate 5,950,915, forward strand.
GTATCTTGCAGGGATTTGAACACCTTTGAGCTATTGTGAAGCAAATATTCTTGTTCCTTTGAAAGGGAGCTCTTGCCATAGACAGGGATGGATAATCCTGAGCTTTGAGACCTGTGGATAGTGCTGACAGTCTGTAAGTCAACTTTTTGGTTTCATTTGTCTTGCACATAACTTTTCTTTTCTCAGAGGAGTAGCCTGTAAAGTAATGCCAAAGAAATTCCAACATCATTAAGTACCTAACAGCAAAAAATCATAGCAATTTTTATGTTGTGGCTTCTCCAGAAAATGATGTAATTTATGTCCTTCATATTTTGAGACAGGGGTCAGACTGAGCTGGCTTTTATCGGTGTGGTAAACTGGTGCTTTTTTTCCATGGTGGTTGACTTCTCGTGCTCCAAAATTAAGCTTTAATTTAGGAGGTAAAAAGCTCGTAGCCTGCTTGACTGTGAGGTTCTAATTAAAGATTGCACTAGATGTGAGCTGACACTTGTTTTTTTGCAGTCAGCCTCCTAATACAAGAAGTCTTGGATGTTTGAAGCAGTGTTGGCTCTGAAGACTATTGACATTCATTTAAATGTTAAAGCTCTTTACTGTTTTACTGGGTTAGTTGGTTGGGTATTTCCCCCCCAAGAAATAAGGCAGGAAACGAAAAGAGATCCTGTTGTGGAGACCTTGAGAATTGTTGTCACATTTTGATACCTCGAGCCCAGAGTAATATTTAGACTGAAACAGCAGTTTGGGAGAGTAATGCCCCATAAATTCTCTTCATTATAACACTGTGACTACCTTTCTGATACCTGTTTGTAAACTGTGAATGGTTATCGGCAGTAGACGCACATGTGAGCTGGATGTGGTGCCTGAAGAGCCAGTTCCAGCTCTCATGACAGAATTAGATGTGTTGTACTGTTAACAGGGCCCTTGCAATTTCCCCCTGCAAACTTATATCTTGTAACCCCCAGTGAATTTTTATGGTGTGTTACAGCTTCACTGTATGAATCCCTAGGAATTCCAGATTGAAACTCAAGCTTTACTTACTCAATTGGAAGGATGCATGATGTATAGCTTGATATTTATGTGGGATTTCTGTCAGACATTATTTTTGTCTCGTGCTTGGTGCCTGGCCCAAAAATGGTTTGCTGAAGCTAGTTGAGACTTTCATTTAGCTGTACTGGGTAGTACCTTTTGTTTCTGAAACAGAAAGCTTTAAGGTATACTGGCATTTATGGTTCTAACATCGGTGATGTTATCACAGTGTGGTAAGAACAAATGTTGATTCATTCCGAGACCACAACAGAGAGTCCTTAAAAGTCATATTTGTATCCTGATTCTTACCGATATTTTATTGGCTTCAGGACAACTCAACAAATGGAACAGTAGGCCAGCAAAGTACCAGTTAATGTAAAGTTATCTTTATTCCAACTTCTGTTTATTTTGTTGGGTTTTTTTCATTGCATACTACCAAATGGTTTCACAATGTGACCTCTGATTTTGAAACAAAACAAATTCCATGTTAGTTAGTACTGATTAGTGCAATATTAACATTGATTCTTTATTTACTCAAAAATCAGGAAATTAAAGTTCCCCTGACAAACTTAATTATGCCTAATTGCGCAGATATTACAAAGGGGATCTCTCATTACATAATCAGACCATCTTCATAGCAATACCAAATATTACAGTCCTAGCTAATGATTGCAAAGAAAGCTATAGAAAAGGAGCCCTTTGACCATAAAGTAATAATCTAACTCGGGCTCATTAGAAAACCTGATTGAAGAGTAGCATTGAAGTTGGTACACTTCGTTTCCATTATATAATTTTGAAAATATTGTCACCTTCTTCTGTATGTTCTAGTTCTGTAATGAAAGACCCTTTTGTTCAAATACAGGCAAAATAAAAGGGTTGTTTGTCTATAGGATACCCTAGCTCGTTTCTGTCAGGCTTACACCACCACTAACCTCACCAGATCTTCCAATTTTTGATAGGTCTGATTGAAAGAAAGGCTGTTATCTCTGTTCATGTGTAAAGTAAGACCTGAGGCTTAATTGTCAGTGAATAAAACTTTTTGCTTTTAATTTCTTTGGCTTTAAAAAATAAACTCTTTCATCTTTTCCTTACAAAATGAATTTCAATTAATATTTCCGGAAAAGAAATGCACCTCTAAATTTGTCCTTTAAAACAGCTGAGTAAACTGTTTAGGTTAACAAAAAATATTCTCCTTTAGGCTGAAACTAAAGGACTAATCAAAACTAGTGTTGCCTAGTTTTTCTAAAATAATTTACCTTATATAAGGTAAAAAAATATTAAAACCAGGACATTCCTTTTCTTTATTGCATCTAGTATTTATTCTTCAGAAACATCTTCTGACTAAAAGTTTCAAAGATGATGAATCCTGCCAAGCTACACACAAAAATAACCCCCATGAGGTGGTCTACAGATAATCAAGGTTTGTGAAAGTGAAATTTTATACTTCTTTTTGGTGGTGTTAGCACTAGTAAAATGTTGCATCCTTACTAGTGTTTCCTGTGCGTTTGATACAGAGGGCAGCAGTTAAGTTTTTTCTTGGAGTGGGCTTCTCAGACTATCAAGGCTTGTTAGAGGTTTTGCTCATTTCCATTTCTTTACTCCATGGTCTCTGTAATTTTTAGTTTGCCCCAAAACAGAATCAGGCTATTTTATATACTCACAGGTGAGAGACAGTTAACTGCAACACTCCCAAGTCCCTGTGCCTGGTATTTTCTGTTAGCTGGCTGTAGGATTTTAGGGGCATATATCCAGAAACACTAAGCATGGGGACTTAGCAAGAATTTGGGCCATCTGAATCTGAGTCCTAGGGTGAAATTTTATGCTGAGCTGCTTCAAATTGTGATACAAGCCATACAGCTCTGACAAAAACCCAGCCTTTTCAGTAACATACAGCTCCAGTCTGCCTGGTAAATGCATTGGTTTCGTTTTGCCTAGAATACGTGAAGAGAAACATAGGAACTTTCACATAGTGCTTGTATTTGAGGAAAATAAACCTACATCAGCTGAAGGGACTCCACAGTGAAGTATTAGATGAAAAATGGCACTTAGTGTTACTTCCTTCAAATACTACAGCATTATTGTACACGCTGTGATGATTTTTGTGTGTGTGTGTCATATAGCCTTAGCCTTAAGAAAAGAAACAGTTTTCTAGTTTTTATAATTGTATAGAAAAAGCTTAAAACGTACTTGGGAGCATAATAAAGATTTAAAAAAACCCCAAAACTGGCTTTTAAGGCAATTGCATAACTTTTAGATCCTACTATATGATTTTTTTGATGTTTGTCTCTTTTCTGTAGAGGTGTTTTTTGTCTGCTTCACCTATAGATAATCAAATCAAAGTTAAAGAATGGAATTCCTGTCTTTGTTCATCTGATACACTTAAATTGCATTTTTGTTTTTATTTTTCCAGAAGTGGCTATTCATTTGGGGGGCAATACTCTCCGATGTGATATTCTAAACTAGAAGATTATTGCCTCCTGAAAGAATAGTATCTTTGAAAATGCTGACATAAATATTTTCCAAGTAGGATGGATTCATGCTCATAAGCTTGTGAAAATATTCAGTTGCACCCAGAGGGTAAAATAACAGCTTCCAAAATATTGCTAGTAATGCCTCATGCTTTTTTTCCATATAAAGCAGATCTTCATTCATGATAAACTTAGTGCATCTCAGCTGATACGACAATCGCTAGAGTTGCAGAAGTTTGTTTTGGTTTCGTTTGTTGTTGAGATTTGTTGTTGTTTTTCCCTGCTACTGAAAGAGGGTGAAAGTGAAGTGATGGCCACCTAGAGCTTCAGCTTTTTCACTGTGGTGCCTATCATAACTGTCTGCAATTATTATGACAGCAGTCAAATCCTCCTGCATGCTCCTTAACTTTCTGGGACAAAAATAGAAGCCTTTGATAGTCATCCTAGTTATCTGGTAGAAGAGAGTGACGGATGTGCATCCTGACTTGTTTGTCACCATAGCTCCTTTCAGATGGTAAAACTACTTTTTATGATGTGTTGTTCTGTTTGGGATGAATTCAGTATGGATTTACATAAGTAAATCATCAAATTTCTAGACCTTAAATGATGAAAGAACTGCAACGTGGCTCTTTATAATTGAATTATAGGTAACCTTTGGAAACCATATAGTGATCTAATAGAGGGTGCAACATACGATGCAGTAGGCTGTGTAACAAGATCTGATTCCATTGTAACTCCACAGCTTGGATGAGGGCCTTGCACATTAGCTCAACAGCTAAATTGGTCACAAATGGCCTGCTGATGTAAATAAAGGTAGTATCCCAGCACTCTGTAAGTAGAGAGGATGAACAGATACGTAGTTAAGGCCACATATGTAAACTGCAGCCTGTTCGGTGTTAAATAATTGTAACAGAATCTACACATTCCAGACAGAAATCTAACGTGAACATCCCAAGTGTGTGTGGATGTACATGTAATGGGGAGATGGGATAAAGCATGTGGGAGTCAAAGGACTTTTTGTGTGGCTTTGGTTTTGAATTGGAAAATGGTATGTTGGTAGGGTGCTGGTCTTCCGGAGTTTGTTTTGTGGAGACTCTCAGTCCTTGTAGGTGGTGATTGATGCACACCACTGTTGATAGGTATAAAAGCAAGAGGCTGGCTTTGTTGGGACTAAATGTCTTGCATTGCCTAGATCACACTGTCAATTTGCTAATGTAGCAGCAATATTTACCCAAACAGTACTAGAGTAATGCGGTACTGTTGTGTCTGACATGGGATTATTATACAGTGGGTGCACCATTTTGCAGCCTGTGTGCAAAGTGGCCTAAGGTTTGTAAGGGAACAGTCATTGTGCAAAGTGCTCCTTTCCAAAGTGCTGGTAGTGTCATTGTAGGAGAAAGTGGGCTTTTGCAGTACTTGGTACGTAACTACTTGCAGACAGATTTTCACAAATCCATTGAAACTGTTGGAGATGTATCAGCTCTACATCTGATCTATTATTCAGGACATTCTGGGATTAAAAAAAAAAACCCCAACAACATTCAGTTTTGGTTCAGCAGGTGCACCCCAGTCTTGCCAATCAATTGGGCTGTCTGAAAGCCTGATCCATTGAGGCAACATAGCCTGAGCTTCTGAGCAGGAAGGTGACATCCCAGTCTCACTTCTGTTCTTAACAGTGATTAATTCTTTCCACTTAGTTTTTACTATCTGTAAAATGGGAATTACAGTAGCTTTTTGCCAAAGGAAGTTGTGAGATTTGATTTGTTCATATATATGTGCAACTGAACTATGGAATGATGGATCAAAGTTGCTAAATTAAAGGAAAGTATTAGTTATTTGGAGGTCTGGCAGTAAGTAGTGACTGCTGAGATGGGAGAACAATTGAGATTCTTTGCATATTGAAAGGCACCAGAAGCATGCTGTATTTCTCTCCTTCTGTCCTCAGCATTTTCACCAGTAAATCTGCAGGGATAAAGAGAATTTTGTGGTTCTTCAACATTTTTCTTGGCCCCTGCTGATGTAAATCAAACATACTGTCCTCCTGTTCTCTTCAGGTTTTAGAAAACCTATTTTTAATCACTTCATACAGGTATCTAATTTGAATCAGCCTGCCACACTGCAGGACTCGTGCTTTTTTAATTGGCATCTTTCTCATTACGTTTGAACAAAGTTGCAGAGACACTGCAGGACACCAGTAGAGACATCTGAATCACCAATCCTGTTGGGCTGGCAACATGATGGTGTGATATACCAGGGGAGTCTAGGAGATCTGCGTATGTGGTGAAGGGGAGTAAGTGGAAGCAATCAAGTCCAGACGTGTTGCTGTGAGTGATTCTAGGTCTAGCCTATACCATCTGAAAGAGAATTGTGACAGAAATTTGCCTGGGATTTTTAACACCAATATGGTGTTAAACCAGCCTGGTTTCTAAGAACAATTCCCGGGATTCTAATGAAGTGGAGCTCCCTGAAGGCATTGATGGAACTGGCCTAGGGCAGGTATGTGGAGTACATCAAAACCAGTGTGTTAACCCAGCACAAGGATGGGCAGGATACCCAACCAGTTCAGGGACTCAGTCTCACTTAAATTTCTTTAGAATTTGAAAAGCAGCGCTTAGATAACTACTAAGAGGTCAGGGTTGTTTTTTTTTTTCAAAGGAAGTAGTTCATAGCCTCAGGCATGGTTACGTAGATGCCATGACTCCTTTTCCAGTTGTGATGGCTTAGCAAGATGCCTCTAAACTCAGCATGTTGATGCACCTGGCAACACAAAAAGGAGAGACCAGAGCAGTACAGAATATGTTATTTGGCACTGAAGCACCTTCCTTCCCTCTTAGTCCGTCATCCAGAATCTTGTCACTTGCAACACTTTCACAGTTCTGGTGGACAGTTTGATTTTTTTCTTCTCTCTCCCTTACTGCTGACGCTCAGTGTGTTCTTAGGGCTCTGCAGCTCTCTGGGAGAACTGCAGATGGGTGCCCCTGCTGCGCCAAGCACCAGAATTTTCCACTTGCCTTATGGTGCTAGTAATTTTTTAATTCTTTTAAAGGCTTTGCTAGAGGGGTTGGGACTGCTTTGCCTCCCTAATGCAAATTATGGAGATTAACTCTGAACCAAGAAGACAAGTTTACAGAAAAACAAAACCAGGAGTGTCATCTGCTGGGTAGACCAGCATTCCCTGTTCTTGCATTCAGGATGGATAATGCAGCCTTTTACTGAGATGGCTGGGAGCCCTGTGTTCCAGCCTCTTGTGGGGTGACCCCATGTATGGCATAACCAAAACTTGGTGTCTCTGCCATGGGAGCGGTGCACTCCTGGGCACGTGACAAGAGTTTGCTTGCCTGTTCTGTTGCGTGACCAAGCATAGGCCAGCCATGGAACTGCCATGCAGACCCTCACCATCACACGGCAGGTGTGTGTCCTGTCCTGCGACAGAGCTCAAAGCTATCTGTAGTTACCCATCCTCTTCCTGCAAGAACCAAGAACGTAGCCATCAACCTGCTCACGTAATGGTGAGGAAGAATTGCAGGTCCACAGGAATGTGACATGGCAGTGAGCAGGCTCGCCTTGGCATTTTGAATCAAGCAAGAAGGCAAACATTTTTTATGTTGGCAAAACATTAAATTGTGATTCGCTCTGCAGTTGCACCACTCAGGCTGTTTTTACGCTCTTTTTATATGGCTGAGGTAGACTGAATGATTCATAAAATAACAGAGAATCAGACCATTGATGGTTTGGATTCATTTAGAAAGACTTGCAGGCAAGGAACCAGTTGTGCGGATCATATCTTGCGAGGTTTTTCATTCAGGTCAGAAAACTACTTGGATTTTATAAAGATTATAGCTATTTGGATTAATTTCTGATTGAGGGCCAAAACTAGCTTAAGTTGGAATCTCAGTCATATTTGTTTTCAGTCTTGAGGTTTGAAAGTGTTTGGTTTTGGTTCTACAGTTCTGCATGTACACAAACCCCATGCAACTTTGGAAGGAGTGGCTTTGGGTTCTGGTTTGGGTCCGGTGCTAAGCGTTGCAATAACTGCATGGAATCGGGCTCAGATCTAGCGTTCTTACTGAGATTGAGGCTTCCTCCAAATACGAGGAAGTTTGGCCTGTGGCCCTGGTTCAGGTACATAAATTACACTTGTAGAAAGCTAGAGGAAGTAAGGATCTAGGTGCCTCCCAGCTTATAGGTTTTGGATCTGGGTCTGTTACAAATCTGAACATTTTTTGGACTTAAGTGTTTCTGCCTTAGTACTTGGATTTCAACCTGCATGTCTCTTAAATATGAAGTGTTCAAGTTGGTATTTTATCCCAACTTTGTACATTTTTGAATCTCTCTTCAGATCTGTATGTGTAAGGAATTAATGTTAGCTTGGGGTCAGATGTTCCAGAGTACGAAGAACTTCTTACATCTGATACCCTCCTTTTAGTGTAGCTCTAGTTTAAAATTTTCAATTCAGAGACTATTCCTATCATTTGAATGGAACAGGAGTACATAAAAACTTGTGATTTTCATCAGCTGGTTTTGATACAGGTCGCCTTGATAGAAGTATTTGTATTTTTCCCATAATACTCTCCATCATAAAACTCTTGAGAGACACCAGGCTGAGATAGGAGGACGAAGCACTATATATTTGTGGTACCATCTGCTTGTGGAACTACAGCTGAGTCCATTTTAAAGATGGAAAAACTGAGGCAACGAGTGGTCAGTTGGCCAGATTGAGTTACCAGTTACAAGCGAAGTCTCCAAATGCTCCTTGTGCTTTCCTGACCTTACATACCTTCAATAAGGTGAATATGCTCATAAAATCGAGAGAAGCAAGTATGCAACAGGGCTCAGTTTTTGCAATATATATTTGGAGTAACTTGTAAGAGTTGCCTCTATGTATGCCAGGTGTGTATGTAGCTAAATTTTACAGAATGAGATGCACAAAGTCACCTAATAGAGCTTTTTACTCTTTATATTTTACCCTAAGGTAAAAAAAAGGCTGTGTTTTGATGAGAACACGAATGAAAATTAACCTTTTGAAAAAGATTACTTAATCCTTCTGTATTTACTGTATATCTGGATGAAAACAGAATGTTTATAAGCGAAATACAAAAATGTGTAGCGGCTACCGGTGAACAAAACTAATCAAATTCACAAGTCACCAGGCTGGTTAATATTAGATTCTGTGAATCATGAATATCCAGCCAGCCTGATGGTACAAATCCATGAATCTAGGGAGTCTACCTGTCTCTTTTAGTCAGCAGGCTATCCCTTTTCGATCACTACAATTTAGGCATATGTTGCCTAATAATAAATGCAAGAGTAAAAATTTATTTTGGGAAGCAGGATGTTTTAATAGAGCTTTAGATTAAAACTGAGATTCATTTATTCATTTTACTTCATTTTAGCCGACTCCAAGCTAGCTGCCTAGCCTAATCTGGTTGTGTAGGCTTCTTCCTCGGTGGAAAAAGCTGGGATGAATTCCTTTTGGGAGGTGCCTGTCTCTCCACTGACAATAGAGGGAGCCTACACAACTGGCTTAGGCAGGACACTTCACTTTTAGGGGGGTATGAGTTACTCCAGGCAAATTCCGTGTTAAGCAGCAGGACATTTGCATTCTTGTCTGTTTTCCTACTGATTTACAGCATAACCTTGGGAATGTCACTTAACTTTTTGTTGTTGTTGTTGTTGTTTTGTTCTCTCCCTACCCCCCTACCCCCCCGACCTAGTTTCTCCATCTAAAAAATACCCCGTGGATAAAGTTCCCGGAGAGCCTTTGTCCAAAGATGAAATACAGGTGCAAAATCTTATTTCCCTGCTCTTGCTACTTTCCCATGCCTGTAGTTGTCATTAAAATCAACAGAATTTTTGTGACAGCGTAAGTTTACATGTGATGAGAGGCAGGGCTGAGTGAAAATTATTTTAGAAGCAGCATGTATCTTCTCCAGATATGACAGAATATTGTAAAAATAAAAATCTAGTAGCTGGCTACGAGTATTGATTTTTCCCATCTTTGCCTCCCCTTCACACCTTCCCCCTAGCCTCCCGCTCCCCCCGCCCCCAGCAAAAAAATCCAGGGAGTGGGGAGAGCGTTCTTCAAATTAGACCTGTATTTTAAATAACCTTGGCCTGTTTGCAACTGGGAAAATGTGTTTTTTTTTTACTTGAGAGATTTATTTCTGTCCTTGTAACACCATGTACTATATGCATTGCACCTGTTCAGACATAAGCACAGCACATTATTATAGCTGTAGGGGTAGAAGCTTCCCAATATATGTTTTTGAGAGGAGGGAACGCTGGGGAGAATAGCCCTCTCTTTTCAATTGTTTACCGAGCAGTCTCTTACGAAGACTTCTTCCTCATCAAGATCAATTTTCCCTGCTCCCCTATTGTCTGGGGAAACCTATCTTCAGGAGCGTCTTTCTTGAAAGATCTCATGACTTTAAAATCATCAGTGGGCTTTGTGTAGTCTGCCTGTCAAAAGAGATATGTTTACACCTTCCCTGCATGTGTTAAAGCTATAAGGTTACGGAGCAGAATGGCTGATAATGTTCCGGCGCTTCGTGCTAATATGCACCCCCCAAAAAAATGTATTTATGATAATTATACGGACCGTCTGAAACAATGCGTTCCAACATCCTGTAACATAAATAAGAAAGGTGGAGCCAGCCGGCGCTAAAGTGTTTATTTGCCAGCGATCCTGCTCAGCCCCGTTTACCTTTTCTACGCTGCCTCAGCCTGGCAGTATTGAACCTGTTGCTGCATTCGCCGAGTTGTATTTTGCTAGCTAGGGGAAGGAGGGTTGTCTGCTGTCTGGTAGGAGGGCTTTGTCTGTGTGCGCCTTTCTCTCCCTCTCTCCCCCTCTCTCTCTCCCTGTCTCTCGCACTCTCGCTCGCTCTCGCTCGCTCTCTCGCTCGCTCTCCCTTCCCCGTCTCTGTGGTTTGTAAGGTAGGTTGCAGTGTGTGTATATACACAACATCAAGAGCAGGAAAATGGACTCATTAGGGAGGCAGGCAGTCATTACCACTCACACTGTACTTCCAGGGAGACAGCGACTATGAGGAGACAAACTGAGGACTGGGGAACAAGGTAGGCCAGTCAACTTTTATAAAAAATAAAAGAATAAAGCCTCTGCTCGCCTTAAACCACCAGCACTTCTTTATTCTCTCCCCCCCCCGCCCCCCCTCGATTTTTAATTTAGAGATGTAAGTTTGCCAGACCTATTTGCTAGCTTAAAATTCGGAACATCTATAGAAGGCCTTACCCTCTACGAATGTTTCCTCCCCCCCCTTCTACTTATTTAAGGGTGTGCCCCCTTATGATTCCCTTTAATTACTTCCCCCCCCCCAGTCACGAAGGAAACAAATATGTTTGTTTTCCAACACTAGTTCCAAGTAAATCAATATCTTTCACTCTTTTAAAACAGCCCTCTCCGTGTGTTTGTGGGTCTCTCTGCTTTTTTCTTTTCTGTTTATGCAGTTCCATCTGTCCGTCCGTGTATCATGTTCTCCTTATTTACTGCTAAATGGGGTTTTATTAGTATTTGCCAATGACTTTTAACTGTAATGCCGGTGACCAGGGTTAACGGTGACTCTCCTTCTTTGTTTTCTATATATATGCACACTGTAAGTTTAAAGTCCATGCTTGGCATACAGTAAATAAAAGCAAAAAAAAAAAAAAAAAAGAGAGAGAGAAAGCAGGTTCCACTCCTCCTGACAGAATTTTTATTCGGAGATTTTGCTGTTTGTCTGTTTCGGTGTGGGGGCGGAGGGGGTTAATTTTGGTTATTGTACATGTACTTTTTCCTCCTGGATATTTTTAACGTCTATTTTTCATTATTAGTATTTTTCCAGTTTCCTTTACTAGGAAGAAAGGGAGACGTATATTCCAACTTTTATGTTGCTGATCTAATGTAACATTCTGGAGGCATCACTGGGTTAATAAGAATTGAAACTTTCTAAGAGGGAGTTTGTATCCTTGGCTGCCCCCCACCCTCCCACTTTATGCATGGTTATGCTTGTGTTTCCGTGTGTACTGCCGGGGAAGGGAGGGGGGAAGGGAATAGATATTTTTTACAGTGGTGGCAAATTATGAAATCTATCGAGCCATTTTGTCCAGAAATAGTAACTATTTATTTACCATTTTTCATTCCACAAATACGCTGCTTATTTGTAATTTCAAACATTGAAGATTTTCTCTGAATTAATCTCTTTTTTTTTTTTTTCTCTTTATTTTTTTTTTTCCTCCTCCTTTTTTTCGGGGGGGGGGGGGGGGGATTTGTGATGCATTTCATAGCCCATTTAGCATTGTTGAGTTTTTGGAGCCCAGATTTATCATGGGTTCTAAAGACTGCTTAAATTGATCCATTTGAAATGGCCTTTTTATCTGAGCTCCTGTCAATTTCTGTTGGAGAGTGAAACTGCTATTCTGCTGGTAACAAACAAACAAAAAAAAAAAAAAAGGAAAACAAAATAGAAAAGAAAAAGAGATAGTGGAAGTGAGTTACATAAAATGTTCTGGAGAATCGTAAGTAATTATGTAAAATGGACGCTGACCAGTGGAGATCTCTCAACAATAACAATCACCTTTTTTAATAGAAAATTATTTATTTAATAGCAAGAGGCGACTTCTTAAAAACATGCATTAGGCCTACCTCTTAGCACAAAGAAGTCCATAATGCAATATTCCTAACCCACCTGGGACTGCCTAGGAGATTCTCCAAAACCTTCAAATCCTTTGAAATGTTTCTTAAAAATCCATTATTTTACAGCCAGAGAGAACTTTAGCTGCCAACAGGTTTTTCTGCTGTTGTCTGGGGCTTTTTTTTAGCTGTCCTTTAACTTACAACTCCCCAGTTTCAACAGAAGTGCCTCCTCACTGAACAAACTAAGTTAATTGAAATCCAAAGCAGCAGATCTATTCACTGGCACTACAACTACAGACACTACTTGCTCCATTTTATTACTAGCTTTATTTCCAGAACCAGAGCGAAACTTTTCAAGGCTTTATAATATCAGTGTGCCAAGAATTGGTGGCACATCTCTTAGCTGGGGAATGACGTTCACTGTTTCCTTACACCGCCCCCCCCCCTCATTTTTATTCAAGCTTCTAAATTAGTATTTTGTTGATAACTTCAGATGTGTTTATTGCTTCAAATGTCCTGTTAACTCTAGCAAAGTAGTTCTCCTCCTCCTAAAATTTGGATCTCAAGCTTTGAAAATCAGACTTGGGTGTAGAGGGGCTGCTGAAGTTATGGCAGAAACGTGGGGGTCTTAAAGGTGGAGTCGTTGATGCCTTGGGACGGTGGTCAGACTGGAGTGATGCAGCTGGAGCGTTAGCAGCCGTCCCTTTCCTGGGATGGGTGGGTTTTCAGGCACCTGTCATTTTCTTCTGAACCAGTGCAGGTGTCCGTTCCCCAACAGCCCAGGGCTTTTTTGTAGGAAAGGATGTGGACATGTCCTCAGGATTCTTATGTGTACAGTTAGCAGAAGCCCAGCCTCATTGTAACCTTTTTGAGAAACTTTAAAAATTACTACAAGAAACCTCTTGATTTTATGAAAACGCCAGGCAAGAAGAATGTGGTCAGAGAAAGAGCTGGAGAAACACTTTCCATTACCCAGTAAGATATTTTTATAATCTTAAAAACTTTTTTCACTAGGAGGATTTATTTTCCTTTGAACCCCAAGAATATTATAGGAAAAAAAAAAAAAAAAAGTTAGCCCTTTCAATAGCACAAAGTCTCTTTGCAATCTGGATACAGCAGCAAAGAGTAAAGTATGCCTAAGTAAACTTAAATCCAGCATTTGATGCTGTAGCTGGAACTCGGGGAGCACCAAACCTGTTGGCCAGGGGCTGTAGGACCGTGTTTGGCATAGCGCTTGCGCAGGGCGGTGCGGGGTGCCCTGGGTCCCCGTGCTGGCAGCCGGGGCAGCTGTGCGGAGCAGAGCTGGCAGTGCTCATTGGGTCACAGTGTGCTTTATTTTAGCGTTGGAGCAGACAGTTATCTAACACACCCACATGAGGAAGTGCTCTGGAGCAGTTATTTCATGCTTTGCCATGCCCTGTAGCTAGAGTAATTTTGGGCTGAATGGCGTGTGTATATGTCTCTTTCACTGCTGTGAAACGAAAAGCAATGCTGTTGGGTTTTTTTTGTGTATATGTTTTTGTGGTGGTTTGTGTTTTTGTGTGTTTTTGGTTTGTTTTTTTTTTTTTTAACAGGACCAAAAATGAGATGTAGGACAGTCAAATCCAAATGCCAAACAAATACTGAGTCAAATTAATTTTAATAGTGGAGGATTTTGCTTTTCTCTTAAAGGAGGAAAAAAAATCTCTCTTGTTTATTTTGATAAAGACAGTTGTAGCAATTTCCTGAGTTGGATCTATCATTATTATAAATATTATCCACAGTTTTCCTATTTTCACAATTTCTTCATAGGCCCAGCTTATTCACAAGGGAAAACAGCTGCAGAAAATTTTTAAAAATGTAATATTATTTCTATAAAACTTTGATGTAAATAGGAAACAGTGTCCCCTGTTAGAGATTTCTGTGGGATGGCTTACAAATCCCATACAAGAGAGATTACAGTCTTAGATAAATTGTTATTTAAATCATTTCAAGAAAACCCTGTTCATTTTTGCAGACCATATGAGGTTTTAAGCAGAATGATTTGAATAGGAGTTCTGTTTAGAAATTGATGGCATGCTGTGGCCTTACAGATTTCAGTTGGTTTCACTCCTGTCTCTTTTTATAGGACTTTTTTACACTGTGATCCGTATGGTAAAGAGCTTCTACTGAAAGAGATTCGTAAATGTTAATAGACAATTAAATACTAGAATTTAGCTTCAAGTTACTTAGATTACTTTTTTAAGGCAAAACATCTAGCAAATCCAAATCCTTTATAAATGTTTTGATTTATTTTTTAAATGAAACAATGCACTGGAAATAGTTATTTTTAAAGTATAACTTGTTCACTCTAGGGCCTGCAGTTCAAACTGTGCTGCCGAGGGAAAATGATGATGAATCAGAGTGAAATGGACTTCGCTGATCTTGTTAGTTTGGGCCAAGAAAATTCAAAAAGTAAACAAGCAGTATGAACTGTGAAAAATCACTTGGATTTTTCATAATCCATCTATGCCAGTAATCCAGGCTTCTCTTGGTAAAGAGTAGGGCTTGACTTTGCACCACCAGATTTTGAGATACTTCTGTAATATCTGTACAGCTTTAACTTGAGGAGATTTTCACAGCTATATCAAATTTTCAGTGAGAAGTGAATAAAGGCAATGGCTTTTTTCCAGGATGGTTTTTGCTTTGATGGTGTTGCCTATATTCCTGGTTATTATTTATCTTAAAAGTTAATATTTAGTTCTAACAGCGCTGAGCCAATTCTCCTTTAATAGGAAACTGGCATTTCAGAATGATTACTGGCTACGTCTTTCATGTTTTCATATATTTTTTTGTACTTAATCCTTCAGTGCTATCATGTACTATGACGGCGTTTTGACCGCCTGGTGCTGGCGGGAGTTCTGTTGCAGATGGGTCTTGTAAAATGGTCCCTGGAGGCACGGGGACATGTGCCACCTCCTTCTTCCCTAGCCACTGGGGCAGCCGGGGCTGCCGGTGCCGTGGGGCTGGTTGACACGCATCCCAGAGCTTTGCAAGAAGGACGAAGTTCAGATTTTATCATGTGCAGTGAAGACTGAGTATCTTGAAGTAGTTAAAAATACAGGAGTGGGAAATCGGGCTAATGGGATAAAGCTGTCTTTAAAGAAAAAACCTATGGTTCCTCTTGACAGCTGGGGTTTGGCTTAGGTGAAGCGAGCGTGGAGGGTCCCAGCCTGTTTGTGATGGGGCAGATGTTCATCTCTCTGAACGGCGAGCCGCTGCCCGAGGTGGCACCAGGTGGCACTACGGGAGGTAAGGGCATGGACTGCGCCAGCACAAAGGCTGAAATCCTTTCATGCCAAGAATTGATCTCTTCCCATCAGCCACAACCGGCCCCGCCAGCCCCATGGAGGGCACATTTGCAGCCTGTGCTGTACTTGTTCTCAGGTACTGTTCCTCAGCGTCTTTTGTGAACGATAGATATTCTAACAGAAACCAATCCTACCTAATTCAAACAGTGGCAGGGTCTTTAGGACTTCGCTCTTCAAATGCCTCATGTCACACGCCTTTCCTTGTGCTTTTCTGAAGTGGACACAGACCCCTAGGTAACACGTTATGTCCAGTTTGCACAAATGTAAATGACAGTACAAAGGGTGAACCAGAACCTGTGTGGTCTTCCTGAATGTTTGAGGTGGTGTCAGAGTGGTGGTTGTACAAGTCTGTCTTAAAAACAGTTGGTAACTGCAGCAAAGAGGAGAGGAAACCTGAATGGGCAATGGTTCCGACCTCCGCAGAGCCCCTGTAGGAAATCCTTTGCAGGTCAGGAGTGGTGCCATTCTGTAAATTACACCTCTAAGTGACCTCTTAACGTTACACTTCCATAGCAAATTTATCTTGGGATTGCGGTAGGGCTAAAAATGCCGGTATAGTGTGCCATTTTGTTCTGAGGTAGATGCAGCGCAGAGATTACAGACGGTTTGTTATGTTGTGTTGTTTGGGGTTTTCTTCCCCAAGTAGAAAACAAGCTTTCTAATATCTTGCTTCTAAAATCATCAATAGCTGGAAATGCGATCAGTCCCTTAAGGGATTTTCCCTTGACTGGGAAAGTTGCCTTATGGACTTCAGAGTTGTCCTTTCAGCTGGCTGAAAGTTAATTATTGATTTCTCTTTCCTCCGTAGAGATCCGTATGCCTTTTCTTTCTGGCTAGAAATTTAGTGGTCACAGTGCAGGAATTTGAGAGCAATCGTCGTGTGGCAACACAAGATTTCATGGGCAGGATGGCAGGCACGGGTAAGGTGGAGGTTGATATGGCGAGAAAGGGAAGGAAGACAACTCGGTAAAAGCTTACGTCCACTGTTGTTTTATGTGGGGTGGATGTGGAGCCTTATTCTCCATGGCTTTGGCTCCTCAGCTCCTGGCAATTTGATAGCTAAGTGAGTCACAGACATTAGTGACAGAGAGGAATGCTGAGAATAAAAACAAAACAACAAAATCCCAACCAAAAAATCTCATTGTTTAGGCACAAACACCAGAAAACCATGTTTAATTGCTGATGTGCTCCCTCTGCTGGTCCTCTAGAACTAACAAATGCTATTCCCAGGAGGCCGGGCCACACCCTCTGGGACACTGCCTTACAAAAACGGTGTCCAAATGAATGGCTTTGAGCTCTTTTGCAACGAGCACTATTAACAGGAAAAGAAGTCTTCTGACAAAGTATGTTAAAGCCTTACACACCAGGCATGACTGCTGAGAAAGGTCATGAAATGGCCAATCCTGTAATTCAGCCTTTTTTGCTTTGTTTCCAGACTTAGTTACATTTGATAGGCATTTCTTTTTCTATCATTTCCCAGAGTTTCTATTTTCCATTTTGCTGCTGCTGCTTCTAGGATTTTTCCCATCCGAAGGAGGTTGGTTTTTTTTTTTTTTTTTTAAATGGTCTCATCGGTGCTTTTAGTTTCAATTTTAGTGCACGTAGTATCTGAAGAAGCCCTCATGTAGCTTAGGCTTCAGCAGCTTCCAATTCTTTCTGTCACTGTCAGTTAAAACTGCTTGTCAGCTTGATACTGTTGTGCCCACTTCATCCTGTCCTTTGGCTTGAATACTGGCTGTTTTTTCAGGATACTCTTGAACATCCTTCCTCGTGATGAATCTGTGTTTCTTTTCCAAACATAGACTGAATTGTTTAATATGTTCCCTACACAGCACATTTCTCCAGTAGATAAGTTTTTAAAATCCAGCATTTTGTATTTTCACGCTATGAAAGTACAATATCTAAGTAAGTACACTGTCTAAGAAAATGTTTAAGTCCTGGGTGAGACCAAGTATTGGAGAAAAAAGTGAAGAAAGCTTTGTTAGTTCCCGTATAATATTTGGAATGTGTGGAAGATGTCTGACATGGTAATTATGTAATGAAAGATTGTCCTGTATTTCCTGCATTTTCCACCTACATGGACTGTCATGATGAAGAGCCTCGTCTTGCAGCCGTTGACACATCAGTGGGAATCAGCTGTGCGGAGCTGTTGCAGGACTGGGCTCAAGTTTTCCATGTAGAGCAGTGAAAAGTTTCCTTTCTGCAAGTCTCATGCTTCCCATCTAGGTGACTGCTTATTAAATCTTTATCCAGTAGGGACAATAAACCAAACAGCCTGGTGGGTAGCTAATTGGCTGGAGTGACTCAAGCCACATATAAATCTCATTTGTACTCAGTACATTGACTCTCTCTGGCCTCATCGCTCTCTCCAGTATTCGTTTATTTTGAGGCAGCTAGAATATAATGTGAAGACAATAATCCCTGGTTCTTCTTTTGCAAAGTCTCAGAGGATGCTTGTAGGATGATTCTCCATTATTTCCCTTTCATAGGCCCTGCAGTTTAGGAAGGAACCCATCCTCCTGAAACACAGTGCAGGGGACTGGCCCCCGTGTGGGCAGTCACGGCAGAGGCATCAGGAAACCAGTATGGCACTGAGACCGCATCGCCCTCCTGTCACCGCATCCCTGGATGAGAGAAATCGTGGCAGGGGTTGGTATCTCTGTGATAGCTTGCCCTCCTGCTGTACCTGCTTTGGGGATAAATAGAGAATTCAGCGCCTGGGGCTACCAATCTGGCACCTTTTGCTGGTGCTAAACTAATACAAGTGATTAGAAGCGACACGAGTTCCCAGCGAAGGCTCAGCCTGTCCTGGCTCATGGGCGGACCGTTTGAAGCCCAAGCCGTGTTTTGTAATTTCCAGCATTTCATAAAAATGCTGCTTTTACTTTCCTCTCCAAGCCACGGCCAAGTTTTGAAAGCTTCAAAGCTTGCTCCAGTTGGATAGAAAAAGTGTGTTTTTAAGATAGTAACATTTCCTAAATGAGCTGGTTCTTTCTGAGCTATATCAAGTTAAAATAATTTATTCACTAAGTTAGTCAGACTCAGCCTGAATCATTTCACTGCTGTGAAAGCAGCTGCTCCTGAATGAGGGTAAAAGCCAGTTGTGCTTTTGCAGTACGTTCTGCTATGCTGTACTTTGTGCCGGACAAGAGAAAGCTCAGCTTTCTTCCCTGGTGTTGGGCATTTCTGGATTCTGGAATTAATTTTCTTTTTCTGCTCATCTCTAAGTCCCTTTTTACGGGGATCAGGATTCCATTCAAAGCCTTTATATTTGTTTAGACAAGTTGTGTGGTGGTGGGTTTTTTTGGTTTTTGTTTTTTGTTTTTTTTTTTTTTTTAAACTTGTGTACAGAGATCTTAAATATTTTTGTCTGCACAGAGCCATGGTGTGGTATCAGAAGTTGTAACCAGACTGCAGTGCAGTCACTGCCGTGATAAGTATTGGTAAGGATAACCCACTCAGTAGGGAAGCAGGATTTGTAGTTTGTTTCTAGTTGTCTGTGTAACTTTTTCTCAGTGTCTCAGTTACTTGTCTTCAAGACAGGGTTAATGATGTTTATAATTTTCTGAGAGCAGTTGGGAGAGGGTTAGTTATAGCCATATTAGCTAATTTTGTCTTTCCCTCTCAAATTTGTGCCTCGTTATCACCATAAAAGTACATCGCAACCTCTTTCTTTACTCTAATGGGTTTGCTTTAGCCTCCCAATGAAGTTTTTGAATACTTGTGGTCTTTCTCTGGCATGTCAGAATAGAACTAACACCTGAGGTCTTGGTTTTGGGGTGGGTTTTTTTTGGAGGAAGTTTTCACCTCATGGAGATTTAAGAGCTAGCATTTACTTAGGTAGTTTAGATGGCAGTAACTGTTCTGCCCTAATCGTGCAGTCTGTACTATGTTGCATCTCAGGTGATTTTTGCATATGTTTTGAGCCAGGTGTTTTCACTGCATTCAGCCCTAGGCTGTCTTGACCAAACTGCTATTAGTAATGGAGCTAGCTCAGTTAAAGCTGTCTCTATGGGGGGGCGAGAGCCCTCTTGTCTAGATCACATCCGTATCCAGCCCTGTGATAATTTAATCTGCTACCAAAAGCAATTTAATTTTCATTCCCCATGTTTTTCAGGTGAAAAAAAAAAAAAAAAAAGGAAAACAAAAAGGAAGGAGCTAAAATGAACTTTTCCGGAGTTCGCTGGTTAAGACTGGTTGTGCAGGAACACAGTTTAGTTGTCTGTAAGCTTTTTAAAGAGTTATTAAAATCTGGTTGGGTAATGTTACTATGGAACATTGGCTTCAATGTGGTAGAAGGATACAAATGGAGCATTTAGGAGAGAGGTTTGGGAAGAATGTGAGCAGCTAGAAGAAATAAAAGCTGAGATGCAGGCAGGGGGCAGAGCTGTTCAAAGAAAATGAGGACAAAAAGTCTGAACTTCATGTAAAAAGAGGGACTAACTTGGTCCCACTGGCAGAAGAGGGAGAAAATTTTAGCAGCACGATCCTGTGTGAGTGGGACCAGAGTCAGGTGGGATAAGGCCACAGCCCTTTCCTTTTCCCTGATGAGCAGTGAGCTGGAATAATCATCATACAGTAATCATCTTCAGAGGACTGTGCTCTTGGGATAAGAAGTTCCACATGAAATCTCTGAATGTCTGTGTCTCTGCTAAAATGTTTATGGGTCATATTTTACCCTAAGTTATGTTTGTATAAAAGTGGATCAATTCCATGAAATTAAGAGTCAACATTGAACTTAGAGCTGAATTTAGCTTTGTATTTCTAGCCTACTGGCTGCAGCTGGCGTATGTGTGAAGCAGTAAAGACGATACATGGTACTCCACAAATGATTTGTGACCAGGAGACAATTTTCTTTAGGACAGTGCTGCTGAATTTGACCTCATTTTTGCTGTGTTAGATACTATCTCCCTTGTGGCAGCCTACATAGATGTGTTAATAAGATCCTTACCACATCTCACCTTGAAATCCAAGCTTATGGAGTTGATGAAAAGGCTTGCTTTTAGGAGGTGGTGGTGGTTATTCTCATAATGCCCAGGAAAAGCCTGTGAAGGATTTAACATCTGAAAAGATACCTTGTTGTTGTTGTTGCTCCTTGTATGCAAAGGTTTAATTCTGAGACCTTGTGTGATTTTGTTGTTGTTGTTTTATTTTTGTCTTGCTTTGCTTTGTTCTCATTACCCAAAAAAGAGAGGCACCAGTTCTGTCTAAGTCTTTCCTAGGCTTTTTTAGATAAAGGAGTGACACACGTTCTTCAAAACAGAGAGCAGTTATCAGCTGAGTTCAGCTGGAGAAGGGAATGCTCACAAAAGGTTCCAGGACAGTTTAGCCAGAGATAGCTGCTGTTATGAATAAATAGCACTTTGCATTTCTGAAGAAACTTATTCAAATATTTCACAGCATTTAACGAAAGTAGTTAATTTAGTTTTGCTTAACTCCAGCAGCTGAATCAACATTATTATTTCCATTTTTTAATCAGGAACAATCGAGGCACAGAGAGGAAGAGGAAGTGGTGCCTTTCTGTTTTTTCTTCTTCAATGTATTGTACATGCAGATGGGACTTGGAAAAGTAAAGACCATGTTCCATGGACAAAGGAAGCTCAGATGATTCTTGGCTATTTTAAAGACTGTTAGGCTCTTTTTACACCATTATGGTCTTGTAACACACATGCTACTTCTTTGCCATTAAAGTCTTATTTCTACTTTCAGAATGAGTACGAAGACCGTACAGTAACTGAAAATTGAGGCCAAACTCATTTAACATACCAGCACGTTAAGTCTTATGTTTAATAGCAGAATTAAGAAAAAAAGCTTTTTGGTGATTTGTTTGCTTATTATTTATAATTACTCTCTTAACTCAGTTAATATACTTCAAAGACTTGTAAGGAACAATTTTTTTATTTTTTTTTTTCCCCAATTGGGTTCCCCATAGCTGGATATGTCCCAAAGAGCTCCAGTGTTAGCTTTGTCCAAGAAGTAGATGTTCGAAAACTAGATCAGTCTGTCACCTCTTTTTTTGTACAGTAATAATCATAGGGGAAGATTATATGTGGCTGAAATACATAGTGGTGTTGCTGACTTCAGGAAATAGTCATCAAAAGAAGACTGAAACTCCCTGTCATGTGTAAAGACAAAAGTACCTTCAGACAGTTATGTTATTCTGGACTTCTTGTACGTATAACTGCTTGTATGTGCAGCTGCTGTTAACCTCTACGAGAGCTGCAATTCGTAGAGGAGAAAGTAGCCCGTAAGGGTTCTTTGGACGCAAGCATTTCGAGAGGTTTGTTGCTTGTCTGTTTAAACTGTCAGTGGAGACAGAGCACATGCCAGTAGTAGAGGGAGCTTGCAAGTACTGGATTTGGGCCGAGCACAATTTTTTTATTTGCTTTAAAAAAAATAAAATTATCTCTGTGCTTCATTAGAATCTTTTGAGAAATACCAATCCCAGTTTTGGATTAGTATTGAATTGAGTCAGTATTGCTGCTGAGGCATCTGTCGGAGAATGAACATTAGGAGGGACAGAGTTGTTCGTACATTCAACCTGAAAACTGTACAATGAATAACTTCATTTATGTTTCTGTTACCTGAGGATGAGATTCAGATCTCAGTTCTTGAAACTTGCAAACAAGTTTTGGGTTTGTACTGCTTTCTAATATCTTTTCACTTCCCCAGAGCCAGTTTTAATGTCTGTTGAAGACCAGATTGGAAGGACAGCAACAGAAAGTTTTATTAGCCAGCACAATTAATACTTTCTTCTTTGAGAGCCAAATTCATCTATTGTAGTATGTTTACAAAAAAGAGGCTGGAATGCGCAGTAAGTTTTCCCCTTTATCAGAGACATATGGACTCACCGTCACTGGATATATTTGTGAGACGCTGTAACAAAGAACACTCCTCAGGCATGCCTTGCATTTCAAGGGTTGAATGGCAAACTGGATGAATGTCCCTTCTAGGAAATGGATGAACCAGCTTTTTCATATGCGATTTCCAATTTTGGTAATCCCTGAGAAGCTTTTAAAAGCCAGGATGGAGTCTGTAAAACCCTATCTTATTAACCTCCAGAAAGACACAAGGGGGTTTGGATCGCAAGGCTGGTCTGGGTGCCAAGTGCACCTCTTAACTACTCTCAGACTGTCTGAGCCTGCTGTAGCTT
The DNA here is from genome assembly GCF_023634085.1 of Falco cherrug. NCBI lineage: Eukaryota > Metazoa > Chordata > Aves > Falconiformes > Falconidae > Falco > Falco cherrug. Next base: position 5,973,517 of record NC_073701.1, read on the forward strand.
TGGTAGACACAATACAATAAGGTTCATGAAGTAGATTAATACAGTAGGTGAAGAGACCATGTTTACTGGGAGACTTCCTACCTGAGAAAGGCAAATCAAGCTTCTCTGTACAGGAAAGCCAATAAATGTCTTTCCCTCCCTCCATACTTCCTAAGCAGACATTTTTCCCCTGTTCCCCTTTCACATATACTTAATGACCTGTTCCGTAGATTGAATGATCTCTGAGATTTGTTTGTCTCTGCTGATAAGCATTGGTCCTATGATAGATCCTCAAGTCAATTGTACTCGAGTCCTCTTACTTTTAGAACACTTGTGTCCACTTTATGTGCTAAACTCAGACATAGGGAAATTCGACAGAGGTTCCCCGTTACATAGTTGCCTCTACATGGTATTGTGGTAATAAAAACTGGCAGCTTTTTTCTCTCATTAAGCATCTCCACTGTTAAGCATTTACATAAATAAATGAGCTTCTGGGTTTGTTTTTTAATTTACTGAGGTACAACTTTTGCTATATATAATTAGGACACATGGAATCTTCAGAACTCCAAAGGAGTGCTTTGTAGGACATGCCACTTTTCCTTCTGGGTGCTGTGAACCATTATATATCTATATGAGTTTTGGGGAACATTTATGTAGGCATTAAGTCAGCAAATCTAGTGGATGCTTACTTCTTAACCATTTTATTGAACTTGCATCTGTGGCCCTTCCTTTGGTTTTGATGGGGATCACTGATATATTTAGGGAGAAATTCTCCTTGGCCCCTCCTTTTTCCCTAAATTTTGAATGTATGTAGAGATCAGTGAGGTGGAAGCACAGTGGGGAGCCTGGAATCTGGAAGAATGACTGGGCGGGGATTTCTCCGAGCTTTCTGGGAAGCCTGCATAAATGAGCTGAACTTCTGGCTAGAATTCTGTTAACCAGCATTGGTGAGTCTCCCTGCCTTGTCAGAGACAATCTTCCTTCCCCTCGGAGCACTTCTTTGAGGAAAAGCCAGGAAGGAAGTAATTCTGTGTGATTTGAGAAAGACTTTTAATGGTCTGTGCTCTATTTTTTAGGAAATACGCAGGCAAGAGCCCACTTTGTCATATGCATGAAGCTGTAAAGCTTCAACTCTTCATTGCTCTTTGCTTATTTTATAAAGCTTTTACTTTTTTCTATCTTTACTCTCAACACCTGTATATTTAACCTTAACAAAAGAAGCATATTAAGCTGAGCAAATGGAGTGGTGTTCAATTTGCTTACTTATTTTCTGCCTGAGCAGGTCACGTACCCGCTCCTTGTGGAGAAGGGCCATATGCCCTGGTTCCTCCTCTGCAGCGTGACCGGATCGGTTGTGTGTGCACAGCAAAACGAAGCTGGGCAGAATTCGGTCAAGGTGCGCCAAGATCACCGCTTCTGTGCGATAAAACTGTACTAATGTCCATGCTCAGGAGCTGCAAAGCTTCTTGGAATCACTGGATTTACTTTGAATGCAGCATAACTAATTTGGATGTTTGAAGCATGCCTGATGTCCCAAAGTTTCTTGGCTGCATTCAGGTAGTTCTCTTAGTAGCTGTGCTGGGTTTGTGTGGGGGTAGGTCCTTCCGGATGAGCATCAGCAGAAGATGGTCATGAGTGAGATAAAGTCAAGCATCCTGAGTAGTCTTCAAACACCGATTTTTATTTTATTTTATTTTAATTCGGGTATCTATTTATAATGACATTAAATAAGGCATGTGTAAGAAGAGAAGATGTGACAAATGTAAATCAGAGGACATTTTGGGTCTGCTGCAGACCTTCTTACTGCTCTGGGTACTTCAGTTCTATCTCTCTGCTCTGCTGTTCCCTAGCAGTAGAATGGAGTGATGAGAGGAACTTCTGCCTGCCTTGAAGCTTAATGAATGTTTTGTGAAGTGCTCAGAAACGTTGAGGTGAAAAAGGCTGGGGATGAAACAGTGATTCTTGCCGCATTTACCTTCTCTTGATATGAGAGGAGTGAGCAGAAAATGCACACACTTGTGTTTACTGTGAGAAATGAAGATGTGTTCATTTCAAAAAGTTTCCCAATAAGGTAGTCTTTTATGCCGTCTGGAAGTTTCTCCAGAAAACTGTCTTGCAAAGCTTTAATCCTTTCCCTCCTGATCGTGTTTTGCCTGATCATGTCATCAGTGGAAGAATACAGAAGGGAAACAAAGAGTAGTAGTGCTGAAAGGCAAATTTTTATGCTTCTAAACCTTGTATCCTCCTGATGTCAGTGGAAGCTTTAATTCCAGTAGAGGGTTGCAGTTCATTCTCAGAGGTGCAGAGGGTGAGCAGAGGTGGGTATTTGGGTAGAGAGGAAAATGACCATCAAGTGTCCGCCTGGGTTCTGCAAAGGACTGACAGACTTACAGTTGGGAGGCTAATTCCCCGGTGACGGAGGAATACGGCTTTGGCATGATGAGGGATGCTGGTGTGTTGTTTATATCTTAACCCCAGCAGAGAGAAGCAGTCAGGACAGGATTTCAAAGTAGGATAGAGGTGAATATAAATTAGATGGAAACTATGAGTGAAAAAGAGAAAGGTGCAGTTTGACAGCAGTAACTGTCTAGATGTCTGTGTTCTGGAGTTTGTAGCGGAGCCCAGTCTCACCAACAGCATTGCTGCGTGTAGTGTGCTCAGAGTAAATAGAATCCATGAATACTTTTGTAGAGAGCGAGGATATTATCTTGCTTGTGAAGTTGGACCTGTTGTGACTCTTGGCTCTGCCATTTCTTTCCTTACCTTATTGGTGGGCTAAAGTTGATGTTGCTTAGCCCAGATTCACATACATGAATATGCTTTCATCTCTTTCTCTGTTGCTTTGTTTATCTGTCTCTGTCTATCTCTCTGTGCGCCTGCTGCTTGTCTGCCTGCCAGTTTTTTGTCTCTATCACTTCATCATTGAACCCATCTGTGTAGAAAATGGGATATTTGGCTGTCTTGTATTTTTTTTTTATTATTATTTTTTTTATTTGTGTCATTTTGTTCCCTCAGACTTACGAGGATAAAACTCGCACTCCTGGGGGTGCCAGGCATTTCAGATCTTGCATTTAGGAGGAGCCGTGATGCTTTTTGCGTCTGTTTGTCTGTCCATCTGTCTGCTGGTCTATAATAAGCTGTGTAGCGAGACAGCAGCTTACTATCTGTGTGTGTGAAATTAGCTAATTGGTGTTAGCAGCAATATTTTCACATGTTTTATAAGCAAAGTGCAGCAAGGTATATAAATGTAGATATGATCCAGACACACACACATACACACACACACGCGCGCGCACGCAAGCCTGTCGCTGCTCATGCATAGACGCTCAGAAGTAATTAATGTTAATAAGATTTTAATGTGCTTGTGAGATCATAATGAGGAGAAATGAATGCTCTGATTAGAAAAAGGTAACTGTGTGTGTGTTTTGGCTTAGAACAAGATTTCCCCTCTTTTTTTATAAATCACAATTTCAGAACTTGTTTGTGATTGCATCAGTCGCTTTTTATTTTCAAATTAGAGGTCTGTTTAGCCATTTGAATGATTAGCCAAATAAATGGGTAAAACCCTGATCATAAGGAATGGCGCAGATTTTTTTTTTTTCCTCCCCCCTCTTAGAAAGCAATGCTACTGCATGACAGGGCTGGGCAGCCTCATCCTTCTAGCATTACATTTTTTTTGATGCTGCTTTTAAAGTCTCATCAGAAGCTGCTCTCGGAGACAGTGCTCATTTTTTACAAATAGAGATGTTTATCTATAGGTGTCTGCAATGCATAATCAACCACTGAAACTATTGTGCCAAGGCACATTCCTCTTCATCAGTTATGATGAATCCTCAGAGTCCAGATGATCACATGATACCTTGATAATATTTTGAAATAATTAGTTTAAGAAAGCAGAACTGTATACATGTATTTTTTTCTTTTAATCAGCTGGTGTCGGAATAAGAGAGATGGGAAAGTGTTTGCAGGAAGTATTTTATAAGCTAAGATGTTTTTTCACCCTGGATGCTGTGTAGTCACCAGACCCCAGGCTGGCGAAAATCCAGCTGGACACTAGGGGTCCTTCTCTCCAGCAAATCAGTGAAAATATTGTCCAGAGGGCTTTACTTTCATTTGCATACTTATTATTGTTATTATTTTGAGTATTAAAATTTAAAAAAATATTAAAAAAATCTTGGTTGGTAGCGCTACACAAATCACTTTGGGATTTGGATATTTTTTTCTATTGACACTGAGAGGTTAAATATTCTGTTTTAAAAACATCTAGAACTGAAAATGCAAGTTTAAAAGGTCCATGCTCTGATGCATCCCATGTTGCATACTATCCACTTCTTTAGTTTAGTGGCACCTGGCTTGACTTGTGTTTTAAAGTGTTAAATCTACATTTGAATTTGTGGAATATGGTTCATTTCCAGAAAGTGCTGAGGTGCCACAACAGTGGTTGCAATGAGAGATGTTAGAGCATGGTGATAAGATTGTAATTTCCAAATTGTGCTGAAGAAAATCCATTGTCGTTAGATACAGCTTCGACATGACTTGAAGTCTCTATAAAGATGATGATGTGACAGTTCGTTTATAATGAATGAATTTATTTTGGGGAAGGGAAACATCAGACATTATGTATATTTGTTTATTCCTCTAAACACTCCTTTCAGTGAGCTGCAATACAGTGGAGCCTCTAACCCGATCATTCAGATAGCTCAATCAATGAACTTAATACAGAAACTTTCATTTCCTGAGGTACCTTGGGATATCATCTGTACATGTGTGTGCTTGAGTGTGCCTGTGTGAGTGTACTGTGTGAGATACAAAGCATCCCTGAAAACTGAGCATCCATGCAGCAAGGCCAGAACAAAGTATTGCCCAACTGTTGCCACCATCCAGGTAAGTTTTAATGACCCTGAATGGAACAAGAACACCTTTACTTCTCCTAAGTGCTTATGATTTGAGAAGGGCTTTAAATATTGACTTAAATAAAATGTTAGTCTGAGCTCTCACTCTAAGGAAGCAACTAATTTTCTTTAAAAATAATTGATCCTTTCTATAGGTAATTTCATTAGAATCTTGAGAAATATCAATCCCAGTTTAGGATTAGTATTGAATTGAGTTAGTATTGAATTAATGGAAGATGATTCATTCCAGAAAGTGCTGAGGTACCACAGTAGTGGTTGCGATGAGAGACGTTAGAACATGGAGATGATTGCCATTGCCAAATCACGATGAACAAAAGCAGTGTCAGTAGATCCAGCTTTGAGATGAAGTCTCTAGAGAAGATGATGTGACAGTTCAAATCCCACTTTGGGATTAGTATCCTCTTGCATTTTTTTCATTGCCTGTTTCTGCTTGTTTCCTGTACGTTAACATGCCAGTTCCCAATACTGGTTTCCACAAAGTCAAAGAGTGAGAGTAGGCTCAAGGTAATGGTGAATTCCAGTAAGTAAACCCACTGAATTTTCGTCTTGGAGCAGGAAGCAGCTAAGCAGTGCAAGGACTTTCTCTTTAGTTTTTTCTGTTTTCTAAGTGGAAAATGTTGAAGAAAACATTCAGTTTGATGTTGTCAACATCAGAGATGAAGTAGGCAAGCTCCCTTCAGCTATAGGCTGAAAACTCCTTAAGGCTTGGAGAGCTCGGGAAGAGCTGAGGCAAACTGGCTAAATGCATGAAGTCAGTATGCGAAAATGAGTTGTGCTGAATCCTTGGGGGACTGCTTTAATTCAAGAGTAAATTAGTCTTAGACCAATGTAGCTTAACTGAATAAGGAGCTACAGGGAGCTTTGCTGTTGAATTAGAGCATCTACTCACAGCTTCGAGACAATTAAATCGGTGCATATTGGTGTCAGACCTTTAGTTGATTTGCCTTAACTTTCTCAATGTTCCCATGCAAACTTGGCTTAAGAGATAGATAAAACTGTCCCAAGCAATTCATGCTGTACTGGGGATGCAGAACAAAACAAATTTCAATAGCTTCTTTGCTCTAAGGAAAAATACAGTCACACCAACCATTACACTGCTCGTGACAGAGCAGCACTGGTTGCCCTGCCTCTCCTTGGACACTGTTGTTTTCCTGTGCAGTTGTTGGAGGATCCGCATATACTGAAGATGTCTTTCTGTTAGTCAGTTCGTACACACACAAGCTCCAGTATTTGAAGCATACCAGGAATGAAGGCTAGCAAAGGTAGACCTGCCATCTATTTGCAATGACTTCTAGAATTACTACAAGAAAAGCAAGTGTATTGACAAGTAGCTGTGTTACTTACATTTGGCTACTCTGGTGCAGAGTTATTTCAAAGATGAGAAAGAGAGTTTTGGGGTGAGTTTTTGTTGTTCTCATGGCAGAACAGAGTATGGTGGGAGTGTAGTAATGACGAGCTACAGTGAGAGAAACTAATTTTCTCTTAAAGAGGTCTATGCACAGTGTGAAAATAGAGGCTTGTAATTGTATGTTGAGATTGTGCTCTGAAGAATGTTTTAGAGTACGTTTGCCAGCCTTATGCATATTACACCTGTTTGTAATTTGACTTTGTTCCTAACATATAAGGTTAAAATGCTATGAATTCATAAAGTTCATAACTGACAAACTGATTGTGAGTTAGTCAATAAACTCGCCACACTAAGAAATGTTAGATTTGCACAGTAATTATCCTTTGCATAAAGAAGGATTTTAAAAATATATGTAGGTTCTAGTTCCATCAAGCTGGTAGAGAAAGTAAACAACCGACCTGAAAGCTTCACTGGAGATACTTCCCTGCTAGCCCCAAAGAGGGGGCGTTTGTTCAAGTGTGCTAACTGGTCTCAGGTTTGTGCATATGATCTGGAGACAGAAAGCATACATCCTAAAGACTGAAGCTTTGACAGAACTGATTATCTTGTCTTACCCAATTCTGTATTTATGTTTCTGAATAAGCAGCTACTCTTTCCAGAGTGCTTAAAGCCCAGAAGCACCTGATGAAGCTGCTGGATGCAAATATCTTCTAGTAGCATACGGATTTAGAAGTACAATTTTAGATACTAGTTTTGAAAATTTTGGCCAGAAGGCTCTTGGGTCTAGATGAACTTAGCAAATCCAGTTAACTGGCACGAAATTTCTGTTTAAAGTGTTGCTTTAAAAAGTTGTATAATTGCAGTGTATGGTATTTACATGAAAGTAAAAAATACAGGTATTTGTAGGAAGACACGAACTGTTGAAGAAATAGTTATTCACATAGTTTAGTCATCTCTGCTTCCGAAAGTGTCAAAAACTTCTGAGGCAGTAAAGGAAAACCTTCTCATGAGCAAGTATGGAAAATCCTAGCAGTGGAGGAACTTCCTGCCTTGCTCTGTCATGGGGTAATTGGCCAAGTCTTTGAACAATGTAGGTGTAGGCTTTCTGCTCGATTGGGGTTCTGTTTTTCTTAGTAATAGTAATGGGTATTCAAACTAGCCATATGGAAGTTGGTTTTTCTTCCTTTTTTCACGAGCTTTTGGTCTCAGCATTACTTTGCTGCGGATGTCACGCGATCTACAGGTTGATTCACACATAAAAGGAAATGGCTTAATTTTTCTGAAGTTTTGTGTGTGAATAATGGGAAATATGTTCGGATATTTGAGGCTTCACGTAACGTAGAAGCAGACAGCACTGAATAACCAGATGGAGTCAGAACCATGAATCACTGTAGCATGAACTTGCTTCCTGGTATCTCAGTTTTGTTATCTGGTGGACACGTGTGTCCTGTCATTAGCAGAATTCCAGTGGCTTCAGGGTTAGCTGCAGTCACCACAGAAGTACACAAAATAGTTTCTATATGTGCTAACTCCTACACTTACGCCTATGTTTACAAGTGGTGCATTTGGAAAGACTCTAAATGTGTAAGAAATGTTTGAATAATGAGTTTGGGTAGTGGTTCGATTTCTTTGGAAAATGTGAAAACTTAATCTTGTTCTTATTCCCCAAAGCGTCCTGCCACTGATGCTGGTAGGAGTAGGCTTTGTTACCTATGCCTGCATTAATAATTAAAGAAAAATTGCAAACATCCTGTGTTCCCTGAAGCAAGGCTTTATGTATCTATTGCCTCAATTTACCTATATAGGATTGATATTTTATACCCCCCCTGTGAGGCAGGTGGGATTTAATTGATGGGAACAGCCTTTGTGTTGTTTTACATGAACGCCTTTCACATCTGCTGGGCGCTGTGATGTTCAGGACTCACTCGGTTGGTCGATCCCTGCATTATACTTTTCAGCCGCGCTGTTTGCAGTTCACGTGTTGGCAAAGGCAACGTGGCAGCATCTCTTCTGCTGTGGGACTCCATACTCGAGATGCGCAGGACCACCCTGCTGGCCAGCTGTGTCTTCTGCCTGGGATCTGTGGTAGAGATCATGGTGCTTAGCAGTGGCTGCAGGGCTTTATGCCTCCAAGTGAGGTCCTGAGCTCAAGGATATCTGCCAGCAAGGCATTTTATCTGGAGTGACAGCCCAGGTAACGTGAACTGCTGTGTGGAGTCTTATGCATTGGGCCAGCTGAGGTGCCTGGCTTCTAGGCAGGCAAAACCCGATGAAATCTGACTTGGGAAATAGTATCTGCAGTCGTCTTTTGCGGTACTTGCTACAGACCGGAGTAATCCGAGCCACTTGGATAGCAAGAAGCTCCCAGCCCTGCCTGTGTGGAGGTTCTTACCTGACCGCACGATAGATAAACATCCTTCCTCTGATAATTGCTCTGATCACGAGCAGCGCTTCAGGCGAGTCGTGTGGCGGGTGGTAACTTGTTTCTGTTGGTGGTTGTAACCCAGCCTGCTCTGCTCCCGGCAGCTGCCGCCGCCGAAATACCGTGTCGGGATCTGCACTTTCGCTTCCAGACGGGGGAGGAGGACCAAGGCAACATGGGGCAGGGATCATGGGGAAGGTGAGCAGGAGTGGGACAGAGGGGGGAGAGGATACAGTTGGACCCTGGCTTTGTGGAGGTGAGTCAAGCGGAGAGGGAACGAAGCAAGGACGAGTGCCTGGGGGTTAGCCATGACAGAAGGTGTGGACGGTGAATTGTATAAATAGGTGGTTTAAGTGGAAGCTGCGTTAGAAGGTGGGGTGATGGACAGGTCTGTATTGAAGGGAAAGAAGAAACAGCACAGACATGCCTCCACCTGCACAGCCTTGGGGTTCACGACAGACCTGGGCAATGTCATTGCCAGTGAGTTGGTGCCATAAAAAACTTGATTGCTTTTGGGAAAGTTTGTAAACATGAAAAATTTGAGGCCCACTCATTTGATTTTCTGCTCTCTTAATACAGCAATCCAGTCTCGATGAATGTGTTTTTAACAAAATTATGCTTAAATACTCTGCCCTGGTGCAGTTGATTTCCAGCACTACCTTTGCTGCTGCTTTCAAGGTGTTTCCTACCTTTTATTCCTTTTTCTTTTCCTGATAGTGAGCAGATGACACAAAAAACCTGTTAAATTCTCTGCTGTCACTTTGCTGTGACTTGTTGCTGGCATCAGACTGGTTGAAAGACCTAGCAGGTACTGGCTTCTATTCTAAAGACTCTCTGTTAGTATCTGGGCATGATGGATTTATTTGTAAGCATCTAATGCATACTGAAACCTAAAGAATGGACAGTTCTGGTGTAATGAGACTATCTTGGAGGATTTTAAGAGACACTCTCACTTACTTCTGGCCTAGGTTACTTGTGTAAACACATACCTTGCTGAAATCCAAGCTCAAAGATGGTCCCTTTCTGGGCTGAAATTTTCTTAAGATACATGGTCAGTTTGCATTGCCTCAGAACTGATTTTTTTTCTTTGTCTTCTGTGGGATTTTCCTTTAATGTTTGTCTGTGATTTTAGCCATCCTAAGAACTTTCAAAAAAGAAAAATGTGTAAGAAACTTGGGTAGTCTTCTTCCCTGTCCAAAAGAGGCTGGACTGAATTTTGTGTTATTCCTGATAAGTAATTTACCAGACTGTTCAGTTGTGAGTCCCACTTGGGTGATCTGTTCTAGAATCTCATTATTCTTGCCATTGAAAAGATTTTCCTTTTGCCTAATCTGAATCTTTCTTGCTACAGTTTACTTCCGTTACTACTTTGGCGACTAATTCCATTCCCTTTGCAACAGGCTTTTATGTAGTGGAAATCTGGGTAACATGTAATCATTTTTGGCAGTTTTTTCACGTTGTTTACGGTATCTGCATTTATGATCATTCATGCTTTTTTCTGGATATTCTTTAGCTGCTTCACATCTTGAAAAGCACTGGCCATAGTCCAACAATCTACATCTTGAAACTTCCCCAAATTGAGTGGAGCTGAAAGATTGCTTCCTGTGTCCTTTGGGCTACACGTCTGTTTTTAAAAAACCCAAAATGATGATTGACTCCTTTCTTCACCATGATATCGCTAACTTACATCAATCTTGTAATTCGTGGTAGCTCTAGATCCTTTTTTGAAAAGCTGCTACCTGCTCAGTTATTGCTGCCTTGTACCTGGACAGAAATTATTAATGACACAAATACATTACCCATATTCCTGTTGAATCTCATCCAGGGCCTCTAGATGGTTTATTTTATTTGCCAAGTTAATTTTGAATTTTATTCAGTCATTCAGTGCCTTCCTAGGTTCATGTTGTCTGCAAGTTTAATAAACATGTTTTCTATCATCTAGGTTTTTAATAAAAAAGTCAAATAGAACAAAATTCAGGGCAGAAACCCGGTTGATGTATTCTTGTGTTTTGATAATTACTGCATGGATTCCCTTACCCAAAGAGTTTTGCATCTATGAGATACCATGGCTGTGCTTGTTTTGTTCCTTGCTTGCATATAAGAATATGTAGATTGTCAAAGGCCAAATAAAGTCAAGATACATGACATTTGCTTTCTACAAGGTTTCTTACCCTGTTGTAGAAGGAAATCAGGTTGTTTTGGCATGATTTGTTCTTACATCAATGTTGATTACTACTTACCTTTATGCTTAGGTGGTTACAAGCTAATTTGATACATTGTTCAGTAGTTTTTCTGGGAATTAAGTTTAGATTGAGTTGTCTAAAATTCCCCTGTTCTTTCCTTTTTCTGTCTCTTTTTCTGTTAGGTACTAGACTTATTCTCTGACCCTTTTGTTGCCTTCTACAAAGTCTCAAAGTCTGTTTCAGACAGTTCTTTAAGGATACCAGGATGAAATTCATACACAGATGGCTTGAAAAATATCTAACTTAGCTAAGTACTCTCTTATCTTTGCTCTTTCTTCTGGAGTAAGACCATACACTTTTTGTGAGTATTAAGTGAATTATCCATGTCTACCCGCTTGAAATTTGGAATGAAAGGTGGTACAAAAAGGTGTTATGCGCTTCAGCCTACTCACATCATCTGTCAGTTGATCTTCCTCTCCATTGATTAACAGAACCACATTTTCCCTCATCTGCATAGATGTACTAATGGAGTGGTTTCTTGTTACTCTTGATACTCCTTGTTAATTTTGTACCTTGAGCATTATGATTTTGTTCCTATGCAGTTTGTGTAATTTTTATACTTACGAATTCTGGCATCCTTCTGCTTTCTTCAGGCTTTTTTTCCTGTCTTGGTAGCAGTAAAGAGCTCATAATTTAGTGATGTTAAAACCCTATTCTCTCTTTCCTCTTTATTGGGGTAGCTTATACTTACGATATTATTATAATTTCATGGAAGAACAATTATGCCTCTTTCTTTTTCCCTGTAGACTCTCCCAGGGATTTTTACCTACTAGTTCTCTGAGATCATTGAGATCTATGTTCTAGAAGTCTGTTGTTTTTACTTTGCTTTTCTCCCTCTTCCATTTCTGAAGAATTGTGAACTTTGTGACTGTCTTGCACTCTCACCCACTCAGTCTGTTCATCCATACAGGCTAGAGCTTAGTCTAGAAGAAATGTCCCTTGGGTCTCTTCTTTGCTTTCTGAATTTATAATAAAAAAAAAAAAGTCCCAAGTGCATTCCATGAAGATCCTAGAAAACTGATCTGCTGTAGTCTTCTCTCCACAGACTACGCATAATTAATCCCCATCTTCACCAACTCTTTCATGCAAATGCTTTGGCTTACTTCACTAAGCATTTTCAAAAGCCATCCTCATCTTCTGATTTGGCAGTTTGAGGTATTTCCCCACCATGGTGAAGCCCGTTTCTTTTGCCTTTAGCACTGCCTTTAGTTTTTCAGTTTAGTTTTTAGTTTAGGTCTGATGCTCTGTATGTTATGGGCCTCAGAGCATGCTTGTGCGGGCTTTCTTAAACGGCAACACTCCTTTCCTTTTTTCCCCTCTTCCACATCCTTCTCACAAAGGTTATATACCCTTTTATATTTCTATTGCAGTATTATGAGTTAGCCCATCAAATTCCTGTCATGCTAATTAAGTCACAATCTTGATGATGCATTAAGATGTCTAGAGTATTTTTCTAGTCACCAAACTTCTTGCATTATTGTATGAACACAGGTGATGCTTATCTGATAGACATTTTACCCTCCTTTTTTCTTCCCACCCACCCCGCAACCTATTTTCTGTCTTGCTAACCTCGTCTTTGGAGGTCCTGACAAAGTTACTGTTTTTTGTACTGAGCTGTTACGTTTTTTTTTTTTTCACGTGCCCATTTTAGTTCATGTTAAAAAACCTTACAGTATAGGTTAGCAAGTTGGTGCTTGGACATCCTTTGCCTTTTTTATGAGGTGAATATCTGCTTGTCCTTAGTAGTGTTTCCCATGGTCAAAGAAGCAAAATCTCTCCTTAGTGATGCCATCTGTATCCATGTGCCTGTAGCATTTGTGTCCTTTCCCTATTCCAGCCTCTGCTGAGGGGACTGGGAGGAACACAGATTCCTTCAGTGTTGCTTCTAGAAAATTGTAGTCGCTTTTGAGCCTTGATGTCGTTCAAGTGGTTTTGTAGGTATTTTTTTTATTTCTTATGCCTCTGTGTTGTGTTGTGCCTTCTTCCTGTGTTGCCTCTCTTAACTGGAATGTCCAGGAGAGTATCCTGACCTCACTTAAAAGCCACTTAATTCCATCGTAATCTGAATGTTACTGACTTAAAAATCTGTTTATAGTATTAATATGTTGTGTTCTGTTTCTTACCATTCTGGTTTCCATTTATTTCTTCTTCTTTAATTTTTCACCCCTCTTTCTTTTTTTTCTCTTTTAAAAATTATTTCTTCCTCTTAGCTTGCAAATTCCTTGTGGTAAGGGTTTGTGTTTTCTCATGTTAGCTGTGTCTTAATAGACTTGCTGTTCTTCTGTTTTTCCTTGCACATAATTTTCTTTTCTTGGTAGTGTTTTTGGAAGTTTTGTAGATCAGTGCCATTGCAACCATATGGTTCCTTCCCTATAGTTGTTCTCTAAACTTTTTGTCCAGTTTCTGTCCCAGCTTTTTGTGAGTCTTCTCTGTTGACTAACTGTTCCTCCTCATTTGCTGTTTCAGCCTGTTGTGAACCAGGTGAAGGTGGAATGCTCTTTCCCGTACTTCAGTTAGTTAATAGCCATTTCAGAGCATTCCAGCCCTACGTCTTAAGGCAGTGACAGATTTCTGTCATGCTGAACCTGACATATTGCCACCGATGCTCTCAGACTTGTTTGGAAGGAAATATTCCACGCAAGCGATACTCAGAAATCCTTGGTTTAGTACTTGGAAACATGGGAGGACATCCGAATATGAATCTGTAAGTTTTTTCTTTTTGTTTGTTTTGGGTTTGGTTTTAAAACCAAATAATCAGAAAATTCCAGAGAAGATAATATTTAAAGTGCCTGCACAATCTAATTGCTTACATTAATTCCTTTAGAGACCTTCATTTAAAGATGATGTTTGGGTACAGGTTACTTAACTTTAGTCATCTTAAAGGAAAATGCAGTCAAGACAGCTATTTAGTCTCCCTCTGTTATCAGTGGAGAGGAGGAGAAATACCTCTAGAGAGCTATTCATCCTAAATATATTACAGTTTTAGGATGGGATTAATGGCTCTCTGGAGATGATTATGGTGGCTTCAGTTAAATATCTGTAACTTTTAGGAAGATAATAGTTAGATTATATTAATCTTGCTCCCATGCCTGATCAGATTTATCCGAAGAACATGTCTACTTTCCAAATATACAACATAAAAAGTCACCATGCTTTGCCTGTTTTGTAGAGATTTTCTATGTTAGAGTTTTCCAGATTACTTGCTCCTTAATTTGGTTTGTGGTGAAGAAACTGTTCGGATTCTTTGTTTTAATGTGACCTCTTTTCTATGGGTCATCTCTTTTAAGACTTCTCTTCAGCTGTTTATTTACCTGCAATCCTGGAGAGCACTGTTCCACGTTACCTTTCTCATAGGTGATGTGAAGATTAATTAATAACAGTTTTGAGTATACTAAACTTCTGTCTCTAAGTTATTATCTTTAGAATAATATTTGTGCTTGTATTTCAGAGCATTCCATGATGCAGCCATTAAAAATAAGTGATCCTGGACAACAGATTAGACATATTTGTTGTTTTTTGGGGAAGAGCTAATGTCATTTTGGTGTTGCACAAGTTTCTCTCTTTATCTCTGTACAGCCGTAAGGTGTCCATGACACTATTATTCTGGCCACTCTGTTGCCAAAAAGTTGTCAAGAAATTAGTGGAGAATTCAGAGAAGAGCAACAGAAGTTAAGAGGCTGAAGAGATTGAAATATGAGCAAAGATTACAAGATTTTAATGTGTACAGTTTGGACTAAATGATGACTAAGACATATGATAACAATCTACAAGTATTTGAAGGGTGTAAAATACTAAGACAAAAAAGGAATTATTTTAAGATGTTCAAAGGGGTAAAACTCAGCAAGGAAAAATTTCTGTGTGAATCACAAAAACTTCCTGAGAACTGCATGTGCTAGAGTTGTGGAGTGGATTCTGCAAGAAGGTGATCAAAAGCCTAGTTTCACATAGCCCAGAGATCACTCCCACATGCACACAAAGGCGCAGCGGTGCGGTGCCATCCATTTCTGAGCAGCTGCCCAGATCCAAGTGATGCTGCAGCGGTGGCTGTTGGACCCTGGGTGGCCCGGCTGGACAGCCAGGTTGGTCTGTGTCCCAAATGGAGCTTTCCTGAGGGCTCCTGCAGAATGAGCTGCAACGTGAAGGGTTCGTTCTGGTGGCAGCAAACTGCCTTCAGCTGCTGTTTTTATGGAGAAGCCCTTCTCCATCATATGGCTGTACATGCACCCTTTCATTTGATAAGCGTAGGCAGAATCAAGCTGTCACCAACAGAATATAGGCAGAAGACTCAAGGAAATATAATGAAGAATAGTATTTTGCAATATCCTGGCAAAGGATTGCTATGATATGTTAGTGCTTTCTTTTTCCTTTTACCTTCTTCCGTCTCTCTAAGTTGGTGCAAAACTTTTTCAGTAGACTTCTTCCCCACAACTTAAAGAGTCCTTGACACCTATTTATTCGTCCTGGTAAAGGCTGCAGATCTACGCTGTACATTTAGTTCAGTTAGGAGGTTCTTTATCGTTCTAGTTGATTGTAGTGGACTAATTTTAAAGTCTAAAAATGTTGAACTGTTGTGACCACTGTTGAATCGGGATGGTATTTTTGCTTAATAGGGTCATCTTTACTCTTTACAGCTGGTTTTGCACTCGTAATAGCTACAGACAGAAGGAGTGAGGACTACAGTTCTTGCTCTCTCCCCTGCCCTCTGTTCCTCATTTTTATCTTCTTCTGTGCAAAACCATCATGCATGCCAGCTTGGGAAGCTGGCATCCCTCCTGTTAAGACCAAACTTGCTCTCTGTTTGCAGTATAAATAGTGCTTGCTTCCAACTTCAGAGCAGTACCCAGTGTTGCATGCGTACTGTAGCTCACTGGGAAGCAATAACTGTATTAAAGGGCTTTCCATGTATAGAAGGGGTTTGTATTTGTGGCTTTGAATTCACTGGACAACTCAGAGCACACATCTAGGGATAGGCCTTTAAGCTTGTGTGATACGAGGTTACTGGAATATTTCAGTTCTGGAGTGGCTCGGTTTAAGAATGTCCTACTTCGCTGGTATGTACAGAGGAAAGCAAACCGAATGCCATTCTTTATAGTACTCCAAATATAAAGCTGGGGGCATGCCCAGCCTTGGTAATCCTGCATTATCTGTGAACTGCTGGAAGCGGAGGGGGGAAATTGCAACAGGTGAGCCAGGTAAGTTTTGAAATATCATTTAGTTTGCTGGACTGAGGCTTTTGATTTCATAAAAGCACCTTGTTCTGCTTTGTGAAAGTACCTGGCTGGGCAAAATGAGATCGTTTGGTCAGACAGAGGCCACACTCGAGGAAGGCTGTTGGGGGAAGGCTTGAAGAGGTGGGCCAGTTTTTGCTACAGAAGAGATGACTTCAGCCAAGCCAGTGCAGTCTTTGCTGCCAGTGAAGTTTTGCCATGACCTAATTAGTCTTTCTGCTCTTGAAAAATGCCCTCTTAAAGTTACACGGAAGAAAGCACTTGCTGTTTTCCTTAGGCTCACTGGAACTTCCCAACTGAAAATGCTGGGCTGCCTGCCCTGGTCATACTCTTCGGAAGAGCATTTCCCATCCATAGCTCTCTGGCATGTGTGGCCAGCTACAAGCTAAACCTTGAAGAATAAGAATCTTTTTATCCCTCTGTCTGTTGCATTTCATTTTCTGAGTGTGGGTGATCTGCTTCTGCACCATCAGCCGTTGTTTAGCTTCAGCCTGGATGCACCAGGGCAAGTGTTGCAGAGAGGGATGCTGGATTTTAGGGTTATGCCTTGTTGCTACAGATCCTGTCACCTCAGTGGATAAACAGTCAAAAAATAAAACCAGCAAATGATACAAAAAGGAATCCAGGTATATTTTTATATCTCATTAAGTTTTGCTCCTCCTTCTGGTTTTATTGGCAGAGATATCAGGGGAGTGTACATCTCCATCTGAGAAGAAGTGAAAAGATGTGCAGTGTCTGGGTGGACACTTTTTGGGGGTGTGTGTGTGTTTTATTGCTATGGGGATTAAGTGGGAAGGGGTTTAGGATCTCCCACACCCATCCCATTTGAAGAAATCCTTATATTATCATGTATGGAAAAGAGCTGCTGATATAGGAGTTGTTACTAGTATCCTGCCCAGCGGTTCTTTATTTAGATACTCAGGTCAAAGAGCTGCTATCCCAAGCTGTCATTCAGCAGAGAGGATTGCTTAATATTGCTGTGAGCCAGAGGTATAGGTGGGTGGACTCTCTTTTGAACTGTGGACTTTTCTTGCATGATAGTGACAGACAAGCAGGGGTGGAGAAAAGGTGAGATGCTGACAACACAGGCTTTGGAGTCAGCGCCGCTCTGCGCCGGAGCGCTGTGTGATCTGGATGTGTGACTGCAGAAAAATGGCTCCAAGAGCCTGTCCTCTTCAGTCCCCGTGGCTCAGTGTAAGATTAATAACTAAGCTATACTGTTTTCTTCTGTTAGTTTGGGGGGTCCTTGAATGCCTACCCCTCCTTTCCAGGGGACAGCTAAGATGTGCTGGATGATTGTTTTGGAACTTGACCTGTATTCCCCATCTAAACACGTGGTGCACCCCAAGTCAGGAGAGGCAGTGGGGAAGAATACTGCATGCCTTTGGCTTTGGTATGCCGAGGTCCACCGAGCAGTTCCTTAACATGGGAGGGGGGTTTTGTTCTTGGGTTTGTTTTTTTCCCCCTTGCTTTGTGCGGGAGTCCTCCAGCATGCTCAGCACCTATGTGGTTAATGATTTTTCTGGAAGTGGATTATGGCTGCCAGGATTGCTAAGGCCCTATCCTGGATATGTTTCCACATCATTTTTAAGGTTATGCTGAGATTATGGTCCAGTCAGCTTTTCTGTCTTTTAAGTCGGGATGGAGAACCTTTCTCTTAGGCTCATTAGTAGTAAATGTTTTACCTCTGTCAGATTTTGATCTTGAAATGAGTTGTTTTTCAGACAGTACCTGCAGTTTTTTTAGAATGGGAGTTGTTATGACTTCTTATAGCCACAGTCCTGTGCTGTAAGAATTCAGTTTGTTTCATGTCCCCTACTTAGGATTTTTGCATAGTTATTTATACCATACTTACTGGATCTGGGATGCATGTGGTAAAGGGGCATGACTCCCCAGTGTGGATCTGCAAACATGGTGGTGCATGGAAAACTTCAGTGGTATTTAATGAACTTCATATATTCAATAGGAAGACACTTCTGAGAATGTGAGCCTTGGCAAAGCAGAGGTATCAACTTTTTTTTTTTTTTACTACTTAAAGCACTGAACTTAAGCACACTTGAACTCAGTAGCTAGAGAGAAATACATGATTTCCCTAAAGTAATTTGTGTAAGCTGATATTATAAGATGGCCTTGCAAAGGCCAAAGAATGAGATATTCCCAGTGAACGAGTTAAAAAATTCCCCAAACTTAATTACAGAAATCCTTTAGTATGTACAAGTTGTGACTATTCTTTCTCTGAAAACACCAGTGTTTCTGTCACTTCACTAAAGGTCTTTTTGTACAGTAGACAAAGACATATAAGGAAAACAAAACACATTGCATCTGGGAATTAAAAAGAGAGTATTTTCTTTGTTCCAAGTAACCTATAATGTTAATTCGAGAAATGAAATAGTATATTTTTCTAAAAACTTAGCATGCAGCTCATGCATTTCCATGGAATGTCCTTAACTATTCACTGACTCACTCCCTATTCATTTATAGCTAATATATGGCACTTTTATTGTGGTTTCTAAAGTATGGAGGTTATGTGAGTCAGATGCAATTTAGAATAGAGATTATCTTTAAATAATCAAAAACATACTTTGCCAAAAATACTAAAAAAAGGGAAGAAAGCATTCAGTGTTCTCAAAATATGAAGTGCTTTCTAAAAAGACTTTTTTTCAGTAAATAAGGGGGAAGAAATGTTATGTAAACCTAAGTGTTTAGCAGACATCTGTTTACTTCCTTCAAGGAGACAAGGGGTTTAAAGATTTTTCAGAGCTCATGAGAAAGGCACATCCTCAAGTACTTGCACCAAGGACGTGACAGAAGCATTTTTCCTTGAAAATTTTCAGCAAGAAGACGTAAGGTTAGAGGTGGCATGAATGATAACTTTCTTGAAGATTTTAATCAAGGACGTTTTGGAGAACGTGGGCGTTTGGATCTCTTCTTCAAAAAGGGGGTGGGGGTTGGGGTGGGGTGGAATCAACAACTGAATACCTCCCTGCCTACCCTTTCTTTTTTTCTTTGTTGGTTTGTTTTTTTTTTTTTTAAGTCTTCCTTCTCCTTCTTAAGCCTGTTCTGGTTCTCATGAAGTTTTTCATTAACGATACAGTGTTAGTAAGGGCAATTGTTAGGTTTTTTTTGCTGTGACTTTGAAGTTCCTCTGTTGTGACAGCTGCCAGGCTGGCATTTCCTGGACATCAGTGGGATATAATGATAGCTTGCCTGCTCCCCTTCTTTCTGATGAATTTCATCAGAAAGCATAACAAACTGGCAGATCCAGATTCCTGTATGAAAAAAAAAACAAACAGAAGGTGGATTGTAATGGGCAAGAGTTGAGGGACAGAGATCCAAAGAATTATCAGCTTTTTTGTAGCATAGTTAGCAATGTGATCTGCAGACAGAATCAAAAAGGCCTCAAAGTTAGGAACATGTATTCATCCTTCTGCTTATCTCTTTATTTTTTTTTCCTCGTTTTCTTTTTTTTTTTTTTCCCCTGTCTTTTCTTTCTTTCTTAAGAGTTTAGTGTAGCAATAAATGGTGGTGGCCTATCAACCTGATACCAAACTAAGTAGCAGCCACATTATAATAAATGCGTATTTTTGCTATCAAAAGATAACATACTGTTGGCTTAAAAAAATCCCAAAGAGCCTTGCACAGAAGCATTTTCAACAATATATTAAGCCTCGTATTTTTCAATTACAACAGGACGCTTTTTTTTCCTCTGCTGATCTTTTTTTAATAACCAAAGGAGCAAATATGTCTTGGTTTTGAGCTTTAATCTGGTGCTTTGTGTACTCTGACGACCTCCTAATCACACTCTCCATGACATGTCAATCTACTGCTATGGAAAGTGGGTGATTTGGGCTGTCAGGAAAGTGTTGATATGCTCATATATCCTGTGCACTTAGGACTGAGGAGTTCAAAGAAATGCATTAACCAAAGGAATGAAATGTTATGGGAACCTGTAATTCAGCTATTGAGTGTCCCTTTCCCAGTTCAGGAGTGGTTCTTTATCTGTGTTGTGACTTTAAATGTGAGCACCAGGTGTGAAGATTTCTGTTTATTTTTATTTAAGCAAAAACAAACACAAAAAAATTCAGAGTTGATGCAGATGATGAAATGTAAAGATGTGAGATGTGTTTAGTAAATAGTCAGGGTGCATATGTCTAAACAAGGAAGGAGATTGTAGAACGCGGTTTTAGTTTATAATGCTCTCCTTTCATTACTATATAACCATCTGCCTCTCTGGCATGTTCCTTAAAATCTGGTGATCTTACACTTCAATCTGTAACCTTCAACGTTACGCTGGTATTTCCCCTGCTGAGCTAGTGGAATCATGAAGATCACAAGGTAAATGATGTCAACATCTACAGTTTTATTCTTCATAAAAACTAAAAGGTAGGACTGACCTTTATTATCAAATGGTGAGCAGCCTAGTATACAGTTTGAGAGGCACGATGTGAATGTGAGTCAGGGGGCAAGGATCTACTCCCCTTGGCACTGATAGGATTTCCTCTGTGGTCTTAGGTGCGTTGTGTAACTGTTCTGCATGGAATTTCCCATCTGTAGTGTGTAGATAACGATACTTCCCTCTGTGGTGAAGGTTATGGCAGTTAGTTATTGTTTGTAAAGTTCCGTGAAAATGCAAAGTATTGTAAAAAGTTATATATATATATATATACACATACATACATATATATATAATATTGTATATATAATAATATATAGAAACATATTTATTAAAAATCACCATTAAATTGAAGACTAAGTGAATACTTCCATAATCCAGCCCCTTTTATGCTATTGTTCACTGAGTCAGGCATAGATTTATGGTATTGTGGAATTGTCCTCGTTTGGGGAAGGCATGGTACAACATCTTAAATAGACTTTTCTGTTTTTCCATGACTAACAGCATCATCACTTAGAAGTTGCTACTGAACCTTTCTTCTGAAAGTTTTTTCCTAAGGTTTTTCTTTAGCCATTCAGTTTCAGCAAATGACTAAGAGATTTAGATTTCTCGGTCTGCATCTCAGTCCACCCTTGACTTGCTAGAAATCCTGGAGCAAGTTAATTTGGCTGCTGTGCACTGAATCTTGACAGATCCCCTTGGATCTGCCCAGTGCTCTCCTGAATACTGTGGTGAAGAAAGTAAAAACTTACCCTTAAAATTGCCGTTCTGCTTTTCTCATCTGTAAATTGGTTACAGGGATAAAAACAGATTTATGGTCTGATATGTACTCGTAAAAGATGCAAACATACAGCATTTTAATCATTGACATGCCTCAGTGAATCTATGATGGCGGTTTTGAGTGGTGCATGCTTCTTTTTGATGCATGGTCTTGTACAAAGGGTTAAAAGATCTGGAAGGCCAAATTCAGGTTAGTGGTTCTCTTGGTTTGGTGGGTTTTTCTGTTAGGGTTTGGGGGTTTTTTTTCCCCCTTTATTTTTTTTTTTTATTATTATAGATGCTTTTTGAAGAAAAGGAACTTGAAGCTCCTTGCCTAGGCCGTTCTTGAGTTGTGGTGTAGATGCTTTGAGGGTATAAACCACAGAGGAAGTTGGGATAAAATAGCTACTTAAAAAGAGATTAAGGGATTTACTTCAGTGCCTCTACGGGCTGTGATTTAAAGGGAGAAGAGCCTAATTTTTCATATTGCAGCTACTTTTATTAGCTACAGGTTTTAACTTCTTGGAAAGATTCTCACATCCTTCTATCAGCCAATTTTGGGAGTTAATCCAGACCAGTCAACAGAACTGTACGTTGCACTTGATTTCTTGGTAATTTTAAAAGCTTTTCAGTGTCTAATCTGTCCAGTGTAACTCCCTAGTTTTCTGACACAGATGGTATTGATCAACAAGAATAATAGATAACTATACTTAAACTCCATTTTTCAGAAGTTAAAAAAAAAAATTATATATATATATATATATATATATTTGGGGTGTGGAGGGAGGAAGGCATTACATGTATCAGAATTGAATACAGACCCCAGGTCAAAAGACTTTTGAAACTTATTCTTGTGGTTAGTTAATATATTTTTTTTTTTTCCTGTAGATTTATATTCAGGACAAGAGCTGAACTTTGTCTTCCATCTTGCTTTGCCAGTGATGATCAGCGGGGACACAACTCTGTCAGTCTTTGAGTTTGCTGACACCCTCAGAATTTTACAGCCACAGTTGTACTCAACAGATTATTTTTGTAGATGTTCTTGGCGATACTTAGTGGAACCTGGTTTCTGTGTGAGAGATAAATTGAGGACATTGGGAAGTTGAGATAGGAAGCTCAGTACTGTTATCACTTTCACTAAGTGGAGGGTTTTTTCCAGTAATCCCAGAAGAACAAAATTATATGCCAGGTAGTAGATGTTTGCATTTGAAAAGTTTTTCTCAGTTGGTTCTTATTCACTTATATCTGCCTATCCTGTATGAAACAGACCTTGAACCTCCTTAAATTTTCTCTCCCAAAAGCTTGACTCTAGAATTGTTCTCCATTTGTACACATTTTTTGTCTTTTTCAAATGTCAGCTCAGTATTTCAATAATAGATTTAATCATGCCTGAAGTACTTACAATCCATTTTCAGTAGTGGTTCATTCCGTTAGGAGATGATGCACTCTGCTTTTTTATTTTTTGTTTTTTAATAATTTTTTTGAGGCTTGATTTGTCTTGGGAACAGAAATGTCCAAAGTCTCTTGAAAATGAGTTGTAGATGGCCAAGTAACTTCAGTTCAAAGTTTGGACATTGTATACTGTGGCAGATTTTGTTCCCCTGAATGGAAGAAGGCCATGAGGTGAGTTTGAGCACCTAACTGACCCCTGATCATCTGAGCGCTTCATGTGTTTGCTTTCCCTGTACTTTCTCAATTAATTCTGTTCAAGACAAGTCAGCTGTGGCAGAGACTAGCTAAATGTCTCCACACAGGCTTTGGAGTTCAGATTGCTCTCAGGTTTAAAACTATTTTATGTCACTGTAGAGACATCGTGTGACCAGAAACTAATTGCCTGAGGCTAAAGAAGGAAATAGTCCCTCTGTCTTCAGTTGTTTCAGTTAAGAATGGGGTAAAACTGGGCTGATGACACTAAGGATCCTGTCGAAGTGAAACAGTAGTTCTTTTCTGTGCCACATGTGAATTGGGAGTTGGCTGTGTCATGCACCATTTCTAGGTGTGCTCATTCTTCAAGAAGGCAGAGCAGCAGTAGATCATGTTGATTTGAAAGATGCCTGTGACCACATTCACTTTGATGTTACTGAGGCGCTTGGCTACCATTTGGGGATTCTCAACCAAAGTTAAATGAAGACTTGAGGACTTCTCTGATGGCTGCAAAGGGTGTACTGTGCTCATGAGTTTGTGCTCTGCTTTCTGCTGTGGACTCTCTGCTTCCAACATTAGTCAGGACAAAGTAGATGGCCAAATAATCAGATGTTTGCTGTCAGCCTGCCTCCATTGTCTGTGATGATTTATGCTTGCTGAGAATCTGCCTGGTAAGGCTGAATCAGAATGAGGTTTCTATGCTGGCCCATACGCATCGCTTCTATTATACACATTTGGGCAACTCTTTGTCTTGCCTGTGAAAGGGAAAAGAGAATCTGGCTGAGCCTGTGAACAGTTGCTTGCTTTCTTCTTCAAGTACTTCTATTTCTTAGACTAGGTTGAACGTTCTCTAGTGGGTTCCTGTGGAAGGCATTCAGTGGTAAGAATGTTTTCTTTCTTGGGAAATGTTTAATAAACATGAATAAAAATCTAACGCAATCCAACCCCCAGTGGCTTCTCTCATGTAACCTTTTCTTATTTCTTAAATTTCATTGTAGTTGCTTTTAACCAAAACCAGCCAGTTTTAAGTCTACATTAAGGTCTAGCTTTGTATTTTTACTCTAGAGTTTGGAAATAGGAGTGTCTGATGCCCGGAGAAATATATAATTTAATATTTTTTTTCTGTGTAAATTAAAGCAAACTTGATGTATTAGATGGTTTTGTTTTTTTAAAAGTATTATATATGGGATAGTAGTGGTGCTGGAAAACAAGTGAAAAGGAGAAAAGCTTTGAATTCAGGCTGGCAGACTGTATTCCAGAGATCTTAAAGTACTATCTGAAACTTCGGGAACATTTAGGTTGAATATTAGGGCTCAAAAATGCAAATAGGAAAATACATTTAGAAATATTTCAGGTTCAATCTTTTCATTCTGGGTTTCTCCATTCTGCCTTCCAGCATCCTGTGTTTTCTCTTTGCATTCCATTCCCTAAAAGACTTTTCTACTTTCAGAAACTGTTTAAATGCTTATTGTATAACTAGCATAATATTCAAAGTTCTCACAACTTTTTGGGCACTAAAACTAATCATATGCCCTTCACTACAGCTCACCAAAAGTCTGGGAGAGAGGCACAGGTAAGAAAAAGCCTCTGAGCATGTATCCTGTAGCTATTGTCCAATATGCTGTAAATTTCATCCCAACCCACCCTTGGCTTTCAGCATGGAAAGCCCTATCAGCTAGGCTTAAAAAGTAATTGTTCAGTCGTCAGTAAGAGGGAATGATACCCTTCTTACCCTCATATTTACTAACAGAACTTTAACATGGTTAGTTGTGTGGTGCTGACAGAGAGGCAGAGCTATTATTTTCATCTCTTAGATGAGGAATTGGAGCATGGTAAGATTCCCACTTGCCAAAAGTAACAGCATATGTGCAGAGCTTCTGGGTGAACCTGATGCTCCACAGCCTATGGCTAGTGCCCGGGAGTATTGATCGTTCTTTTATGACAAACTATTAGTACATACAACATGTGCCAAGCTGTTGTGGAGAGATCTATCACAGCCAATTAGGAAATTTCTTATACTGTTCTTTCATTCCTGGGGTAGAAAGAGCAACATCTTAAGACTTGTCTGCATTGAAGCGAGGTTTCTGAGTGTATACATTAAAACACAACCTGTTTGTATAGTGGAACTTCAGAAAAGACCTAATCTGTACAAAGATTTGAACTCCACAGGTCTGTTTAGTACCTTTGCAGAATCCCTTTCAACCATACACCTTCTTGAGTAAAAATACACCATGAACTTACTGTAAAAGGGAACAGATGAAGATGGGGAACAGTAGTATCCTGCCCAGGTGACACCTGGAGGGCAATCTAGGGATGCAGTCAGACAGTGTTCTTGGAAGCACCTTTTGGCTGTGAAAGAAGAGGGGAAATGGGAAACTGAAATTTATCTTGTTATTATCTTTTATGAAACAAAAATTTGGGAAATCAGGGGGACATCGCCAGCTGTGAGTGCAAAAGTCTCGGCAAGACGCAGTTACTGGAGGCCCCTAGTCCCCTCATAGTCATTACCCAGGCACCCTGCAAGGTGTGGGACAAAACAGGAATGTAAAATGTAAGCTCTTGATTTTCTCCACCTTCCCATTGCATCCCCAGGCTTTTCTTTCCCCAGAGTCAGAAAGGAATAGAGATTTCAACGGTGTTATTTGAAGGCTATCTCTTCTTGAGGACTTGATCTCTGGTTTGCTACCATATATCCATCTGAAATGAATGAACGTGGAAATAATTGGGCCTGGTGTAAACCCACCTGTGCAGCCATTTTAAGTCAGTGAAGGGTTCGCTCTGCGGATGCTGAGTTTGGTACCGTGGCCTCATTCCAGCGGTCCCTGCAGAAGTGAGAACTTACGAGTTACCTTTAACAGCACTGGGCCTAATGTAAACCTCTGTGATACTTCTGAGATGCCTAAAAGTTCTCGTGGTGATTCGTTATCCCCTCACCTCTCTTGTCACGTTCCTTCTGCTTAAATCTCCCTGTGTTTACAGAGATGCCAGAGAAAGCTGGGCCAAGCCTGGGGGCTCCTGGGCCACCTGAAGGTCCATTTGGACCTCTCTGTTCCATTTAGAGGCCTTTCGTGTTTTAAAGAAAATTATAGATCCCTTACAATTTCCTCAACTTCCCAGTGAATCTTGGTGGCCAGAAAAAGAACTTCCAAACAAGCATGTGCAAATACACTTGCAGAGAAAGTGGTCACCTCAGAGAAATATAAAGATATTTTATCATTATATATAGTAGTATTGACATTAGTGGAGATAGCACTTGGTTTCAGTGGTTTTAAGGGGTTTTACCAGGTCTTATTAATGATTTCCTGGGGTTTATAGCATTCCTTACAAAAAAACAATGGCCAAAGTAATGGAGACTTCGAGAGTCCCTTTAGAAAGGTCGGTTGCCTTATGGTCGAATCACTTTACCTGAGATGGGAAAAAACCATGTACAGGTCCTCTTTTATTTTAAATAAGACAGCAAGGTCTTGCCCCTGAGCCTCACGTGTCTGAGGTGAAGTCTGTTTTATCTTTTTCTTTTCACGAAAGACTCAAGAGAACGTGGTTCTCTTCTGATCCAGAATGGGGAAAAATGACACTGTAAAGTCTCCTGGAACAGGGGGAGATTTCTGCTTTGGTCTAGAAGATGCTGAAGCAATGCTTTCAGTATTAAAGCAAAAAAAATGTTTCATAAAATGTCTGTACTTCAAAACAAGTAAGAGAATTCCAGCTTCCACTGCAATGCTCACCAGGAGCATAGTCAGTTCTTTAAAAAGCAAAATCATAGTAAATAAAGACTTTTATTTCCTCCAATACTAAGTTAGAAGGACCTGCTAAACCAGAGAGAAAATAACTGGGCTGTCAAGCTTACAGAGGTTCCTTGAGGGGAATCTCTGCGGAGATGTGCAGTGATTTCAGCTGAGCTGTGTGTGAGCTCAGGGTGTGAGGAGACAGACCTGCTCGCAGGATCGGGACCTCCTGACTTCATGGGTGAGCAGCGAATCTCATTATTACCCAAGCTGTGAAGTGCACATGCACTGAAAGTTGGACAGCGGTTTCTCCCAGTAGTATCTTTCAATTCTGTTACTTTTAACCATATTAAGTACAAAAAAAACCAGACAAACGCAATTTTTTTTTTCAACTGGAAGACATTTCTTTAGAAGAGGTTTTCATTGATGTTAGTAATCTACTTTTTAAGTATCATCCTGTTTGTTAGCATTCCTTGGGCTGAGAAGGTGGCAGTTGCAGTTCTCCAGTAGGGAATTTCACCCACAAATTCGGTTTCCGTGGCTTACACCCACTGTCCTTCCTTACTGCCCTTAAGTACGTGATAGGATTGGTGGGGTTTTTTTTTCTGTTTGCAGCGGTAGTCTAAGGGAAGAATCTGTCAAGTAAGGTCCTGAGTGAGGTGGAAAGGGAGGGAAGTATTACTGAACAATGATGAGACATTGACGTAGTTCAGAACAGATCTGAATCTTACTGTTTTCTTTTCATAATGCCCATTTTATAATGACTACAAACGAAGGCACGGTTACGCTTCTTCAGTGATATTTATTTCATCCAGTTAAGTAGGGATTCAAAGAATTTTCCTTGAAACCACTGTCTGCAACAGAAGAGTATGAATTTGGAAAGAGAAATGAAATAATTCCAAACTATCACTTGCTCTTACCAAAGTACAATATAACCCATCTAGGCACTGCTTGCTGGTGTTCTGCAGTGTTAAGGTGTGCTTATAATCCATTCAAAAATATAATTGCAAAGTTACTGGAATTGTACAGAGAAGTTATTTAGTATTTAGGGAGTGGAGAAGTCAAGACTTAATATTTTATTTCCAAAGGGAGACTGGCAGCTTAATATCGTCACTTTTCTCTCATACTGTTGTTAGCTGTCTGTAGTGCTTTTATAGCTGAATGTTGAAAAAAAAAAAATCTGTATGTTTTGTAAATTTGGCAGACCTTTGGCAGAGGCAGTTTGCCTCCCTTTTATACGTATTTTATATCGTACATTCATGTCTCACACAGCAATAGAAAAAAGGAAAGAGTAATAAGAGAAGTGGCAAAATACGGATTGTGGAGGGAAGAAATAAAGACATACTTGTAAAATTCTGAATGTATGAAGCATCTCAGGAGAAACAGTAGACCCCA
Organism: Falco cherrug; assembly: GCF_023634085.1. Taxonomy (NCBI): domain Eukaryota; kingdom Metazoa; phylum Chordata; class Aves; order Falconiformes; family Falconidae; genus Falco; species Falco cherrug. The sequence continues at coordinate 6,001,566 of NC_073701.1, forward strand.
GATCTCTGCCTAGGTAATTTTGTAAAAATGGACTAGATTGCACATGGATGGCACATCAAGTGGCAGTATGGTATGGCTGAAGTGGGTGTTGGTGGGGGAGATGCACAATCACTTGTAATGGTGGAGGAGCATTTATTAGACCTGGTATTTTCTGCCTATGGCAGTAATTTTTGTCACAGGTATTGAGTTTGTCTTGGCCAACCCACACTTTTTTTAAAAAAATGATGTCTCTCTGAGTTTTCTCCCTTAGAAACAAAGTGGCATTTTTAATGAAAATATATCTATCTGCTACAGAGCATTCTTTAGATTCAGAAAAAGGATACTTTGAATTAAATACAAAATAGGTATAAGTGGTCTACCGGTAACCCTTTAGAGCTGTATTTTATCCTGTAATGTGCTTCAAAAGCTTTTGGCAGCTTTTTGAGGAGCTGTTACTCAGTTATTTCTGGTTATTTATGTACTTTTGCTATACGCTCCAGTAGCTCATCAGTTCACAAGGCACCTGTAGCAGGGGCAGTACTGCAGAGCCCTACAGCACCCACCTGTGTGGGCACGGAGCATCTCGTGAGGAAACTAGGGCATGGAGGAGAAAGAGAAGAAAGGTTGGTGCCTCTTCACTTAGGTTTGGAACTGAGATGCTGTGTTGAGTGTTTTCTTTGGAATTGTAATGAAGACCTGGGACCTGTGCCCCTCGTTCTAGCTCATGTCTCTGTGGCCTGGGGAATCCTAGCCTCCTCTTTCTTAACACCGGCTTTTGGCACTGAGCCAGCGGGATGGTGAACGTTCAGCGAAGAGCCCCTGAAGCAGCACCCAGCCTCTGAGACTGAGGTACTTGCCACCTGTGTGGCGCGTCCTCTAGTACATCCCCTGACATAAACAGAAGAAAGCTGAACGTCGGTCCTGTTCTGTCAAATCAATAAGAGAACAGCCGCTGTCTTCACCGCGAGCCAGACCCCCCGGTCCCACGCGTGGTGTCGGGGGTCCTGCCTGATGCTCAGCTCCCCTTGAGTGTCGGCGGGGGGAGATCCCGGCCATGCCTGGCATCGGCACTGCATCCTGGCAGCTCCCGTCACCTACCTCCCACCTCCCGCTGCTCACCTCACCACTACCCCAAAAAGCAAAAACTTAATTTTGTTAGTTTTATCGAGTGGGTAGTTTATTATTATGTAGATTATTATTTTTTGTCTGAAGGCCTCCTGTTCTCTCTGGATGGAGGTGTTTGGCTTCAGTCACATTTATCTCTCTGCATCCGCATTTCAAGGATTTCCATGGTATTGAAATTTCCATTACAGGAATTTCAGGAATGTTCACATATATACAGGCCATGAAACATATTTACTTTTTTTTTTCTTTTTTTCTTTTCTTTCTTTTTTCTTTTTCTTTTTTTTTTTTCCTTTTTTCTTTTTTTTCTTTCTTTTTTTTTTTTTTAAAAATGTTTGCCAACTGTTGTCTGCCAAACTTTAGACTGGGCTGCTATGACTCTTAAGATTTTTTTTTTTCCTTTTTTAACATATCTGCTATATTGTAATATATACACATAGTGCATGCACAAGTAAAAACTCATACCGCAGCATTAGAAGACAGCACCAGATTTTATCTGGAGGATTATTGCGGGCCTGTTTCTAATTTATATAATGTTTTTGTTAACAGTAGTACCTCTTTAAAATGCCCAATAAAATAGTGTAGCATTAATTTAAATAGAAATTTCAGTCATTTTTGATATCCCCCCATTATAACAGGTCAGGCTTTTAACAGATGTCTCAATAACTTCGCTATTAGCGGGAATATTTCGTGAATTAAAATCAGGCCTCTTTGTCTCTGTCACTCATTGAAATGACCTACATATTTGGCAGATGGAGAGGACTTGCTTGTGCATTAGTACTGATGGGGTATGTTTTTTTCAGTTGTGTATTTTTGGAGTAGAGAGAAAGATTTAACATAAGTTAACATTGTTTATTTTTTATTAATACCATACTTTGGTTGCCCTTTACGGAAAAATGATATGAGGCACATCTTGCCTTTTAAGCACAGAAAACATCTAGGACATTTCTCTTGGGCACCAGGCTTCTGTCTTAATGTAAACCTCTCAGTGAAGCAGTGGACAACTTTTTTGCAAGTGTGTGGACTAATGGAGCTGGAGTAGAAGGTGCAATAATTCACGTGCGGCAGAAGTTTTAGATTAAATCTCCAGAGTCCTGAGCACTTCCAAGCCTTTCTGGGGTGGTGATTTTTGTGCTTAAGTATTTTCATTCTTCTTCCTGGCATAGCGAAGAGTTTTGCAGAATTATATTAAGGGTCTCGCTTAAAATGGCTCGCTGACACATTTTTATGCCAGCATGTGTCTTTGCATTCTTTGAAGAATCAAAAAAGGACCTCTCGAGTTGAAGATTTCATTGACACTCATGATGACAGCAGAGCCTGAATCCTGCTGTGAAGAGGCAAACCGTGGAGAGATTTAGTTGTAGATGTGGTCTGTTTATCTACTGCAAAATCACTCTCTGGCGTCCTGCGCACTAGCGCAGGTAGAAATGATTTCTTATTATTTTTTTGTTGTAAGTTTGATTGGAATGTAACTAATTACACAAGCAAGTAGAAAAGCTCCACACATAAATGTGCTGCCTGAGCAGGCAATACATCCCACAGTCATTAATCAAGAGATAAAAAACACAGTAGGATCGAATGAAGTTACTTAAGGGATACATTTGACCTGCTATCTTGTTTTTTTCTCTGCATATACTAAAGGCCCAAGTCAAGGAATGATACCAAGTTTCTACAATTCCCATTGACATCAGAGCGAGCGTGCTGCAATTTCTTGACTTCAAATGGTCTGATTTGAAGAAATGTTCAGTGTATCAGTACTGTCTGACCAGATTTAATGACATTTGTCCAACAAGTTCACAAAATAGCAAAACTGGTAGTTACAGTCACAGCAGTGATATTACTGAGGATTCTTCTTGTTTGCAAGGAAGTTTTAACTTTTCCTGCCCAGTGAGGACAACCTGTGGGTCGGTTGGCAGCCAGGAGTGCTTTCCCAGTCATCTCTCAAACTGTTAAGGATATTCCAGGGATTGAAGAGGCAAATCAGGAAAGGTGTTGTGTTATCATAAACTTATTATAATATTGTTCCCCTGGCCTGCACTCTCTAGGACTGTGAGTAGGGATGTAGGTGAAGTGTCTTATCTGGTGATGGTGGTGGTGATGATGATGATAATACTAATAACTATCACGATTTTCAGCTCCTAACTAAACCAGTTGCTTAAGATAATACGAATAAATTCATACAAGGGATTTGATTTCCCTTCTTGGAATTTTAGGTCTTTTTCGTACTTAATTCAAGTAGAGTCTGAAGTCTTTCTGGAGTGATGGCCTAGTTCATTTCAACACAAGACTTAATGTTTTAAGGAGCTTCTAGGGATATAGGAACTGCCATCGTTCCACTTGGCGTGCTGTTATGTGGTTTGCACCTGTGTGCTATCAGAGGAAAGTGACTGAAAAGAAAGCATACACCTTTTCAAAGGAAAACAACAATTTTCAAGGTAAAAACAGTAAATCATCGGGATAATGATCATCTTGCTGCGTATCTGTGTTCTCTCTTAAATGTGAAAGGAGATTTTTTGATATATTACAGTTTTTCTTGTAACAGGGACTGGAAGCACAGTCCCATGGAATTACACTGGATGTTTTTTATTTATGTGTCTAAAAAAAAAAAAAAAGTAGCGATGCCCTTTAAGCATTATCTTTTAACTCATCTTGCACAAAGAATGACTGTAAGGCGTGAGAAAGACACTTAGACAGAGACAAAAGGGGAAAGGATGTGGTACATCCTGCGCCCATTAACGCCATCAGTTAGCACCATTTATCTTGAAATTTGTCCAGCTTGGAACACAAAGTACCTACATCAGGGTTTGGGCCAGACAGAAACCTAGAAAATGGTGGTATTTGTGGAGACACTGGCCAATGTGGGGGAGAGAGCAAAGGTGCACAGTAATTTTAAAAAGAGCTGCATTTTTTGTGTGTGAAAATTTGATTATAAGATGATTCTTTTAACATAAACACAATTCTCTAAGGACTTATTAATGCTTCAGTAGCATAGTGGAAAGACTCTAGTGCAGTCCGCTTTAATAGCTTTCTGGCTTGAACCCCAATACATAATGTTCTAGTAATAGTTTATGGGTGACTGCAATAAATTGGTAGCAAGTGTTTTCCATTTTTTGGCTCTTCTTATCAGATCTGCTGGTGGAACATTTTGTTCTGAGAATATTGTAAAGGCAATTGATCTGCTTTGGATGTGTGCTCAAGAGTTTCGTGTCTTTAAAATATATGTATAGATGAGCTTTTTCGCCGTGTTCTGAGATGTGCGGTGTAAAGCTGGGGGCCAGTAAAATATTATGGGGCATCTGAGCAGTTGGTTAGACCCAGCAGGACTCCACCTAGCCTAACTAATGTTCTGCGAGTACTGCCAAAAAGGCAGAGCTTTCCTCCCCCCTGCCACTTCTCTTCCCAATACTTTCATTGTTCTAGTCTTTTCATGCAGCAGTGGAAAATTTGTTCCTGTCCGTGCAGGAATAAAGAGCTTTCACAAAGGTTCATATATAGACCCAAATGGCTTTTTGAAATAGAGAGAAACGTGAAATATTTTGCACTTGGTGGTGAGGGAAAGAGCCACTTTTGATTAGAGATGGGCCTGATACAGTCACCTTTGATTTCTATTGGATTTGGAGCTGAACTGAACTGTAATTACAGAGTGAAATTCCATGGCCTCTATTATGCAGGAGCTGTCCCTCTTGGTCTTCAAATCAATTAATTCACAGCTCCAGATTGTCTCTATAGCCAGCCTAATTGAAACAGCCTGCTTTCATCTCCGCTCCCACAACTAGAAGAAGAGTTTGGTAGCTGAACCCAGGTCGGAAATGTCTAGCTGCTTTCTGTGTGTGAGAGGCCAAACAAAAATCATCAGCCTGATGGCCTCTGGATTTCAATCCTCTGGATATGACAAATAAAGTCAGAGGTACTGAGCATCGGAGAGTAAGCAAACATTATCCATCATCTAGTGGAATGTGCCACTGAACATCCTGTGCTTGTTCCTAGCTCCATTTTGTTTCTTTAAACAGCTAGCCTGCTGGCTTTTTGCACAACGATCCAACGCTGCTTGTAGATTAGATTCAAAATGAAAATGGGTACGTTTCTCCAAGATAACATTAAACACATGTAAAATTAAAGGACAGCCGAGTACCTCCTTCATTCCTTTAATCTTCTGCATGTACTGGAACATTTGTTTTAAATAAAGGTTATATTACAAAAATACTGGGCTTGGGGCAAAAATCAAATCTTAAAGAATGTAAACTAAAGTCTGGAGCTCTCTAAAGCACAGAGTGAATAGATACTCAAAAAATATTTGAAGTAACAGAATGTGGACTTTGCCCAGTTAATGTTAAAAGTATCCCAAATGACAGCAGGGGAGTCAGTTTGGTTGTCATACAAAGCTGCACAGGGAGCTGGAGATGAACAGAAAGTACTGAAAATCTGGCCCTGAGACAGTAAACGGGAGTGCTAAGTGGATGGGAGTGAGAATTGATGAAGGAAGTTAGGAACGGAGAAGTGCAAAATAAGGGTTGTTGTACCAGAACCACTTCTAGTGGTGCTCACACTGTCATAAGCCTAATAAATGTGGATGTTTCTTCTCTGATGCATACTAGCCATTTTATAAAAGCGTGTTACGGACTTGTGGAAGTAGAAGAGCATCTGAATAAAAGGGTGTGCAAGTTGGACTCCGACCACAGAGATTCAGTGCTACTTTTAGGCAGTTTCCATCCTGCAGCTCAGCTCTGCTTTCACCACCTGTTGTGATCAGTGGTCTTTTTTCTTGTTTGCTTATTTAACCAAGTTATTAAGAAAATCAACTACTTGGGAGTGCTGCCTTAAGCAGTTTGATTTTTCTTATTTTGCAAGGGAAAAAAAGCCCCAACCCATGTTCAGGTACATCTCTGGGAATCTGTTGCATATTGCATTCATGTAGGAGCTGAAGTTTTCCATCTTTCATCCTGTGTTTTCAAGCACTGCTGCTAATGATGCACTAGGATGGCTGTTTCTCTCCACAAACAGAAATCTGTCCCATTTCCTGCTAAGGATTCTGGGCAGGGCTGTGCCATAGGTAATTTCCTGTAGTAAATATTAGAATAATTAGAGTTATCATTCCAGAGCAATGAACTTAAAGTGTCTTTTATTACTGCATCACACAAATCATACAAGAAGCAACCACAGTCAGATATGGCTATTGTTACTCATTTCAGTTGTGCTAAATCAAATATACAATGTCAAAAACGCAGAATGTAGATAGTCCTGTGTTTGTAACCATTTATATTATTAATACGGCCTTAAAACATATATGCAAGGACAAGCATGCAACTTGAGACCAAAGAAGGTAATCCAAGAAGAATAGTTAAACCCCCTTTTCCAATAAAGCGCCACTGCTTTCTTGTGCTTCTCTTGTTTATCAAGTAGTTGATTTATTTTTATTAAGGAGCAGGTTTGTAAGGATGTGTTTAGGAAACTACTCGCATTACTGACAATCACTAAGGTGTAGTGCAATAGATAATATTAAAATGAGCATAACATTTAAATTAGCAAAATTCTGAAGTGTGGGGATGTTGAGAATGAACAATGAGAATCCCTGCAAGAAGACTCAGTGAAATCTGGTTCAAATTATCTTTCCTGGCTTATAAAGGGCAATATTCTCCTTGAATTTTTTTTTTTTTGATAGGTCACAAGCAAAGAATTTGAGGGAGAATGTTCTATTTAAACTTGGTGAAAGTGGGAAGAGAAATTCTTGAGGTGTGTTCCTTTTATGTTTACTGTCTTTCTTCACTGTATAAAGTGGTCTACTTACAGTGCTGGGATGTGTTTGGAATAAACAGTAGAGTGCTATATTTCACTGTAAGGTCTGTCTATAGAAAGTGCTGGCTCTCAGATCAGCTGTTTACATTTTTTTTTTAAAAAAGCTCCCATCTGTTACATCAAACTTGTTAATATAGGTCTACAGGATGCAATAACATTAATGCTTTAAGTATCCAAATGAAATGTCAGAGTCCAGTTGCAGATACTGAATTCAAATGTGGCAGTGTCCTGAATCCACCTCTTCTACTAACAGGCCATTTAATAATCCGTGTAAGTATCTATAGATGTCTAAGTCTTTGAAGGTCTGCGAGGGGCCAGATGTACAAATGCAGTTACAACATCAAATCCTCACAAAAGCTTTTCCACCACACTAGCATGACCACATAAAATTTGGCCTCGATTTTTTTTGGCTCTGCAGCTGCAGCACCGTCAAGACCTATTTAGAGTGAAAATAGGCTTGGTAAGGGAAGTCTCTGAGCTTCATGCTGTTCCCAGTGAAGTTAAAGGCAACGTGATCACATAAAGAGAGATACACCTTACCTCTCGGTATATTTTGCCCCTTGTTTGAAAAAAGCAGCCCATAGACTTTATGGTTTGTTTTGTTTCTTTGTTGTTATGGTATATTTTGTTTCAATTTAAAACATAACTGAGTCCTTGATATTTTTATTTCTCGTAGGAGCTACTATGATTTATTGTTATAGTGGCCATCTGACTAGAATGAAGATGTATGCCCCTGTTTTGATCCTTGTAATGATGGGGGGGATGAAATTTAAGTTTGTTATATTACCTTTCTTGTTTCTACTCTTTTGTATCCATGGTTTTTTAATTTACATTGCATTGTGAATGAAAACCCTTATCTTCTGTTATGTTTTTTTCCTGCCACTCAAATTTTGCATCAACACAAAAGGTTTGTTCTTCAGTTCGTGTTCAGTATTTGGTCACATTCATTATGAGGTATATCCAGAATACACAGATCACATACATCAAATACCATTTTTCACTGTGTTTTCCTTGATATCTTATTATTAAGGGCTATTTTTTAGTGGGTAGAAACGCAATCTATGCATAAAACTGTATTCAAATGAGCTTTGCACATCTAATCATATCTATTTTTATTCCCAAATACTCGGTGATCAACATTAATTTCAATTACAATGGTTTTAAATCATATTACTCAGAAACACAATGAAACTGGCTAAATAGTACCATGCAGAGGGTTAATAGTCCAATAATAATTAAAATAATCCTCTTCAATTCAGTAATAACTTTGGCCACCTGCCTTCATCCAACCCCCAACACCACCCTCAGTACTCCTTAAAAAAAATACTTGCATTACAGACAATCTTGTGTAACAGATTAGCATAACATATCTGGAACATTACTCAGATTTTTGGGCAATGGCAATCCGAACATGTTCATAAGTTAAAGCTTTTTTTCTTGACAGCATCCTGCTGTTAACGCTGGACTTTTTTAGTTGGCAGGGCTCTGTGTAAGTGGGAAGCACCGCCGGTGGTATCACAGGGAGGGTTCTGTGAGTGTGTGCATTGGAGGGACTTAGCTAAACGGAAACGTCCAGTGTTTTAGGGGGCTTACACAGATAAACTCAGTATTCTAAGGACTGAAATTGTGCGCTCGCTTCCAGATTTGAATGGACATGACACCAATTTGACAGATTATTTTAGTCACGGTAGTGGATTACACAAATACGCATGCACAGGTGAATGTGCAAGAGAGACGTTAAAAATTCAGGATTCTTTTCTTTAAAAAATGAGAAGATGTAATGTCTGTGGGTCAGAAACAGCAACATAATCATCTAAGCACAAGACTGGAAGTTAGGAAGCCTTTTATTTCTTCTGTTCTTTATCTCACCCTGTTTTGTTTTTCTGATAGGTTTTTCTCAGTTATAAAGTAGGAATCATGCCAGTGAGATTTGTGATGGAAAGTGTTTGGGGCACCAGTTATTATTTTGAAGTATGATACAGTCTTCAATTTATTGTCCCCTTTTTTTTTTAGGTGACCAGACCTAGAAACAAAATAACTCTGGTATAAATGGGATTTAACATATAAGACCCATTATTTGGTAACAGATTCCATCTTGTCCATTGGTAAAATAATTGGCTTCTGTAAAGAATCAGTAAGTAAACAGCCAAGCAATTTTTGCTAGTACATATCGTAATTCCCATTTTAAAAATTACCTAATAAAGATTGCCTTTTAAATAGAACCATTTGGGTATATCAGGGGCATGTTGTACTAAAGAAAAAGAGGGGAAAAAAATCCCTCTGTCACTTGAAAGAGACCATTTAGCCTCCGAACATATTTGCTCCACACTAAATAATAGATGTTATTCTCAGCTAAATAGAACGTGGTCTGTGTCCTTCTATTGGAAACTATTTTGTTTTGTCTGAATACTTCACCCGCTCCATCCACCTGCCCCCAAAACAACAAACAGATTTGGCTAGTATGTGTTGTAAGTAAATTTTAGGAATGTCATATAAATTATTAATTTAATGAAGTTAATATTTAATTAACTTTTTAATCATTAACAAAAGTGGAAAGTTCAGAGTTAAGCTATTCTTCTTCCTCCCCATAAAAATAAACATTAACAAATCAGTCTAATTCCTATGCATACTGTCGGTTGCTCTGGTTTGGAAAATTAACTTAACGGTAGTAGATACATATGAAGATATTACTTTGGCAAAGTAATAATACTACTTTTATGCCCTTAAAAAAGAATTGTCCGAAAGTGTTACTGATAGGTTAATACCTGCAGTTGGAATTATTAGTGTTAACATTATTAGCATATGGATATAGTCATCACTGAGTTAACTGAGAGCTTTTTCCATTCATCCTGTTACCTAGAGAGAGTTGAGGCCACTGCGTTTTGGGTTTTTTTGTAGGTCTGGTTTGCTGAGCATAGCTCTTTTTGGAATGGGCAGGTCGAATAAATTGTGCATGTATGGAAGAAGGTGGTAAGATTTTTGGAAGGGCGTGTAGTGATAGGACAAGGGGGAATGGCTTTAAGCTGAAAGAGGGTAGATTTAGATGAGTTATTGGGAAGAAATTCTTTACTGCAAGGATCGTGAGGCACTGGCACAGGTTGCTCAGAGAAGTTGTGGGTGCCCCATCCCTGGAAGTGTTCAAGGCCAGGTTGGATGGGGCTTGGAGCAACTGGTCTAGTGGAAGGTGTCCCTGCCCATGGCAGGCGAGTTGGACTAGAGCACCTTTACAGGTCTCTTCCAACCCCAACCATTCTATGAGTCTATGTTCTGCAATGCAAATTTATTCCTAGGAAAGGCCGTTCACCACTACTGTTGCCCTGGAAGATCCTTCTGCTCTTTGATAGATGAGCTGGTCGGGTGCTCGCTGCTGCTGTGCTTCCTGGTGGCAGGATCTGCAGTCGGAGTGCTGCTCCTCAGCATCCCTCTCCATTCCCTTCCCTCCCCTCAGCCATCAAACAGTGAGAGCTGGTCTTCAGCTGCTGCATGTAGTATTGATCCTTCTCTGCTGATAACAGATAACTATTTATAATAGTGATACAAATACTGGTTGGGGAACCGTTAGCATATTACTTTCATTTTAAACAGACTTGCTAAAGCTGAGTAGCATGAGCGTGGTAGCGGCGTTTCTAGCTGTTGGCTCAGTGCTCACTGCTGGGCTTGTGATGAGCATGTACGACTCAGACTCATTCGCTACACAGCAGTGCTTTGGTTTAAAGCAAGACTTTAGTGCTTTTACGTGTACCTAATGGGTGCTTTTTGCCAGTAGCTGGAGAAAGAGAAGAAGCTTGAATTTGCAAAATCTGGTTGTAGAGGTACTGCGGCTTTCTTGTTCCCTTTAGGACTTGGAAAGTGATTGAGTGAAAGTGATGGTATTTTTTCATGTGATTCCATAGGTACCCTGTGTTTTCTTTAGAGAACTCCTTCCCAGGTTTTGTTTGGCAAAAACAATGAAATACATTACTTAACTTTCTGTGCATAGAATGGAAGCTGTTACTCTAAGTCATTCTTTTGTGGGAGAGACAAGACAGCATATCTTTCATTCCTGTCGTCTCTTTTAATCTTGGACGAGGCATCGCTTTAATTTTGCGTTAACCAGTTTTCCTTTTGGAAGAGCTATTTGAAATACCGCTTCACAGTTACTCCAGAGCTTCAAGATCCTATCATAGAGTATAGTGCCAGATTTTTCGGATGTGTGCAGATCTGCATAAAAAAGTCAAGCATTTTTGGATCCCCAAATCTGATCCCTGTGTTAACAGAAAAAAGGATATAAGCATTTCTGATTTTTAAAGGTTATTTCAGCCACAGGCAGATTCATGGAGGTATCTGCTAGCTTGCAGTATAGCTTGCAAGATGGTTTTACTCCAAGTACTGTATATTGATGTGTCTCAGCTAAGGTTTTTACTAAAATCAACTGTCCTCATGTCCTTAAAGCAGGATGAATGTTAGAACTAAAAATGTCCTACTGATCTGAATATCTCAGTCTTCATATTGATTAATATAATAGTTATTTTTGTGATGTTATTAATTTTTAATTAGACCCATTTTTGTTACTTGCTTTCTATGTACCAAATTTTACATATTAATCATTATAAAAAATAAATACTGTATCTGTAATGAATGATGGAAATTATAGGAAAAAATAAGGAAAAAAATTATTTGAGGATAGGAAGTATATCGTGGGTGTCATATTTAGTACTGTTTCAAGTGTATACTTTTCTTCCAGTTCCCCTTATGTTTAGACTAGAGGAACCTATTGCAGCATGAAGGAACTGTTTTGTGTCCAGAAGTCATTGCAAAGTGGCAAATATTGAATTTTTAATGTTCCCCACTGAATATAACTGGGGAAAGATACATTTTCTAAGAGGTTTTGTAGATTGTTTTGTTCTGTGGGTTTTTTCCTAGAGGAAATGTGAACTGAATTTGTCTGTTGTGAGGGATTTTAGGGTATGCCATGTAAGCGTTGTACATGTATCGGAATAATTTTGAAAAATTCAGTAAAGTACAAGAATAAAAAGAATGTGAAATAGGCTCAATTTTGTTTTGTTTTTGTTTTTCAAAATAAAAATGGTTTTGAATGTCACTTGACAAACATCAACTGAAGATACCGAGAAAAGCTTTGGAACTACTATTTTGTCATGGATTGTAATAATAAATAGTGAGAGTCCTTTGTAATAATATTGAAAATACTTCACCAGCAGAAAAATACGCTTTTGCTGTGATCATGTATTTTTGCAGAATATAAATTTGTTATTTATTGAAGTCTTAGCATCTGTCTTAGCTACCTTGTTATAAAAGGATTTATAGATATATTGACAAATTACACAGCAGAAGAAATATAAAAAGCTAAACCATATTGATTACAAAGATTTCTTGCCTTTTGGTGGACTTTCCTTCTTAACTGCGGTATCGCAAGCTTCAGAGGCAACTGGAAACAACTTGTCCTTCCTTCACACTGATGTATTTACCAGACAGATGATCTGGGAAGAATATATTTCTGATAAATATGAATGATTCACTTGGTAAGAGATCAAGAGCTAGAGTCAGGGTTAAGGTATAAGCCTTTTTCACCCCCCAGGAAAAGTTACTATACCTACTGGTTTCAAGGGTATGTGCTAAAAAGAGCCACCTGTATCTAAAGCAGCTGAAATAATTTGAAAGTTAAGAAGGATCTGGCTGAAGCAGATGGTCTAAATCCCTTCCTCTGCCCCTTCCAAGGTGGTAAGAATTGCATCAGGACTGCTTTCGGGTCTTTTCACACCGGCCTAATTTGGGTGAAGCTGAAGGAGTTCCCTTGTCTGGCCCTTACAAATGCCAGCTGGTGTAGCCTTGATTCATTTTGTAAATAGGAGGAACAAGAACAGTGTACTTTTCCTCTTAAAAAAGGGCCAAAGTCGAAAATCTCCTTTCTGGTGGTGATTTCTGAACATCAGCACAAGCAAAACGGCTATAGCTAGATAACTGGGATCCCTGCTTGGAGCTGCTCTCCAGCTCTTCCACGAAAACTGGGATCTGACTTGGTTGAGCACCTTGGTACCACCTGCTGCTCATGTGCACTGGGCATCCTTCCCTGGGGCTCCCAGCTACTGTTGTTTAAGTACACATTGAAAAGGCTGCGTAACTCATGAGGATGTAGCTAACTTACCTGCCTTGCGGAGAATGGCCTGAAAGCGCCTCTGAACTCAAAGAAAGATCCTGCTTTGTCTTCTGAGTCTGGTAAAATACAAAAGGTTTGGGGAGGATTTGCTGTATGCTTTTTCTCTACTGTGAGACTCCAACAATTAAGAAAGTCGCCTTTTCCTTCAGCTGGATGTCTGCTGCGGCTTCCAGAGGAAGATTTGAACCCAAAAATTAAAGGAGAAATGGGCATTGGGCATATATCCCTAATTCTGCATCTTTGGTCTACCAAAGTATTTATAACCTAGGCTTTAACTTCATTATGAGATATCTTGTAGTGTTTTCTCTGCGTGTCTTTTGTTTATCCTTATTTTCTGTAGCATTAGGTATACTTAGAAATACATGTATTACTTACACACTGTTCTCTGTGTGTCAAACAGAATTTTTAAGTCATTTATGTGAGCAATACACAGTAAACCATTTTCACACAGTGTACTAAATATTAAATATACAGCATAACGTGCTAATAAAATGTTGCTAACATAAGTAGGCCACCTAAATTAGAGGCTAAGCCAGCTCTGTGATTAACTGTCTCATCTCCTGAATTGCACCTTTGGAAGGCTTTGGTAAGCAAAAAGATTATAGTACATAAATATTGGCAAAATTTTTAAGATCTAAACCCAGGGAAAAAACACAGATTATGCTGGACCGTTGCAACAATTAAGAGTAGATTAATAAATACGTTACCAGATGTCATATTTGTATGCATTTGTAGCAATGATGAGGGAATAGTAGTATGTGAATACCTTGTTAAATATTATCGTAATGCTCTTGTGGAGACATCTGCTTGCATGCGAAACTTTAGAATAGATTTTTAGTGGCATGTTTCATATGTGCAGCTTCAGCCTATATGCATATGTCTTTATTAATCCAGGGCTTCAAAAGCAATGTAGAATCATTTCCAAAGAAAAGCTAGTTAAGAAAAATTGTCTGAGGTTCACAACCAGATTCTTTCTGTGGTGATGATGATGATAGAATTTTTTTTCTGGATGGTAATGATGGCCTGGGGTTACTGAGGAGGAGATGCCGTTGTTTCACGTTACTGAATCCTGGAGCCTTCCAACGGTATGTGCTAACTTCGGCAGGTATAGAAATGTGGCTGTTTCATCCAGCAAGGAATCTGGCACTTCCCTGGTTTTCAGCATATCGCCAGGGAAGGCTGCGTCACATCAGCGCTGGGTTACGCAGAATGATGTGTCAGAGGGAGGAGGAACATAAAGTTAGACTCAGCTGGAGGTCAGACCTAGAACAGCATCTTACTGGATCATCAAAGGCCGGTGGCATTGTGACCTTTTTATTTTATTTCTGGCACAGAGGATGTTACTTCAGCAGGGTAGCTTTATTCAAAAGAAAAAAAAGAAGGAAAAAAAAAAAAAAAGAAAGAAAAAAAAGGGATTGTACCTGGGACTGGAGCCATCACCAGGTTCTCCCTCTGCATGTAGCATCTCCCTAGCGGAGGTACAGAAACAGGAGAGGGTGCATATGCCTCACAGGAGTCTTGTTTTCGCTCAGTTGCAAGTCAGAAACAGCTGGCTCATTCACTAGTGAACACGTGAATACAGGATCTTTATACTAAAACTTTCATTTCTGTATTTAAAATTCCACCAGGGTTCAGTGAAAGGAAGGTATTTTGGGGTTAATAAGAAATGTGTATTCTTCAAAACAACCTCACCTCAAAAAAAAAAAAAAAAGTCCACAGCCCTATAAAATGTCTGTTTTGTGTCCTAAAATAAAGCATGTATTTCATGCTCTAAAAGTCTGAGGTTTGTAGCTGAAAAAGATTAAGTAAATAATTCAGAATTTGTTGTGTTTACTTGTTAATAATTAAGCAGGTTAGTCTGTGTACTTTTTATAGACATTGAGCTTTATTTATTTATTTTTATTTACTTGGCTCATGTTCTTATTTTTAAATTTGAAGAAGTTTCTGCCAGGGAGGAGATCATGAGAGAAAAGTCATCAAGGAGTTAAGCGTTGCACAGGAAGCAAAATCTGTAGGGATGTGTAGTCTCTGGAGAGGAGGGAGAATTGTCATCTCTCGCTTCCCTTCTGCATTGCCCCAGACTAGTCTCTAGTGCTTTGATGGAATTAAATTTTAAAGGTGATAATGATTTTTTGGAAGAAAGTAGCACCTTTGATTCCTACTTTGTGATGCCGGTGACCAGGGACAGAGTCGTCTGTTATGAGGTGACATTTGGTTCATCTCAGTCAAAGGAAAGTTTCAGCCTTGTTCTGTTTCAGAAATAGACGGGAAATTCGAAGGAAAAGATCAGATAACGGACACACTGTGTATCTGTTTTCTTGTGTCAGTGAGCTACAGTCTGGGGAAAGGTTGTAAGCTGATGGCCGTGAAGTCTGAAATCTTTTTTGTTGTGTGAGGAGGTACAGAGGCCAGCAGCAGCGTGAGCTGCTCTCCCAGACACGTGTAGATCCATCCATTAGGTGATTGCATCCTGTGAACGGGTGCTAGTTTAGTCCCAGCGTATCAGTCAGGTCACCTTTGCTTTCAGTGGTGACAAACAGGCCAGTAGTGTCCCAGATTCCCCTTGAATCTCAGTGTCTGTTGCTTGAGAAAAGAACGTGATGAGCAGCAAAATAATTCTGTGTTTTCCATCCAGCAATTTTCAGTTGCTGTTTACATAGCCTAGACCTGAGCATAGTCTGAAACAGAGAAAGAGAAGAGATTTGGGTTTGAATTTGTTTTTTCCCTCCTCTGCCAGGCAGTGATCCACCCCACTGCTGATCACATTCCCTCCCTGCCTTAAGCAAAGTCATTGCCTGATTTTTTTGACTGTTTGAACTGTTCCTTTGGTCTTGGCAGAGTAAGATATCATTTGATATTTTCACTCACCTTTTCCAAAGGGGAGAAAAAGCACAGGGTAGTGAGAAAAGTCAGTTGAAATGATTGGCATTAAAAGACAAAAGCTGCTGAAAAGTGAGAGTGATCTTTGGACTGTATATTAAAAAGCAAAGATTTAAAAAGACTGTTTATGTGAGAATTAATAGCCTGATTTTGTTGACAGTTGAAGTCTTCATCTGTTACCATGGTGTGTTTTAATTCACCGTCTGCATTGGTATTTCCTTCTGAAGAAGGGCCCGGGCTAGTTGCTAGTACCTCTAATATTAAAAATGCCATTTGCTTCATATGTTCTAGGTGATGGTTTCGCTATAAGTAAAGTCATGGTACATAAAGTTAAGAGGAGGCTAACCCGGCAGGTAGTGACACAGATGTCCCCCTTTCTACATCACCTGACTGTTGCCTTCAAGGGGTGTTTTATCCTGGGCCTAGACAGTTAATCCAAGTCTCCTATGGAGATAAGTATGGGCAGATAGTACTTTTCAAATAGACATTAGGAGTGCACAGAGAACTTAAATTATTTTCTGAAAGACTTTTTCATGTGTTAAGTATGCTACAGTAACACTGTTTAATTTTTTTCCATGTATGTGTGAAGCTTCCTTTACTTCAGAAAATCCAACTCATATACAGTTCATTGTCTGATACTTGCAGGCCAGGTCAGTGGTCTACTTTGGGCAGTTGTCTTTAAAAATTCTCCAGCATCTGTCTTTATCGTGGAATTTAATGCTAGTCATTTGATTTATTCCTCTCCCCCCACCCCCCCCCCCCCACCACTCAGCCGTCAGACAAGCTTGACTCTTGAAACAAGTTAAGGAGATCTCAACTCTGCTTCTCAGTGGACCCAAGTCCATATCACACAGAACATTACTACAGTCAATAGTAATTGTTCTGTGGTTGTTAAATCCAATGCAAGAGGCTGAACCAGAGTCAAACATGACCACTTTAACACGGTCCCTCAGTTCAAGGCTGAGGCGTAGTGCTGAGCCTGTGTAAGTCAAGCTGTTCTGCTGCTAGAAGTACTGTCCTGGAAATGAGAGGATTTCAAGCTCTAAGTCTGCCGGATTATGCTTTTCTATAAGCATTAAATTCACACAGAAGTTTGTTGGTTTTTTTTTAATTTTATTTTTTTAAAAAAAAGCATTGCTGTGATGCATTGTCCGTTTTGCTAAGGGCATACTTCACCGAATGTTCGTGCCAGGTTGACTGAATCTCAAAAGAGACCAAGAGATTTACTGGTAGTCTCACAGTGAATCATTGTCTGAAATCCTTTTGGCTTCTATATTCTTAGCATTAATCAACAGTGATTCCTTTCATCCACTTGCTACCAGAGTTTAGTTTGTATGTATGATGACTGTGTTTGGAAGGAATTGAACTGGAGTGATGCTAACATAATTTATATTACTCTTTGAATTTTGTTCTTTAAATACAGAGTCTGAAAAATAGAAGATCCTCACAGTTATCATCCTATGATATTTTCTCCCCCCACCCTGAAAGCTCCATAACCTTGAGAGAAAATGTAAATAAAATGGACACATTCTTTACATATTCTTGAACAGAATGTATTTATCTCAGTTTCACTTGATCTGATGATAGTTCACTGAAGAGGATTTTTTTCATTGATAGCAAATGTCAGAAGGCCATGCAGTTTATAAGGCATGAACATAAGAAAATGAACAAGTATGTATAATTCTTTCTTGTTTGCATTTGAACAGCAGCACAGTATGCTGTTGTTATGGTACAAGCAATGGGCATAACAGAAGAAGCGTTTTTAATTTACGACTGTTTAAGTTATCCATTTCTGTATTTCTGATTTCAGTTGTAGGTCTTGTGCTGGTTAGATATTTTAAGAAGCAGAGCTACTAAGTGTACCTAATTTACTTCATCCTTGAAAGCAATTTTTTTCTAGGAGATTGCCGTGATCTACCTCAAACCTCTTTGAGGAATGTGATATATTTGTGACTTTGAGGTCAGTAAGACCATTGTGAGCCTGTGCTGTGGAGTATTCACCTTTGCGTAGTACGTGGGCTTTGCTTTGAGGTGGACGCCAAAAGTGGTTTCCTGAGTTGCATTGTCGTTTTTCACTTCCTTGATATCATATGAATGCATCAGATTTAGAGGGTATTACTTGATATGAGGTAATTTGAATCACCGATAAGCTGTTGATCGAAGTGAAACCATGAAATGTAAATGTGGAGGTTGGAATTGAAAAACAAATTAATGGCCTGTAATTTTGGCTATGGTACGCTCTAGTAGCTGTCTTGGTCCAACAAATGACCATCGCAAGTATAAGGCTTGATAAATTTAAATCATATATAAAATTAGTTTTTAAAACTTTGTGGCAGAAATGTTGCCATTAATTAAACTCGGGCATTCTAGTGTTTAGAAAGGGTAGATCAGTGATTGTGAAAATCAAGTAACTGTAACAGTTATAGAGACTCTTGTATAACATTAACTGGCAAGAAGCACAACTGACAAAGGACAGCTGTGTACAGCGTGGGTAGTTGTACAACATTTCAAATGCCAGTAGGTCGGAGAAGAGAAACTGCGACTTTCGACTCTGATTTAATCTGTTGCAGAGCTTGAGGAGGTAATTTCTAAGCGCTGCCGCAGGCTTGACTGATCAGTGGGTTTAAAATAGAAAATAGCCTCTTTCACCTTGGGAGAAAGTGTGGGAGAACCTGATCAGCAGTTCCCCGGTGCCAGCCTCTCTTGCTGGGCTTGCTCAGCAAAGTCACCGCTTGTTGCAGCACGGTGTGCCGGCGAGGACAGGGTGGTTCGGTGGTTAGATGAGTTAGACATTCGGCAAACAGCACAGTTTCATCCCTAATAGTACCGCTTAAATCAAACATACCCTCGTGCGGTACATCTAACAGCATTTAAAGGTCAAAATCCCATTCTCATTACTCAATATTTTAGGCCTTCTGTTTTGCTTTATTCATTGTCTGTGCAGAACTGACAGGCTGTTCCAGACCGTGGCTGTGTAATGTTGGAAAGTGCTAACAGCTGCCATCCCACGTGTCTGTCCAGGCAACTGCAGACCTTACCAAAGCGAAGCACATGCTACACAGCCTTACTTCGAGCAAAATAAACCTTCCCTGAAAACGCTGGAAGCTGCCGCCGAACAGCCCATGCCGCATGCACTCGGGGCTGACCTACGTAGGCTGGGGGATTACCATAAGGAAATTAGATGGTGATGAAAAATGATACTGAAGCTGGGGCATCCTTTGATCGTGGTGATCAGAGGTGGAAAGCACCCAGAAAGTAAGAGAAAGGCTGCAGATCTGAAAAGAAATTGCGAGCGTGTCTCTGAGAAAGCAACAGGAGCATCCCTGTAGTAGCCAGGAACTGCTGGGAAGTCAGACATGGAACCACGCAGGCTGAAAGCCTGCTGGCGTTACATCTTCTGCATTTGAGAAAGCAATACTTTGTGTCCTTTCTAAATGAGTAAGGGTGCCTCAAAGATCAGTTCTTTTCTGTTAAGCAGTCTGGTTTTACCTGTAATCTCAGTGATAAAATGTCTTTGCAGATACCTTTAGAAAACCCCTCACCAGCGAAGGATCTAAGAAATCCAGTAGGCTTAGCCCGGCCCCACCATACCGGAGCTGGCATTAGCTTTGGACACAGGTTCTTGGGTGGAGGGTCAGCACGAGGGGAATGAAGGGATCCCGCTGCTCCTGCGAGGAGGCAAGGAGCCTGGCTGGGGTGGATTTGAGCACTGTCATCTAAGGGAGCCTCTCATAATGGGAATTGGAAATTAATCCCATAAGGTCCCTAAACCATGTTCTGAACTGGTGGAAGGAGAGTGCCCAAGTCTTATTTTCAGCCTGCACAATACTTACTCTTTCCTCAGCTGTTTGGCAGCCAGTCCTGAACATTTTGGTAATTAGCTGTATATGGTACTAAGTCTGCTTTTAGTTCTTTTTTCAAAATGCAGCCTATAGAGAGGTTTTCTGAACGTTTTAGTCATTAAAGCCATTTATAGTTGAAAGATGCAAAGTTTTTATACACAATTTCTCATTTAAAAAAAAAAAAAGAAAAAAGAGAACCTTTTCAAACTCTTGACCTGTTAGAGTACTTACCTGGAACTTTTTCCGCAAATGCATTTGAATGGCAAACATGAGTGGGAAAACTTCTGTGGTGACACCCATTTGTTTTACCTCTAACAGGAATGAAACCGCTTAATGGAAAACCTGAGTTATTTTGGGTTTGGGTGGTTTTTTTAAGCATGGAGTCTTGGAAATTGCTCCCTATTAACTGGTGTTTAGCTGTATAAGTTTTTGCTCTGAAGGATGTGTATGTCATGACATTTCAGATAATAGTACATGTAGATATTTTTTTTTCATCACCTGTGTACCAAATGTCAACGTGTCGGAGTTTGCTTGTCTTCATTTGGATAGCTATAAATTTATATATACACACAGCGTTCTACCCACTTCCCCCACTGAGCGCCTAGCTGTTTGACTGTTACGAAAACTCAAGGTGTTGTGTGTGCAGATCCCTAACCATAAGCATTTCTTTTCTTTACAGCAGCATAAGAAAGAAGTGTTGAGAGCTGCTCTTAACCCTTTTGGAGTCCAAAGTCAAAAGGTAAAACCAAATGCAAGTTTTGGGGTTTCTGAAGGTGTTGATATTGTAATTGTTTGGAAATGCTCTTTCCTTATCACATGTGAACTGAGATTTCCCACAGGAGAGAAGCAGGGATACGGTAAGATGACTCAAAACATGATTAGACCTCTATAAGAGCACCAGCATATCTGGGCATAAATTATACAGGTAAGTTACAACTGGTAAACCGCAATTATCTGTTTTACTTAATATGAAAACAGTGGCGTTAAGAGTCAGTGGGACTTACAGTAGGGCTTAATATTGCTAAGGATTTAATGATTTTTGTCTCACTATAACTTGATAGTTTTTATGATATATAAAGTTTTTTCATATTACAGTAAAACAAATCCTGTAGCTCTTTTCTCAGGCAAGAGTCCCTCAATGGGAGTTTTGCCTGAGTGAGAACTGAATGAGGTCTAAATAATTAGCAATTAAAATATTCAGTTATTGTGCTACTGTATATAACAAAGCACTGGAGGTATTAAAAATTGCTAATCTCTTCCTTATTAAAATGTTAACTGCTAAACATAATACAGTTTTGCATTTTCTATCATTCATTTTTGCAGTTCATTAGTAGAGGTGAAATGTTCGTGACAAATAGTCATTTGAACTTTTAAAGGATTGAGTTTGTTTTCCTGGCATTTTAGTTAATATTTCTGACTGAGTTAATTTACAAGTGGAAGTGTTTGTGGAAGCCATGGATTTCAGTCAAAAACTAGATAATTTACAGAGAGTAACTTCTGATGCAGCATTCATGAGTATTTGCAGAAGAAACCAGGTGGTAAGCTACTCATCAGGAGACAGAGTTAGGCAATTTAGGTGTCCGGTTTGTATGTTTTGATGAGCAGCTTCTTGTAACAAACTCCACTAACAGGTTAGGGATTGTCCATAGAGTTTACTGGCAAATAATTTTTTCAGTGAGACACTAGCATGGGAACAGTTCAGCAGCAGGTTAAGACGCAAAGTTTTTTAAACCGTGCAGTTGCACACGCAGCCCTGTTAATTAGCACATGAGCTGTTTGTTACTCTGCTAGTTAGTATAAGGGGCAGACTCTGCTTTCATCTACTTCACTGCACAAAAGAATAAGGATTAAGATGTATCTCCTGTCTCCTTCATCACATAGGGGCAGCAGCAGATGTGTGGACAGGGAGAAAGGTATTTGATGAGTGAGAAAGGAGTGGTGAATGAAGGTGATAACTGGTAGAGGAAGAAGGTGAATTCCTGGAAGGATTTGGTGAATTTCCTAATGGAAGGTGACTCCTTAGTAGTTTCTCCCGTAGCCACTCCTTGGAGTAGATTTTGTTACTTATTATGCCTAAAGGTGTTTTTTTTTCCTAATCTTTCTGAATGGCCGTTCTAGGCCTAGGCATTTAATTGTGCCTCGTAATGTTGTTGGCAATTCAGGCCATGACTCTGCAAGGATTTACACATGTATTTCACTTACAGTGTTATAAGTAATCCTGTTGACATAGATGAGATTAATTGCAGTACATAAAGTTAAGCGTGTATATTAGTCTTTGTAGCAAAAGAGGTGTAGTTTCATTTATTTATTTTCAGTGTGGGAAATTACTTTTAAAAATACATAAATACATGGGTTTTTCCACCAATTTTGTGGCAATTAAAGAGGAGGTAGATGGTAATGAAATAAGCTTCGCTGCTTGTTCCCAAGATCCACAATTTTGCCAGGTTCTCAGCTATGAAGTGTGAAAAAGAATAGACTGCTATCATTTTCCTTTTTACATGCACAGTTAAACCTCCAGCTAGAATGAGATGATCATATAATTTATTATAGAGGAGTGAACAGAACAGAAATCAAACAGGAAGGCATGTGTGCTTGTGTGGACTCTTGTTTATAATTTCATCAGATTGGTGCACACCTCAGACATTTTATTTAGTGATAAGATATGCAGATTGTTCTGGAGCCAACAGCAATACTTTCACCTTCATGTCAAAACTGACAGAGATTTTTAAATCAAACCTCAACAACTTGTATTTTAAAGCAACTATTCCTAAGATGTAACCACCAACTACAGATGAGTAAGTGCAGAATTGTTTTCCTACTTTCCTTCGTACTGTTTTCCTTCCTTTCTTGTTTACCTCCATGGACAAACAGTGTTGCAGGTTTACCTGTAAATACCGGGTGTAACTATGGGCAACAGTGCAGAGGAGCTATAAATTTATATGGAACTATGTGCAAAGCACAGGAATGCAAATTGAAAGTGGGGAGTCTTACGAAATAAGATTTACCAGAGACAATATCTGCTGGTTTTCCAGATGCCTATATGACTCCTTCAATATCTGTGAAGGAATGGGTAGTGCAAACTCTTCAACTTCTTTCTCTCTCTTGAGTTTTAGTTTTATTGCATTTGTGTCCTTAAATCAGAATGTGGTAGTAGAAGCCTATGGATGCAGTGGCAGGTTTGGACAATAGCTTTTCTTGAGATTGAGAACTGAAATTCCTCAGGGCTGTGGGTGTTTAGCTGCTGGGGTTTTGGTTTTGAGTGTACATAAAGTCATGGGAGAAAGTGTTACTGAAAATACAGCTAGGGATTTAAATGTTAGATGTATTTATTTTTGGAATCCTTGTTCAAGTCAGTGCCCACAGCTTATAAAGTGATAATCCTTCGTATTTTCCCCAGATTTGCTTCCTCCCCTTCTTTCTGTCAATGTGTGCACATAACTGTGTCCAAACTTTCCCATCTGAAGTTTTCCTAGGTCTTTTTTAGCTTGTTTTCTTCTTGTTGTTTTTAGTGAGTATACCTATAAAACAGAAAGGTATCTGAGCTGAAAATACTTAACAAACCTGTATATGTGTGTGTGAGCGTGCTGTGATTAGAGAGATTATGAAAGATTGTTACTTGGTTTTGATAACATGCCTAGTTGTATATGTTGTTCTAGCTCTCTGCATTCTCTTCTATCACTTGGTCATTGTGTCCTAATAAATCCTCCTGTGTGACAGATCAAAATTTCTGGTCAGTTGCTTTAGTTGGTACCAGCCTCTTCAAGGTGGGATTTTGCTTTCTACATTTAACTAAGAGCAACATTTTTGATTTCCTGGAAAGTGAGGAGAAGGATTTACATGTGTTCATGATTAGAAAGATATGACCTGTCCATACAATGTGAGTCCCTTAATACATGCTCATGGGCCTGGGTCCCATAGCTCTCAGGGTCCCCAGAAGTACTCTTTATGGAAAAACTTATCCAAAATACTCCAGCTGTACTACTTGTGCAGATTTAGGGCACTGCAGAACCTTTGTTTACAACAACTAATTCTAGGGCCCACTTTGGTGTTGTGGATACTTAATTCCTACCCACTCAAAAAGAGGCACTTCAAAATAATTAAAATAAAGGAATAATCCACACACAGAACAAAGCCTTTCAGAGGGAAAGTCGACTTTATTGAAAGAAAGAATTTGCCTTTTTTTTTTTTTTCTAAATAGTTTCTTTCAAGGTATTCTTAAATAAGCAGTAAATGCTTTTGTTGGAAAATAAAAAAACAAAGCTGAGTATTTGATTGTCATTTCTGCCATGGCTGATGAAGGTAAATCATTAAAAGCTAGAAAAAAACAGAGATGGATTTTGGTTTTTCAAGCTGAAGTCCAGGCAGTAGTGTATTGCCTCTGCAAAATGCTGACTGAGGTAGCACCAAGAGAAATACAGTGAGTGTTGCAGTGTGTTCACCTTTAATGTGCTGCTTTAAAATAATTTGAAAGAGTTTTGAAAGAATTTCTGGAGTTTGCTGGGGACTGCAGGGTAAAAGCACCAAAGGAGGAGGAACAGCGATGATGACTTGGATTTTTCCCTGACTGGCTATAGGGATACTCATGGTTTAGCCTTTCGCCTAAATGGATGTACTTTAACCACGGCTGCAGCTGTCAACATTGATACTTGCTGGTTGCCATTAGTTTTGCTGGCTGCTGTATAGGGAATAATTGTCTATAGATTACACCTTATTTTATAGATTATATAATCTCTATTATATCTATAGATAGATAGAAGATATCTATAAGATATATATCTTATCTTATAGATAACCGTATTAATCTCACCAAAACCTGTGCGTACATATTGGACAAATAGTGATATTGGAGTCTGTCATATTCTTTCAACATCCAGCTTAGCAGAAAATCTCTGCTCCTGCATGTCTTCCTTATGTGGACATTTCAAGAGGAGGAATTCAGCTTCTTTCTTGTGTTGACATTACATTTCTGGGGTTTTTTTGTACTTCGCTTAATTGCAGGCATCCAGCAGCATTCCAGAGGGAGAGGTGACCAGCACTGCAACCTGTACTACTGCTGCTCTACTTGTCAGCCCACTGGGCTAGTTAATCATTACACTAACTTTTTCCTGTTCCTTCGTAGCTGATTGCTGCCCATGGGACCTGGGTTCCTGCAGTCTGGCTGCCAGCACAAAGTTCAGTATTGTGCGTGTGTGTGTGTATGTTTAGCTGAATGCATATGCACTGTGTGGTTCAGCAGCTAGTCTAGTAAAACTAACAATGCAAGGCCAGTGTGCTGATTCTTCTGTATAAAAGGTAAAAAAGTGGGAGAGATAATGTTTTCCCTTCCCTCTTTACTATTTTTTGAAAATGGATGTGCAAGTATTGGTCTCTTTAATCCACACACTGGCACAGCAGGTTTCCTAATTCAGTGCTTTAAGAGTGGGGCTTCAGGATGCTAAAATTCTGTTTCTTAGAGCACACGTTTACATCATGTCGTCAGTGATTTGTGTTGATTTGCCAGGGGCCATGATCTGACACCTCCTCTATGAAAAAGACAACGTCACCATCCACTGGGAGTAAAAAAGTATGGGCAAGGAATAGATATCAGTGAAGTATTTTGAGATTCAGAAGAAGGTATTTAACCACCATGTTTTTTGCTCAGGTCTGTGTAGCTGTATTGATTGCCAGGGTGGAAGCCAAGAAGAAACTGTCCTGTCAGTTATCCTGATTTTCTTCTTCCTCTTAAGTGCAGATCATCTTGTAAAATCTGGAGGATGTGACACTTGGCATTTTTGCCACATGGAACAAAATTTGGTATTAAATTATTTCGTCTGTGCCAGTGAGTTAGTTTACCTTCATTAGAAAGAATAAATAGCGGTTCAGCTGTCCAGATGTTAATATTAAGGTGGCCAGACAGATCAAAGTACTGATCTTCTAATACGACTGGTGCTTGTTTTGGGAAGTTAATTTTCTTCAGTGGATAGCTCAGGACAGTGAATATTTTTGCTTCTCCTCCTGGTCATTTTTGTATTCTGTTGTCTTTTTTAAACCCAATAGGCACCTGGCTTCCATGGTTTTGTACTGGGGCTTGGGCCATTAGTTCCCATTGACAGGGGGCTAAATTGTGAAAGGGAGAGTTAAATCCTTCATCTGGTGGTACAAGATTTTAACTTCAAAACATTTTCATGTCCCATGAAGTTTAATAAATAGGTCTTTCACTTAGTAGTACTCTGAAATCCTTTCCTCCTTCTCTCTCCCTCCTTCCTGCTTTCCCTCCCTCCTTCCTGCTTTCCCTCCCTCCTTCCTGCTTTCCCTCCCTCCTTCCTGCTTTCCCTCCCTCCTTCCTGCTTTCCCTCCCTCCTTCCTGCTTTCCCTCCCTCCTTCCTGCTTTCCCTCCCTCCTTCCTGCTTTCCCTCCCTCCTTCCTGCTTTCCCTCCCTCCTTCCTGCTTTCCCTCCCTCCTTCCTGCTTTCCCTCCCTCCTTCCTGCTTTCCCTCCCTCCTTCCTGCTTTCCCTCCCTCCTTCCTGCTTTCCCTCCCTCCTTCCTGCTTTCCCTCCCTCCTTCCTGCTTTCCCTCCCTCCTTCCTGCTTTCCCTCCCTCCTTCCTGCTTTGTTTTGCTCTCTCAGTATCTCCCTCTTTCTCCTCCTGGCCCCTCTTTGTCTGGATGGATATCTGTTTGTGTGTTAGAGCTGAAGCAGACATTTGTGTGGTGACACTGTGGTGATGCCACTGAACACCTTCCGTGTGCCTCGTTCATTTTGGAACTTTCCAGTCAAAACCAACCTGAAGTTATACAGTAGTATGATTAGCAGAGTAGCATTATTGCATAATTCAGTGTTACCAGCAATGCAGGTCATTGAAAAACCAGTTCCTCCTGTACCAGCAAATAAAATAGCAGGGATAAAATGAGAGGGAACAAGAAGTCAGAAGCAGTGTGAGCTGGACCTCTTCAAGTGCATCAGCAGGAAAAGGATGACTGAGGAAAATGTGGGCCTGCTGCCGAACGAGGTGGGTGCCCTGGTGCTGAAGGATACAGAAAAGGCAGCATTACTGAATGCCTTCTTTGCTTCAGTCTTTACTGCCAAGGCCAGCCCTCAGGTTTCCCAGACCCTGGAGGCAAGAGAGGAAGTCTGGAGAAAGGAAGGCTTTCCCTTGGTCAAGGTAGGTCAGGTTAGAGATTGTTTAAGCAAACTTGACACCCACAAATCCATGGGCCCCAATGGGATGTACCCCCGAGTGCTGAGGGAGCAGGCAGATGTTATTGCTGAGCCACTCTCCATCATCTTGAAAGGTCATGGAGAACAGGAGAGGTGCCTGAGGCCACTGCCACTCCAGTCTTCAAAAAGGGTGGGAAGGAGGACCCAGGAAGGCTGGTCAGCCTCACCTCCATCCCTAGAAAGATGATGGAACTGCTCATCCTGGAGGTTATCTTGGAAGCATGTGGAGGAAAAGAAGGTTATCAGGAGTAGACAGCATGGATTCACCAAGGGGGGAATCATGCCTGACCAACCGGATAGCCTTCTACAATGGAATGACTGGCTGGGTAGATGAGGGGAGGGTGGTGGATGTTGTCTACCTTGATTTCAGCAAGGCTTTTGGCATCATCTCCCATAATGTTCTCATAGGAATATGGATTAGATGAGTGGGCAGTGAGGTGGGCTGAGAACTGGCTGAATGGCAGAGCTGAGGGGGTGGCAGCCAGTGGTGTGCAGTCCAGCTGGGGGACTGTAGCTACTGGTGTTCCCCAGGGGTCAGTACTGGGTCCAGTCCTGTTCAACTTAATGACCCAGACGAAGGGACTGAGCGCACCCTCAGCGAGTTTGCTGCTGATACCAACCTGGGAGGAGTGGCTGGTACCCCAGGAGGCTGCGCTGCCTTCAGTGAGACCTGGCCAGGCTGGAGGGTTGGGTGGAGAGGAACCAAATGAAGTTCAACACAGGCAAGTGCAGGGTCCTGCACCTGGGGAGGAACAACCCCACGCACCAGTATGGGCTGGGACTGACCTGCTGGGAGGCAGCTCTGCGGGGAAGGACCTGGCGGTCCTGGTGGGCAGCAGGTTGCCCATGACCCAGCAGTGTGCGCTTGTGGCCAAGGTCAGTGGTGTCCTGGGGTGCGTTAGGAGGACCGTGACCAGCAGGTCGAGACCCTCTGCTCTGCTCTGGTGAGGCTGCATCTGGAGCGCTGTGTCCAGTGCTGGGCTCCCCAGGTCCAGAGAGACTGAGAACTCCTGGAGAGAGTCCAGCAGAGGCTGTGAAGATGATGAGGGGACAGGAGCATCTCCCTTGTGAGGAAAGGCTGAGGGAGCTGGGGCTCTTTGGCCTGGAGGAGAGAAGACCGAGAGGAGACCTTATCAATGCACAGATACCTTAGGGGCAGGTGTGAAGAGGATGGGACCAGGCTCTTCTCAGTGGTTCCCATGACAGGACAAGGGGCAGCGGGTACAAACTGCCACACAGGAGGTTCCGTCTGAATATGAGGAAAACCTTCTTTACCTTGAGGGTGACAGAGCGCTGGAACAGGCTGCCCAGAGAGGCTGTGGGGCCTCCTGCTCTGGAGATACTCAAAACCCACCTGGATGTGATCCTGTGGAGCCTGCTGTAGGTGACCCTGGTGTAGCAGGAGGTTGGGCTAGAAGATCCCCAGACATCACTTCCAACCCCGACCATTCTGTGATTCTCTGACAGTGTACACGGCAGCAGCACATTTTAGAGCCAAGTAGGTAGGGTAGACCATTCTGACTCTGAAAAACAGCTTCGAGGCCATTTTAGTAATTCCCTTTGGTGGTTTTGAATCAAACGTATCATTCTCACTGATATTAATAGGACTTTGGGGATTATACAAGTCTCTTTGCCTTCAGAAGGCGCATTTTAAGGATGGCAGAGAGAATTCATGAAACTAGGCAGAGGGTCTTCTGAGAGACAAGCAGCTGAAAACTTGTATTTTTTCTGGCAAGAAATCAATATTGAAGAAAACAATAAAGAAGCAAGAAATGTTACTACTCAGATACAGCATTTTAATTACATAAGGAATTTTCCTTTAATTTTTTAATAATCTGAATTATGTTCATCTGTAGAACATTCATCGGAAACTTCTTCCTTCCTCTGAATAAGCGTATCTTCACAATAATGTTTATAGGCACATTTAAATGTTCTTTATGAGATAGGATTGCCCCAAGATCTCAGTGCCCTTATCTAAGAGTTCTCTTGTAAGTTTTGTTCTAACAGTTCTATTGAGATGTGGCTAAAACACAATGTTCCAGTCCCACCTGCTTGCCTGGGCTGTAAACATAAAATGAGCCATTTCAATGTGAGCTTGAAGCCTTCTGGAGATTCTGGAGGCCACCAGACTGCAGGCATCTCAGGCAATCTCCACCAAGACTGAAGACTCTCAGCGTTACTTCAGAGGTCGTCAAGGGGAGAGTGTCTTTCTCTTTGCTGAGACACTATACTGCAGCAGAGATTCCGTTTGTTTAGGGGTGATCAAACCTCCCCAGATCTTGCAAAAAACCTGCTTTTTATTGAAGCTAACTCAGGATATTTGAGAAGTAGCTTTTCTTTGGTTATGTTGCCAGTAAGTGTTAAAAATCTTTATCCTCCCAAGGTTCTTTGTTATAGCTGGTGAGTCTGAGCGGAGACGTGTGGAGGCAACACTCATGAGGGAAAAGCTAGTTATTATCCAGACGGATCCAAGTAAGCAAGCCCGCCTTCCTCCCAGGCTCTTCAGGAAAGTGGGGGGGCAGATTCCAACCAGGTGTTCGGGGAGGGGAGCCGCACAGATTTTCCTAGGAATGCCCACATCCATCCTTCTCTCGGGGAGATCTGCTGCCTATAGTTTGGAGATCTGCCTGTGGAATTTTGAGGAGACAGTTACACATGTATGTACGCTGAACATCAGTGGACTGCAGGTAATCCTGTTGTCTCTTAACTTTGGCATTGTGCTTTAGTAAAAATAAGTTAATGCTCAGTTACCCAAGCTTTGTTTATGGCACAGCTGAAAGGCAGCAGCAGGTGAGAAATAACTTGAATATACCCTCTTCTGGTATCGGCCAGTTGTTTTAAGTGCTGTTTTCATTCTCCAGTTAGATTTTCCATAATGTATCCTTGAAATCATGAATTGTTTAAATTTTCCTGCTCCTCAGAGTCATTCTGTAGTATTTTAAGTCATTAAATTAAGCTAGCTGCTGGATTTTGTATTCAAGAAGTGACGTGACCCCTCCTACTTCTGCTCCCCTCTCGGATACAAAACCTTGCCAATTTTCTGAAGAATACATGTGCATGTAAATAATTTTCATTTCATAATGGAGTCCATGTTTGTCTGAATATTGATGTCTTAAATGGCAAAAGGGAGAATATACTGTCACTTTGAAAGCAGGTATCTTTTCTTTCTTGTTATGTAGCCATTAGCAGTTTTACATAGCAGTTAAACTTCTGTTTACATGTTTAGGTCACGTGTTTTGGAAAACGAGAGGGAAAGACATCAGTTACAAAAATCTCTTCTCTTTTAGAAGCCTTTTCCTGGCTATCCGGTAATAGGGGTGTTAGGGTTAATTTGGCACATTGTCAGAGTAATACATATAAGCCTTAACTAAGAGACTTGAGCTTAGATTTTGAAACCTGTATAGTCAAACCGCGTTGATCTGGATGTAGCTTCCAGAATTATATTCCAGAATTCCAGAGTTTAGCCTTTAAATAAAATCTTACTTTAGTAACTGCTACTTCGACAATCAAATAATTGGGTGTTTTTAAAAAACAAGAAGGTTTTCCCGTTTTTTGAACAATTTCCTAACCAGAGATTTTTTTTCTTGAAATCTTGCCAATGGCAAAAATAAGGAGGGAACATGTGGACTCATGCAGAGTGCTTGCTAGGGCAAAAAAGAAAATGAAAAATATAAACCCTCTGAGCTATGTCTGAGCAGACATCACATTTCTCTGATATGAATGAAATGCAGAACTCACTGCTTTGGAAAAATCAAATGAACTAACCTCTCCACTTACAGAACAATTTCTCTGTGTTCCGCTTCCGTTTCTTGTTGGAAATCAGATAGCTTTGTTTTTTGTTGATTCTCCTGCAAACTTAGTCCCATGTGCACACACACACACAAAACCCCTAAATCCATGCATCCTAGGGAATCAAACATTTAGGAAGGTACATTTTTCATATGTTAGTTATCAATATGTATAAAAATTTTCCCATCACATGAATTTCCTAAGGGGAATATCCATGAAACCACAATGGAAAATGTTATGGCAAAAAGTGATAAACTCAAATCTAGATCTTCCTTCTAGGAGGGAACAGACTGGAGTAACAGCATTGCACAGATGCTAAAAACAGAGCAGTTGAAGTAGAGCTGATACTGGATCTGAGGCTTTGCTTTTGACCTTTGCTAATACAGAGTTTGCAAGACAACATTGTTGTCGTCTTCATTTGCTTCTAGAATCTTGTTAGTTGTGGTAGGTATCTACTTGTGAGATATGAGTAAGATAAGAACTCCTCATTCTTTTGTTTAACTTCAGAGTATTAATTGTTAACACAGCTTTTGATGAGCTAAAGGATCACAGTAACTCCTACAGGAAACATTCTTGGGGATGATCCTTGCAAACTGGGAACAACTGCTTTATTTTATTTTTTTTTTAAGAACA
Organism: Falco cherrug; assembly: GCF_023634085.1. NCBI lineage: Eukaryota > Metazoa > Chordata > Aves > Falconiformes > Falconidae > Falco > Falco cherrug. The sequence continues at coordinate 6,032,954 of NC_073701.1, forward strand.
GGGGCTTGGGGAATGTCTAGGGGTTTCAGTGTTACACACACACACACACCCCCACCCCTCTTTTCTCTAATGAACTGCATACGCTAAAATACTAGACAGGGAAACTTGCTCCCTACACAAAGCTGTCATTGTTTTAAGGCCATTCTGCTCCCTCTGAACCCGTGTTGAAACAGGTGCCTTGCTTGGCTCTCCTGGAGCATTTTTATGGATCAAAGCACCATGTGTCCCCTGCACAGTGGCACTATTAACAGTGCAGAATGAGGCTGGGAGAAAAGCTCATCTAGGAGCTACACACCTAGGTGCAGTTAGTAAACAGAGTCAGTTACCCTCATTAAGCATCATTAAACCTAATATTGACTGTAAACTCTTACTTACCTTGAACTTCTCTGCAGACATTGTGGGAAAGCGATTAACTTAGGATATAGGTACACTACTTACTACCTTCTTCACGTGAAAGTTACCATCAGGAAGGCCTATATTCATAAATAAAACATAGTAGGGGATGAGAGACTGAGAAATATGTAAATTCATTTGCAGAAAAAAAGACCAAATTAAAAAAAAAAAGTTGAGTGATGCTAGTGGAAGCAAAATGGCACTCTAGCTAATTACCATGAAAAGTATGATAAATCATGGACGTGTATCCTTGACTTCTGACTGATAGAGCCTGCAGAGTGCAATCTCTCATGCGTAGCTGCCTTTGACTGATTTAAACCCATACCACTATCGGGTTTGATGGGAAAGCACAAAAGTGTGTTATTTTATTTCCTTGGGTATTGTTGCTACCTCTTTCTCCTAGAAATGACTTGCAATTATTGTAAAAATACAATCTGATTTCTTCTCTGCAGAAGAATTGTTGTTTGATGCGATTGACAAACAGAGGTTCCAAATATGGTCTAGTTATGGTTTAATAGCTGTATTTTCAAATGCAATTGATCTAGTATATTGAGACAATTATAGAAATATAATAAAATGTCGAGGAAGGTTGCTTTTCCTTTGGTATAGTTATTCTTATGGGAGAGATCCTGCGTCCCACAGACAAGATCAAAGGTCAGAAATAGTTTTCTTTATGAATTTCTATTTGTTTTCTGGAGAATTTTAAGTGAGTCATGTTGCTGCTGTGTGCTTCGGCTTTTTGATCTGCTTCCTCCCAAATTTCATAGTTTTCTGCACTTTACAGTCCCTGCAAGGGACTGCACACACTTGGTTAGGATTATTCAGATGAGGGAGGCTTGCAGGATGAGGCCATACTGTGTGTTATCCTGTCAGTGCTGTTACTGCTTAATCCTGTAAACACTTTACATTTGAATACATAATAACGATATGATTACTGTTTGTGGAGTATTTTCTGTTTTCCTTGTATATCTGTCCGGAGTACTTTTGGGTTGAGTCATATCAGAATAAAAGTCTCTTCTGCTGAGCTCGTTTACACCAGAATAATGGGAGGACAGGCTTATCCTGAGCTTCCTGAGCAGAGCATTGCCTAAGCCACAGGAGTAGGAGAAGCTTGAGTACACTGGTATTTAACACCCAAGGTGGAAATTTACCATCACAGTGGTATTCTTATTATGTGGATATTTTAACACAAAATTATTATTGGCTTCTACTGAGTATTATCCTTTAACTTTTAACGTACTTCCATCACTGGGCACACCAGAGAAGAAATCTAATATTTCTAATGTTCATAGTATATCATTTTGCTGAAAGGAGGAGTGGGAGAAGTGAGATTGCTAGTTGAAATGTGCAGATACAACCTGGTGAGTACTTTTTTGTGTGTGTTTCATTTCTTTTGGGGGTTTGTCTTTCCTTCTAGAGAGCTTTACCCCTGTAATATCGGTGCGATGTGCAGGTAGGAATGTGTAATTTCCAGGTATGGGTATTATGCTTCAAGAAAAAATTTCAAGAGAAAGAAAAAAAAAGAAAAAGGAAAAAATAATTAACAGTATTTTCCTGCTCTGGTAACCCTTATTCTTTTCAGTTTTTTGTGTACCCAGCTGCAGTGGTTATAGATGTTATCTTCATACCCTTTTCACAGTTTCACTGAGTTTTGACAGCCTAGGATTTGAAGAAGTATATTAGAATTGTTTCAGAGCTGCAAATTACTTTCAAGATTTACATGGCCAAATTCTGCAGTGATGTACACATCGTAACAGATAGTTACCAACACAAAGAGATGGCCTCTGAGCAGCAGTCCCAAATTATTACTAGCTAGTAAAGTCACAGGTTAAATAAAGAACAGTTTACTGGAGTAAATGCAAATGGAGAGGCCAGGTTGTTCCAGCATAAAGAATATCTGCATCCTTTCTTTTGTTTGGGACTACAGAACCGCAGCAAGGATCTCTCACCTGGGATTCACTTTTGAGGAGCCATTTGTTTGCTCTGCTCCTTCAGGGAGATTTAGAACAACTGTGTTATGGGGCTCATTGCTTTTTTCCTGGTTCCCTTCCATATTGTTTCAAAGGGAGGAAAGAAGGGTCAGTGGAGAGGAAATGGAGAAACAGACTTGAGAGATGGAAGTTATGAGGCTGCAAAGCCTGTGTATTTCTGTTTATTATCGAGGTGCCTGGCCAGGTTTCCCCAGACCTGTCAGCTAGATGTCATGGGGAATCTTAGTCACATTGCATCTCTAACAGCGGACGGTCTAAATCCTGGGCAAGCATTTCAGCGTTTGGCCTGTTAGTAACAGCTGCATGCTTTTTCTAATTAGAAATTGAAATTGGGCATATCAACTTCTTAAGGAAACACTGAAAACAAGTATGTTTTATAAATAATAAATATTAGGAAAGCACCATGACATAAGAAATGGGAATATCAATGCCAACCACGCTTCTAGGGAGGAAAGAAATTATTATACTCTGTGTGTGTTAGCACTCTGAAACTAAACTGGATTAATTCCCATCTTCTGCCCATCCAGCTGGTGTCCACTGGACACAACAATAACTGATCTCTTTGATCTCTTGTCAAACTCATTCCCTTCAGTTCTTCTAAATGGGTACTTGAGATTCTAGCAAAACAATTAGCTAAGTAATAATATACTTGAATCCCAGTCATCTCTGCAAAGCGTAGGCCAAATCCTGTGAATCCATACTGAGGCAAAATTTCCACTGAAGTCAAAATTAGAAGCTTTGTCACTTGCAGGATTTCTGTCAGGCAGAAAACCCCTACTTACTTTCTTCCCCTGTGGTAAGGATGACTAAACACATTTATGGATTGTTAGAAAATTTGGACACAGAAAATCCATTTACAAAAAAAAAGTGAGGCAGTTATTTCTATGAGCATTTTTTGGTGAAGGGAGTATCTCATTTAAGCAATAATATTTCTTAAATAATAGTTAAATGAAGGATTTGAAGATTAAAATTTTCATCAGTATCAGAACAGCTGGATCCTAAGACTGACTTAAGACAAAATGACTGAATGTGGACATATTTCTACCAAGTATAATATATAAAAACGGGAGGCCAAGCTTTTAAAGATGGATGATTGTGTGAATGTAAGACATAGTCTTAATCAGCCGATTTAATTTTGTTTGAGTTAGGCAGAATGTGTCTGTTTAAAACCTCTTACATTTTCTACTGCGTATGTAATAGGTTTCAAAACTTTTTTGTGGTGTGGATCTTATCTGCCACATTCAGATACACTCAGCTCTGAGAGAAAGTCTCTAATTTCTTTTCTTCATCTGAAGCTGTTCCCAGTGGAACCCTGTCTAGAGTGACAGTGGTAGGGCTTCCATCATTTGCTTCCATTTGTAGTATCAGAACCTAATAGCAAAAGTGCAAGGCTGTGAAGACGTTTCACCACAGAGGTGTTTTTGAAAAGAATCTGAGGACACTCCACCAGCATCCTGGCGTCTTCCTGATACATAAACAGTGTCAAGGAAATTTGCCTTTAATGTGACTCCTCGCTCCCTGCAAATTTTGCTTGTCAGTGGCTCAGTTCAGCCATTTTCTGATACAAATTCCTTGCTGAGCTGGGGCATGAGAGGGAGAGAGGCTGTTGCTGCTTTTTCCATTGCTAGCAAGGGGAGAAATGATTCCTGCTCGTCAGCAAACTGTTTCAATGACAGCTAGAGCGGGAGTCGAGCTACGAATAGAGGTGGAGGAGGAGGGTGGGAGCAAGTGGGGACTGCCGTTGTGTGTGGGTGAAGAGGGGCACTTAAGAGAAACTCTCCCAAAACAGGACAGCTTTTCCTGGTTAATATAAGTAGATGTGGTTACTCGTCTTTTGGCATGTTAAATATGGGTGTGCATTGGGCAGAGAAACTTGCAGTCGGTCCTGTAGAAGCTTTAATAAATCAGTACGTGTCCATTGCTGCTCCTGTTTCCTACTCAGCCCCTTACACTGTCCTGGTTGCTCTTACCCTTGCCCCACATGTTTTCTTCTCTTAATGTTTCCTCCTCTCACTGTTTGCATTCTTTGTTTACTGTTTCTCAGTAGCTCGGCTCTTTTGTGGCTAAAGCCCTGAATTTCATGGTCTGTCCTTACGCAACTGTTGAAGTCAGTCAAGCCGGAGTTTATCTTGCAGTGTTTTGGCCTTTGCCTGTTATCAGATAGTTACATCACACCCATAGCAAACTATCTGCGTTTTAGGACATAGGCTTAAGCCAGCATAAGGGCATTTATTTTACATTTACTTGTAGAATGAGTCTGCTTACTTCCAATCCCCCATTTAGAAGCTTGTTAGGAGTATGCATGCTGCTATAAGTTGCAAATCCTAATGAGTAGGTGGAGAATAAGTGTTTTTTTGTCTGATAGGTTAGTAGTTTTATTTTACCCATTTAAATACAAAGATGGGAATCTGCTTGTTTAATGTTCGCTAAGATCTCAGTGTTGAGTGTCCAGGGGGTATGAAGTGCTTCAAACAAAATAACTGAGGAGCTGAGGAGGTAATTATATATGAGAGGAAATACTGGGGAGGGCAGGGAATGCAGATGAAGGGAGGCCGAGATAGATTCAGTGCCACAGAATGCCTCCCCATTTACCCCTCCTTCAAACACACAGACAATAACCCTCAATAACCTACTTGAGTTAATGAACATTTTGCTGCATCTAAAATGTTGATGCAAGTGATCATTACTTCTGCTGGATGTCTGAGTCTCTGAGCCCACCCTTGTTCTTTGGAGTCCCGACCTACACTTTTTTGTGCTGGGTAGAAAGTAGGAAATGTTGTTTCATTGGAGGAGAGGGGTTTTAAGATTTTCCTGTTAAGTTTATTTCGTTCTGCAGCAAAACAGATCATACGGGCTTTTTACACAAAGAATATAAACTGCGAGCGTCAGGTCATTGTAAGAGATGCTCCAAAAACAAGCGCAGTTGTCCGTAACGAGTGCTGTGCTCCTTTTCTCCCTTTGCTGAACCAAAAATGACCTCCACCTTCTACAATAGAAGATCATAAATTGGAGAATGTCTGTGTTTGAGGCGAGGTTCTCAGTGTGGTGTCAAAAGTCTAAAGACCCTATTCTAGCTGGCTATTGAAATATAGGTAGTAAGCTCTACACAGCAGTGTGGCCTATCAGGAAAAAACCCAAACACCCTCACAATAACAAAACCCAAGCAGAAAGAAAAAGACATGAATACAGAGAGACTAAGATAAATGTGTTCTGAGTTCTGCGAACGCTGTCCCCCAGGACCTTGGAAAGAAGACTGCCTTCCATTTTCTGATTCCTTTGCACCCTGCAGCGGAGAGTAATGCTACGTAGTTATTGCTGTGAAGCTGTTCCTAACAGTTGAGAATAAAGTGCAGTTATATTTGGACTTGCAGCTATAACCTGAAGGATTTTCCACTTTGCATCTCTGACGTGCTGTTCTTCTGTAGCAGAATGCGTACAGGTGAAGGTGTACTTACCATCTTTCTCTTAGCATCCACTGCTGGCGGTGGGACTCTTGCTTCTCAGTTAAACCAGTTTTTGTCTGCCCCAGTTTGCCTGTTCTTCTGCATGTCAGATCCATTGCATTTTTGATGCAATAGCTTGTGGTGCTTTAAGGACATAGCGTAACTACTACATGCCTTTCAGTTAAAAAATTTTAAGTATTTAAATCACATAGGAAAATGAGAAATGGTTTCTCCTGTGTTTGAACGACTAGTAGCTTTACATTAAAAAAAAAAAAAAAAGGAAAAAAAAAGCTTACCATCAAACTGAGCTTAGAATGGCCAATTAACCCTTCTGCTTTGTATGTTGACTGGTGACTATAAGTGAAAAGTCTTGCCACCCCTGCCATGAGGTTATGAGACATGGCTATGCAGTAATGAATGCCACTGTATCATTTTTTTAACTGCTACAGAAGTATAGTATCAGATGCTCAGATGGCATCAATTGGCTTAGCTCCACTGGAGGCAACAAAATGTGGTGCCAACTTACACCAGCTGAGGATCTGGCCCACAGTTAAAAGGAAAAAAAGGACAGGCTGCCAATATGGCAGGGAACATATTGAGATTTATGGTAGTGACTTAATCAGTAAAAGGTTCTGCTTGAAATGGTTGTCTCCCTGCACATTCACATTAGTCACTTGAGCTGGAGGCATCTGAAGCTCTAACACAACCTGCGTGAGCACATTCCTGCTCTTGAACTCTGTTCCACACTCTGTGCTCTTAAATAACTGAGGGCATCCCACCTCATTCTCCTGCTTCTAGTTGATGATCTCTTCTCACAGGTCTGCCACAGATTCAGGGCCATACTGTTTGTTTGAAATATAATTTTCATTTGAAGGGCCTTATTTTTCCCTTCTGCTTCCATTTCTGGTATGGCTTTCTTAATCATTCCTAAAAATGGGGGGAATTTCACACGTTGCTGTTGTTACTCTTATCTGGCTGTCCTGTTTGCATTCAAGTATTACATTAATCTTGATAAGAGTAAGAAAATTCAGTTTGCTGCCTTAGTGTTCAAATATGTATGTAATTTTTTACTTGGAGATAAGGTGACTGTAGCTAACTTAACGCTTGTAAATTTTTATCTGCTGTAGATAGGATTGAATAACTTGATGGATAGAAATTCGGTTCTCTGTTACAAAGTTAGTGAACGAAACACTAAAGATGAAATGGCTATGGAATCTCCCCAAATTTTTCTCCATCAATAATGTAACTATTACAGCATTTGGCTGGTTAGGAGCACTCTCTAAACTTGCAAACCATCCTCAGTTCTGGTATCTTGGGTTTGATTGTTAATGTCCAGAGAAAACAATCTTTTGGGCCTCGCTGTTTCCACACTTGGTTCCATCTGTAATGTTGAGAAACTCTGTGATTCATTCTTGTGATAAGAAGTTGAGGAAACAGCTCTTTTCTGCCCTAAAATACTTGCCTTAAAAAAATGTTACTAACTGATTGATGACTTGGAATTTGACCTGCAATACATATGTCCAGCCACTTTTGGATTACACCCTACAGGTGTATGTTCAAGCAGGATAAACTTTCAGGAGTGAAAGTGTTTGAATATTTAAAGCCTGTAAAGTGTGTTGAGTTTTAAACATGTAATGAATCTGCCCTTATGTGCTCTAAAAGTACAGAAAAATAATCATTAAAACATCTCCATATACAAAACTCAGCTGCAGTTTTTAAGGTTTCAAAGGATGCTTTGAATGACACTCAGTCTCTTACCATGATATATTTTCCAGCACTTCAAAGTAAGTGAGTCTTTTGTGGCATCTGTATCATGGAGGTGCTGAAAACAATGTTGGGGAGGCAGGGCACAATGTTAATCTCTTTTTCTTTTCGTTTCCTAATTATTGTATGTTTCAAAGGAAGTAGTGCTGCGTCAGCTGGAGGACTGTTGCCTGTCTCAGGAAAAAATACAGAACTCTGTCTATCTCTTACTGAGGTCCATGAAAAGATTAGCGTTGCAACCAACAGTTGCAAGTTTAAACTTAAAGCATGTCGTGTCTTTAAATTGGTGTGCTAGAGGCATGATAATTGTAGTTGAATCACTTAACCAGTACATATAAACACTTGAGAATATTGTATAGTACTTAGAAGAAATGTATGACTTGTATTAAAATACTGCAGCAAACAGTTAAAGCAATACTTATTCCTATATTCCTGGTGGTTTTTTTTAGAAATTCCAGTGCACTTTACAAGTTTCCAAACAATAATATATTTTTAAAAGAACCTTAGAGTGGTTTTACAAAGTATCATTATCCCCATTTGATAGATGGGGAAGCTGAAACACAGAACAGTTAAGTAACTTGCTCAAGGTTGTAGGATCATTCGCTGCTAAACTGGGGATAGCTTATTTCTTGGCATTGTTTCATGCACTATTCCACCTGTTTCTTTCTCCGTATTAAAGAACGCTGCAGTACCTTTGTGAGACTGTTTAAAGCAGAAACCCAACCAGTGGTCTTTTTTTTTTTTTTTTTTTTTACAACTTCATGTTTACAAGTCTCTTGGAAAAGCCATTTTTTTTTTAGCATTTGCTATCCTGACCTTTTATCAAAATTAAGTTTTTATACACATACACCACGCAATAGAGAGGATGATTAAATACCATCTTTGACTTGCCTGGGATTCCAGTCAAAAACAGAGGGCAGAATCTGGCTAAGAAATACTGAGTTGAAATTCTTATAAATGTACTTCAGTGCTCCAAGTACTGTTTCCTGTATATTGGACCAGAACAGAAGGTTAGTAGGAGATGGATGTCCCTGGTTATAAATAATTGTGACAACAACTAGCAGTACGGTGCACTTGAAAGAACAGTTAAGTCTTGCTGCAAAATGCATCCTAACTACGAAAATGACAGTCTGTATGGTGCTGTGGTTGGAGGGCAGCTTGTAGTGCTATTCAGAATAATAATATTTGCTTGTATCTGCTTAGAATATCCCAGAGTTTTATAAGTTACCTCCTAGAAAGTAATCTGATGTTTCTTTTTCTTTTTCTGGTATTATTTAGGTGTGCAAGAAGACATAGTTTGGAAGAAATCAGAAGTCAGGTGATAGCACTTCTAGGACAGGATGTATAATTGATATTCTTTTAAAATTACAATAGCTTTTACCTTACAGCAGAGTGTTGATGGTACACTTTGTGGTCTGGCTGGCACCAGTGAAGACTGTGGTTAATCCAGTTTCTTGTTCTACAGAAGCCACTGCAGAAGGGGATACATTCCTCTTTCAGACTCCTCTAAGCTTTGCTGAGGTGCACACGCTTCATGGAATTGGCAGGAAAACTTCTACAGAGGGGGTAGCTTCACCCTAAGATTTTGCCAAAATAGTGAGTCCTCCTGGCCTGTTCCACGATGTCTAGGATCTTTGCTTAGAGTTTAAGGAGAGTTTTTTGAATCACTGTTGTCATTAAACTCTGTGGCACACTCCATACTTTCTGTTCTTGGACAACCCAAGAAGTGTCTTTGCTTAGTCGCTGGGAACCGGTAGACACAAATCTGAGCTGCATTTACCTTGGAGTCCTTCCTAAGTGTCCTCCTTCCCATGCCAGTGTTGCCTTAAGGGAGATATTCTCCAGGGAAAAGAAAGACACAGTCTCCCCTACCCATGGAGGCTATATTATTACTTCTGGTGACAGGTAGCATTATGTGTATATATTGCTAGGCTCACTTGTCACCTTTGGCCCTCCTAGCTGAACAGATCTACGTGTTGAACAGTGGAATGAACAGGCAGCATCTTTTGAGATTTTAATTCTCTTCCAGATGGGATCAGTTTCTGTTGTCACTGTCTTTTTACCAGAGGGTCATACTTACTTGCCAAGTAATGGGATGCACTGGTACTGGGATGTACTGGTCCGTGCAACTCCTGTACTGTGTTGTCAGAAGGCACTTCATACTTATGCAGCTGTAGAACTGGGGGTGCATTAAAGGGAATCAAAAAGCTTGTCCCTGTCTGTCAGCTCACTGCAGGTGCTGCATCAGCTCAGGCACAGAGAGGGAAGGATGTACCCTGCACTTAACAGGGAGAAACATGAAGTATTTTGTGTTGCTGTCTCAAGGTCTTGGAACCAATCACACAAATAAAGCTGAAGTGGTAACCAGTAAAATGGCTCCTTGGAGCTTCGTTAATGCGTATGCTTTCTGTAGTCTTTGCAGAAAAAATAGGTAAGAAGCTTTACTGCCATTGACATTTTTTTCTGAAAGGATTGATCTATCAACTCAAGAAGAGAGTAGCTTAAAAAAGCTGAGAAATGAGCCTGTGTTGAGCGTTTCTATAGAATTTATAGCCTTTTACTCTCCAGCCTCTTGCCTTTACTAGAATTGTTCATTATTTATCTGATGGAAAGTAAACTCAAGTCCTAGCTCATGAACTAGTCTTCTAGTCAAGCACCTCATACTCTTTCTGTTGAGGCACAGCTCTGACAACAGATAAACAGAAACTCAACCATGTTGGGCTTTTTCTGCTGGGGGATTTTTAGCAGTGAAGAGAGATTATTTGTGTTATTTAATGCCCTTTCCACTACAGCCCCAACAACATGCAGGACACCGTAACTGTTCTTCACTTAAGAAGCTCTGATGCTTTGGGATTCTGCATCCTTCACTGCTGGGAGATTCTGGGTCAAAAGATCTAACAGATAACAGTGTAAGGTAAGACAGCACATGAGAGCTTGTTAGGCAAAACGGGCATTTCTGCCTCGTAGTTGTACAGGTGTCATTGGACCATCAAATTACAAAGGCATTGGAATGACTAATTCCAATTCAGGTTTAGGTGAGAGCATCAAACCACTTAATGATGGATAAGACATCTCTAGATTTTACAGTGTTCAACTAGTGCCTAACCCATGGCAGTACTATCCCCAAGTATTACATGCTACCACCAGCTATCTCAAGGATCGGTTGAGGAAGAGAGTGGTTGGTTTGCCCAGGGAAATTCAGATTAGATGCAAAATTGGATTTTTCATAAGGCCTTGTTTTTACCTAGCTACGAATGTTTCCTTAGCACAAGTGAAAACTTTACACATTTTAGCTCAAACTGTACTCTACTAAGCCTCCCACATTTATACCCATCTTCTTGGCAGTCATCCCAAAATATGTTTGGGTTGAGGCATTACACATTACATTTGGTGAAGCTTTAGCATTCCCTGTTGCTCACATCAATCCTTATTTCTGTTTGCTCTTGTAATTTACAGTTAATGAAAATTCTAAGTTTACCTTTGTTTTTGTTGGCTTCCGTACAAGAGAACCCTTTAGCCTTTTCAGCCTCCCATCCAAATGGAAAGCTGAATTCAAAAGGGAAGGTAAAACCTGTCTGAGCAGTTTCATTTTAGACAGAAGCCGTTAGCATGCATGTCAGTATTGAAACATTTCTGAACAAACAGCAAAAGAGCCCTGCTCGAGGCTTGACCTGTGCCCGCTCTCGTGAGTAGGCTGGTAAGTAGCAGTAGGCACCAGGCTAGGAGTTAATCATAACATCAGAGTGCCAGATCTTAATGGCCATCTGGTTAATGGCCTTAACCAGTTCCTGCTCCCTTCCCATTCAGGCAAGATTCTGCCTCAAATTAACAGGAATTTGCCTGATAACCAGTGTGGGAAAGTGGCTAACAAGAAACTCAAACTGCTGACCTTAACACAGTGTAGGCAATATTGACAAAACAAACCGTTCTGGAGTTAGTGCAGTCTTTTCTAAAGAGCCTGTTAAAAATTGTCTGACAGATTTTCAGTTCAGGAGATACTTTTTGTGTGCCTACCTACAGCACCACCTATGCACTGAGCTGTGGACGTACAAGATTATAATGTTAAGCGATGGGCTGTAAACAGATGGTACATGTATAATTTCTGTATGTACACAGATTTGGATAATTGCGTGATTTATATTATGCTTCTAAAGACACTTACTTGACAGACAGTTTTGAGCATTAAAAATTCCTATACAGCTATCAAATTATTTTAAAAGTAAGCTTTTAAATGCACCCTTTTCATTTATTTTTGGCGCTCATTACGTGTTCTGAATCATTGCCTGTTCTGAAACATTACCTCTTACATTAACAAAATATTTTGCAGGTAAGAAATAGTAACAAATTTGGAAAAATGTGTAACCCAGAATTATAAAACAGTTGCGTATTTCTAAAGCAAAAGCAGGCCTTCATGAAGGCAAGCCTGATGAAGCCTTCCTGCATCTGCTTCTAGTGCAACGTATATGCTGCATTTCTCACGTCATGGAAGTGTAGCTTTATCAGTAGGAACTCTGGTTGCATTTTGAAAGTTCATTTGCTGCTTTCTGGTGGTTCTTGCATTGCCGTCGCAGAGTCTGTGTAGTCTGATGTGCTGGAGGACAAGGCATGGGAGAAAAGCACCGTTTGCACCTGTGTAAAACCTCCAGTGCTTTGTGTGGTTCCTGGGCAACAGGCAGGAATCCTGAAAAGCTAGGCTGCACTTGCTCAATTGTTGCTGGCAGCTGTGACTTTGAGAGAGCACATAGCAGCTCGTTAGCAGGTTGCTTGTGTGGTGTGACATGCACTGAGCATGGCAAACCCTGAGCTGAGCTCTCTGCCTTTGCTGCCTGCAGTCGAGGCTGGGTTGCCCGGGGTTGCGGACTTGGCCAAGGAAAGCCTTCGAGAGATGTAAGGTGAGTTCCTCGTGGGTAAAGGGACAGGGAGGTGAGGCAAGTAGATGTGAATCAGTGTTTTCTGATTAGGAAAGGGGAATAGCAGCATAGGTTCTCTGCTCCAATGGGTGCTGTTTTCCTCTTGCAATTCCACTTTTTTCTGAGTATATTTGCAACGGTGCAACATATGAACGCAGGGGATAATGTGGATTTGAGTGTGAATGTGTATCTGTGCGTGCACATACATGCGCATGTTATGTGCACTGTAGCATGGAAAGAGAAGATAGCTTCGTGGAATAATTTTAAATTTTTATTCTGAGCTTTGATTTCTGGGTCTTGTTGTTCACTTTGAGGGATCAGAATCAAATCAGTCTTTGCAGCCTTGATCTTGGCCTATTTAGGCAGCATCCAAGCAGCAGGTGCAGTCACACTGCAAGTCTGACTGGCAAAATCAGACCATTTCACCTTCATATCTACTCAGTTTGTGCCTCTTGGCCCAGATTAAGCATCAGTTTGCTCTTTAAAAGGGAGTTAGTATGTTACAAATCTATTTAAACAAACTGCGTAACAAACTGCATGGTTACGATCTGTTGAAATCAGACAGGATTTATTTCAACGATCTGCCGTTGTCTTGAGATCTATTACACTCTGCACTGGTTTAGCCCAGGAGGAGTGATCTATAGACCAGTCTTTTCCTTGTAGTTGTATGAGAGATCACTTTCCTGCAGCTCCAGAAAATCTTCAGCCACACAGCGCAAATGTTGACAGCAGAAGCAATTAACCCAAGACGAAGAAAAAGCAGAAGGAAATCTGCCTACTAAGCAATTTAGATACACGTATGAAAGGCAAGTCCATCAAGGGCTGTTTAACACAAAGGTATGAATATAACCACTCGCTCAGAAAATCCCCGGACAGTGGTTTGCCAGCAACTGGAAAGATTTAATGGAGGCCAACAGTGTGGCCCCAGCCCACAGATTCAGTAAGCAGCTGCCCTGGCCGGTGTTGAGGACACGCTGTTGAGCCTGGCCGTACGGTCTGCAATGGGACGTGATGTGGACGTGGTAGCTTTTCAGTTGAACCATGCTCCAGATACATGCTCTGGTGCTTATCTATTGTTGTTGACTTCTTTAACTGAATAAAAGAAAGCAGTAGTGTTCCGGTACTGAGGGGAAATGTGATAAAATGTGTAGAAACCAGAGTATGACATAATCGTGTACGTTCAGCCTGAGTCCCTTGATTTTATTTTGTGGTCTAGACCAGAGCTTTTTGATTCCTTTTCCAGAAAATTAGGATAATTGATGTTTGTATCTCATACTGCTAGGTAAAAGCAGTACACTAAACTTTCTTCTGGTGGTCATCCTGTGTTTATCAGTTGTCACTGCCTTTTCTGTCTTAAACTTGAGTTATGCTCCGTCTCACTGTGGAGGGCCTTCTGAATTCATCATCTGACGTTAGTTTGGCTATCAAATAGTAGAAAGGAATAAACTGAGATATATAGGTCTGTGTGCTTTTTTTTGCTGTTTTTTGTCATGCAGGCTTGAAACGGGACCACAAAACTGGCAAGTTGACATCACTTTAGTCAGTACTCTGTTTTTATTTGAGAACAGTATATACATAGGGTATTATTCTGTAGGCAAGTACCTGCGATCCCTTTGGTTGGTCTTGTTTAGCGTTGTTCTTGATACCATCTCCTCACTGCAGTGGGAGAATTACAGGTTTCCTCCTCCTCTGCAGGTATAGGAAACAGAAATTTGGCAAATTCCTCTTAACCTTGACCCACTGTTTTTAAAACTTACAAAAATGAGACCTGTAGGGCTTTGTTAGTTTAGAACGTGTTGTTAGCTGATAATGGCAAAGGTACTGCACAATGCACACAAGCCATGGGCTGGATGTTTACAAAACACATAATAGGTGTTGCATTTTTGGATGTACTGATTCATTTTATATAGACCGTATAGCACCAAAACCACCCACTCAGAAATAATGTGCAATAGAAAAAAATGGCATTCAGATGTTAAGGGTTGCCTGAAACTCTTGCAACCAAGGACAATAAAACTGGCTCATTCTGTTTATAAATCATATTGTTGTCTCAGGTATTCCAGCTCAGGTAGTAGAAAGGACAGACCCCACTAAAAGGATTATATGAGTTACTACCTGTAGGTACAGTAACATGACTACAGCAGCATCAAATTTTACTGGAGTTATGTTTGACAAGAGTCTCTCTTTTAATTTCTAACTTGGGACCACCATGGTTTAATTCATTCTGTAAATTGCTCTCACATTTTTAACATCCCCAGGTGCGGACAGTCTGCAAAATAAAATGTCCCCTATCTCAGAATGGCATATTTGCTTTGTTGCTATAGAGTATATCTGCGTTCATATGCCGTGCCAGATCTTTCACCATTTCCCCATGAGCAGAATTGTAGAAGGAAGATGTGCTTCCATGGGAGCGTTTTTATGCAAGAACAGCATGGATTATTCAGAAATATCAACCAGTCTCCTTTCCAATAGGCTCCCTGTTCAGAATTCAGGGCCACCAGACACACCTTGAACAAGTTAGTGTGACAACAGACAGCTCCGAAGTGGCTGCGCTATCAGCTGAAGAACCTGAAGAGTTTTAGGGGCTTTAACTTTGGTCACATCTGAACACTATTTTAGAGGGAGGAGCGGAAAGAAAAAGAAGTCTGTCTATAGGGATGTGAGCATGGGTGGTGAGTGTGTGCTTTCACCCTGGACTCTCTGGGTGTTTTTTTGTTTTGTTTTTGTGGTTTTTTTTAGGGAGGTGGGTGGGCAGTGGAAGGTGGGCACTCATTTTCCACCCTGCAGCTTCCACGTGTCCAGACAGTGGAATGTAAAGACCCTTCAGAGGCTAGTTTTCCTTCAACGCTATTGTTCCACCATTGCAGCAGGTAACGAGTGACTCCTGTCGTCATATTTGTGGTCCTTAAGATACTCGGAGCCTAGTAAAAGTCCACCTTGTTAGCAGTTGGATACAATGTTATGTACCTTTTGCAGTGGTTTGTTACAATACATGTGAAATGGAGGAAGAAGAAAAGCAGAGACACCAAAGAAAGAGGTACGTAAAATTATTTAATAAAGCTGCATTGAAAGATGATACAAAACTAAAACATCAACTAGAAGCTGAACTTGCCTTCTGAACTGCACAGTCCTCCCTTCCCGAGTTTCCCAAGTAGCCACCCTGTTTCACCATTGAGCTTCCTTGCCGGTGTTCCAGAGTATGCACAGCACCAGGTAGCATTATTACTCCATTCTTCATTGCGTATAAGTTACAGATTTTCTACTCTGCCTAGTCACTAGAGGGTCACATCTTCGAATGGTCCAACAAACGTGCCTAACTGCACCAGCAGTGCTTTAAAAGGGAGCATAACCCAAAGGCACAGCTGGGCACTGAAATTTCTGTTACAAGAATGGTATGATGATGATCCCTGGGCTAAACTTACTAGCATTTGTTGTGTTATTCTCCTTCTGCCCGTTTTTGTTCTGTTACTGATCTGCTCAGAAACATCATAGTGACAAGTTCTGCTAAGAAGCCAGACCCTTAAAAAACAGATTTGCATGGGGTAATTTTCTTCTCCAATAATCGGAGATTACCTTGCCCACTCCACTTGTGGCTTCAGCTTGCTTTTTTTATCCGAATTCTTTCTGGTGTCAGCTCAACTAAATTGACAATTATTCTAGAGAGGGTGAGGCTAATTGTCCTAATTAATACAAGTGGGCCCAGATGGGGATAGTTAGAGCTTGAGACCAGTCAGGTGGTATGTGCAAAAAGCCCTCTGACGTCTGAGAACCAGTATCATACTGGAGAAGCTGGTGGTGTCTAAGATTGTAATGCTCTTGTGGTAAGTTTTGAGTCTTTGATTTCTGCATGGATTGTTGTGTAATGTATGTTTGATGTGTTGATTTTCATGTATTAGAGGTGGTACGTGTGGGAGGCAGGTGGCAGTAAAGAAAAAACTCCCCTACAGAGAAAAAGCATTGTCAGGTTACTCCAACCTTGTAGCTTTTGTTGATCCTGGGGTAGTCAGTAGTGTGTTTCTTACTGTGTCAGGATGTACTAGATTCACCTAGCAGCTGGAGGTGTATGGATTAGCCGTCAAGTGAAGAATCACAAGGGAGAGTGCAGGGTTGTGTTGTGTTTCTGCTATGCTGTAGCTCTACAATGAAAGCTGTGATAATACTAACAAGGTGCACGAAGGGAAATTTTTGTAAATGGGAATTTTTCGTAGAAATGGTTAAAGCGAAGTTGGAAATCTTTGAAGGTATAGTTTTTGTGTAGGGGATGGCAGAATGTTATGCTCTTCTAACAAGCGTCTATCATTTCATCACTGTTTATTCTGCTCCTTGATCATCCTTCTCCATTTCTGAGCTACCTTTATGTTGGTAGCTGTCACCCAAGACTTCCACTTGCTCCCTTGCATCTGACAAAGATTCTAAACAGGGCAGACTCTGGTTGTTGACTTTGAGAGTAGATTTTAGCCCAATTTACATAGATAAGATTTGGCGTGCTATCCTATCCCAAGTGTCTGTTCAGTGAAAAACATGCCGTTCTCTGTGCCTCCTATCGTTTCGTTTGCCAGCAACCTGGCAAGCAAAACTCTTTTCAAGTCCTGACCTGGCTGATGGCTATTTGATGTCATAGAAAAGGAGGAAATAAATAGCAGTGACAGTAGTCCAAAAAACATTAATTGGGTAAGGATTTAGACTAACATCCTGCAGTTCACTAGCACCTTCGAGAATCCCATTGAACTGTACTTCTAACCACCACACTTTTTCTGTACCTGTGGGGTAAAGGCTACAATCTTTTTTTTTTTTTTTTTTTTTTTTTTTTTGTCTGTAGGGAAAAGGACTTTCCAAAGCCTGGCAATAACACTGTTAAAAGATACGGGAATAGGTCAGCCAGTGCCCGCTGGGGTCCTGTAGCCACGAGACAATCTGTAGCCACGAGACAATCTAGCTTTCCCTTCGTGGCAATCTGGCTGGAGTATTGTATGCAATGCATGCTGATGCTAAACGCAGTATGAATTGTATACATCTTGCACATCAGTTTCACTGTCTTAAAAAATGAAGAGGTTTTTTTTTTTCTTTTTCCCCTTCCTTTGAAGTTTTAAAGCAGAACTTGCTGGTGACCCACTTTTGCTAACAGTTCTCTTAACTAACCCCTGTACTCGCTTATACTTTTTTTTTTCCCTCTTCCACCCACTGTCTGTCTAGCCTGGTTTAAAATTTTTATATATGTACTTTTAAAAAATTGATTAGTTGGAGAGCTGCCCGTTCTTCTGCGCTGTATAATAAGGATTTAAAAACTGCACACTGAATTCTGTATAGTGTAATTAAAACTGACCCAGATTTGGACCTGAGAACACCAGGACTTAGCCAAACTTGCCATGAGCTGAGTTCTGACGGCAGATGGGAGCTAATGAGGACACACTACACTCCAGAATTTCCCAGCTGCTTGGCCCCTTTTTGTACAAACAAGGTTTAGAGTGAAGTCCCAATCCCAAGAGCATGTTCAAGCAAATGTACTGCACCCAGTGTTTTGGGAAACAAGGCAGTGCTGTCAGGCTGCTTCAGGAAATTTTTGAGGAGTTATTTCCAAAGGGTTTTTACTGTGTATCCTGGTGTCATGCATATGCTGCCTTCCAGCTTCCATCTTATCTGAGGCTGAGCATGATTGCGTGCTTTGGACCCTACGTGAATATTCTCCCCCAGTTTCAGTTGAGGGACTTCCACCTTAATTTAATGGGGTGTTAAAATCCCAAAGTACTAGGTCTTCCTTCGACCTGTGGTTCCCTTCAGTGGATTCAGTGTCCTGGGACTATTCAGGCAGATGTAATTGAATCAGTCTGAAGCAGCTGTAGCTGGCATGTGGTCTCTCAGATTGCTAGCACCTGCTTGGTTGGGGTTTTTTTGTTGTTTGTAACTCACTAGAGTGAAAATAGTGCCAAAACCAGCATTGGTCTTGGAGCTGATAAAGCACTCCAGATCCTGTATCCCTTTCCCCTCCTAGCCTAGCCACCTCATTACTGGTGCCTGCAATAACGTTGTTGGTAGTGAGCAGAAGCAGGTTTATGCTTCTCCTCCAACTGCCTCCCTCCTCTTCAAGTCAGTCCACTGCCAGTACTGACACTCTTCTTCATAAGCAGTAAGACTTAATCGTGCTCAGGTGTGCAGAGCGTCTGTGCCCTCCTTAGAAAATTGGGCAGCCCACGGTTTGCTGTATCTGATGCATGCACCAAATTTATCTACTGCTCTAACAGTCCAACTGCTGGCACGGCAAAGTTACTGTTCGTGTCTACAAAAGTCCTGAGATGTCTGTTCAGGACTTTAGCTCCCTTCCTCTGGTGTAGCGTACATAGATTTTTGGTTACTGTGCTTCTACTACAGCCTAAGTTTTAATAGGGTAAGTTTTCAGAAGGGACTGTGCGTCACTTGGTTGCCTCCCTGTATCGTGTGATTTATCGTAATCAAAGTACAAATTAAACACAACGGTGCACTTGACCAAATACAGTAACAACACACAGTGGTGTGGTTTTCAATGTGGTATTACAAGGTGGCATATTGAAACATTAATTTTTTTAATATATCCCTCCAATGACTTTCCCTTACTTTGTGCGTAAAGTTTATGTGCCTCCTTTTTTGTCCCTCCCTGCTCCAGAGACAAAGGCTGGATTTTTAATTCCAGCTGTTTCCATCTTCAGTGTCATCCCACACCTCACTTCTTGCTCTTTTCTTTTGCAACTCTGGTTTCCGTTTCACGAACTGTAGTTTTCAGCTTTGTCTCAAAAGATGCCACGCTGCTGTGGCATCCTGATAGTGAGGAAGAGTGTGTTTCCTAACACAAGAGTAATTATCATCTTCTTTTTTTTTTTTTTTTTTCCTTTTTTAATCCCCGCCCCCCCCACCCCCCTTGGCTTTAAGAAGTTGGGTAGGCTTCTGTATTGCAGAAATTCCTGTACTAGCCTATTCCAGTGCCTCTCCTCTGGTTTTTTTTCTTTTTTTTCTTTTTTTCCCCTCTTTCTTTTTTTACCTCTTTCCCCTCATTTGTTGGGTGTTACCACATATTCCTAGGGCCAAGAGGGCCTTGTCCTCATCTGATGTACAGGGACTTACTTGCCTCCTGCAAAATCTTTAAAAACTGCTGTTGGTGGCAATTAAGTCAGTTCCACAGAGTGTTCCAGGTGATTCTGAAGCTGTTTCTTTTTCTCCTTTTAACCTATATCTCTTATTTATATTGCATATAAAAAGATTATGTGACTTGCCTGTAGATATTTGTGATGTAGGCAGATTCTCTCCTCCTGTGGAATATTCCATCGCTTCTCCAGCCAGTGTGCCAGCCCGCAGCTCTCTGCGTTTTGTTAAGCTCAGGCATTTGAAGGGTGTTGTTGAAGACAACTCCTCTAGGGTCCAAAATACAATTCAGTGGAAGTGCAATGACAGTTGAGACGTGTAGAATGAATTGTGTGCAGCATAGAACAGACGCTTCCTTTTTTTTTTTCTTTATTTGTTTTTACAGTACAGAAGACTACTGTTTTTAAGTTTTAGTGTGCTTAGATACGAGTAATACAAGGTAGTTTATCAGGGTGTCTGCAAAAGTGATGCAGCTAAACACTTTTATAGTGGTCTAATGGAAATATAAAGAAAAAAACCCCTGGAATTCCAATCAAGCCAGAATTGTTTTTACTAATCCAGTAAGGTGATGTCACCACTTGATTCTTCTCTTGTCCTGTTGTGATTTGTAGTGTTTTGTTTGTTTGTGAGCTTGTTTTGTTTTCTTTCCACCCATGCTCCTGCTTTCCTACTCCTCTCTGGTTAGCCTCTCAAAACATCTACCAATAAAAAAATCCATTTGTAATGATAGCGTTTGCAGCTCTTTGTAGTCTGGAAGTGCTGCAGCTACAGATATCATCTACTGAATAAAATGTCAGCCACCAATTCTAAGAGGGGAAGTTACTAAGGTTTAAATTAAGAAAAGGCTAAGGACTGTGGCTGTCAGTTTTTAGGGATATTGTTGTAAAGTGTTTTCACTATAAGCAGCAACACTTACTGTCAATTACATAATGGAGAAAAAATACAGAATGTTTACCTTTTTCAGATGTTTTGGGTACCCAGCATCCTTGTTGAGATCTGTGGGAATATGGAAGGGAAACTGTTCTTGAGACCACAATGAATACAGCACCCGTGGATATCTAAAGAGCAGTAGCAAATCAGAAGGTGGTGTTTGTATGCAAAAATACTTGTTATTGGTGGTGGTGGGGAACAAACAAAGAATAAGTACGCAAGTGTCTGTCTCTGGATTTCTTGATGCCATTTGTAGCCGGCCAGAACAAGAAAGCATCTGCCACTTTTATGCTTGTCTTGAAAATAAATATAATTTTAGGTCAGCAGCAACTGCCAGCTGACATCTTTTATTCTTAGAATACTTTTTTTTCTTGTACTAAAGTTTACTTTAGAAATGTAGGCGCTAAGTAATTGTGAATTCTACACTAAGTACAAGAGGTAGTAGAAAACCAACGAGATTTATGTTATTAGGAAGTCTGTGTGGCATTAAGTGAAGAGAAAAATATATAGATGTTCATTTCAGTCTGCTAACATCCTGACTACAGGACTTGTGAATTAAGTAGTGTTTATAGTGCTGAACCATCCTTTTTATACATTTAATTGTAAGGTATCAGTTTAGCGACTCTAGATCTTTTACATGGATACAGTTAACTGATGAAATTTATGTGAAGCTGTAAAGAGACTGCGTCGGTGAGACGCGCCATCGCCATGCAGATGTGTTTGTCTCACCATTGCTATGGCAGGAAAGTCATGCCATCACCGCAGTGAGTGATTTATACATTGTTAAGGCAGGAAGATAACACGCTGCCATGGCAGAGATTTATCTATATATTGTTAAGGGAGGAAACCGACTGACACCATGGAGCAACGGGAGGCTGATCCTGCAAAACTTAACCAAACCCCTGTGCGTGTGCCGAGACCTGGGGTTGGGGGGATCAAGGTGCCTAGAGACCTCTGAGGACCACCTGATGATGTTGGCCATGCACACCACCGCCGGGTGGGAGGTGTGGTTAAGCAGAACAGCTGGTAACAACTCTAGAAAAGAACGGGATCAACCAACATCAGATGGAACGTTCCCCCACCAGACTTGGAAACGAATCGGACTGCAGGATGTTGCAGCTCCAGGTGGTAGCTATTGCTGTGAACCCTTTCCTTCTGTCCTTATTTCTTTCCTTCCTTTCTCTCTTTATCTCTCACCCTCTCTCCCTTTGCATTCGCAGATTTCTTGTTGGTCAAACAAAGTTCCTTGGCTCTTGACTCCATTTCGAGTCTTAATTCTGTTCCCGAGAATACATGTCTCGGACCGGCATGCGACAGAAGCGTGATAGCTTTTTGTGCATGTGGAGTAGAGCAATTTCAAAACTAAGATACATTAGTGACTAGCACAGGAGGGTGACAGAAAGGACAACAAAGGAAGTTAATAAATTGATAATGAAGTGGGATTATAGAGGATTGAGCATGGATATTAGAACCGTTTCAGACATACTTTTTAATCACTGCCACTCTTCTCTGATTCTGTCTAGTGGCACCACCCTGAAATGTATTGTTGGGTGGTTGGGGAAAGACCACTTGACTTGTCACTTATTGGCAAGCATGTCCACATCCTTGACGGAGGCCAGGAGGTTAAATGAATGCTAGAGATGAGATTCTTCTGTTTGCCATGCAATTGGTGTCTCTGGAAGAGCCTTTAAATAAATTGGCAAATATTTGGAAAACTTGCTGTACTGTGTCTGATCTATGAACAGAGCTTTTATTTTCTGGGCTTTTCATTCCATCACTGAATTCATAAACATAAAAAATCAAGAAATCAGTGACCGATTTAACACTGAAGTGAGTATAAGAGATACCGTATTGTGCTTATAACTAACAAATAAAACTCTGTAAGGGAATCAAACTAATACACAGTTCAGAGGAGGAGATGCTAAGAAAAAGGGAATTGGCTCTTAATCTCGGAGTGTTTTCAAGAAGAAGTCCCAGCCCAGTTCTTTATGTCAGCCAGGCTGTTTCTTGAAAGAAGTGTGAGTTCTCTCCTGTGGTGCACGTAACTCCTGTCCGCTTCCCGAAGCTCCAGTTTTTACTTCTCCCAAAATTCTGTGCTCAACAACTGGACAGAAGGCCACGCTGAATTAAATTTTATTGTTCTGGTGTTCTCTATCCATTTGCAATGCACATAATCAGGAATCCAGATATATCCCAATAAACCTGTTTAACCTAATGAGAGCAAATGGCAATGGGTGTTCCTTACTCGGGACAGCAGTGCCAACGTTTCTGTTTAATTGGGACATACTTGGCTGGTTCCAGTGCTTCAAGTGGTTTTTAAACAGGTGTTTAATGGGTGTGGAATTCTGAACTCTGCCCTTTGGATACAGAAGTTGCCAAATAAAGATTAACAGAAATAAAAGGATCTAATGCAGAATAATAATTTTTATCTTCGTATATTTATTCAGCATAATTTTTACTTTAAGTTGCAGGCGGGTGGGGAGGTGTTTCTACTTATAATTGAGAAAGTCCATTAAATAGAACAACAGGATGTCTAACAGGGTGTCCTAATTAAAATTACCCTGTAATTTGAACAAAACATTAATTTGTATGTAGCTAAGGTTGACCTAAACCCCATCTAAATCAGGGAAAAAAACACTATATGGATTTTTTTCTGCTGAAAATGAAACTTAGCATTCTGCCAACAAACAGCACGATTCTGTTATTGTACAGTATTCAAGAGTAAGGATTTTCTTTCCAGTGTATAAAAAAAAAATGTTTGGAGAAAATTTAAAATAGATCTCTCTCCTACCTCCGCCCTTTGATAGTATTCATTCATGGTTGCATTTTTGTGGTATTTTGAAAGCAGAGACGATTTCGTTCTGTGCATACTGTAAGCCCATCTGAAGCTTTTGGTTGTGCCTGGTGGACTGGTGAACTAATAAGCAACTGAGATAGCAGCTGCTTAGCAGGACTGATTGGCTCGGGCTTGACTTCGCTATCTGCAACTACACAGTTTCTGACTGGCTTGGAGTGCAAGCCGGGTAATTTTGTTATCTCGGGAAGTGTGGGACTGCATGCATAATCTAGGCTGGATATACAACTGCATAGATTTTACTTCGGTATGTCAAACTGACCTACTCGTGCTCTGGCTGTCATGGTTTAAAATGCTGCTGAGGCAAATTGTATTTAATATAATTTATCGAATCAAAGTGAATGCTTGAAAGAATTTACTAGCTTCAGAAATATTGTTTGTATTTAAAAGGGAATTCTCAGCATCTTAACTAGACAGAACTGCGCAAGCTGCAGCTGGTAGGTGTTGCTTCCCAGACACAAGGTGGTGAAATTTTATTTGTTTCTGCCTGCTTTCTGGGCAGGTTGGAAGGGGGAGGATTTTCAAAAACACTCAAAGCTGGCCTGAATGTGCTGCTGGTGGATTGAACTTGAACTTTTTCACCATGATTTGAGTGGAGAGAGAATCAACGCTCTTGTTTCTTTGTATAATTCCACCCATAATGTCTAATACAAAATGTAATTAGACAGCTATGTACAAAAAGTGGAACTTCATAAATGCCAAAATTTAATTAGGTGAAAGGACAGTTACTTTTCACTGAAATATTCTGCATACACCAACCTCCAATCTCTGCTTCAGTGTAGTATATAGCAACAAAAGAAAAGAAAGGGAAAAATCCGATGAACAATTTGCTTAACCTACTTTTAGCTCCAAGAACAATTGTTAAAGTGAAGATAAAACTTGAGGCTGGTGTTGTGGTAATACGCTTCTAAATCAATCAGGAGCACTTGGATAGAAAGTATTTAAAGTATTGGCATCATTTAAAATTCTTAGATTCTCCTTATTGTTTTAAAGACTGTCAAAACTGACGTAGGCACCTGTTGTAACCTGGAAAGAATAAAATTAATTTAATCAAACAATTGTGATGGTGAGCCAATGATACTGTCATCATTAGAGATTAATAACAGGTATTTGCCAGAGTATTTTTTGTGTGTAGGTACATACGTATGCATGTTTTCCAGTGGAACAGTTGTTCATAGAGGTAAATATTCAGTGACACCACAGCAACAGTATATGCATGGGTGGGTTTTCCTGATAAGGGCTGTATCTTAAAGGCAGCTGAGGAAAAGGGGAGTCTCCTGTTGAGGAAACAAGCCTGTTGCATAGGGGTCACATACCAGAATGTGATTTGTAACAACCTGTGCAGCTGCCCATGGTTGATAGAATAACTGTAGCCATCTTTAGGGTGTATAGAAGACATGAATGAAAACAAGTAGTTGTGCAGATGCCATTGCTTCAGGATCACGTATGCTGGTATGTAATGCAGCGTATGAAAGCATTATTTCATTATTGTTGAAAGAAACAATTCCTATGTCTGATCTAGTATTCTGCCCTTGAGGTCTGGATATAATTCGGTTATAAAAAAAACATTCTTTACCTCGGTACTGAAGGGGGGGTATTGGTTGTTGAGCTGATGAAGATCAGGTGTCCACTCTGACTCTTTTAGTTCTTTCAGTTACTGTAATTTCCAAAGGTGATGAATCATCTGTGGATGCTAACTGGCTAGTGAAGCTTGTCCTCAGTGACTCCTTCTCCTGAAGATATTGTAGAGTATGGTGTTGGATGATCCCTTACTGCCAAAGGATCTTTCTCGTAGTGTTTGAAATGTTCCAATTTTTGTCACCCCTAGAGCAGGCAAGCTAAAGGAAGAGATTTGGACTGAAGTGTCTTCTGTATTCAGCTGAAATCCGGATTTCACCCCACAACCTCCTGCATAACTGTTTGGGCAGAGTGACTTCAGAAATGCTGAAGAAAGGTTAGAAAGTGTAGTTGCTGATGGTTAGAAGGCTTAGTTTTTAAGTCAGGACAGAATTGACACTTGTGCTCCAGGAAAGTAGCAAAAAAGGTACTTTGTACTGTAACGGTAGGTATGTGAAAGGAAACTCATGCTTTTTATTTCCAGATGTATTTTCTGAAGTCCTTGAAAGATTTTTTTCAGGAGCTTCTGGATGTTCTGTTAACAGTGGTTCTTAATCATGTGCTTTATCGTTTGCCTTTGGCAAGAAAGCTCAATTCTTTCTTTCTGAATGTGGGACCTTGCCTTATTGCCTCAGGGAAGCATTACTGTAATGCATGTCACTTGAGGCTAATTCAACCTGCCACTTGGAAATTGCCCCTGGTGCAGGTCGTAGCAGTGCACCATTATCTCAAGCTACTTTTCATCAGGAGCAGACTGCATGTGTTCTGTATGATCCACGTGGCCTGCCAGTTTATTTTAGGTTAGCGTGTGAGGGGGGGGGGGGGCTTTTTTACCTATAAAGCCATGATTGGTTTGGCTTTCAGCTGTGTGGTCAGACCCTTTCTTCCATGTCATACCAAAGCAGCCCTAGACATCTCAAGGTGCAGGTCCACAGCAGCTTAAACTGAGCGATGGTGATGCCGCTGTGTTGCTGTTCCTCCGCTTGTACAGTTCTGCTGCCTCCTTTGCTCTAACCCTCAAGTTTCATGCCTGGATGTTGAGTGGCAGCTGGGGGTTCATGTGGCTGAAAAGACATGGACCTGAAATTTCCATTCAGCTGAAAGCTCCCTGAACCAGGCGTTTATCCAGTCCTTACTCAAGGATGGACTTGGGGACATGTGGTGAGGAGAGAAAAGAGCTGAAGGAAGGGTGGGATTGTGGCAGCTGCAATTAAAATCAGCTTACATAGTAGTGCAGCCGCACTCCAAAGGCTCTGAAGATAACAACCCAGTGATTTCAGCAGGATATAGCTATGAGGATAGGGTATGATAGTTAAAGGAACTGTGGCTTTGGAATTTACTTTCTCCACTGTTTTCTAAAACCTGCACTTCGATACGCACCAGTAACTCTGAAGATCACACCTAACCTTTCCATCCTTGAAAAGGGAGAGTGATATGAAGGTGTGATTAATTTCATTTATGAGGTTTGGTTGCTATATGTCATTAGAAGCAGATCAGGCAGGGAAAAAAAACCCCACATTTTTGTAAGCAGTAGGGAATTTTCCCCTTTGAAAAAAAGCTAAAACTTCATTAACATTTCAGCCAGCTTTAAATTAAAATTTGTGTCTGAAAATAATGTTTAATGTCCTTTCAGTGCCAGTGAGACACGTCAGGGCAGTATCAGCACAAGTTTCTTCTATGTACAGCTTGTCATGTGGATCCTGTATCTCCAGTCGTGGTGTTACTGTGCCACACATGCTGGCGTGAGAATGCCCATGAAATTAACGCTTGGCCTTCTGCTGATCATGTGAAGCCACTGGACCGTGCATCACGTGGCCGGTTGGGGCAAACGGAATGGAGCAGGTGACTGCCCGCTTTGTATGCGAGCTAACGTGGCCCGATGCTTCTTACCACGAGTAGTCCCATTCCGTTAGGTTGCAGTAGGTATGCTTACACCAGGAAAGGTTTCACTTGCTACGTTTCTGTAGGACAGGCCTTTGTAACGTGCCACCGGAGCAGCTGGGTTTGCCTAGCCCCGTCCCCGCAGCACTGAATGCTGGTGCTTTGCTGCTTCTGCCCCGCTGGGCGCAGTCGGCATTGGGAAGGGCAGCGCTGGGAAACAGAGCAAGCAGCTCCACCATGCAGGCAGCAGCCAGTGGCAGACCCAGGTGTTTTGCTGGGTTTTGCACCTTTGAGGGGACAAGAGGATGTCCCTGAAATCATGCTTTCTTTTCTCTCTGCAACATTTTTATGTCAAGTCCACAAGTACTCGATTTCTAGCCGTTCTCTGTGGTTGGTGCTCCTACTGCCTGCGGAGGAAAACGCTTTGCGCTTGTGTCATGCGTGCGGTAGGGCCTGTGATGGAGTTCCTGCCAACTGTTTCTAAAGGTTTTTGCTTCATGCCAGATCTTGAAGATCCTTTTCTCCTCTTCTTTTAGGGAACTAGAGGGCTTGACACATCCTTTACATCCTGCATTTACTCTGACCACAGTCCCTCCCTGCTCTCGCCAGCGGAGCTCAGCCCAGCTTCCCTTCCTGTCGATGCCCAGTCAGCTACGTGGTAAGTTTTCATTATCTCTGGACTCGTTGCCACAAGGTGGAATTCTGGCAAACTCTCTCTAAAATCCATTAGCCCTGGGCATGGAGGGCAGAGTACTTCATGCCCGTCGGAGGTGGTTCAGTTGTGTTCCAGGCTGATTGCAAGGGAAGGAAGATGGTCTTGAATTAGCATTGGAGCTGAACTTCAGCATAGATTGTTATAGGAATAAAATATGAAGTAAAATATGTGACAGAATTAAATCCATCAGTTCTAATAAAGGAAACAGAAGAAAGCAAAGAAATATTGGACCCTTAAATCCCATTAACCAGGCCAGAGAGAGAATGTGTTAAAAGGGAGCTGCACTGTATCTTTTTTCATTGTTTGATGAAATAATCTTTTTCACCCTTTAAGTGGTGTGTTTAAAAATCCTGGTATTTCTGAAACAAAGAGAATACACAGCCACCGAGCTAGCTGGTTTTTATACCTTCCTTTTCTGAGTATTGTCCTTCAGTACAATACAGAGCCATTTCTTTGTTCTCACAAGCTAGCAGTTAAATTGTATGTAAATGTATGCAAATTAGATGCTGTCTAATAAAGAGAGTCATTAGATGGAAGAAATATTTAGTTTGGGGGGGGGAAGAAAGAAAAGAAAGCAGGTGTATTTTGCAATAGAAAAATGTAAGATTGCAGAAGCCCCTCAAACTTTTTGTGAGGGCTTTTTATTAAAGCCATTAAAATATTTTCTAAAAGGCTTGCGCTACTCTTGGTCCTTTTTTCTATACTTTTATGTATATGTCTGTACACTTATGTGATCTTTTCTTAAAACTCACGCTGGTTGTGCTATATACACATACTTGAACAGACGTGTAAATTTTGTATTCATAAATATTTGATTTCTTTAAATCATATACCCATGAATTTACACACGTGTACCTTGTATTAGGGTGTGTTTTTTGCTTCCTGAGTATATACAGGTGGAATCTACGTGGTAAATTTTATTTTCATGGATTGATTTATTCATCATACACTGTGACGGGATACCTTCTCACTAAATCATCTTCCTCCCATTTTATCAACCTCCTCCTCAACAATTATAAAGCTTTTTGAGCTCCCCCCCCAATCTAATTTTATTTATTCACAGAATCTCAGTGCCAGGTATGTTTCTATTCTTTCACTTGCATTTTCTACCAGGTAATCCCTTTTGAGGTATGGACCTGATTTAAGCCTGAAGCAGCAGTGACCTTTCTAAACACGATGAAGTCACAGCTTTTCTGTCAGGTGTCAGGGTGCTAAGATGCTAGGAATGGGAAGCTTTGTGTCATCCAAAGCTGGAGATACCACACCTGTGGATGGAGCACACTGCATCCATCTAGGCTCTGAAAGATTTGAAATTGATGAACCTTGTGTTCTTGCTACTTCTAAGGAGGTAAAATTTAAAACTTTAATCTCTCTGCTTCAGAATCCATAGTCCTGCTATTTCAGCTCTTCTGTTTGGGTGGATTAGTATACATAGATGACATGGCACAATTATTTGGAAGTCATCGTATTTTGTTTCTGATGGTCAGTTATCATAGCTCAGACAGGTGAGCCGATAGCTATACATCGACTGGCATATTTTTTTCCGTTGCAGTTTTGCAAGTCTGGAAGTCTAAAGATGTATATGTATATGTGTATAAAAAATATGTATATAAAAATAATGTTGTTTAAATATTTACATATAAAGCCAAGGGATTGGCTTCCTTCCCAGAATTACTGGAACTACCTTCCCCAGGAACATTTGGACTTGAAAAATCTCTACAACAACGCTTTTCTTCTGAAACTAAGCAACTTGTGAAATGAGTGACTAGCTCTGCACCCTTCACTGTTCGTATGAGTTCTTTAGCTTGGGGTGATGGAGAGGCCCCTGTGCATGGGTAATATGTTTCCAGTTAATTATGGTAAGATTCTCTTTTATTGCTCTTTCCCCCTGCCATTTCTCATTGGCTTACTTTATGAGAGGAACTCTAGCACAGTGGGAATATTTGTCACTGTTGTAGGACAGGTCCGTGCCATGCGCTGCGCCCGGGCTGTGCGCAGTCCGACGGCAGCGATTCCTGCCTGGGTGGCTGCAGGGCAGGCGAGCTGATCGCTTGGAACAAAGTGACTCCCCAGTTGCCCGGTGGCCCAGCCACGCTGGCTGAGCAGTCAGCAGGGAAGCCGTAATGTGTGTCTGCTACCCGGTAGGCAGGGTGGTTGTAAGGACGTGGTGGAGGGTTGGCAGTGAGTATTTCAGGTGCTGTTGAAGGTATAATAGATGATGTAAGGTGAAGACTGCTCTGGGGGGAATGCAAGGAAAATCTAACCTATAATATAAGGATGCTAGAGAGAGATGAGGTTAATGAAGTGAGGAGAAACAAAGGCTATAGTGGTGTGACTAGGAGGGATGAGGCCACATTAATAAACTGAAAACATCAGTGGTTTACCCACTCGCTTGGGACACTGCTCCTCTAGGGTGTCTGGCATTTAATGTCGACAAGGACTGAGTCACTAGACATTTAACGCTGATGTTCCACACAGTTTGCAGTCTAGCTAGGTTTAGCAACACAGGTTCTTCAGACCCTGGGAGGTGGTTGTTAATCCTGAAGCCCTAACTGGGAGACTTACACTGGAGATGGGACAGGCTAGCAGTCAAAGTTCCTTTTTCTCTCACATTCTTGAACAGGATGCAAAACACATATACAGAGAAGAATGATGCTCAAATGGGGGGAAGAGTAGTGCAGGCTTAGGGGTAGGAATGCGATTAATTCCGTGTTCCTCTCCAGACTTCCTGTGGTCTGGAGTAATGGTTCAGGGCAGGAGAGAATTTAGTGCCTACATACTTTTGAGGATATGCGTCTTACTACCTTGCCCATCTTGACAATAAAAATAACACAGGTTTCCTACTCTTGAAGTACATTGCGAGGATATATGCATTAAAAGATGGGAGGGAGGCTTCTGTATCCTGTGATAATGAATCCAAAAGCAGTACTGCAGCCAGATGTGGGAATCGGACCAGTGGTCCATCTGGTCAGGCATCATCCTGTGAAATGTCTTCAGCTGCAGCAGAGGGAGGCACAAGAAATCCGAAGTTGTAATTCTGGAAGAGCCAACGCTTTCACTAGTGATCTTGAAAGTAAATGAGACTTTTTAAACTTGTATTTCTCAGGAGCTTGTGCATCTTTAAAAAATAGTTTTAAGAAATAAATTATGCTGCACTAAACTAATCCTAGAGCTAACGAACAGGCATTGGGACTAGCAGCTTTTGCTATTACCTACTGCTTATTATTGTTATTATTATTATTTCTTTTTAATTATGCAAAGTGCTAATCAGTTTGATTATGCATAGTGCTAATCAGGTTAATTATGCAAAGTGCTAATCAGTTATTCTCTAAGCACACGAGGAGAGCAGAGGTGCTGGCAGTGAATGGTGGTTCTAGATGGGGGTAGTCACGGCAGTCATTCCTTATTAAAAGAGGAGTAGGTGAGATGACAGGGGGTTTTGCTTCCATTAAAAAGTAAATAAAACTAAAAAAAAAAAAAAGGGCAAGCCATGAGGGTGATAGTTTGATAGTTTTGGTGGGGTAATGTCTTCTTTCACAGCAAGGTAGACTTTTTTTCTAAGCCAGCTCATGCTGTTGGATAATTTCTGGAGGAGTTTGAGTGCACTGATTTGGGCAAATATATTGCAGAGGAGTCTTGTAATGGGTTGGGTACAAGCTGCCCCCACTTGATAAGTCAGAATGCTTAACTTGAAAATCACAAATTAAGGGAGTTTTCTCAATCTAATGTAGAGTCACCTTTTAAGCACTGGTAAGTAGGATACTGATACTGTAACACGAATGGCAGTTGATCATATGTTTGTAGGGTGGAAGGTACCGCATGAGCGTACGAAATGTGTTTCTTTCAGTGTAATGCCCTTAGAAGCTATAACAACGTAGGGTGCCTTATCAGTGGAACGTACGTTAGGCTGCATTTCTTCTTCCTCCTTAGTGCTAAATTAGAAACTAGAATTGTGTGTTCCCATGAAACAGGATCGGTTTTCACTAAGCTATGTTCTTCAGTGCTCAGTGTCTAATATCTAACCAGTATTCCTTATTTGATTATGTTTCACTGTTGGTGTGGGATACGTATGCATTACTTTTTTTTTCATTTAGTAATGGAGATGACGTTCCCAGAGCAGAGAGCTACTCGCTCATAAAAGTCTTGGGTAAAGGATCTTCAGAGAGTTTTGGAAGTCATTAAAACAAACGACTGCTCCTGTATCAGGCCATCAGTACTAGAAGGTTACTGCACCAGCAATGCCAGGGATATTTGCCTTGGAAGATTAATCATTGAAGGTGCTTACTTACGGGGAGCTGAGACAAATTCTCAATTGTATTTAAGGTAGGAAGTAAAGCAAAGCTTCAGTAACTTATAGCTTAAACCAGAGCCTGAAAGTTAATAGTATTGCCTGTGTGGCTTTGTGACTACTCCACAAGACACTGACGCTCAAAACAAGTTTACTCCAGATGTGTGGTCACAAATACCCATCTATGCTTACAAACTTACTCTGATGTTAGAAGCCTAGACGTACCAATGGTCCAGCATCGTCTAGTGCCTTAAACATGGAGGAGGGGAGCATGTGCTGCAAATATTCTAAGCAAGAGGGAGATACACCAGAGTCCTGAGACTGAATGCTTCCCTGTCTGGTCAGAATCCTCTGAAGCTGATGCACGGCTTCCCATGAACTGATGATGGTGAATCAGGTCACTGCTGCCTCTAGGTGCTGTTCTGGGAGAACTCGGTCTGTTTGCCTCAGACTTGAATTTGTCTTGAAGTAGCCTGTTCCACAACCAGGCTGCTTCCATAGGTGTTTACTTTCATTTATTGTCAGTAGCTCCAGTGCCTGTTTGTTCTTTCAGTGCAATCCACTCCTCCGTCATCAGCTCTTTGATGAGGCACAATAGGAGAGTGTGTGTGATCTACCAAAACAGGGAAAACTCTGACTTCTTCCTGTGATCCCTTGGCATCACACAGCCTTGCAGGAAGCAGGTGCTTGGTTAGATTGTTGTACCAACAGAAAAATGGCAGTCACTCATGTACTGGATGATTTCTCTACCCTTTGGAAGCTGGGCATATTATATCAGAGGGGAGTAAGTTTGAAAGTTACTGTCATGCTCTAGGTATGTTCTTTGCGATCATCCCCATCTTTTCAAATGGAAGTGTAATCCTGGGGAAAGAAACCCCCAAAGTTCTCCTGTTCCTGTGAGCATTTCCCCATAGTATTTAAAAGCTGTTGTAGAGTCAGAGGAGCCTTGAAAGGTTGATAGCATAAACCACACACAGCATTTGCCTGTTTAGAAATGTAAGTCTACCTGAGGCAGAAGCATAACCTCTGTTGAATTTCACCATCTCAGATGGCTGGCCTTCTGATGAACTGGGGAGCTAGAAAGTCAGAAAACTCACGTTCTGCTCCCATTTCTACTGCTTTCTGTGCAACCCTGCCAAATAGCACTACTTTGGTCTGCTTTAGTTTTTCTTGATGGTAAAGTGCAGACAGTGGTACGGACCTAGGACAGTGGGGGCAGTTTGTAAGGCAAATGTATTGTGTGCAAAGTGCTTTGATATCCCTGGGTTAAAGGAGTTAGAGAAGTGCAGTGTACTATCGGGAGTTCTCTGTGCTATTAAGAAGCATCAGCAAACTTTGTGATAACTGTGTAAATTACTGCAAGAGAGCACCGAAGTCATTTGTGTATTCCTAAAAAGTGTAGTAAGTGGATGGAGAAAACTCGATTGCTTTGAGTTTAGGCTGATGGGTTAGCAACAAATGAGGAAACCCCGATAAAAAAAAAATCTGTGCCTCCTGCACTTTAAGAAGTAGGTCTCAAGCGAACAGAGAATTTATTTGCTTGTATGGCAGAAAGTTATTGCTTCAAAACTGCTTTTGCATCTTCTTGAGGACCTGGTCTTTGGAGGTGCAGGCTAATGCTACTCAGCTCTGTAGAAGCTGAGGCTGCTCCCTGGCATTCACACAACTGGGAGCCGGTGGGGAATTAATAACAAAAACGTTTTAAACGTTCAGCCTGACCTTTTAAAGTTACTGACCTGCATTCAGGTTACAAATACACAGCAATTTTCTCTTGAGCAGCAAAGACTCTAAATGTTAAATCAGTAACTCGATCAGACTAGCAGCCCTTCTCCCCTCTGTTTGCTCGTGCCCAGCTGCCACGACTGGAGCTAAGGAACAAGAAAACTATCTAAACACATCCATATCTTACTGTGACACAAGTACTTGGAAGAAGCCCCACTGACATAAACTAACACAAAGTGACACTTTGTTTAAGAAGTTGTTTTGAATGTCTTCTCCCATTGATCTGCTGCGAGGGAGATAAATAAACACTGTGTGTGGTGCAGCCGGGCTGAGTATTTTTGCTCCTTTGAGTGTTTATACATTCTCTGACGGTTGTTTGTATTGCTGTTTGTTGACTGTAAATTCCAGACCTGTGTGTTTGTAATGTATACATTTACAGGAGCGGGGCAGTTTTGGGAGGATGGTCAGGGTAGTGCTTTTTATGAACACAACTAGATGAATAGTAGGTGGGTGGGGGTTCCCCTCCTCCCAGAGTAGTGAATTAGTCTTTGTGCTGCCGGGGAAGGAGAGGGCTGCATTAAGCAAGCAGGACCTTCCGTACTCAGGTTAATGCAGGTAGGTGTGCGAGGAAGACCACGGAGGATTTCTCTGGTGGGAATCAAGTTAGTTTAGCTTGGCATCAAATTAAGCAGCAGGTCTGTTTGGTGATGATGAGGGTGATGCTTGTTTTCTCTGGGGAGGAAGTGACTGAAGTTACAGATGACAAAATTCCTGGTGGCAGAGACCCATCCTGCCCCTCTGTCCCTGTTTCGCAGTGCTCTCCCTTGCCTTTGAACAAAATCTTCCCTTTTTCACTTACTGTTGTTATCAGCGTCTCGATCCCTAGGACAGTGGGAGCATGTAGAAGACTTGGGAACCGACACAGGCGCTGCTTCTTCGTCCCCCAGGCTGAAAGGGCGTAGCTTCCTGAGCATAACGTTACATGCAGGAAGAGTTCCACTTAATCAGCCACCATTTCTACTATTAGGTGGCATTTTCCTTGAATCTGTGCCTCTGTCATGTTTGTGCAAGTTAAAATTACACGTTTCTGATGTTCCGAATTGTTTAAAGCCTGCCTAGTGTTCTTTCTGGGCTGCCCCATGACGTTGTCTGTTTCTTAGATGCAGGTTTCACTGTCTTGCAGTGACCGTTAGAACAACCTCTCACTTGCTGAAAGTTTTACTGAGTTTTAACCATTTGTAGTTAATTTTGTTAGCTTTAAACATAATTTGGGGGGAGAGCTGCTTCT
This sequence comes from Falco cherrug, assembly GCF_023634085.1. NCBI lineage: Eukaryota > Metazoa > Chordata > Aves > Falconiformes > Falconidae > Falco > Falco cherrug. Next base: position 6,067,860 of record NC_073701.1, read on the forward strand.
GCTGCGGGTGTGCTGTTTATAAATCTGGTGCTAGAGGAAAATACTTTGTTTTACCCATGCTAAATTATTCTGGTAACGTCTTCTATGGTTTCTTGTGTCTTCATAGTTTGGAACGATGCTTTGAATTACCTTTGTGGCAGGGAAGGTTTTTTTTTTGGTTTTTTCCTTTCTTTCTTGACACTTGTGCATCTCCCACCCTGACAACAGCTGTTTGATGAAAATAAGGAGGGCGTACTAGCATCACCCTCTTGTTAATTCACTGAAGAGGCTGTGGTCTGTCTGGTGAGCCTGAAGGTTGCCACGCTGTCAATGACCACAAAGCACTGCTATGTCAGTGTGTAGCAGGTTGTCTTTCTCACTTGGCTATCTGAAAATCCAGAGAATCAAATACACTAAAAAAGGTGAAAGAATATTTTGCTTATCTAAAGCCAGATCTGTGAATATGAGAATTAAAGTTGACAAAGCAGCCTTAATTCAACTTCCTTGTGCTCTTGGTCTGAGGTTGAATAGAGGCTCTTTAGTAAGAGATCCGTTAGGATCTTTATTAAAGAATAGAGGTTCTTTAAGATCCGTTGCCTTGCTTGCTACAAACACTCAAAAGTGTTTAATGTATGAGGCAGGAGATAGTGGAAAAAGAAAGGGTGCTGTTATTCTCAAGATTATGGTGAGAGCGTGCATGTGCTTAAAGAAAAAAATGTGCTTGAACGGAGCTGCTTGTAAAATCAGACATCTTTAGGTGGGTTGCAAAGAAAGCTAGTATTTCTGCTTTCTCTTACCAGTTCACTTACTCCTTTTAACCCTTCACTATTTTTACCTTTTAAAACATTTGGTTCTTTTTCCTTTAAAGAAAAAATAGTTGGTACCAGCCTACCCTGGTCTTGGTTTTTTTCTCATCACTTTGCTGGTATACAAAAGACTTTCTTTTTTCTCCCCTCCCTGTAAAATACCTTTCATTTGGTAGGAGGTGCACTGTGTTCCACATTATTCACTGACAAAAGTGCACACAACTCTTCCTGACACTTTGACGGTTTAGTTGGAGATGCTGCTCGAAGTAGAATGTGTCTGTAGCCAGGTCCATTTGCTAAGCACTGGGAATTCAGCTGTTTTCTCATGAATTCTTCTTTTCGTATTTTATTACTATGAAGAGAACACAAAGAATGCTTGTTTCTTTCTTTCTTTCTCCCCCCCCAACCCCCCCCCCCTCCCCTCCAGTTGACACAATCAGTATTATTTGAAGGAAAAAATTACACACAGAATGGGAAATAGGGTGGGAAAATGTAATAGGATCTGCAAATCTTTTCTGTCTTGTCTGAGTAAATGAGAGCTGATGAGAGATGCAGCACAATGAGGGCTAGGCAATGCTGGCTGAACTGGTATATAAAGATTGTTTCATTTTGCTTCATTTCATTTTACTGTATTGAATTTGAAAGGGAAAATTGCAGCGGACATGAAAGTTTGCTGTGGAAACAGCCCGGGTCGCTGTACCCTTGACATGAACCTGGGCAAACAGGAAAAGAACGTTAAATAAAGTGGTGTATGAATCATGCAGGTGGGCTTCTGAGGCTGCTTTTTGAAGAGAGCCCTTTCACGAAGGGTGGTTCTTGCCTCTACGGTTGTTCTGCTGCTTCTAATTTCTTCTATTGTCCGCTTAAGTTACCAACTTGGGAAAGGTGTCGTTGTGGGGGGGTTTGTGGGTTTGTGGGGGCTGAGCCAAAACCGTGCTGATCTTCAGGCATACGTTTTGCAGGATTACGTGGCAGCATCGTTTTTGCATGCAGACTTTCAGGACTGGAAGGAGAGTATTTCTTCCCCCATTTATGTCCGCCCTAATGGTTCATCTTTTCAAATGAGTATAACACAAGCTAGGACAGAACTTAAGGGAACTTGGTCCTAGGTAGGATACTACTACAGCTGTACACTCATCAGTAGACAATTCTACCTCACATTTCTACCTCTACTCACAACAGTACCGCACGTTACAAGCTGTAGTGGTTTTATGCAACTGGAGTGACTGCATGTCGCTTGCTGGAAGGAGGAGCTGTAGTTAAAAGCAGGTGTGAGTCAATTCAATCTGAAAAAACATTTTTTGCAAATCATTATGCTACTTTAGGCATGGATAATTCCCAGAAAATGGGGAAGATAGATGATTTTTTTTTTTTTTCCCCCCGAGTCAAAGCCAGTCATGGAGGTCTGAAATAACACAGCACGCACAGCAAACATTCCTGTGTAAAATCTCTAACACAGATTGTAAGATTTGAGACTCCTAGAGGTGCTACTACTCTCGGGAGATACCTTGAAGATAAAACATAGGTTAAACTTTTTTTTTTTTCTAATCTAAATAAGGACATTGTAATGTTCAGAAGTAAGATTCAACATCCTGTGTTCAGGGTCCAGCTGGTGTGATCCAAAGGCAGGTTCATGTCATGAGCAGATTCAAGGCTCTTCCCTTGGAAAAGGCTTTTAACTTCTGGATTTTTATGAGATAGGTGTGCATGGTAAACATTTACCTGGCAAGCAGTTTGCTTTGTACGCTTATCCCCTTACCAAAGTTCCCAGGACTGAAGGGGCTGACTAGGGTTGGTGGGCACAGGAAGAGAAGGGCGATGGTTTTACTTTTCTCCAAGGAAAAGGATGGTGTGACGGCATTGTGTAATCTAGCTTTTCAGCCGCTCTGAGGACAAGGGAAAGGTTGGGTAATTTTTTTAACACACGTAACCCCTTCTCACTGCCCCCTCTCCCCAAACCATTACTAGAGAACACCCCTCCCTCTTAATGAAGACCTTAATGAAGATCTGGCTAGTGCAAACGTATCCAAAGGGAATTGAGTGTCTCTGGATGTGACTCATTTAAGCACAATCCATTTTTTTCTCTGGTTGTGGTTTTGGACATGGAAGAGTTCCTTGATCCCGCTCACTCCAGCCCCCAGGTAAACTCCATAGGCTCAGGCAGGTAAATCTCAGGTAACTGAAGAAAAGCAAAGAAAACAAAAGTTCTTCCTCCTCTAGGAGTGGGCAGTGCATGGAGGAGGGAGGCGATGTTCCTGCTGTGATGAGTAGAAGTAATGGCGACATAGCTTTAAGAACAGATCTGAGAATTTAAAAGCTGTGTGAAATCCAGGACGGGCTGGGTTAAGGAAGAAAGAATGCTGTACAGCAACCAGTCTTTTCTGCAAATTATTTTAGTCTTTAGGCTGTGCAGTCTGAATAGCTAGCCTTTCTCATACGCAATGGTAATTCAAGGAGTATTCTTTTTAGTGGAATAAACAGTTTTGCTGCTTGACATATGAAATGCTTCTACTAGTAAATTCCACAGGCAGCTTCACCCCCCCACCCCCCCAATATTGTTTTGGCTGATTGTATAACCTTGAAAGTTTAAAATTGACTGGTTTACTGTAAGAAGCATTAAGTAAATGCAATCTCTCTATTTTTAATAACAGTAGCTCAAATTTCATGTGAGCTCACACTAGTCCTCCAGTGTAATTAAGTTTATGGTTTTCTTATGCACTTCAAATGCCTGTGATGTGCAGTTAATAGTATTTTTCAGACAAGTATTAGGACACCTCAGCAGCGATGCCAATGTGGGCTGGTGTCTATCAGCAGTGCAGACACCACAAAGTAATGGAAATTGCAAGACATTCTGCTATAATTTGTCTAAAAATATGCATGACAGCAGAGCTTTTTTACCTGAGTTTAGCAAGTGGTAAGGCTCTGAATTAGTGAAGCTTCATAAATGAACTGGGCATGTAACAAGATTTTCAAGTTTGGCTCCAAGTCCAGTGTGTATCTGGAGTGAAGGATAGCTGAATATCTGAGATCTTCTGCGCCTTGGATTTTGTGCAATGACTGTACCTAGAGTCTGGTTTCTGCTACATAAATTTTAACTGTAAGCCGTATGACTGCATAGGGAGTTTTGGAGGAAAGGTTTGGATGAACTTTTCCTCTGTATGCATGTATATAAACACACATTTTTGTTTGTTTAAAGGAATTGTGACTTTCTTTTAATACAAGAGCATTCTTTTTTTATTTCTAAGGAAAGAAAATGATACCAAAGATGCCTGAGAATTCCAATGAAATGGCCTGAAATTATTGAAACAAAATATTTAATTTAATTTAAACTGGTGGAGAACTTTATTTCAAAGAAGTTTTGATTTTCAAATGTTTTGAAGATGAAGGCCAAAACTTTGAATTCATGAGGAGGAAGAATGTTTCTGACTTTGCTTCGTCTGACACGCTTGCTGAACACTGCAAATTATAATTATACTTAGCTAGGTTTGGATGTAGAGCTGGATCTGTGTTTGCAGTGTGTGTCACAGCTCTGTAAACCAGAACAAGATCTGATTATTCTGGTGTCTTGGAATGTCTGGGCCTGAGTCTGTGGCATCAAGATGTTGGGAGTCTTGAGATTCAGTTTGGTCCTGTATAGAAGTGTTGGAACTGAGCCCCTAATCCCTTTCTGAAACAATCCCATCTGATACCATAGGACCGTCAGAAGTATTGATGGTAATGGTAAAGTTCTCCCATGTCAAAAAACCTCCCCTCCTCTTGAAAGCTGAATACGGCTTCCTTTATGTAAGCATTTAGGGACACAATAAAGATAGTATGTGGGGCAGCTTCTCAGTGACCTTTTGTGCTCGTGAGTGAACTCCTGTGCAGTGCTTGGCTGTGGTGTGGGGCCAGCAGACCTGGAAAATCTCCGGCAGGTAGCCATACACTAGCCCTTCCCTTCCTTTCTTAAAACAGCACATGCAAATGCTAACCAGCTGTTTATTTTGTTTATGCAAATTTTTGCCCATGCAAATTTAGGCTGCAGGTTTCCCTTGTTACACATAAAAGGGCTGGAATGTCCTTCTGAGTGGAAAATATTAACGAGGATAGTTCAACAGCACCATCTTTTCTTTTGTTTTCTCCATCATCAAACGAGCATCTCGCAGACTCCAGCGAGACCCCTGCGCCAGTGAGGACTGCGGGGTCCGGCGCCACAGGTATTACCTGGTGTGGATCCTGCTGGGAGCTTTCCCTGCTCTCTGCCTTCCAGGGGGATGGACGGGGGCAGGAACCGGAGCGGTTGGGATGGGCAGTGGGAGAAACTGCTGTGGCTTCAACTGTCCATTGCTGGCTGGGAACTGCAAGCAGATGCTTGAGAGAACGTGTTGTATATGAGAAGGTGATGAGTGAATGGAAATTAAAACAAAAGGGTTGAAAATAGAGCTGTAATCAATCTAGCCTGGTATCTCAATAAAGCAGGGACACTTCTTTATTGTGAATTTGGGGCAGATCTTGTGGCAAGTGCCACGATAGTGGGGTCTTCCCTCCACTCCCTCCTCCCCTTCCATTAAATCTACATTTGGAAGGTGGATGGTGCTGACTCATAAATTAAATTGGAGTAATACATACAGTGTATATATATTTCTGTCACTTTGTCTCAAATTAAACACGAACCTTCTCCCCTGACAAGATGATAGAAAAGTTAATTGCTCGCCCTGGCTTTAAATTGGAATTTGAATTTGCAAAATGCTAAAGGTTTATGAGATCTAAATCATGAGGAGCTTAAATTACATTCCTGTGATAAAATATTAATAAATCAATTAAAACATAAGCCGAGTATAATATTACTTTTTTGTAGGAACCTTGAACACAATAATTCATTAGAGTGTGCAGTAACAATTATTGTATCTTTTTTAATTTTCTTTTTTATTAGTTTTTCTGTTTTTAAACTGGGGAAAAGGCAACATCAGATGGGAACACACCACACAATGGTGGAATATTATCCTTGTACCAAATCTAGTCATCTCCTAGTAACGATGCACATATGTACAGAAGCATCTGAGCACCCTGAGCTGCACACATTGCATTGCGGCTCCAGTATAACAAGGTGCATTCCCTGAAGGCTGGGGCCTGTTTTCCCCTTTCCACCGTGGGAAAGAAGGGCAGTAGCACAGGAAAAAAGGAAGAAATCTTTTCTGCTCCTGCTTTTTCTTCTTTTTCCAGCATCTTCCCCTGCCATTCTGTTCTTTTCTTATTCTTCTTCTGTTCTCCTTTCCCTTTCTGGGTTCGAGATGGGTGTGATTTTAATATCAAAACCATCAAAAATTCACAGACCTTTCTGTAAAGCTGGCCTGAATTTTGTGTTGGGGAAACCTAGGCTAGAATTGGATCTTGTTACTAGATTTTCAGTTGCGTTGTTCACAAAACTCTCACAGCTCTAATCTTTACATAACCCATTTCTGTGTACTATATAAAGAGCACTTCAGGCACAGTATGAAACTTGGTTATTATTTGAGGAAGGAGGTGTTATGCTAGCTCAGCATGCATTTCTTATATGCAAACATTAATACACAGGGAATGCAATTATTACATATACCTGCACACCTCTCGTGCCTGCGAAGGTGTGGATTCCTTCGTCGAGTGCCTTTTACCTTCTGCGAAATGACTGGACTGCGTGTCTGCTAAAGCTATGCTTGGTAAAGGGTCTAATTGCTATTATTACATTATTTGTGCTGAATTCTTGAAAGGTTATTTAGTACAAATTATGCCTTGGTGCCAAATTGGCAGCTCTGGGGACTGGAAGCCTGCTGTATGTATCCATAGCATAGGTACTGCAGCTGAGCGCGCAGCCGTCGCTCCTGCCGGCCTTGACGGATCCGCTGCCTGCTCTTCTTTTCCTAGTCGGAGGCAAGGCTGCGGCTTCTTGTGCCCTCTCCTCCGGCCGAAGGGATTTGCGACCGAGCTAGGGAACTGAAAGAGGAGCCCGGGACGGGTCCCCCTCCTCAGGGCTGAGTGGCCAGCGGAGGAGCGGGCTGTGTGTGGTAGGTGGCAGGGAAGGTAGCAGCTGCTGCTCCCCCCGCCGCCTGCTAGCAGCCTGCAGCCATGGCTCGCAGCAGTACGGGGCAGCTGCCGTTGGCCAGCTGAAGGCAGTTAGGGCCAGAGTCAGCTGGGGAAAACAGTGAGGAGAGATCCAGGAGCAGGTGGTGGTTTGTGCTTCTAACCACCTGTCTGAGTAACGCTTTGCTGTACTGCCCAGAAGCTGTGGCAGGCTCCAGCTTTCCCTGGGTACGGGATCCCTCAGGATGCTCAGGATCCTGCCCGTGGGGAGACCGTGACCTGTGGTTTCAAGGATCCCGCTGTACCGTGCTCCTGGCTGCCCTAACTGGGGAGTAACCTCAGTTTACAATTAAACCTTCATTTCCACAGGCTTTCGCATTTGCCGTCCCTCTGCTGAGGAGACCACTCAGGTCTGTTGTGGTGATGCAGAACATAATAAAACTTTGTGTTTCTAAGCACATGTACCATGTCAGTACTGCTAAGCTCTTCATCAATATTAAAGAATCAGTTGTTAGTTTTTAGATGCATTGCTTTTCATTATCCTGTTTTTAAGGAGAAGGATGTGGGAAAAGTCACTTTGCACCAGCTCTCAGTCACGTAGCAAGCCAGTGGTGGAGGTTCAGCTGCGCCACATGTCTTCCAGCAGCCTGCCCTTGCACTGAGCCTCACCAGAACTGGAGAAATGCCAAAGGCGATGACTCCTGTTCATCACAGAGTCGAAGGCGATTGTTGCACTAGTTTTACGCAGACTGAGAAGCAGCTATCAGATGCGATTACCTTCTTGGGGCTACCAAAACGAGCTAGCGGTTAAACCAGCAAGCTAAAACTGAAGGCTTCCCATCACCAGGATGGTCTGCTTTTCCTTTATTATAATTTTTATTGCAATAGATTGTGCAGGGTTGACCCGGTGTTGTTTATTCATGGTACTTGATAATTGCATTTACTCAATAGATTTCATACTTCACAAAGTTCACCCCTTTTGGGAGCATGACTGAATTTTGTGAGCATTCCTGTAAATAAATTTTAAAAATTGGATTAGTTGAAGTTTGTGTGTGTGTAAGGAGGTGTTCCAGATTTTTGTTGTGTACAGGGATGGCTTCCAGCAGAAGCTAAGAAAACTTGTAATGCCAAGTTCTTTGTCAGCGATGCCTTTCTGCGGATCGTAGGAGTTACGCTGGGGAGGTGCTCTCTCTATGGCTTGCTGTCCTTGCTGGGGGGGCAGCGGGGGAAGTAGACTATGCCAAAAGGATCATTGCCTCCTGCCCCCACCCTCCCCAGAGCTGGGAACGGATTTTAGCCCTGGGTGACATTGGGTGCTTGGGACGGTGATTTGAGGCTGGTGTATTGGCTCACAGATGGAGGGGAGGGCATGGACGGGCCAGCGTCAGTAGAGGTGGAACCCTGCGGCTTTGGGGATCGTCCTGTCTAAAACCTTCCCTCCCTGGTGTCCCGCATGAGAATCGCCATCCCTTCTTTCCTCCTGCCCCAGGGAGCAGCGGGCAGACGCCGTGGTAAGGCTTGCCGTGCCTGGTGGGGGCACTGAGGTTCTTGCCGACGGTGGCAAACACGCTTTGGCTCCTGCGCTCTTGTAATCAGGCTTACTCGCGCTGAAACAGAGATTGCTCTATTGCAGTGCCAGGCCTCTAGCAATACCAACTGTTAAATAATAAACAGGCCCTGGTTGCTGGCAGCGGCTCCCCGGCCCCCCCCGCCCCCGCCAACATGGAGTACCGTTTTCTGGGTTTACCTGCCCGCCTGCGCGCTGAAGCACGGAGCGGTGCCCGTGTTTGGTGGAGGTGGAAGCAGCACAGAGACATCAGTCTCTGTCTAATCTGCTTAGTTTATTATTCTCCAAGGACCTGGGGTGATACAGCAAACATGCAGTGCTTTGGCAGCGCTAACAATGGCTGTGCTGTCGTTCTAGATAATATTACAGACTTTTGCCTAATGCATGGGCTATTTTTTTTCTCCGTTCATCTGCCTGTTCTTTAAGGTCTTATTTTCTTTTTTTCCCCCCCTTTTTATCCTCCCCCCCCCCCCCTTTTTTTTTTTTTTCAAAGGGTTGGGGGAGCTGCTGGGAAGGACTAGTTCGACCTTTATCAGCTCTGTTTTTTCCTTGTGAATTAAAAAATATAATGTGTTTAACTGGCTTGTTCCTCTCATAGCAGAATGGTATATATTGTTTTATTGCATTAAGAAGTATTATCAAGCTTTTTTCCTGTAGTTTATGGTTAGAATGGGCGTTGGAATGAAGAGCAATTATTTCTTTTTTCACAGTGGATGAAGGGACTTTGTTATGGAAGTCACTCCACCAGTGGGGAAAAAATATTGCACAAAACAATACCCCATTCCTATCTCCATTTTGGCCACTTCTGTGGTTTGCGTTTGAATTCCTTGTTACAGTGTACGGTGTACACATGTGGAAAACAGTATGTCCTGTTTCATGCAGGAGTGAAGTTCAGGAGCTTGAGATCAGTTAGGAAAAATATTGTGAAGAAGAACAGATTATACTGCAGTGTTAAAATATAACTGCATGAATAGACTGGCATGTACAAATTAATTTCCCTTTAGTTCTCTAAAACCTTTAGTGGAACAAAAGCCAAAATTTTCACTTGGTGGGATAATGATATTTTTTTTTAACAGACGTATGAATTGAATTTTAAGAAATTTTTCCCCATTCCATATAATTATAAAGTCCTATATTTGGAGTCAGCTAAACTTTGCACAATATATATCATTTTTGTTCATCTATAAAGGAATTCCCTGAGCTGTGGTTTAACCGTGGTGTGGATGCTACCAGAAATCTTTGTGTTTTCAACAAATACTGCACTGTAAAACGTGTGGTATTTTCCAGTGTTTTGGGGGGAATTTGATCGTAAAATTTCCTATGGATTCTACTTGAAACTCCATACTTTTTCATAATTATGGCAGGTGCAAATATAAGGAAGCAGATGTAATTAGTAATCAGACGTGGGGCACTGCCCTGTTACTAGCTTTTCATTTCCTTTGTGCAGCTTTGTTGGTCTGAGAACCCTTTAAAGCCCTCGTGTAATTACTGTTTAGTGTTTGAACTAAGAAACACAGGATGGTGAGGTCTGAGGCTCACTGATGCCATTTCTTCTTAAAATAGATTGCATAATGTATGTATATCTATCCATTTTCTATAGGTGAGTCAAGTTAAATATTCCAGAATAAGGTGGGAAATTCTGAGTTTGCCTAACTCCATGGGCCAGATCTCATCATATGGGATTTCCAAAGCATCGAGATGACATTGGGAGACCAGCACTCTTTGCTTCCCGTAGCACTTGTTTTCCTAGCATACTTGAGCAGTTGTGAAATTTCTTGCGTGTTTTTTTAATCATCCCTGAAGGCTTTGGCCTGAACAAGCATCTGGCATTTGACGCAGGCCGAGTTGAGACCACAGCCATGACTTCTTCCCTTGCTTGTCGTTCACTTGAGCAGATCTCCATGGACAGTCTTTTTGATTCCATCTCAATGTGAAGAAGTTGAAGTTCAGTGCTTCTGAAGGTCTTCAAAATATGGGAGAAGTGTCAGACAAGGAACATTTTGAGTAACGTGTTCTTTCTGGAATTTGTAGAATTTACATAGTTTAATATGTCTTTTTTTTTTTTTTTTTTTAATTTCGTAAGAGTGTTGAAGCATCGCCAACAAATAATTTTCAGGAGGCTGGAACAGGGCAGTTACAGGTATGCAGGGAGAGGCAGTGCACCCAGGAGATTAATGAAGTGCCTTTGCAGCTGCTATTGTAGAAGCTGGAAACCTTGTTTCATTAAGCAGAAAAATAAACTACAGAAACAGAAGACTCCCTCTCCTTCTTTCTAAAAGTGTTTCCTTTCTTAAAATGCACATTTTTAATCCAGTGGGAAGAGTCTTTTCTTACTGCTGACATACTCCTTAAATCATATTGTTTTCAGGCAGTAGGTAGAGTGTGTAGATGAGTGACATTTGCTTGTAACTGTAACTAAAACATAGTTTCAGTGACATAAAAAAAATTACTGCATTTATAAGCTGAACCATTTACAGCAGGTAGAAAGAAAATTCAAAGCAATGGAAAACATCTCTTACCCCTTTGAGTGCCTGCAGCTGTGCCATCTCGGGGGGTGATTTATTGAGCTAAGAGTTGTCTGGTCAGTACTTGGTCAAGAGAAGCACCAGGAAGAACTGGAGGGAGCCGTGGGAGCAATTCAGTAGGTGGTGCTGTTCCCTTGAAGCCAACTCTGATGCTGTGCCCAGCAGGATATTTGGAGGGTGTTTGTTTCTACAGCTCTAGCTTTCAGGTAGGACTTGAAAAATCTAGCCGTGTGTTGCCATAAAAATCTCGTTAATGCTTTTTGTCAGCAGTAGCGGTATTCTTAGATACATATTTTAACTTTTGGGAGCACAAGGGTGGGAAATATTGTAGAAGATAAAACATAATGGTTTCAGAGTCATCTTAGATATACTTGAACTTGAAGCAAATTTCAGGATCTGTGAATTGCAGGAGTTGTAACTGGGGGGAAAAAAAACCCCAAACCTGTGGCAGCAAACAGGCAGATCTTTCCTTGCTGTGTGCATAGCATTTCTCCAGGTAGCACCAGACTTGGCTTCCAGCACGAGGCAAGGCTGAATCCAGAAGCAAACCCAGAGAGGACAGCAAACATTCCAGCGCTGGGAGTTGTCTGAATGTGAGCTCTCGGTGATGGCTCTCCACTGAGCTGTGCTCTGGTGAAATACAGTCACTTAACTAACAAACAAACAAACACACAAACATATTTTTTTTTCACAGGACATGAGCAGTGTCTTTCCAAGCTGTTTCCAGACTTCAGAATTCTTCTTCCCAGAAATGTTCAGAAGTAGCAAAACCTGTTGCGCTGTGCGGGGTATGCGCGCAGCTTTTGCGAGAGGGCTGCTTGTCACAGAAGGAGGAACGTTCTATTTAATTCTGCAAGTCCCACAAAATAGAACATCAGAAGTTTCCTTTTGTATGGTTTGAGGTCAGGAAGGACTGTTAGGTCATCTAGTCTGACCTTCTGTGTGTCACCAGCTATTGGATTTGTCCGGTCATCCCTGTTTTGAACCGAGTTATGCACAGTCAGCATCTTTCCATCTTGAAACCATCAGGAGGTTAAAGCTCCTCTCTGCCATCGATAGTTGTTGTTTTTTTTCCAGCGGTTAATTCCCTTGCCTTTTTAAAATGTGGGATTCATTTCTGGTTCGATTTGACTTTTCTTTCTTTTCTTTCTTTCATTCTTGGCTTCATGTTCCAGACTTTGGTTCTTGTTATGCCTTTCTTCAACCAATTGAAGATTCCTTTAGAAAACAATGTAATAAAGAAAAGCAAAACCACCTTCCCAAGCCTTCCTACCTCCTGTTAATGCCTCCAGGGGTTGCATTAGCCATATTTGCCAAATTGCAATGGGTGTTCATGTTCAGTTGTTTATTTGTTATGACCTCTAAATCCTTTTCGGAATTGCTGTTTTCTAGGGTGTAACACACCCCACATCCACCTGTGCCCAATCCTGTGGAAACAACGTATGTTCCTTTTTCTTAAAGGTATGCTATCCTAAAAAGTTTTATTTGAGAGAACAGAAGCTTGTGCAGCTGCCTGACTGTCTCCATCTGTTGATACCCCTGTTCTCCTGATATTTTACCAGTCTTTGCATCACGTGGAAATTTTTAGCTGCAGTGATTTTATAACCTGGGAGTCACTAATCAAAATGCTGACTAGTGTAGTGGTTGTTACTAGTTTTACCTTAGTCTTACTAAACCCACCTGTTTGAAGACCCCCCAGGTAACATTTTCTGAGGGTCTCCCATTAGTTAGCTGTCCAACCTGTGCTTTCATTGACGGAACCGGAATGTTCTGTAGTAGCGCTAAATCAATTGCTTTTAAAACCTTAAGTGTATAAGCTCTTAGGCTTAGAAAACTTACGTGCTCACCAAAGAATGAAATCCAGTTTGTTTGACAAGACCTATTTTCCATAAACCCATGTTGACTAGCATTAATTATTTTCTTACCCTTCAGTTCTTTATCAGTAAATTCAGTCTTAGCATACAAGGGCGCGACTTTACCGGTGTCAGTAGATTTGCACATTTTGCTCACTTGCAAATTTAATATAATTATTAAAAAGATAGGAATAAAGCCAAACCCATGGCTAAGGGTGCAGCAATGTAAGCAAGAGTACTTTCAGTCCGTCACTTCTCTGTGTGGCTGTGGATGGAATTGCACTGCTACGTCCCAGTGACTGTAGGCAGAGTGGGCAGTGGGGAAGGTCTCGAACTGGAATTTTAATCTATCAAAATGCTTGTGGGACTAATTAGAAAAGTTAATGTTGGATCTGGATTCTTTTATCTTACATAAAAAGTCTGTGTATGCTCTGTGGACATCGACACGGTACTCCCACAGTCTTCTCTTGTTTGTACTAAAGGTCAAAGTAAAGCTTAGTTTGCCTTAGCTGGTCTCTTCTTTCATTTTCTGAAATTCACAAAGAGAATCTAGTGGGTAAATCCTTAAAGCACCACAGAGTTGTAGGTGCTGATGTGGAGGTGGCAGGTTGATGACTCCAGTAAACGTCTCAGTCTTCCTTTCAGATCGCTTGAGATGTGATTTTCTTTCCTGTCAGGTCTTGAGATGTTTTGCACTTTAAACGCCCTATACTGCATTTGACTGTTAACGTATAGAAGTTTGCAAGATGTGGATGAGAGTTGTGTGTATAGAAATATTTTAATCTTGTATAAAAAAAATGTGTGGGTTTTATTTTGTCTCTAGGGCATGGAGACTTGGCCAAAATTGGGCTGGCAGGGATGGCAAAAAAAAAGGAGGGGAAAAAAAAATTACAGTATACCAGAATGACCTACTTTAAAAAATTAAATTGGAAAAAAGAGTAATGGCTTTTAGCTATGGGATAATGAAATTTGGGACACTGGTGACTACACTTCATCCTAATCTTGCTTTTAATTGACAACAGACGTGTTTGTGCTTTATTGCGGAAGGACTTTGTGATCAACATACCTTTGCTGCATGAAACGCTCACCCTTTCATCCTTTTTATGATACTTTTCAGAGCAAATAGTCCAGGATTCCAATGTCCAGGTCCAGGATTTTCATTTGAATGCACTTGCACTGTGTTCTGAGGGAAATTCACTCCAATAAATTAAAAAAAAAAACAAACAAACTGACCCTACCTAGTCTCTTTCTCCCTCAAAAAATTCCCACTTTCTTGCTAAAAACTTCAAATCCTTCCTGGCCAAAGGATGACTTAGTGACGGCCAGTGCTTCCCGTGACTGTTGTGTGGCAGGTTAATGTTATCCCTGTTGAAATTATTGGGGGTAGGGACTCCCTCATTCTGCGCGGTGCAAAGGACTGTTGTTTCTGATCTGAGTCTGGGCATGATTGTGATACAAATATTTTAATTACCATAATGTATGGATTGGAGAAATTGAAACAATGTAAGTGATTTCTGTGTTGTAATGACAGATGAAAATTTACGAGTCGCAAACCTACTCTTGTGGCACTAGGCTTACTTTACTCAGTAACCAGATACTGAAACTCGATGGAAGCATTCTGTTTTCCAGAGAAGATTCCTTTGCAAGGATGTTCTTCGTGATAAACCATTTGAAACAGCATTTTTTAGCTTACTGTATTTTGTTCACCCATGAACTTGCTACCATTTTCTCATTCTTCTTGATGAAAATGGCATTTTATATCTTAGGAGTTCATCTATACGTTCAGTCCGTAAGCCCCTCTACCGTAAAAGTTCATAGTAGTTTTGGTGAGATACGGTGTGCCTTGGGGAGCCTGAATGATTTATTAAAATCCCCACCCTTCATCCTCTTCCAAATACGACAGCCAGAATTCAAAGTGAGAATAATTACAGCTGTGCAGTTACAGCAGTTCTGAAAGACAGGGTAATATGAAGACTCCAGAGGAAATGTTAACAATTCTAATAGTTTTTCATAAAAGACAGAGAGACACTGTCAAATCAGAGGTTTAAACAAAGAATAGGTTAAAATTAAAAAGCGAGAAAGACTTAAAGGCCATCAAGGGCCAGTTGAGCCGTGGTACTGAGAATAAGCAACAAAAAACTTGTTGTCTAAAATACTGACGTCTTGCTAGCAAAAAAAAGACGTGTCTATTATCTGCCCCACTAGATAAGTCACAGGGGGACACAGAGGAAGGAAATAAATCTCTCTTACTACCTCTCCCTGAAATACTAAATTAAGGTTAGTGGCTACATTTGACAAAGAAAAAGTGTTTCATCTGTGCTGCACAGAGTGAACTATTAGTACGACTGCTGCATTTATACAAATTGAATGGCATGCTATTGTCCGTCATCTTTTCCTTTCCCTTTTTTTATCCTCATTTTGAATAATTCATGGGGAAAATGATCACTTCATAATGCCACAAACTCACAGCAGGCAAAACTAATTTTACATGATATGAAAACAGATTTTATTTATTTAAGAGTAATATTTAAAGAAAACAACAACTTTTTTGACACCAGCTGCTGGGAAATAAATAGAATATTTTATGACAGAAAAAAAAATCCAAATGCGTTAAAAGCTGTTCCTGAGAGATGGATTAAAAAATAAAATATAGACGTTGGGCAGATTAAATTTAAAACTTGGTGGTCACTGATGTAATTCTGCTCCTTAGGGGAGTGAGGGATAGTTTTCTGGAAGAAAGAAAACTTCAGAGGAGTGGGAAGAAGTTGTGCACAAGTAGTTCTCTGAGTAGCTGGTCTCTGTGTACCAGTGACTGGGGGCAACTTGGGTGACAACTCCCCAAGACCTTTTACATCCTCTAGACCAGATGTTGTTTTTTTTTCCCTTGAGTGTCTGTTGCATGAGAAGCAAACCTCCTTTTTTTGTGTAGTTTTTTTCATATCTGACCTTGGCTCTTTAGCAGGAGGAAACACCGAAGAGCTAGGATGCAATGTGAAGCTACAGCTTTTTTTTTTTAATTATTATTATTTTTTTTCCTTGGGGTGGCTTTCTGAGTGCTGCAAGAGATGTTCTGGAGGGGAAAACAAATATAAAAAAAAAAAAAAAAGAAAAAGAAATCTGCTAATGCTAATGGTGCTGTGTGCTGCTTTTCCTTTGCTTTCTGGAGCAAGAGGACAGAGAGCTGCCCTGCAGCGGGGGGCAGATGGAGGCAGGCAGTGCTACGTGGACAAGCCTCTCCCCTGGATGTGATCTGGCGGCTGGTGGGGGGCTGGGCTGGATGCCAGGGGCCCTCCGGGGCTTCATCCTGACTGCTCAGGAGCCCAAGAAGCGGACGGGTCGGTGCCCGGTTCCAGTGACACGGGGAGGAGGAGATAGAGAGCAGGAGGAAAGCTGCGCGGTATTTTAGTGCAAGACCAGTTGGAACGAACAGCATCGGTAATATAAATGTTGTTTATTGCATTTTCATGTAAAATTGTTTAACTTAAAAACTCTTAGTGACAGAGGGAATGTAAATCTGAGGCTGAGCGCCTGAGTCACCAGCAGAAGTTTATTATTATCCCTGATAACAGCTGAATTCCAGCCTTCCTGCGTGCTATAAAATGGGGCAGTTTTGTCTATTATTGGCACCGTGTGTGCCGCTAGAGTTAAGGGTTTGTCAGCAGTTCAGCTGTAAGCCCCTGTTTTCACGGGTTTATAACTTGACTGTTAAAAATTCACTCCAGGCTGGGACTTGGCACACGAGGTGAGGTCTCTGCAAGTTATGCTGGAACTTAGGCTCTCCTCAGGCCGCTTCCTGACAGCGTTGAAGACATGAGGTGTGTGTATGGCTCCTTGCAAAAGACAAGAAGGAGCAAGGACAAGGGCACGGCGTTTTGTCCCTGCCATTACAAATGGTGCTGTGGTTGGATTCTGGTTTGCCTGGAAGGAGCATCCTGATACCGCTTGGTATTCCTGCATGTCTTTACATTGGGAAAGACTTCTATTTAAATTTTACGTAACATGTATGTTCTCTTCCTTGATACATTTTTCTCCATGTAAAACTATCAAGTCCTTTGTGTGCATTTCTATTTAAAAGGGAATTGAATGCACCTTTGTTTCGCTGTGTTTCAAGGTTTGAACACCATTTAACATTTCCATTTAACTAGCTGCCATTAATTAGTTAATACTTGTATAGATCTGGGGTGATATAACATGTTCAAAGTGTATGAAGTGTATTGTTACTGAATACTTCCAGTAATATTTTTCCAAGAGTGGACGTCATGGCTGTATACGATCGTAACTGCTGGGCAGCTATAATGATGCAACCTTTGCTCTGACCCAATGTCACCTGGGACAAAGCATGCTGTGGTCTTGTGAAAAGAGCGAGATTTGGTGTACTTGTATGCTCTACTTCATCAAGGTATTAGGAACAACACATTTCTTAAGGGGCATTAATTTTTCAAATGGTTTGGATGCTTTCTTGAGGTTGTCATCTTGAAAGTAATGCCATCAGGTTACTTTTGATTTTGTAGCTGGTCACGGTGATCAGGGAGCACCTTCGGTGCTGTTGACTGTCAAGAATCCTTTAAAAGAAGGAAATGAACAGTGATAACTCTCCATGTGATTATACAGATTTATAAGTAGGATAGGTTCAGCTGTGAAATCTGAAGTTGACCTGGGAAAATGGACTTTTCTGTACATCAGAATCAAAAACCTGGGGGAAAAAAATTACAAGAGAGGATATCTATTGGCGGTGCACCAAGAGGCAAAGAGTAAAAAAAAAAAAAAAATCAGTGGGTTAAAAATCAGTCTGTGACATAAATGGAAAGATGGTGCTTATCTTGTTTTCATTAACAGATATAAAACGTGTATTTGGAAAAAAAAGTGTCCATACTTTGCACATACAGTTCTGTTCAGATTTTTTCGGCACTTGACCCATTAAGGATCTAATTCTTGGCTCACATCCGTTGATTAAAGAACAGCACTAGAAGTTAAACTGGCCCAGTGAAACAAATTCTTTTCTCCTGTGCAGTCATAAATCAGAAATAACCCTGGATTTTCGTACATGTGCCAGTGTTCTGGATTTACACGAGCATATATCTAAAATCAAAATTTGGCCAGCTGCCTGAAATTGGGGAGTTTCGGTGCGTGTTGTCAAGTAGCTGTCGGTTGGCACAGACCTCTCTTTGCTGAGGTCATCCGGTCCATCCGTCCGCCAATGCCCGTGCCTGCGAAAAAATTTCATTATCTTAATACCCACCATTCTTGATGAATGGCTCTTGTACCTAACCTTGATCATCTCTGGAGAAAATAGTTAACTACAGTCTTCTGGGATTTGCTACCAAATATTTAAATGTCTTATTTCATTGGAAAGAGTAAATCCGTGTAATGAATTGTAAGTAGCAATCAGAGTTGCATCTTCTGGAGCAAACTTTTTGCTAAACTTTATTGGAATTCAGGCAGTGTTGGCAGAGCGTGTGGCAGGGCTGGAGGTCAAGGGGGTGCATAACTGATAGAGGTCTGTGTGATCCATGTTGGAGGTCTCAGTTTAAAAAGCATCATTAACTCAGCGTTACCTTTCAGTGCCTTTCTAAAATCTTTCATTTTAGGTGAAAGGCCTGCGTGCAGAATTTAAGAGGCTTATTCTCTTACACAGAAATAATGCTGCTAAGCTGCTAGGAATCTCAGCAGCTTAATATAAATGTTCAAATAAAAAAGTATGTATTTTAACTGTATAACCTTCAAATATAATTAATAATGAAATCCTAAGCAGGAGCCTAGGGGAAAGCATTTGGATTCTTTCTATTTGTGGAATAGGTGCAGGTCTCTAGTGTACAGTTGAAAATAGGGACTAAATATGAGCTGATGATTTGGAAATCACTTATGTGTGCTGCTGCATACATTCATAGTTGGGATATAAAGTAGAGCACAGGAGAAAATGAAAACAGGGGAACCTGGGCCACCAACTTCACGCTTAGATAAAATACCAAATTTGCGTGCTAGGTGGAGGTATTCAGATGCAGAGTTGTTTCATTTGGCCTGAGGATTAAATTGTGTTATCCTGCCAGTGCAGGAGGTAGTGTATATATATATCTTTTTTTCTTCTTCTTCTTCTTTTCCTTACCAGTACCACCCAAATTATTCTGGAGCATAATTACGGGAAGCGAAAGTCATGGTAAAAGGATATGTCATGGCCACCTGTATGAGGAGCCTGTTGAGACTGCTAGCAGAGCAAGGTGCTTTCCAGAAACACTGCCTCCCAGAGAAAGAAGGTGATGTCAAGATCTTAATCTGAAGGTGGTGGTCATATTCTAACTCAGAAAAGGCAGAAAGAAACTGTCCAGGTAGTCAAGGACCTTGTCAAGAGCTGCCCCAGTGCAGCTGGAGTATGTTGCTCTTTCTGTGCTTGCTCTTTACCGCACCTGTGTACCACTTCCATGCGTGAAGGATGTATGGGAGGGCAACCAGTCTGCTCCTCCGTGTAGTGCTGAAGCTTTGCAGCAGGGTTAGCTGTAAACAGGAATTATGTGGTTATGTGCCAGAATTTTGGCCTCAGTAATGAAATAAGCAGAGAGGAAAACCGTCTACAGGTACTTAAAATGTAAAGGATGTCCATTCAGGACTCTTACAGAGTGTAAATGTAAAAAGGCAGAAGCCCTGAAAACAAGTGGTTACTTCTTTTTGTTTTCCAGCTCTTGAAGCCACTTGCAATATATGCTGTAGGTTTGAGTAAGGTAGAAATGAAGGTCAAGTTGGGGATTGCTACATTAAAATCCTTGGAGTCACACAATTGGGAAGGAAAACTAAAAAGAAAGATGCGCGTGGAAGATGGAGGTTCGGTGTGTGCAGTAGTCGGTGTTCGCACATCACTGTCACGCTGTGACCTGAGGTATTGCAGATATTTCCCGTGTAGGTATCAGTTGCCATTTTACTGACAGCTGCTGGAGCAGTGATGGTGTTGGCTAAGGGAGCAACCGTACTACTTGTCAGAGAAGAAAAGATTATTTTTAGACTTACAACAACGCCCTGAAATGGTTGATGATGCCTGAAAGCGAGAATATAGAAGTCAAACTGTTACTTCACGTAGCCTGTTTTTCAGACAGGAAGAAGCAAAAATCTCATAAAACATGGGAAGGGCACTGCAGATTGGCTCCCAGCCCACTCTCCTAGACCCCCACCCCTGGCCATGGTAGCTACCAGGGCGGCCTTTCCATCCTGGGGCCACCTCCTGTGTTGAGCCCATGGGTTGTGGTACCCGATCCATTCTCTGACAGGGTCTGCATCATCCCTCCTCCACCTCTCGGCAGCGGTAAGTCTTTGCTGCAGGAGCTGTAGCCTAGGGTTTTGTGACCATCTGTGGTGGTTGGAGGAGGATCTCTGTTCGGTGCTGCCTTCTCCTTGGGAAAAACAATGAGCTGATGGAAATACTCACTTGTCCATATCCAGCCCATTGCAAACCAATTAATGTTTCTTTCTCCCACCTCAAGCAATTGAAGGAAGTACTAATGAATGATGGTTTATCAAATTTCAGATTGTTTATGTAGTCTTGAAGTCTTTTATGTAACCTTTCACATCTGATGGTCATGTCTAAATGTGCCTTGCATCATCAACACAGTTACTTGTTTTCTGAATCCAGAAGCTGACTGGTTTGATGTTGCAGAAACTGAAATAAAGTAGAAGTAAACATTTCCCCTTACTCCAGATTCAGAAGAATGTTCTGGACATCTTAAGACATTAGCAGATCAAGATTCCAGATATTATTATATTAGCATATATTAGCAGATTCCTGTAATAACATATTTTAGAGGTTTGTTAGAAATCCTCAATTTTCTTTAGCAATGTTTGTTAAACAGCGGATCTCTGTAGGGCATACAAATTGTTCATTTTAGCCAAAGTCAGATATTAAGGGCTTAATAGATCTGGAATGCTGGAATGCAGGTCTAGTCTTTGGACTTCTTTAACTGTCAGTTAAAAGCAGAAGCATTTTATTTTTTGTTTATTTTTGTCCAAATGGTGCTTCTTGGTGATAGGTAGTCTTTCTCCCACCTCAAGAAGTTAATGAGAAGACTTCTTATCATAGGATTCATTTTATATCAGGACTGCTGAAGGTAGTAGAGGGGAAGAATGTACTTCCAGTAATTTTCAATAAGCAATTAGTTCAGTGAGCAATGGAATTCATGAATCTAGATTTTCTACGGATTAGTGTTATGGTTGATTGACTTGCTGTCTAAGAAGATGTGACCTCTCACTGAAGTATTTTCTGGGGTTTTAGATGTTTATAAATCCCATTCTGTGGTGCCTAAGGTACAAACTTGTCCAGTTGGTTGTGTCTGGGGGGAATTAACACTGTTCCTCTCTACCTCTGCCTTTTCTTATGAAGCTTGTATGAATCAGCTTTTTTATTCAGGGTCATACCCCTCCAGCAAATTTGATTGAAATGGGTAAGTTAAAGAGTAATAAGGAGATGATGTACCCAGACAGCACAGTTTTAGCCTTGAGGCGACTAAGAGAAAAAGCTGGTATCCAGAGATGTGATATCCTTGGTTATTCCAGATTTAACCAATGACTTGCTCTATGACCTCTTGCAAACCACTTGTCTCTTTATGCAGTAAGAAATACCGATTGACTGAATCGATCTCCGTATGGGATGAGGGCCATTTTCAGATTCCTGATTGGGGATGTCAGGGTTCTTTATTGCCAAATACTGAGAAGACAGAAGGTAATGGTAAATAGCCTGTCAGGATTTTCGAAAGATATGCTGACATATGTCTTGATAATGATTCATACTGAAAGGTTTGAGCAGGTTCTGCTGATTGAATAATACAGGTGAAAATGTTTCTCTGAATTGAGGACAATCTGGGTATGGACTATGCAGCATGAAGAAAGGAGACCTAAGAGCATTCATGGGTTTGAGAGGTTTACCTGAACATTGACTTATTGTTAATAAAATGTCTCCCAGAAATTAGGAGGGTTTTTTTTAATTCTTCAGGTACTATCTATGATTTACTGTCAATTGAAACTTGCCTTAAGAGAAACACTCTACGTAAGTTTATTTGCTTAGGGTTTTTTTGGTCATACACTGGCAAGCCTGTGCAAAGTAAACCATTAAGGCTTCTTTTTCATTCCCAAGAGCCAAGCCCCCCGTTCTTTTCTTATTTGATCATGTGATGTGACATGTGAGCCGTGCGGTGGGAAGCTGGGCATTGGTATCCGTTACAAAAATGAGTATTTGGAAGACTGGTAAGTCAGGCCAGCTTAAAGCTGAAAACCAAGTCGTTACTAGGCTGGCCTTCATTAACAATACATATAGCCCATAGTTCTTAATCACTGTTAATTGTTATCACTGCATAGTCAAACAGTTGATTCTTAACAATCCCGTGCTGCATTGGCCGTGTACCGTACTGCAGGGCTGGTGCCCCATGGCTGTCCTGCAGCCCCAGGTGGCCTTAGTCACCAAGGCCGAGGTCATCAGTCCAGAGCCCTTCCGTGAGGGAAGTGACTTCATTATTCCTCATTTTTTCATCTGCTCTCCTTTGAGTTATCTATGCTTGCCATCCCTCTTCCTCCTCACCAAAAGGAGGGGAATCTCATCTGCTTCCGATATGATCTTATTTTTAAGACAAACACTTGCTCTATTTCTACCAGATACTTCTCCAGTTTAATCCTCAAGATTACTCTGATTCCAGCAGATACCTTTCCTGCCTGTTCTGTAACCTTTTTCTTACTCTGCAGATTTTAGCACTTCTCACGTGTTTTCCTGTACCCCCCTTTCTGCAGTAATAACAGAAGTACCCATTGCCCCTCTGTGGTTGTTACTCACATACTGGTGCTTAGCTGTATTACAAAATGTTTATGCATTTTGTCCAGTTATGCTGTTAGTATTACGGTCTTACCAAATATTGTACACTTCTGTTAGTGACCAGCTGCAGTGTACTTAATGTTTGGGTTCAAGCAAGCAAATTATCAGTTGTATCCGGGCTAGTGTACCCTGCTTCAGGGGTGCAGCAGCCTCTGCTTTGGCTACACTGTGGATTTTCCAAAAGAAGGAACATCCTTCTGGGGTCAAACTCTTTCACAGAATGTGTTTGAATTATCTCTGGTGGCGTGGGAATCTTCTGTGATGCTCTTCAGGTTGGAAGGATAGTGAGGATAACAGGTACAACTCCGCACAGAAGATGGCTAATTGCTCCTGGCTCTTGAGTTGGCTATTGCATGAGCTCTGGGAGCCCAGAATGGTTCTGATCACCTGCGTTTGCTGTCCCTGTGCTCCTTGAACTTCGATTTCTTTGTGTGCTCAGAGCTTGAGCTGCCTATCAGGCATGAGCCTAACCCTTCGGTATGTCACAAATTTCATATTTCTTGATTGTGTAATGAAACAGTTGATGCTTTCAGAATTTGTTATAGCACTTCATAAAAGGGAGAGGGTGTTTTGTCTTGGTTTTTCTTTTGATGTTTCTTTTTCTCCTTCTTCTTCTTTTTTTTTTTTTCCCTTTTTCTTTTTTTCATGTGGTATGGAAAGTTCAAATGAAGCTGCTTCCTCTACAGGGGTCTGTGACGCCACCGAATTTTCCATAGCTACTACTGCCACATACAGTTTTCTGTACTCTCTGGTCTCAGAGTCTTTTTTTTTTGTTTGGTTGGTTTGGTTTGGTTTTGGTTTTGTTTTGTTCTGTGGGGAGTCTTTAGTGAGTATCAGCCAGCCGGCACAATGCAAGAAATCTCAGGGGTCATCATTCAGAAATTGCATTAGACTGTGCCAAATTAATGCTTTTGTTGTTGATTTTTGGTGGGTTTTTTTTACTCAGGACCTTGCTTTATTTTTACCAACAGTTACTAACAGAGGGCCAACATGTCTCAGTTGTCAAAAGATGATGGGAAACTGTGTGTGACAAAGACTACATTAGGATGTCTCTGCAAATGAGGTGTGAATTGAGCTATGTATTCTTACTTTACCTTATATATTATATGCACACCTATTATACATATTGTTATATTATAGCTTATCCATAGTGAAGAAAAATAGAAGGTTGCTTCTGGGCATCTTTGTAGACAAGGCCAAGGAGGATGGCCGTGTAACAGACGGGTTGATCGCTGTGTGGTTCCCGTGGTATCGCTTACACAGCGTCAGTGCAGTGTAACACCTTTCTTACATACAGAATGAAGCACTGACTGTGAAGAAGTGGTTAAGAGCTGCAGATGTTCTAGTTTGGAAGGGAGGATCCTAGACCTCCTTTGATGTTATTGCAGGGTTGTTTTGTTTAGGCCAAGCAGAAAGGGCTGCTGTTTTGGTTTTCAGTGTACAACCGAGTTGGCATGGCATTATGAAGGTCCGTGCTCCTTGGTTGCGAGAAGGGATCTGCTGTGATGAGTCACTTCATAATTTTATTGCTTTCCTTCTCCCTTGGGTCTAACCATACAGTGTATTGTTTTAGCTTTCAATTTTCCACTAATGTCGTTGATGTTCTAGGGTGAGTGATATTAAGAGTGTTCTCTGTAGGAATTTCAGTGGCTGTAGCACTCATGTAATTCTTGGGTAGATACAAGCTCAGTTTTGGATCTTTGCACTTTAATCTCCTTTTGAGAGAGTTCAATATGATCAGAAAAGAAGGAATGGGCTATCGTTCTCCTCAAAGTTCTTGTCCATTTTGGCTTATCTGTCTGTGCCTCTTTCCTGCAAGTAATGGCAGTGACAGAAATTATTTTTCTTTACTAGAGGACTTAATGAAATCCTTAGATGAGATTACACAGTTTCAATTCTATATTGAAAGTTCTGTTGGTTCGTTTAACAAGATATTTTTTTCCAAATACCGCTTAAGAACATGCATTAAGAAACTTAACAAACAGTATTTTGAACACCTGGAAGAATAAAAATCACTTTCCTGCTTAATACCTCCAACTTCAATATTAAATACAATTGTCCAATGTTCTGCACCCACCAGCCCAGAAACTGTCCACCATACCTTTCAAGAACATAGCATTGTACCATTCAGAGTGCAGAGGGAAGGTAGAGCAGAAAAGAAAAACAAGGAATTAAAAAAAAAAAAAAAAAGTTTTTAGTAAAGGAGACTATGAGAGCATTGTACTTAGAACCTGAACCATGTGAATTTTAAGTTGTCTTTTATAAGCCATATCTGCTAAAATGAAAACATAAAATCTGCATAAAGCATGACGAAATTTGGGATTGGTACAAGTCATGTCCCTCTGAGACACGTACAAGGTTATGAAAAGAAAAGAACACCTGCATTTCTTTTACGTATGTATGTATATCTATGTGTGTATAAATAAAGCACTTTAAAGCACAAGTTTCCTTTCATTCTCGTTCCTCCCCCACGCCCGCTGTACTTCGTCCTTTCAGCCTCCTTTTTTACAGAAGACAAGAAAAGGCACCGATTTCAGTTTTTAGGGTTGCAAACTAACTTTAAAGATCCCTTCCACTTTAATATTTCTGGCTTCTGGCTTTCCAACAATTGCCATTCTACCTAAAAGGGCAACGTGTTTACAGATTGTATGTGAAATTACTTTCAAGAGTAACGTGTTTCCTGAACATCTCTATTTTTAGCACGGTGATAGCTCAAAGCTAAGAACCCTTCCTAATTGGAACTGTACTTGTGGGAACTTAAAAGATAGGGTTCTTAATTTTTTTTCCTGATATGGCCACGTCTTAACGTGAGAGGCATGTTAGGAAATTGGAGACCATCCTGCTCTTATTCATAGCTGTGAGGCTTCTCTCTCCTTCAGGTTGGACTTATGCAGTTCTCTGAGAATAACTGTGGTTGTTTCCAGTGCAGAGTTAAATGTTGCATGTATTTTTAGCTGGTTTGTTTGTGGTTGGTGTGTTTTTAGTGTTTTTTTTTTTTTAATGCAGTTTAGCAACTAGGAATAAGGTGAGCCATAGCAATGTGACTAATGATGGTTTTTGCAGGCCATCAGCAAGAGCCTCACCAGTGGTACATGGACTGTCATGCTGCCTTAAGAGAAATGGTAATAGTGCATGACTCTTCAGAAGCCCTACAAATAAACAGTGGCCTGGAACATTTTGTTAACATTTTTAAGAACAATAAGGGAATGCAGATTTAATAGGCTAATATGTTTTAAGTGGCCTTGGTACCATCTATCTTAACCCAGTGGGATTTTCTACAGCCTGCAGAGGTAGGAAATAGTTCTGTACACATTTACTGTGTAGGACTTCCTCCTTTGGGGCTTAGTGTGGCTTAGAACAAAGAAAAAAAACAACTTTTCTCCTGTAATTCACCAGTGGAAGAAGCATTTTTCAGTACATCAGGGAAATCTTTGTCTCTGTGAACATGATGGCCCTGCTGTACTGGGTATTTTTTATTAATGCAGACTTGCAGTCAGTGAGGACAGAGAGGAGATTGCTGACTACATAAAATTCTGGGCTGGTTTGAGTTATAGCTCGGGAGATGGAAAGTTCCTTTCTTGCCCAAATGTGAGGTTCGGTCACAGTTAGGAAATATAAAGCCGTTTAATGTCGTAGGGCATTGTTAAAGAGTAAAAACTTCAGCTAAAAGAGAAGGCAGCAGGGAGAGTCTTGCACAGAGGTGCTTCCAGCAGAGGACCCGGCGGCTGGACATCTGAGTTCTGCTCCAGCATCTCCAGATCTGCTGGGGGAATAACGCGGCTGCTGTTGGCATCGCTGTATCTCTTAATGGAAAAGAAAGTGTGTTTCTAAATGATTTGGAGATTCAAGGAGGAAAGGCTGAATATGTTAGGGAATTTCTGCCCAGTTACTGTACCAACTGATTGTAGGAACATTTGACTACATGTAATTGAAAGCAAGCCTCCCTCCAATTGGCATTAAATAATGCAGTATTTTATGTAATAGTCTCTGTTAGTATGTACAGATGCATAATGCAAAATTATAGGTGTATGTAACTCCTAGAATCTCATTCTGTTTCTTTTAAACTATTGCCCTAAAATGTGGCTTCGTACCATATTTCTTTATTCTGCGTGCATACATTAAATGGGCAAAAAACTTAAAAAAAGTAGCCAGAGAGTGGCATAGCATTTGGTGTTTTGTTTCCTGGCAGGCTCCGTGTGCTTTGCAAGTACCTATAGCGTGGAAGATACAGGTTCAAATTTTGTTCCTTATGCATTGCCTAGTACTGGGGCGGGGGGGGAGTGAGGTGGTGCTGGTCCTCATTATTTCAAAATAGGTTTCCTCAGCCTATGAAAGAAACCGAGCAGCTCCTCCACCAGAGACCCAATCGCTTTGTGTAGTTATTTGTAGGGTTCAGGAGTGCTGAGGTTTTTCTGGGGGAGGTGCAGAGGAGGGAAGGAGGAGGGGGTTAGATCTTCCGTGCAAATCACAGGCAGGTTCATCTCTGGTAAATGTGGATACATCGCTGTTACGAAGACAAAATGTCTTGAAGGATTTCTGCTTTTAATTCCATCAAGTTATATTGAAGAAATAAAAAGTTTAGTTGTATAATATGTACACAATCCTTTTTTTATTTGCGAATATTATTTTCATTGGCTTAACAATTGGGCCTGAAATATTTTTTTCTGGGCTTAGTGGCAACACAAAGGCATTAGATCAAGGATGTTCCAAGATTCAGATTGGCTGGTATTTGCTTATATCACCATGACTGAATGTTACCAGTTTTGAAATGCTTTTTTTGTTGTTCGGGGAATTTTAAAACAGCTTTGATTTCAAACATGAAACTTGGCAAGTGACTGGTCCATAATGTGTTCTAATCACTTCTGGTATTTTGGAAAAGACTTGAAAAAGATTGAAGTTGTTATTTTATTAGAAATCTAGTTACCGATTCCATATCTGAACTGTTCTTCTTTACCCAGAATATAATTAGCATATGGTCTTGTAGTCCTTTGCCCGGTGCTAGTGGTAAAGTGATGGAACTTGATTTTGTATTTTGCTGTACATAGATCTTTGTTAGAATACTTTTACTGCTAAAAAATTATATACCAGTTTCAGTTCTGTAGTTTGGTTCACCACCAGGGGGGTGCATTCGATCTTACCTTTTTTTAAAAATATAAATTGGGTATTCAACCTGTTCCATAATCTTACTTTTCTAATAATAATACTTCATTGTATCTTAGGGGAGTTTGGGGTTTTTTTGGTGCAAATGGAGACAGTGAATTCTAGTCTTGGCACATTGAATGGTTCAGTCATTGCAGAAGCCCTGAGCTCATACCTCATGTGTACTCTTCATCTTACGTATTTGAAGCAGAGATAAATATTGCATAGATTTAGGGGTGTATACACTATAGATCAGGGTCCCTGGAATAACTACAAACGTAATGTGTATTGGACTAGGCTGAAAAGATGCTGAGGTCTCTGAATCCAGTCCTGCAACGTACTTAGATACGCTTTGTCTCCAGCAAAAGTAGCCATTCTTTTTAAAAATCCATTTTAACTTATCTCATAATTATGCTATTGCTTTATTAGCGAGATTTTGCAGGATGTGACTAGAAATATAAAAAAAGCTTTTTGTTGTTTTTGCTAATATTGAAAGTAAATGGAAGACTGTTTTCTCCTTTTTTTTTTCTTTTTTTTCCCCAAAATATTATTTCCTGTGCTGACACAGTGATCAGTTTGAATCACTGCTGATATAGTCTCTTCTTCTGTATTGTTTCCGAGGGGGGGAAAAAAATAATTGCAATAAAGCATTGCCAAATCATAGTGCAGGAACTGAGCTTCCCTGAATTTTGTATAGTTCCAGCTTGGTCTGATTTTCACTTCTTGTAGGGTGATGTCTAATTAAACAAGAGTTATATGTATATGAATGTTACTGGGAAATATGTGAAAGCTTGCATTGATACTACATTAAAAGTTTAAGCAGCAGATTTACAATACAGTCCAAAGGTCTCAAAGTCCTCTGGTATTAAATTTCCAATGATTTTTGAGATTAATGAAGTTGAGGGGGGGTTGGTAGCATTGTCCCTGTAATATTGAATCTCAATAGCCTTTACAATGAGATATTGTTCAGTATCCTCCTTGGGCCGGGAGCTTAATGTGGCGGTTACATAAACTGAAATAATGTGAAACGTCTGGGCATGGTTTGGGCACGGCATTGTGCAAGATGAAGCTGATTTTGGACTTCAGGTTAATGGCCTGCTGGCAAAAGAATAAAGAACATGCCTAAGTGGAAGAGTGCATGGATTTGTGCTTCTGCACACGGTGGGATACGCTCGGTGCGTGCATAATCTGGGAGAGTCCTGATATCACCTGAGGTGCACCTGCTGATAAGAAGTCCACACTTGGCTGGTAGTCCTGATGCCACTTTCTATTAGCTGTACTTTCTGTTAAAAGGTAGCGTGCTCCTTCTCCTGTGTCAAAATCCCAAGTTCCTCCCAAGCCCCTTGGTAGCCCTGTAGAGGGAAGTTCCAAAGGAAGGGGGCAGAAAGCTCCTTTAAAAACTACTTTATGTGGACAAAGTAGTTGGTTGCTTAGGGTAGCAAAGCAGTGATGGACCTCCTGTCCATCTAACATGTTCAGGGCCCCAGAAGCCACACTTGGCTGTTGATGGTGCTCTGGAGACCTGCAGCAGGTGTTGCTGCCACCCCTTGTTCTTTCCACTCCTCTGGCATCAACTAGAACCGCAAATTCATGCCTCTGTGCTGGTGCCGCTTCCCTCCTTGTCTTTCTCGTGTGAGAGGAGTGTCAGACCTTCAGCCTAATCCCACCTCTCTGCGGCAGAGGAGGGGGAATGGAAGCGCTGCGTGTGAGCAAGGGAAGGCAGGCTCTTACCCTGTGGGCAGAGGGATGGAGGTGCTGGTCAGGGAGGTGGGGTTGGGCTGCTGCCTGAGGGTAGAGTCTTGTACATCCTGGCAGAAGATCAAAGGTCCCAAAAATATAGATGATGGATCTCAAAAAGGAGCTGGGTCTGCTGATGTCAGAGCACAAGGCAATGGACCAGTCACAGTAAGTCAAGAGTAAGAGTTGTGACAACTTTCTTAGGGTTGAAAATCTGCAGCCAGTGCTCACTTCTTCAGCTTGCTTCTGCTGTCTACAAGGTGGAGGACAAGAAAAGTTATTTTGTCCTTACTGTTGGAGCAGCTGGATAAGCTGAGGCTGTGGTGCCTGGGGACCCGTTCCTCCGTATGAGGAAAGGAAGAGTTCCAGGATTAGTAAAATGGAAAGAGGCAGGATATAGTGAACTTCATGTCTTGCTGGTATTGCTGGGTTTCTCTCTGAAATACTCCACTGCCATGTTTAATTGCTCAACGCTGAAGGATATTTAAAATTCTAAACAAAGATTTACCACTTTGATCTTCTCTGCCACATGTCCTGTGAAATATATGTGTGCTGCCGTGTGGCTTTTCATTTCACCTCAGTATATCGCCTGTCATCCCAGATCTTGCCCCTTCATAGGTAGGGGTCAGACTGAACTTCTGTGGGGCAGACCTGTAGGGGACACGAGGGGGGGGCGGTGCCCGTCACACTGCAGGTGGTACCCGTGCACAGCATCTCGGGGGGGAGATGTTCATCTCCTGTGTGAGAGAGAGCGCCAGCAACGGAACGGCTGTAAACTGCGCGGGGCAGTGGAAATTCAGGACCACAACTGCAGGAGGATCCTGTTTCCAAAGGAGAATTTAAGGGTGTTGAATGTGATGACTTTAAATACTTTAATTATCAGAAGTAATATCCTTACTCTTAAGATAATAAGCCAATAGATCTTCCCTGGCCACAGTAACTGCAGTTCTTATTGCACTTTGCTTTGCAGGGGAGCCAGTTTCACAGCAACCGTGTTGGTGCAGAGTAACATGACAGAGTCATATGCTTACACAGTGAAAACCTTGTATTTCTGAGTTCAAAACCAAATTGTTTAGCAGGGTTTTTTTTATAACATTTTTTTACATTTTGGAGATACATTAAATAACACATTATTTTGGCTCACGCACATCTCCATTTTTTTTGGATCTTAGAATTTTGATTCCTTTCACGTTTGATAACACTTCTTATTTCTGAAACATCAGTTTTGGATGCTGTCAATATTTACATTCCCTTTCTCGTCCTTAATGATTCTGTTTAATGATAATTTTCCTAGCACCTATTGCTTGGCATCAGAGTACGTTCTTCTTTCTGTTCTTATCTAATACCATTGATTAATAACTCATTGCTTCCTGTCTGTCAGACAGTTTTATCCACCTTATTGTATTATTATCCAGACCATAATTCTCCAGCCTCTCTATGAGCTTCCTATGTGGTGCTGTGTCAGAAGCCTCGCTAATATCCAAACAAATTATGTCCGCCACGTTTCCTCTATCCACGCAGTTTGTCACTGCACTGAAATACCCATCGCAACGAAGCATTTATCGATGTAAGTTTCTGTGTTAAACCGGAATAAATGGGATGGTTCTGCTGCGATTATGTGATAGAGCCTGCTTCTTAACAGGTATTACCATTTTATGCGCTAAAGATAATTTGAGCCATGGGAGATGATACCATTCACCAGGAGCGGTGAGGCTGGGAAGATCAAAGTGTTGTGAACCTTGAAAAGAAGTGGGAGAAGGTTATGTGCTACAATAACTTGTAAAGGGCATAAGCAAAGTCCTCAAGCTGTATTCCAAGAGATGCTCGAAGAATATCAGCGTCAGAGCTGCTTCACAAAAAAGCCGTATCTTTACAGAAAGACTTGTTTGGGCAAGGCCTCGTGAAAGCTGCATGCTGTCGCTGTTCCTGTTCCTTGGGAACATAAACAGGATCTAGGGACAGCTTGTGCAAGAAAACAGTTGGAATGGGGAATATCATGGTTTTCAGCAGCCAGCTTGATTACCATCGTCACCCCCGCGTAGGAGGAAAGCTTCAAGAGGTGTTTAGAAGGATGCTGGGTCCCACCTGGCTATAGCAGAACTACCAGTTAAACTGCACTTTAGGAGTCCAGGTCAGGTCTTAAGTGCAGTGATAGACTAACTCTTCAGCAGGTGGAGAAGTTCAGCTTCTAATGTGCGTTCACAGCTGGGCTTCTCAAGTGCTTGTTGCTTACTTGGTTGGCAGTAGGAATAAATGAGAGGGGTGAACGGTGCTGCCGAGAGGTCCAACATGTTTAACAGCTATCAGGGTCCTTGCGGTGAAATTGCATCCGGCACCTGTTTGGAAGTGACCATTAGGGTGGATTATGCATGATGGCTTTTATTCAGTTGAGTGTCTCTAACTTTCTGAAACCCAGATTTCACGGAGTGTTAGTCTTTGCCCAAAGGCAGTATTTTTCATACTTGAACGAAAATAGTTCAAACACTATTGGGGGTGTGGGAGGTGTGTGAAAAGTAGCCAAAAATACACCTTTTTCCTAATTAAAATGCTTTTCTAGCTGAAACAGCCATGGTTTGGAAATTAAAATTTGTAGTGGATACAGTCTTCACTGGGGAATGTAAACTCCAAAGACGAATACCGTAAGGAGGATGAAATCTCTGTGGGTACCCAGCCTTGCAGTGAACTAATAACAGGTGGAGATTTACCTTTTTGACAAAGAGACCTTCGGTCTGCTGTTGTCTGTTCCTGCAGTGGCAGGAACCCTTTGTCCCAGCACAGTGCTGTAGGTTGTCCTCTGCTCCTGTTCTACTAAAGCAAAAAAAAAAACCAACCCCAGGTTTTCCCATCAGCAGCCCGGTGACCCCAGTTTGAGTCCCAGTCCCTAGGGCCAGGAAGAAGCCCGGGTCAGCGCTGCCGTACCATACAAACAGCCATGAGTTCAAACACGACTGGAAATGACCAAAACTCCTGTGTACTTTTGAAAGTGTATAAAAATCTTCAATTCAGGAAAACATTCCTTTTGGGGAGGATTCTTTAAGCACAGGCATTACTTTCTTTTTTTTTTTTTTTTTTTTTTATTCTGTCTCTTCAAGACAAGAGAATGGTGACTAAATAAACCTGTTTATAGAGAACTAATACCAACTAAAGTGCGTTCACCTTAAAAAAGCAGTAGTGTAATGCTATATCTATGTTAATAAGATTTGTTCTTTTGCATTACTGATGAGCCTAGACAGAGCATTGTGCTGATGTGTCTGTGCTGGTTCCAATTTCAAAGTTTGCTGCTTTGTTGTTAGATGAGGAGCCTGTACAGCATCGACCTCCCTCTCTGATTTCTGTGACACAATTAGTCCATCACTCTGCTAATGTTTTCAAACTTAAAATGCCAGAAAGGAATCTGGGCCATATCCTAAGTCATTACTTGGATTCTGAAGCTGGAATGAGGCCTCTTGACTGGCCACTGAGCTTATTTGAAAATTCTCTTGAAAGTAATGGGCTTGATTTTTTCATTTTTTTGTTGGTGGGGTTTTTAGGGGTTGGTTTCCCCCCTTTTCCCTGGTTGTTGAAGAAGTCTTTGTTAATATTACTGATTAGTTTTGTCCTGAGTTAGAACATCAGTATTTTACTCTCTGTGAATATTTATTTGTGGCAGTTGCTTCATCCATGGATTTGCAGTTCCAGGAGTGAGAGCAATGATACGAGCAAGTACTTTGAATAAGATCAGTTGACTGACGTTGTACATTTTGTGTAGAAAATTCAAAAGGTATCAATGAATGTTGTGCTATATTCTCTCCTAGCCTTCCCTCTCCTCATAACTAATGAACTGAATAGGATTCTCATTAACCTGCTCCAGCCGACTTCAGGTATTCAAGGAAAACCGAACCCTTACAGATATGGAACTTTCTTAGTGCTAAGTGATTGCAGACAGCTGATATCTTCTGAAATGTTTTCCAATGACAAATGTTACTTTATTTCTTCTCTTCAGTTTTTAGATGGAATGAACGTGGTTCTTTTGAAAGTGGGGGGCTAGACCACAAACATGTTCAGCGCAGTATGGTCAGGTGCCATACAAGTCATGGAATATTGGTAATGAACTTCAGTCATTGTACAGCCAGTAGCTGTGCTATCACAGTTTTCAGGCTCTGCATAAACTTTCTGGCAAGCAAGAATCATGAGAAAGCAAAGTGAAACATGTTTACCTTCTGATACTTGTTTTTAAAGCCTTCACTGAGAGCTGACACTTGCTCTCCTGTTAAGACTCTACTCGTGTACCTCATTCCTGACCTGACATACTCCTCATTCTTGCAATTCCAGCTCTTGAGCCTCTCTCAAGCAGAAGTTCACAGGCTGTTCTTGAGCCCTGTCTTTGCTTTCCCCGTCGGATTAGGGCAGTCCTTTCGGAGAACAGTCTCCTGCCCCACAGCGTGCTCACCTGTGCACAGGAACGCGGGGTCCTGCTTAAGATGCTGCCTCCATTTCTACCTCTTGCTCGTACACACCTGTCAGTCATTTCATCTCGAGGTCACAGGTTTCTCGATTTGTAAAAGGAAGATATTACTAAAGTGGCAGGGATTGGTATTCTGAGTCTAATGAGGTTTTCTGTAGGTTTTGCTCTTGGTTTAACTCCAGCTTGTAGCCGAAATAGCTCTTGAAGATGCTCTGGCTGTGCGTGTCGTATATCAGGTGTTCTGTTAACTACGGTTATTTATTTGAAGTTTTTTCAAGGCGGCAGTGAACACGCTCTAAGCTGTTTCTGAGGCTCCATCTCTTCTAATGGGTGGGTTGTAGCTTGTGCCGGTTGCCCCCGCCTTGCGGAAAGGGGCCGCTCTATCTGCCGGCACTGTGCCCTGGTGCTGAGCTTGCACACTAATGCTAGATGTTGCAATTCCCCCTTCTCCTTTCCAAGCAGGAGAATGTGCTTGGGTTCAAACTGCTAGGAAAATTCACCAAAGAGCAGTCGTCAGGATGGCGCCCAGCACGGAGAGAGGGTGCTGTACCTTTGTGCTTTGATAGGAGAGGGCTAAACGCTTCCTCGTTCTGTACAAAAAAAGTGGGGGTTTTTTGGACAAAATTCACTGCCATGAAGTCCGTGCACCAATTTATTCCTATTTAGGTCATCGGAATAGGGCTTCAGCGGCGCAGCCTGTGCGCTGGCTCTCTGTACGGGGATACATTTCACCCTCAGTGAATGCTCTTTGTTTTCTCAGTTGAGGTCAGTTTTTCATTGCATTCATTAAAAGAAATAGCTTTGGATTGCAAATACCACTGCCCCTCTCCTTCCCTGCCAGCCAGCCAGTGCTACAGCCCTGAAGATGATAGAAAAGGGGTAAATTTGGAAGGGAAGGAAGGGAAAGAAATGGCAGTTCAGAGGCTGAAGCTGTTACCACTTACCTGGCAGTTTTGCTGTTGCTTACTTCTGATGGACTTACCATCCTTTTGCCTGGATTTCTCCACTGCTCCTCTGTCTATCTTACTAGATGCCAATCAGGAGAAAGAAGGAGAGTTATTTGATAGAAAGATTGTCTAAAGGATGAGAAACCGGTTTCTGAAATGGTTGCTTTAAGAAAAATTTCATCCCAGCCTATAAAGGTTATCTGGTGGCAGCAGCATCCCAGTGCCTCTGCCAGGGGGCTCCTCTTCCTTCATTCGAATGCTCCAGAATTGGTTCTGCGTAAGATTTGATAATTCTTGCTGTGCTGTCCCCTTCCCTGCTCTCTCTCTCCTTTGCCTCCTGCTTTTCCATAGCTCTGATCTTGAGAGGGTGGAAAAGTTAAACCTAAAAATAAGGTGCTGAGCTCGCTCCTGTTTGTGGCGTACGCGTGTGTGGGGACGTGTCTGTGTGACTGTCTCGTCTGATGCAGCGCGGTTCTTACTGAACATCTGTGGGGAAGGATTGGGAAGGCTCATGTAACTCTGAGGGCTGAAGAACGGGGTTAATTTTTTTTCCTTAGGGGAGAACAAAGAAATAATTTCACTTAGGAATTGCCCCCAGCCTGTGGGACGTTCCAAATCAGTATTAGATTCGCACCTAGGATTTATTTGCAGATCTCCGTCAGCACGCTGCTGGTGGAGAGTGGCTTTGACTTTGAATGGGGTAAACTAGGCAAGTTCTGCTGTCACCTTTTAAAAATAAAATTTAATCAATTTCTGATTTGTTCCTTTGATGAATCATTGGTACATTGTATGTGTCTGTGTGTGTTGCTGTATGGTTTGTTATTATGAGGCCAAATCCTGACAACTTACTGCAAAATTGTTTTAATTTATTAATAATAATTTTTGTTGTTCTCATTTCTCCTGGTTCTAGAGCCTTTATAATTAGATATAATTAAAACCACAGGTTTTAAACTCCAGTCTAACATTTAAACTCATATTTATGGTGCAACCCCTGGAGTTTTATTGTTACTCCAACTGCATTTTGGAAAAAAAAAAATATTTTTTTTGCATCTGTTCAAATGCTATGTCTGCATCTACCACTTCTTAATCATCTGTTTTGCACAGTAAAATGACATTTATTTTACTCAGTATGAAACCTTGCCGTTTTATGGAGTAGCTGTTTCATACCCCTTAACAAAAGGTGCAAGGGACCTTTTGCCTTGTACACTTTAAAAACAGCTTTCCTCTTTTTGAACTTGTCTTTCTCTGCTCCTCCATGCAACAGTCTGAAAGTGCTACATGCTGTAGAACGAATTTTTAAAAAAATGTTGTTGGCTGGCATTATGTAAAACCATATTTTCCCTTTTGGTGCGTATGTTCTGGTCCTAGTAATGTCCTTGTTTTGCTGAAATTAACATTTTTCCCCTCGCAGTCGTTGGTATGTGATGGTGTTTTTCTGTCTTCTTTAATTGTGATGCTTATTTTTTTTAATTAGTATAAGGTTGATTGTTAAAATTAAGTGGCAGAAGGCTTCTTTCCAAGTTATTCAGAGATCTTTTGCTGTAGAAATATATTTTGCTACTCTCAATTGCCTTTTCCCCCTTCTTTCATTGCAAACTACTCTGGGAAGAGCTTCTTTTAACACACACACACAAAAAAAAAAAAAAAAAAAAAAAAAGGCTACGCTTGACTGATAATGCATTGCTTTGGATGGTGAAACATTATGAAAGTTTAATTTTTAATTAAATCTGAAATACCAATTATAACTGAAAGAGATTTTAACCTGTTTCTTTTCAGACTGCCTGAAGTTACATTGTAGATGCTGAAATCACTGCACCTTAAAAACAAAAAGATTAAGCTGCACTGCATTCCTGTAAGTAAAAGCTTTTCCAGTACCTTTTGTCCATATTTTTCCTCTATATGCATCCAAAGTGTTAGCACAGTAGCTGGGCTTGGATAAAGGTCAGAGTCCCCTTGAATGAGATTATAGAAGTTCAAAGGATGTTTTATTTAAAAATTAAAACTGAACTTACATCTTGCAGATCTTTAATTTCAGACACATGAATAGATCATTCTTTTCTGCTTTGTTTTGAATATTATTGGGAATATTGTGCATCTCCGTGTTTGTTGACTTACAGTTCCTGTCGCTTTGTCAGTGAGGGTTTCTGCATTTTGGTGCAGGGATAACAGAAAGTAGCAGAAGATTCATTATAGCATAAAATACAGTTTATTCTTTTTGTGATGTCATAATAAATCCTCCTTTATACAAGAAAAAAACCCCAGCAACTTCTTGGTGACATCACAGGGGGGTTCAGCTGCTTTGGGGTGTAGGTGAAGGCAGAAATGCCTCATTCATCTGTGCTGTGACACAACAAAACAGCCAAAATAATGTCTTGACGTCTCTCAGAAAGAAAGGCGTCTCTTTCTAAGGGCATAGTTATTCCATAAATGCAAGTCAGACTGTACATCGGTCTGATGTACCCTTATTTAGAATCTGTTTATTTAATGTATTTGGGGCAATAATTAAGATTTGGAACTTCAGTGGCTGAACAACAGGCACGCAAAAGAGGATTGGAAAATATAGTCGGTCGAGATACTCTGAATTTAATGAAATAATATAGGAATAAAAATCCAGGAGCTTGTATATAGGAGGAAAAAATTGATTTTAGTTGGACAGGACAAAGCTGTGGAATATTACAAAGCAAAGTCGGTTTGTTTTCCTGTTTAAGATCAAAATGTGCAGCCTGTAATGAAATCCAGAGCCTTCTTCCAAAGTGGTACTTTTCTACTTCAGTGTTAAAATATTTTAACTATTACAAGGGAATTTTTTCCCTTCCTTCCCCCCTCACCCCCCCTTTCTTTTTTTTTTTTTTTTAAAGTTGTATTTTAATGATTTCTTTTAATCTAGCTGAGGGGTACGGTACACTGTGGGCAGCTAATGCGTGCCCCTTCCAGCACGGAGCGCCAAGCATGACTCAGGCAGGCAGATTGTGCCATTCTGGCTCAACTCCATCGTGTTTTTACATTACTGGCAAGGGCCGTGCCATTGTGTTGCTTAAATATTGTGTATTAACTGCAGGCTGTGGCCAGTGAATGGTATTTAACATTTTCTGCTCATCATTCCTGACTGTGAGCAGCTTCCCTGGCCACCAGAGGTTAACCTCGCAATTACACTGGCGAGCGGAGTGGAAAACACTCCTGGATTTGCTGGGTCCAGCAGCAGTTTAAAGGGAAGGGTTGGGGGGAAGAGTGGGAGAACGCTTCTGAATCTGTGAGTACAGAATTTCAAAGTTGTCTTGCTGATTTGTCTGAACAACCAGGAGAATTCTTGTTGGAAAGTAGAAGTAATTCTCTTTCCAAAATGCAGCAGCGGAATGAGGAGTGAATTAAGGCAAGTTCCTTGAATCCTTAGGATCCAGATGGTCAGTAAGTCCTGCACGGACAGCCCTAGGGCAGAACACCAGGTAGCAATATATGGGCCTGATGGTTGTTGTTGGCTGGAATGGGCTTGGATTAGTTATATGAGACTCTAGGCTTTGGAGGGGACATAAATACACAAGTAGAAAACTCATGTGTAGGAAATATTTTCAGGTTTGTTTTTTTTTTTAATCAATGGTGACGAGCACATCAAGGCAGAGATGTTGAGCAGCTTGCTCAAGGTCCAAGTAAATCGGTGATCAAACTGGGAACAGAGCGTGGGATCACGACTCCCCAAGTCTGGTCTGTTCTGCCCAGTTCTTCTTTCCATTCCTTGAAGTAAAATGTCCGGTTTTCTAATCTTTGAGTATCTTGTGTCATTTCCTTTTGCCAAAAGGAAAAAAAAAAAAATACCCCACCTGTAAACTTATAGCAGCTCCTGAGTTCTGTAGCCTTGCCTTGGCGTACAGCCTGTCTCTGGAATACAGAAGAACAAGGTGGAGGGACTTTTATGTATGGATACATGGGGTAAAATGAGGATGTGATTCTGTCTGTACTTGTGTCCATGTAACACGTAACTGGGCACAACAAAAATGGGGGCACCTCCTTTACAGAGAAAAGTACACCTTCAGGATTTCCTTTGTTTCCTATGCGTGTTCGCTGTAACCGGTGTTTCTAATTGTAAGATCTTTAATAAAGTGAACTTCCCGGTATGGCTTTCCTGTATTAACCTGCAAACAGCAAGGAGGAAAGGCAAGCCACGCTCTGGTAATTTTCTGGTTGGTTGGTTGGTTGGTTTGTTGTTTAAATTTGGTTTCTTTAATTGAAGGGTGGAAAACTTGTTTTAGGGTACGGATATCCCTTAAAGCAACTGTTTAATATAAGATGGGCCAAATTTTCGGCTAATATAAAAATACGCTTGACTTGATAGATGGCATTAGAAGAAAGTACAAATTCACAACACGTGAACTTCTGGCAGGCAGTCGCATAAAAACACAGCTTTCTAAATGCAGTGCAGGCATGCTCTTAAATGGGAAAGGTCTGTGGGCTGGATTCTTCCTATGCTGGGTACTCTGGCTGTGTTTTGCTATGTGCTGAAGTTGTGTGGGTTGATAGGCAAGTAGATTCATTGAGGTCCATGGGACTACTCAATTACTTAACTTCAAGGATGTGGTTAAGTACTTTGCTGTTTACAACTAACCCCAAATAGGATTAAGTTATTGTGTGCGGAAGAAAAAAAAAAATCTGTACACACAACCTGGAAACCTATAAGAGAGATGCACTGGATGTGATTTGAAAGCAGTGGTTTTAGTTACATTGCCATCAGCTAGGGCCAATAAGAAGTCTACAACACATTATTTTTTGTGAACAGAGAGGTTTGTCGAGGTTTCAGCCTTACGCAGCCTTGTGATCTAATTACTGACCAAGAGATCCAGTGCTCTCATCTTAATGGATGCTGGCTCATTGAGTGGCATTGGACAAGTCATTTAACCTCGCTGCGCCTTGTTCAGCAGATCGCTTTTTCAGTTTGGTTCAAACTGATACAGCTCTGTGAACGTTACTGAGTTTGTGTTTGCAAAGCTCTTAGAGGAGAACTAGTAACCATTGTTGTTATTAATAAGTATATTGTGTAGACAAATCACGAGGGATGGAGATACAGCCACTCATGGGGGTGATCTTTCACAACTCACTTGTGCCTTTGTTTAATTCCATCACTCAAAGGTATCAAGGCCAACTCCAATTTACAGAAGTATTTCTCATGTCACTCTCCCCACTGTTGAGTAGTTTATTGTTCGTGTTCTCTCTCCGTCTGTTTCTCTGCTACTTTCCTCCATGCTGAATTAACCTTGCATACCAAACTTTATTTCCCCTTTTTTTGTATTATACAGCAGAGACGTTTGTGTAGCCTCCAAATTACAGAGAGCAAATTCATTTTGTCTAGTGATTGTTTGCTGATGATGTATGAAACAGACAGAAGACAGTTTGAATTTTCATAAGTTCAATTGAGCTTGCAGGCATAAGGGAAGGAACAGGCAGAACCCAAGCCAATGTGACACAGTAAGCTGGCATCCCAGAGTGCGTGCGGCATGTGTAGCGTCAGGATGTCGGGGCTGGGAAGGGCTTCGTCCATCACAGCAGTGCTTTTAAATGAAGGAAGAGTTTTGAAGCAACAAACACGCTACCCTGCTGTGTTCTTTACAGCACGAGTCCTCATGGTTCCCCATAGATACGAGAGCTGTCCTGCCCTCCTTTAACTTGCTTCTTTCACTGGAATTTCATGTCTAAGATGGGCTGCAAATTCCCAGTTCCTCTTCCTCCGACAAAACGTAAAGCCTCAATAGTTCATTAAGCTGATGATTTGGGGGTATTTTTGATGCAGAAGATACTGACGTGTAGAAGCTATGCTGGATAAGACGTGCAAATGTGACGTGAGCATGGAAGCGTGCTTCCTCTTAACAAAGATCTGTGTCTTGGGGCTGACTGTCACTGAGGTATTGTTAGCATTAACAAAGAGAATTAATTTTGCCTTTTCCCCTTCCTATACCAAGGTATTAATCCAGAAACTCGCGGGGATAAATTCTGCCCTGATTTCTACCTGTGGAACCCCAGTGGAAATGTGGAGAGGTCAAAAATGTTTGTCAAGGCAGAAGCAGTCCTAGTGTTAAAATTCTTGAGAAAGCAGAAACTGGTTGATTATCATCTGGCCCAGGGGCAAGAGGATCCGTAGGAGCCCTAAGTGGCGTTATATGCCTCTGTAAGTGTTGCTTTTGTTGTATGTTAAGGAGAATATGAAAAAAAAATATTCTAGTGAGTGAAAAGTTATAATCAGGAGCACAGTGATTAATTGCTCTTCATATCCACTGGGAGAAAGACATAGAGAAATCAGTTCAACAAGCAGTGGAAATTACCAAGTTACATATTAAAAACCATGTTCTGACTATATCAGCTGTAAAGCGCGGGGATGCACAACCTGTAGGTACTGTGGAAGCAGGGGAGGTTTCCTCTTTAAGGAACGGCTTGGAAAACTGTCTCTTGGGGTGTGCTAGAACTCACCATGAGGCAGAAGCCCAGCCTGGATGGGTTCTGTTGCTCCCTGGCGTTTCTCTCATTCAGCATACCGTTTGGGAATGTTGGTATGTGGCTAATACATTCCTGATTAATAAAGCTTAATGTTCCCAAAAGATCCCCAGGGTTCTCATTTTTCCATCCTCTCATAACTGAAACCATACTGTCTCTTCAAAGATTTCATTGGACTGCCAGCGTTTTGCTTTGACCCTTCTTTTTTTAGAGGAGGACAGGGGAGGGAGTTGTGTAGACACCAAAGGGACAGATTTTCAGTCACGGTGAGTCTGCATGGTTTCTTTCCAGTCAGTGCACAAATGCTGATTTGTTTCAGTTACTGGTTTTAAAAATTTGGATGAATGGAGACACTCCAGGTATTGTCTGATACAAAGGCCTTTGACACAGATTGTGGAGACAGTTGAAAGTTGCAAATAGGATTGATGATCAGAGCAAATATGTAATGAGGCTGGAGTAAAGCCTGCTACAAAAAGGTAAATGTCTCAGGAGATGGGGAGCTTTGTAATTGTCTCTGTTCTCTGATGATTGTCTCTGTTTTCTGAATTTCCATGTAAACATCCTTGAAAGATATCTTCACTTAACAAAACTGCAAATTTCCAAATGCAGCCGGTCAGCCTGAAAATTTTGTCAGTTCTTGGGCTGGTTTTAATTGGTCCCATTCTCAACTTGGCACTAAAAAACAATTGGGAATGACTGTCGATTACGTCCCTATTGCTCTCTCTCTTTGTTTTCTTGCAAATGTTTAAGGTTTGGGTTTTGGGGTGAAGCGGAGGGCTTGTGTGAAGCTTTGTTTGTTGCCGTAGGTCTCTCTGTTAAGGGCATCAGTTGTAGTGTACAAATGGGTAGTTGGTTTTGCAGAACAGCAGCCACAGTAGATGAAGATAGGAAAACGGCTCTCCAGTTTGTGGTTGCTTTAATATCTAAAGGAGTATGGGTTGTGAGTCACTGGTATTAAAAAGGCATGGGAATATTAGCATGGATTCCCTAAGTAGCGC
The DNA here is from genome assembly GCF_023634085.1 of Falco cherrug. NCBI lineage: Eukaryota > Metazoa > Chordata > Aves > Falconiformes > Falconidae > Falco > Falco cherrug. Next base: position 6,110,203 of record NC_073701.1, read on the forward strand.
TACTTCAGTAAGTTGTAAAACACTTCAGCATTTTAGCACCTGAAGATGTTACGGTGAAAGTAGAAAAAATTTCACTCAGTTTATCAAAACATTTGCTGGTCTACTTCAGGATAAAACAAGGGCCAAATACGACTGAGCAAGGAAAGTCATCTTAGACCAGAGAGATCATCAGTTAAGCTACAGGAGGAAAATAGAAAACACAGACCTGACCTTTTCCAAGCCGTGGTTCTCTTACTTTGTCCTATCTGAAATGAAATTCTTCAGCTAAACCAGTGTGTGATGGGAGGGACTCCACGGAGAGGCATTGTGGTTATTCTATATTTACATCAGTGTCCCTGAGGACACTCGCGCTGAATCATTGCAAATTCCAGAGTCTGATGTAGGGCAGTCTGATGAATGTAAGTTACCCTGACTTTCTGGTCTGTTTTCTTCATTAGTGTAAGTGGTCTAGCTCTGAAGTTTACTACAGAGGATCTGGTGGTTCTTGTTGCCTTTTCCCCCTGCATCTAGATAATAGATTAGAAGATACTTAGATCTGTTCTGTCAAAATTGCTGTTTTTTTCAACGTTTCCACTGGCACGAGAGAGAACAGGATTTATTTATTTCTTTTAAAAAATATATCATCTACAGAGCTCCACTGTTGACATGTCTGTGGCTTTGGTGCCAGTGCACGCTCTGCAGGACCTTCAGAAGTCTTATGAGGAATGCTGTCCTTCAAATATGTGTTTCAACAGTCCTGTATTTCATCATGACAAAAGAATTCCTCCAGCATCTTTTGTTGTGTGTGTGCATAATCGTCGTATAGCCTTTTTGGTTTAAAAGGACCTAGTTCTTGCTCCTTGCTTCCTTCTCTTGTATCTCTCTCCGCTAGGAGCCTGTAGGAGCTGGCAGCAAGATAGCCCGATTGGAGATAGTGAGCACTTGGCAGATCAGTCTGTGCTCTTAAAGGCCATTGGAAAAGTATTTGGCTTTGCAAGATGTTTTAGTGTCAGTAATAACTGAAGGCATCTCTGAGTCAGAATCTGCATTAACAATTTTTCTGAACCCATTGCTTTCCCTGGCAGATGTTTTTTAGCTGTCTTCATAATGTTTCCTTAGACATTGCGTTCTACATCGTGTGGTGTTCTCATGGAAATTTTGAATAATGAAAATCTTTTGTAAAATGGAAGAGTGGTATCTCTTTCAAGACGGGCAATAAGTAATCGAGAATCCTGTGACCCATAGCAGCAGAACCTTTTCAAGGAACTAGGGGTCTGTTTCCCAGCAGCAATGACAGCAGTTGTGCACCAGATCACTGCGTGTCTGCTCTGCGTATGACCCAGTTTAGGTCATGATCTTGCAGTCCCGGTTCATTTAGCCAGGGTGTAGTGGCACAGTTTCTGCGTGTATAGTTAGCAAGATCAGACCATCAATGGGAAAGTCTGCTGAACGTTAGAGGCTGAGCCAGAGGCGGATGAATTCTCATCTCTTCCCAGGTTCTTTTTCCATTCATTAGGGTTTCGAGCGAGGAGGGTGATCTGTTTTGTCATGTCTCTTGCCCTGTTTCAATACACAAGTAACATTCTTAGGTCTGCGCAGCTGTCACTTCTCCAGAACAAGTGATACTGGATTCCTGAAGCAAACAACTATAAAACGTTCATCCTTTGGGGCAGACTTCGTGTGTAAATGACAGCTTTTGCCTGGATGCAGTTAACAGCTAGAGGGAAATTGCAGCAGTCGGGGCATCAAACAAGCCTGAGGAATGCAGAGAGAGGATGCTGAGGGACCCAGAAGTCAGGTGACCAAGAGGGTATAGAATTAAATAAGTGTATCAACGTGACAGGCAATACAGTGTGATTAGAAGCAAAAAAACCCTGAGTCAATAGGGAAGGTTGCTATAGGTACTGATGCTTATGAATGGCACCTGGATGTAAGAGTGTTGATTCCTCGTAATTATTTCAGTCCTGCAGGAGGGAAAGGATTATGCTTTTTACTTCTGCCAGGGCTCCAGTGCTATTTAATGTGTTGTTCTGGTGCCTCTTGGCCATGTGCAAATCACCCCAGAAATGATACTGTTTGGTGTTTCTTCCTATGTCACAAATTGATGCATTACTACTACTCAGCTTCTGTGTGTGTGTGGCTTAGAAAATAACTACTCTTTACAGTTACATCTGCCCTTATTCTGATCGTGCTTGCCATTCGAGATGACATTTGTTTGCCATGACAAACTGCTGTTCGCGTTACCAGTCTTTGTTAAGCTGTGGTGGTCTTGCTCCTGTGTGCTCTAGTTGACACACGTGGCTCTAGAACTGCGCTGAAAAAAATATTCAGGTATTAGTACAACTCTTAAATACCTAGCAAATATTTAGTTTCCTCGGGATACCAGTCATGGTCACCTCAAGTGTTTTCCTGCCTTGTCCATGGGACTGTCCTTTGGCAAGAGTTCAGAAGAATTTTTAATGTGGGAAGGTAATCACAGCTAGTATATATGATTATGCTCTATAACAGATATAAAATATTTTATATCTCTGTATGGTTTTGGCATGGTACTGAACCAAAGCCTTGCATTCAGATAGTCCCTGAACTTCTGGGCTTCTCAAAACTTCCTTCTCTTCTCATATGTGTAGTCTTAGACTGTTGCAGAGCTATGGAAATGGATGATGAAAGGCCAGGTCTAAATATATTTTAGGAGCTTTAAAGTTAGACGCAGTAACGTTTAGGTGCTTGACTCTGAATGGAATTAAAATCCCAGAGTTAGGTCCTTTATCCAGTGCTTGGGATGGATTAAGGGCGAAGGGGAGAATCTTGTCGGGTTGGAGCAACCTAGAAGGCAGCAAGGGGAAGCTCTGGAGGCTAAAGGCTCGGTGTTTCTGCTGTGGGCACCATTTCATACCAGTAAGAAACACAGAATGGATCTTCTCCTTACTGCAGCCATCGTTGTCCCAGAAAATTCCAAATGAGCCAGGCAAATTTTACTTCTTATGAAATTATCGGCTGTTAAAATACATTTTCTATCCCCCTATAGAAATTGCCTTTCAGCAACATGGGATAGGCATAGGTTTCCAGTGCCTTACGATGGTGGAAAACATTTCTGATGTCCCTGCATTGTCAGACTGTCAGGGGCACAGTTATTATGATTTAATTACATTTAAAAGCATTTAACTTCTAAAAATCTCTTACACCGTCTCTGTCATAATGTTTAGAATGTATCTATACCATACTGTAGTTGTTCTTTAAGCCTCCTTACACCTAGAAAAATTTGTAAAAGAAATACACTGTATAGCAAAATAGGTGTTCATTATTTAATGCTGAACTAATTCTTAAAGCTGCGTTTGTGATTAATCATGGTTGTGCTGATGGAAGTCTAGAAAGGGTAAGAGACTTTTCCTCCTGCTTTTTCTCTGTTGAGATGGTAGGAAGCCTGGAATATCCCACGTTGTGAAACACTGAATCTCATTGCTGCTGCTTCATCGCACTGTCTGAACAGGACAGGGATTTGCCTGTGACCGCCCACCGCTGCTTCCTAGGGCTGGCGACTCAGGGCTGTTAGAAACCCGTAAAATTCAGGGATGCGGGTGAGTGGTGTGACAGAGCAAGTTTCCTTCGTAGTGCCCAGAGAGGTTATGCAAATGCAGTATCACCTGCAGTCCCTACCAGAGCTCTGCACGCCGTTGCTGTATTGAGCGTGGCCGTTTTCTGTTACCCGTAAGAGTGAAATCATGGCCCCGGTGAAGTCAGTGAGATTCTTCCATGTTCCTTTCGGTGGAGCCAGGATGCGTTGCAGCTTGAGCTGCCCCATTACGTAGGGAGGGCTATGTTACGCCTGCTGCATTTACACACGTGCATCTGATCCCACCTCTCCAGCAGCGCTGCTCCTTGCAGCGGGGCTGGCACCAACTGCTCTGCTGCTGTCACCGTCACCACAGCCTCGAGGGGCAGGGGCAGGTGCAGCACTTCCCTGGGCTGATGTAGGGGAAAGGATTTACACTGAGAAAATAGATACATCCTGCTTATTTTAGAGATATTATTTATTTTTTTTAAATAACTAGATTTACTCTGCTTTAATATCAAAGGGACGTAAAAGTTATCGTATGTATAATTTTGCCCAATAGTGGTTGAATGAAGGTTTATTTTGGTTTTTTATCTCCTCATTTGAGGCGGTTTGGACGTCTTTTGTGAAAGTTTATTAATATTGGTTAGAAATCATTACCCTCTCCCATTTTGTCTAGCCCAGTTTTAATACCAGCTTAGAAAACAGTTCGTTCCTTTGTGGAGCTGATTAGGAACTGGCAAATTGTTAAAGAAAATGTATTTTGAATTAAGAAATTTAGAGTGCTGAAGCTGCTGAATGGCAGAACCAGGCCTCATCCCTTGTATAGCCCTAATCCAAAGCTGGTTTAAAACTTGGTCAAGTTACTCAGTGGGAGAATAGAGAAACAATAGATGGTCAATTTGTGTACACAGGTGCTCTCAGAAACGCAGGTGTTTTTAGAAGAAGTAGTATATGTGAATAGGAATTGCTTGTTCAAAGACTAAGTGTGCTTGAAAAAAAAATAAAAAAAGCACACCTAGTGGTACCCACATCTGTGTAAATTTCTCCTTTCACACAAATCTGGTGTGTGGTTCAGCAGACCTCTCCCGTGCTGGGCTGGGCTTGGGCTCTTGCTTGCACTGAAACCAGGTGTAGAATTCCCAGTCTCCGTCTTGGTTGTGCTTTTCTGGTCTGCTGCAGCACTGGTGTGCCAGCAGAAGCTCCTGCACTGAACTTTCTCAGTGCTGCGAACTTTCAGAATGGAGCCTGTATTTGCTGAAGTACAGAAAAAATAATGGAGCTTGTTCTGCCCATTTGAAACCTCAGTCTTCTCCCTTAAAGCTGGGTCAAATAGCCTCTGTATTTGCAAGCCTAGCACTAATTCATGTGGCTAAATTGACAGCAATGAATGAATAGTAAAGGGGGACGGTACTGTTGCCCTTTACATAGGACCTCCATTTACTTTAGTGGGATTTTCACCAATTTCAGTGCTTGGAAGGTCTGGTTTTGCGTCCTTCACCACTTTGCTAACCTAGCACCTCTGTTAGAATTCTTAGCCAGTTCATTCCTAATGGCCACGTCATTAGGACCTTTGGGTTGTAGTAAGATATTGATGGTGTGGAGGGCAAGAAACTGTAAGAAGCTAAACAAAAAATCCTAACGCAGATCTTACCTGACACAGATTACAGAAATAGGTGTCGCATCCTTGGTGGTGCTGTGCTTGCTGTGGCTGCCCAGTTTAATGGCCAAACTAAATGTGCTCTCCTCTGCCCAGTAGATCTAGACCAGTCGAGAGCAAAGCAGATTCCTTCCCCTTGCTCTCCAGACTTCGTAACTACAATGCCAATTATCTCGCCAAAGAGAAGGTTTTAGGGGAAAAAGGTAACGCATCACCACGGTAATTTCGGAACATAGCTCATTCCTCGGGACTTGGTGTGGCACAGAAGGTCTTATTTTACCTCTAGGTCCTCTACAAATAGAAATGCCTTGAACAGTGAGCCAGCAAAATGTATAATTAAATAGGGGCAAATATACATTTATTCTGCATGTAGTCACATTAATGAGATAAATCATTTTTCTCTGGAAATGACTGTTTCAACAAAAACAAAACTATAGTGGTTTTAAAAGTAGGGCGGAAAAATACTAATTGATTTTGGTTTGTGTGTTTTTGTTATTTTTTGCCTAATTTCATGATATCTTAAGTAATAATGCATGTCTTACTGCACATCAATCAGTTTTTTAGACTGCAAGAAACACTTAGGTTTAAGGAAGGTGAAGGCTCGGTAAGCACTAAGCTAATGCTTGGTGACATTTTTCGTTGCGCAGAACACTGCTAGTTTTTCTACAGTGACATGCAATAATGTGAATATAGAAATAGAAAAGATGGAGGGGCTTACTTGGAAATTCTAATTCACAGAATTTTCAAAACAAATGTATTTTTGGCTTTTTAATTATGTGGGAAGGTTCAGTGTAACTTCTTTCTGAATTCTGACTTAAAGGAAATGAGAAATCAAATTTCTGCCTTTAGTTGTACCTCTAAAATGCCACAAAAGGCCTGGTAGCTCAGCAGCAAAACTAATGTATCATCCTAAGTTTAAACTCCTTGAGGCACGAGAAAAAAGATCTGGGATCTGTTGCATTTTGAGATCCTGTAGCGATGAATTGTGTGCTCTTTGCAATGCATGCTACAAACCGCATCTCTCTCTAAATTTCTCTTCAATTTTCCACATGGTTCTTGTGTCTGGGTACATGTAATTCGTTGTCTTCTCTTGGGTCTCAAATAGAAGGATTAAGGTGACAACCTCCCTTTTTGCTGACGAAGGCTACTATGATAGACAGATGAGTATTGCTTGTGGGTGCCAGGCGGAATGACTATTTTGTGGACAGATACTGCAGTAGACAGAAGTATTGATTGGATTTCATTGTAATAAACATTGCCAGATGTTATCTCAGTGTGTACTGTTTGCATTAGTAAATAAATAAATCCTCCAGAGCACAGTTATTCCCTATAATGTTCCTTCAAAAGTTTACTATTATCTCCTTTTATATGCCTAAAGTGAACTTCCTCAGCTTTCTGTGCAGCTTGAAAACTAATTGGGACATGTAAAGCTAATTGTAAAATTCAAATCTTGCTCTAGGTTCAGATACCATGTCAAGGCCAAATCTAGTAAGTGTATGTGGTGACATCTTCACTTTGGCTACTCTTTCTTCATCTGAGACTTTCTCCTGTAGGAAATTTCTGAAGAGGGTTGTTTGGTTTTTTTGGTTGGTTTGTTTTTTTTTCCCCACTGGTGTGTTACTGTCCATACTGGTGAACACCTTGTCGTGGGAATGTCATGGTAAATATCTGCATCCTCTGACTCTTGGCAAAGACTCTCAGCTTGTGGGTCACTCGGTACCTAAAATGATGATCTGATTCCAATGTGCGTGTAGTCGCTGAAGATGGCTCAAAGCCAGTGCTTGCAAGCCCAGCGTGTCACTTACCAAGCTAAACCAGCTCCGAGGAAGGATCTGAGCTTCCACAGAGACCAAGAATCCTAAGCATCCAGATTCACTGATCAGACTGTGACAATCACATCACATCAATGTGAGAAGTGCCCCGGTGCATCAGCATTTTTAACCTTAAAACTCCTAAATTAAGTCATCATTCTCTGTGTCAGATCCTAAGTTTAAATTCATATAAAATATGATTCCCCCAAAAAAATTCTTAATAGTTTTACTAGCTATTGTTTGTCTGCTTCTTCCAGTTTATCAGCTGAACTTAACTGTACTACTATCTCCTTAGCTAAATTTAGAATTTTTTACACATTTTACTGGAACTTGCTGTGATAAAAAGCATTTACATGTGTGTATGTATTTACAAGTATCCTTTACAACTTTTAAGGCTACCCCTTCTTAAAGCTTTTATTTTGGACAGAGACCATCAAACCTACACTTGTTCATTTTTCATTCATAAGCATCTTCCCTTTTATTAACAAAAAGGGAAAAGAAGAAAGAAATAATGAAGAGCAAAGGAAGGGGGAAATGTCTGAGCTTCCCGCCAACTTTTTCTTGTTGTGTACGTGAATATTTCCAGTGGTGTCTCTGAAAACTGTGAAGAGAACTACTTGCTTTCAAAAATCCCTGTGTAAAATTAGGAGTACTTGGCCATTTAAAATGCAGCTCCATTTCTCACCTCACTTGCCTTTGAATAGTCAAGTGCACGTCCAAGCAACAGCCACTGAAGGAACAATTCCAAGTTGCATGCAAACGTGGCTCGTCAGCTGTGCATTTTTCCTGTTTCTGAGGAATAAAGATCACAAGTGTGAAACGAAACGTAACAACGAAGCACTGAAGTGCATATCTGAAGGTGGAATTTGTATTGGCTGCAATTTAGCACAGAGAGTGGAAAAACTTAATTCTGCTCTTGGGTCCTGAGACCTTTACCCGCCTCAGGTTAGCAAATGTATCTAAGGAAAGAAGCTGGAGTAGCTAATTCCCAAGTGATTTTAATGATTCATGCTTCCTAAAAGAGAGAGCCATGGGAAATATGCCTGAGCATCACTATTTTGTTTATGCTATAGGATGTTTGTTTAGTGAAATAGCTTTGCTAATGGCTTTGTTAATCAGTCGTGTTCCAAATAAAATAAAAAGTGCCACAGAGCCCTCCTCAGATTTCGTTTTCTGCAAAATTAAACGCCTCGTTTGTTCCTCCTACCTAGGCAGGAAAAGTGAAGCAAAGAAGGACCAAGGAATGACCAAAGCCTGCAGCTGCTCTGTGGGCCTTTGGATTTTAAGGGATAAGGAGTGCATAGGCTTGCTGCTGCCTCCCCAGGAGTGACGATGGAAAACCTTGGCTTTGTTCTGCTCTCTTCCTACCCTCCCTGTTTCTCAGCTCTGAAGTGATACAGGAGCCCACCATAAGAGACCTTTTCAGTTTTAGGGAAGGTTAGGACTGCTCAAGTCTTGGAGAACCAGTTCCCACGTCAGGTAAATGCTGCAGCTCCTAGCTGCTGTGACCACAGGTGAGTTGGCTTGTTCTCTGTGTAGTAGATGGGATATATACGTGTTTCCTTGCGCTCCACACTTGTGTGAACCCACCCTGGTTTTTTAATGATCAGTTCCAGGATAAGGTGGGAAGTCTGTCTCCAGGACCAGTTTGCTTTTTGGCACCTCCTCTGTTCCTGTGTGCAGCGATGTCGGTTAATGCTCATTCAGGCAGTGGATTTGTGATTCTGGTTCTTGGCCTCAAAGTGGATTGAGATTCATAAAAAATAATTTCAAATCACAAAGCCACCATGGGAGGTTTATAGCTTCTGTGACTATCTCACTTGGGCTAGATCTGAATCAGCAATCAGAAGGTGAATGGTTTTGTTCTTATCCCACTGCCAATTTCCTGAGCTAACATAATCTCTGTGTGTGTGTGTGCTACAAAACTTTATTTTCCAATTGAATGCATCCATCCTTTAAAAACAGGTTAAAAAATAAGAGAGAAAATGTAAAGGAAATTTAATATCTAAAAAACAGAGAACAGTGCTCAGGACTTTAAAATATAGGTAAACATCAGTTCCTGCCAAGTTAGTCATTACTAAGAGTTGTTAACACGGGGGATTGATTGAGAGAATGATTGTTGCTGTAGAATGATGATTTAATAAGAGAAAATCTGATAGATTTGACATGCTACATAAAATGTGCAAAACGGGTATTCTTCGGGAAATTGCAACTTTCGTTTGTAGCCCTTAGAGTCGTGTTTGTTCTGTGCCTTGCCACATTCTCCTTTTTCCCTGTTATTCTCGTTCGTTGCTAGAAATCATTGGTGTGCACCATTGTTACGCGTCGCCCAGAAAAACATGGGCAGACTCCAGTTTCCTTCCCCTTCTTGCCTTCTCTCACACCTTCACCTGGTCTGTCCTCGCCCACCGCCTGCGGTGCTCAGGGCACTGCGAAACGTCCTGCTCCCCAGCTTGAGGAGATGGCTACGGATGGCTCCGTTTTATTTGCTCTTATTTGCGCTTTCTCCATACGCACCCACTGCTCGCTGTTCTGGCTGATTATTATTTATCTGTTACTTAGTCTTAACAATATGCTTGGTGCTTTATAAGCCAGAAAATGAAGGCTGCCTCAGCTCAAGGAAGTTGTACAGGACAAATGGATGATGCAGCCCTTCTACTGTTCCCATCTTTGCTGGTGAGCCGTGCTCTGTCCTTCCATTTTTCAGCAATAATTGATGAGAGGTGGGTTGGTGGGGTTTGGGGTTTTTTTTAAATCTGAAATGCCCGGTGCCTCTGTGAAGATCCTGTTACAGGTGTCGGTGTGTTCGGTCTTCTGTAAAGCCTGGTGGTTCATGGGGACCATGCCCAAGTGATAGTCATCACCTTGACCTAAACTACTGCAGGTGGGGTCAGGGACTGCTCGCCACGTGGTCCTCTGCTCGCCTTGGAAAAAATGTAGGGCTAGCCTTAGTGCTGGTACTCTATGAATAATAATAATAAACAACAATCCTAGAGTCTGATTACAACAAATAAATTCCATAACACCCTCTGCACTATATCTGTTATCGTGCCAAAGAGCAGAACATAAAATGAATGAGAACAACAGCAATTCAAAACAACAGCACACAATAGTGTAATTGGACCCTAAGCACATAAAAATAATGGTTTAAAAGAAAGAAGGAGCGGGGGGAAGGCAAAAATGGGACCATGGACTGGCATCGGGGATGGTGTCGTGAAACTGCAGTAAGATGTATGAGCCTAGTAGGAAGAAAAAGAGAAGGGGGAGGGGGTGTGAGTTACTTATGAATCAGTACAACTGTGCTTTGTTCTGCATGAGTGTTTTAATAGAGCAAGTGTAATATAAGGATCAGGTGGGCTCGTGGGAATGGAACAAAAGGTTTTGTAAAATTAAAGCAAAATAATTATAGCTCTAGGTGTAGAGTGAGCACACTCCATCAGTTGATAGCAGGAACCTGCTCAGAATGGAGAAGGGAGGAGGGAGGAAGATGCAGCTGGAGAGGGGTTTTGGTTTGTTTTTTTGATATATACGTTCATAAAACACTCACATACATATACGTGCATACATAATACAGACAGATTTGTATATGTACGTTAACAAAGACTTTAAATCAGTGACAGTTGTACGCAACTTTAAAAGTGACTAATATACCCACACACAAAAATGTATTAAAATGAAAATTCTTAAATTTAGAATAGTCTCAAATGAATTAATTAACAACAACAACAGAAAAAAACCCTCAACCACGTCAGAACATTGTCGTTCAAATGGAATAAAGAACTAATGTCTAAAAGAGGGACCATCCTGTGGCACAGGATTTGAAGATGTTCTTACTGTAAATCCCCGATAAGGAATATAGACAAGAGTGCCCAGTACACTAATAAACCAAACTTGAAGTTCCAGAAGTAATGTGATTATCTGGGGGTCACATGAAAGCTGTCAGCAATGTGTTGTGTTACGGAATCTCCTGTATTTGGGCAAAAGACTCTGCTGTGCTCTTTTGCAGAAAAAGCTGATTCCTACCTGAATTTAAGAGTACAGGCAAGATAAGAGCTTGGTTGATCACCAGGTGGCCTCCCTGTATCTGGCTGTGTGGTTTTTCGTTCCTTTACCATCCGCATGTATATGTACCAAACTGCCTGAGGATGCTGGGTAAAAGGAAAAAACACAAAACAGATTCCTGTCCCAACACAAGTTTTCTGAGTTGCTGATTGTCCTCAAAGGTGTAACTAAAGAGGAGATGCCCAGCATCCAGGAATGTAGGCAGAGTGTACCCAGGTGTGCATCCTTCTCTTTCTAGGTATGTCGTGTTGGGTTCAAAAGGCTCAGAATCTGTGCCTATTTTGGGCAGCAACTTCCAAACAAAGAAGTTATTTTTGGTTTTAAGTTGAAAGAGAAAGAGCTGGTGAATTTTGATGCTAGCCCCATTAACTCCACATGGCACCTGTGGGTTAGAATGGGAATCCTTCCACTGATGTGCTGCTGTATGGAATAAGGAATAGGAGCAGCTACCTGTGATAAAATGCACCTAAAGTGAGAAACTGTTACAGGACCCAAATTACTACCCTCCTGTGGTGGATAGTTTCTGATGGGCAGGACGACCGCCACCTCACCTCGGTGCAGGTGGTGGAACGGCGGCTCAGTGGAGCCGATGGGCCACAGTCGCAGCTACTACAGATGGCTGGCGTGCAAGATACAGCCATGGCAAGGGAGGGGGGCAATGCGCCTGCCTCCCACCACATTTCCCCTTATTCTGTAGTCAGATTTCCCTTATTCAGACTTTGTTCAGGATAATTGTTCACAGACAATATATTTTCGTGCTGGTGGTGCAATCAGAGGCTGTTCTCACTTGAAGCAGAGCACATCTCTTAGGTAGTGCTTTCTGCCAGAATGTGGAGGCTGAGATCAGAGTGAAGCTTTATGAGCTCCATTTGGTGCTTTTTACTTCCGTCTTGTTTCTCTCTCTGCAGGGGATGTGAAACTAGATTTGTCCTGTTTCCACAGCAGGGTTTTGGTTTATTTTGTTTTTCTGAAGCATTTCGTTCAGTGGCACAAATCCAGAGGAGAGTGTGTTGCAGAGATGGATTTGAATGTCAGACAGAAAGAGTTGTGTTTAATAAACTCTTTGTTGTAAATTATAGAAACTAGAGAGCAGGAGGCCCCTGTTTAACACAAACATTCTGTGGTTAAATTATCGCTTTAAGTGTTTACTCCTTAACATAAAGAGCAATGAGACGAGGTAGCTTTGCTGAAAGGGCTGCTTATGGGATCCAAAGCTGAAGACTGAAATTCTTTAGTTCTCAATAGTCCTTTCAAACTCTTGTCACCTTCCATCTGCCTTTGTCTTTTGGCTTAGAGGTAGCTGCCTAATAGAACTGAAAGTATAGGATTAGTTTAAAAAACAACAAAAACTCACTAAAAAACCACCACCCAAAACAAAAAACAAACCAAAATTTTATAGGCTGTTATGAAAAGAGAGATAAAAAAGATGCTTTGATAACGTGATGCAGTACTTGAAGATGGTAGCCAAACACATAGCTCCCCTTATGTATGCTACTCCTGCTTATCTCCTGTGCTCACCAGCTTTTGAAAATTCCTTTCTGTCTGTATCGTAGCATGAGCTGTGTATCTGTGTTGATCTCATTTCAAAGTGATTTGTCAACATGAGCCTATTATGAAAGTTCAGGTCAGTAGCAGGCCAGGCATCCAAGGGGGTGACGCTGCACATTGGAAGGGGAGAGGTCAGGAATAGCTGGTCACGTCCCAGGTCTTCAGATGTGCCTCAGGAGCCGTGCGTTTTGCTGTTCGGGAACAGAGATGCTGTAAAGCTGTAGAGTTGAGCTCTTATTCACAGCAAGACGCAATATGCCAGTATCTGTCCCATTCCAAGTTCCTGCAACACTATTGAAGTCAGAGAATTCAAGTCCCAGATTCTTGGCTTATTTTGAGATTGACTCATTTTCTTCCTTGCCATTCCAGTAAATCCAACATACATACATGCACGTGCATGCTCATATAGACATACTGCCATTTTTCCGTAGCATGAAATTAAAAAAAAGGAACAAAAGCACAGGTCTTTCTCCCTTGTCCTTTAGTTTTCTGACAAAAAGGAACTTCAGTATTTTATATTCCAGCTTTATCTTCTTCCATTCACTCCGCTGGGAGCAAAGTCTAAAGGATTAAGACAAGAACAACTCTGTACTATATCTCTATATTATTCTAATGTGTATTATATATACTATTTATATAATAAAACGTATTCCTAATTGTACTACAAAAAAACCCCCAAACTTTTGCTCAGAAAGAACCGATGCAACACTGCTCACATTCCCCTGCTTTCTCTCCATCTATTTTGGACTTTGATGAGCAATAACATACAAGCATCAGTAAAGACTACTGTCCCTCCCTTTGCTCTTTTGTCTGATTTTCCTTTTCCGAGTCTGTAGGAGAATGAATCTAGTCTGTCTAGAGAATTTGCACCCTGGTTTTCTCATAAGGCAGATGAAGTTTTTTAGATAACAGTAGGGACAATTTCTGGTCTTATTGAAGTTGTTGGCAGTTCTCCAGATGATTTGTTATGAGATTTGGCCTTGAGAAAAAGGATCAGTCACACTCATCTCCTTTTTATTCTGAACTAGAATGACCCATATCGCTACCCAGTGATGGCTGCCTAGGATACTAGCAGTGAATGTTTGGAAAATGACCAAAAGTTCAAATATATGCAAGAATGCATGAAACCCACTGTCTAAGAGACCAGAGAGAATGCCATTGGCCGCAGTAAAATGCGTGATTAAGTAGAACCAAATAAAACTGGAAGCTTGTTATGAAATACCATCTATGTCTACTTTAATACTTTTATATATAATACCATGTTATGATGAGGCCCCAAACAGTTCTCCCAAACATAAACTTATGTGTATGTCTTTCTGCATTCCCTGAGATCTTTTGATTGCAGAGCACTAGAAATGGTGCAAAACAAAGTCCCTTTTCCAAGTTCCCTACAGTGAACAACTTAGGAGCGTTTAGTTTTAGCTTGTGTTAGGACTTCGTGTCCTCAGAGAACAGCTTCTGCGCCTTTGATCTCTAGATATAAAAATCACTGTTTCCCATGTTTCCCAGTGGCTACAGAAAGACCAGTGGGGCCCCAGAAAAGAGCCAGGGAGGTGTGGAATGAGGACCTTGCAGCTCCGGTCGTTCCCGGCATTGCTGCTGACTTCTTGTATAATTGGAAAGAAACTTACAGTTATCTCCAGTAATCCTTATTTCTGTGAGAGTACTTAGCTGCCTTAACAACATGTATTAAGGAAGGAAGAGGTGGGGAAAAAAGTTGAAAAAACAGACATACTCTCTAACCTTAACGTAACTTTTTTCGTGTTTTATTTGTGTGCGGTTAGTCCACAAAGTAAATTCACAGGCATGTGTTTTTATATGTCTGTATCCCATGTAGTGCCCCTTCCTATGGGAAAGGAGTTGATCAAAACCAATGCTCAAATCCGACAGATTTCCCTGTCTTTTGGAGGGAAGGAGAGGTAGCAGGTCAAAGAGAATATAAGATTTCATTACAACACAGTTGTGTCTGCAGCTGAAAACATTTCACTAACTTATTCCTATCCAAAGTTTTCCCTTTGAACATTTCTTGTAGGAGGTGAATTTTCCAGTTGGTTTGACTTTGTTGTCAAAAAAAGTCAAACTAATTTCTTTTTCTTCCCTCTGATTAAATGAATAAAATGTTAAGAGTAATTAAGCCAAGGTAAGTTTTATGTCTGGGTCGGTTTTTTTCTTAATTCCTAACCTGGTAAACAAACCGCTTGTATCCATCTTTACAGAGATAATTTAAAGCCACGGTGCTGGAAGTATGGTGTAAAAATACCAGTTCTCACTTTGGAGACAAAAACTCTTTGATGACCTTCAAACCTCGTGTGTTAAACTTGCCAGTAAAAATCATGTTTTTCATTATTCTTGTTACCTCAAGGTTATTCAGAGCTAAAGTTTCCGCAAAGATCAAACAAGAGGGTTTCTTTCAGTCTCGCATATCCTCGCTTTTGCCCAGATTATGCCCCCTGTGAAAATACTAAACCACAGACATCGTGGCCTTGAAGCTGGAGGGAGGATTGCTTGGGTTTTGCGAGGCTCTGATCATCAGACCAGGAGAGATCCAGCTTCTCTTCTCCACCCTGGCTCAGTAACCTTGGAAAAGTCAATAATAAATCTGTTCCCCGGCTGTAAAAGGAAGGGGATGCCATTTCCATGGGGCAGAGGTCCTTTGAAGATAAACCTGCACTCTGAAGCTGATAGCGAGCCCTGCAAAACGCCCGTGTGGGCCAGGTGCCCAGCTTGCACCACATTTACCTCCTGGCACGTGGTTATGGAGATCCACCGGGAAGGCACCTGAGCTTCAGGGCGATCACGGCGGGCCCTCCTGAGCACACCTCATCTGCAGCTGCTGCGGGGAATGTCCCCGTCTCCCTCCCTGCTGAGCGGGGCTGGTGTCCCGGAGGAGCCTCCTGCACACTTTGCCCACCCCGGTAGGATGCTGTGAGTGAATTGGTCCAGCCTGGCTCCTTACTTTGGAGTTGCTGATCCCTTCTGCAGGGTGAAAGCGGTTGTTTTAGGGCTGCAGTGTAGCGATTTTTCTGTGATTCATGATGCAAATGATGATGCATGATGATGCAAATGCTAGTGTGCGTGATGCCCTTCTTTTTAAATTTTTTGCTGTAGCCTTATTCACATAGGCTGATGGTATGTGCCCCAGATACAAAGAGGAAGACAAAGTTTCCAGTTCCATCGGCTGCAGCCTAGAACAGTTTTATCCACCATTCACTGGGAGAAAGCAGTTCTGATGTAAATGGCACATAAGCTGTGCGTTATTAGTCTGATAGGATAAAGTATTACAGGTTTTTTTCCTGGTGGGTTTTTTAATCTGAGCTGGAAATAAGTGTGCTGTGTGAACTCTTAAATGGAGATGTCTAAAACAAACAAAAAAATGAGAAATAGTAGAGACTGGAACCGTACAGCAGTGATGACTGCTTAGCACCTGGACTATTTAAGTCTCTTCTGAATGAATCTTCCATCAAAATACCTGGCCAGCTTTTCTTCAGCAACTTTAAGCAACTTTCAGCAGAGGTAGGCAGGAAACCCCATCAGAAACCAGCCAAGCGAATGCAATGCCCTTGTAGCCACCACTGTTTGGAAATGAACCATTCACGAATGCAACCTCTTCACTGATGCCCTCAATTCCCTTGTCACTTAGCTCATGCAAACTACACCTCCGTGCCTGCCCTAAGTTATATCACGTTGTCGTGTTGTGGAACAATCTATTGTTGAATGCGTACAGGAAACGGATTATAAGATTTATTCAGTGGCAAAATCATTTTGGATTAGAGAGCAAGATAAAAAGTTCACGTGCCATGCTTGGACTGCAACACACGTCATTGTGTATCTCTGTAGCTTCCTAATACTGCTAATGGGAAACAGCAAGGGTGTGTATCGCCTCCGAGGGCCTTATCCAGAGCTGTGCTGGGCTGCAGCAGACCTTGGTGCCTGCCAGGAGGCAGCTTCCCATAGCAAGCTGTTTCTTACTGGTCACCTGGGCAGCCTTCCCTAGGGCATCGCTGCCTTGGGTCGGGTCTGGGGCACCCTCACAGCTGAGTAAATCGGTGTTAGCGGTATCGGGTTTAGTAGTAGGGGCTCAGGTTTGTGTCAGTGTTACTGACCAGAAGCTTGGCTGTTGATTTCAGTAGGAATTTACCTGGATAAAGACATAATGTTGAGCAGCTGAATTTTTAACTGTTCTGGACCAGTTGAATCTTTTATGTTACTTGGTTCATGTAGGTAACAGTGGGCTTAATTTGCTGGTGGTTTTGGTTTTTGGTTTTTTTTTTTCTCTTGTCCTTAAAATTCATGTTTTCTTTATTGTTTGGAGTCCTACTTTATTCATTTGTGAGTAGCTAAAGATGCTCAGCTGTAGCTAGTGCGTAGTGGTGGTGGTACGTGTTACACAGGTAACGCTGAGGCTGGATTGACTGGGGAGATGGGATGGAGTTGTTAGCTCCGGGAGCCTTTGTGACACAGAAAAAAAGCACCAGCTTGTTTTGAGAGAGATTTTTCCTGCTAGAAATATCCCCCCAGAATGCCTGTCTGGCTTCAGAAAATAAAAATACCTTTGAAAGCGAAAGCAAATAGGTGCTGCAAGCGGGGAGAAAACAAGTGGGAGGTTAAAAAGTTCGCGTGACCACATACCGGGTTTCCTGTCAGCTGGATTTGGAAGGGATTCCTGCCGACACGCATGCGTCGGGACGCAGGGCCGCGTTCAGCCCCGCTGCTCAAGCATCGTGCCACGTGAGCGCTCCCTCCCCGGGCTGCGCGGAGAGGAGGGACGAGGGCGCTTGGCTGGCGTCCCTCGGGGACCAGCGTGAAGGAAGGAAGCGGATCACGGCGTCTGAAGTCTGAGAAGTGACAGCGTTTTGCACTGGAGGCAGCTGCGTGAGGTTACCTGAGGACAATGTCTGGCTCTACTAGCTGATTGCTTAGAGCGTTTAAAAAAAAACAGGAAAAAAAAACAAAACAGTTGATGGAGGCACCTCCTAAACAAACCAGATATCCCTTTTACCGTGCAGTCCCTGTTGAGAAGAGTATAATTTTACATTAATTACACTGGATAAGTAAGAATTTGTTATGTTCTGACTTTATCCAGTAAATTCCCATTTAACCCAGTTGTTCCTATTAAGTGTGTCAGCTTTTCTTTCAAAAGCTCTGCTGTGCAAAGAGAAATTAGTGTATTAATGTGAAAGTATGTAATTTAAGACAACAAAAAAAGCAGCAGCCCTTATCCTTCTTTTTCAGAAAGAATTATTTATTACAGAATATTACAACAAACTCTGCTTGCTTACAGTTGTTTATTAAAATTATTTTTGTTGATACTGTTTATTTTTCACTTCCAAGCAGAATTACGACAGCAGAATTACATTTGTCACTTTCATTTTCTTTAATTTGCTCTAATTTTGTTTAAAGTTGATTTAAAGTTTCATTTTCAGATTCTCCTCTAAATACTGAAAATTTGACCTGAAAGTACCTTCTAAGACTGATCTACTCCTTTCTACCCTTTTCTTAATTTATACATAACGTGTACTAGACAATAGTCAGATTTAATTCTGAAATGCTTTGTTTATGTCACTTTAAGTCAAAGCCTAAGGGAAAACAATTAATTTGTCTTACATACGATTAGTATGTAACTGTTTATACTGAAGTTTAGTGTTTTTCGAAAGACTTTCCTTCACAAACGGCCGTTGGAGAACAGGTCTACTGCTGTCGTCTTGAAACCCGCCGTGGTAACTGTTGTTTACATCAAAGGGCACGGGACGGACCCAACCCGGGCACTGGGAAGTTCTCCTGTTTGAAAGGCGTTGGGGTTGGGAGGAAAGTTAAATAATTTCTAATACGAACTACCAATCCATTTGGGCGTGTAGCACCGTAAAATACATATGCACAAGAATCCCAAAGATAACTGGGGTTTTTTAGGCATGTTTCTAACTTGTCTGATTTTTAGCAGCTGATACATGGGATATACATAACATGAATGTGTTTTATTAGGGATGTTTGATGCCCCTGGTGCCGTTTGTGCTCAGAACATGGTATTTTAGAATGCATATCTGTGTGTGAGGAATTATTATTGCATTTTATCATCCTGTGGTTTGAATTTGTGGAAATCCCATGTTTTTCTACAATATTGCTGCATCATACGAAGTGCACACAGTCCTTCTAAATGCAGTGAAGTGTCCATGATGGGATGTAAATTTTCAATTTTGGGCCCACAAGTTGTTTTCACTCATGTAAGAAGTAGCCAGACACAAACTGGTTTTGACAGACGATGCATTTCTATCCCAAAATGGATTTACATGGATTCCTTGTCATACCGTTCATCCCCAGGTGGGCCATTTTTCTTCTTCTGTTCCCTAAAAAGGTGTTCTTATTTTGTATTTCAGAATGTAGATTTTCATTTAGCAATTAATATGGGTGATTCAAGTCACTCCTCCTGTATTTTATTAATTTTTACCAAATATAGTATTTCTCTGCCTGCGGTAGATTGAGCAGAATGGAACTTGCCTACACAATATTTCTTAGGAAATACAATTTGCACATCCAGATTTCTAACTACACCTACTCTCCCCATTATTGTAAGGTGTTAATCTAGTTGTATGATGCTGCCTGCACAGATGCATACATAGGTACGTTTTCTTAAAAATAGGTTATGTGCCTAAACCCTTACAAGAGAGCTCAGATACTGATATTTTTTTTCCCCTAGGTCTGTGTGCTCACTGAATCTTTAGCTCTTGTGGTTACTGCAACAGAGTTTTTGTGAAGGCTTTTCCATGTTTTTAGAAGGTGCTTTTAGTAAGTAGTTTAATCCTAGATAGTAACTCGGTTCTTTTGCAGCAAAAGCAGCTACTTAATTTTAAAAGTAATTTTAAATTTACACATATCCATTTTAACAGTACTTTTGATCTGAGCAGCTCCCTTCCAGAAATCTACCCTGGAGAAAATGTTTTTAATCAGGTTAAAATGGAGGCAAGATAGGGAAAAAAAAAAATGTTTGCTGTGGCGTGACTGCAGCAGTGCTAATGAGCTCTGCTCTAATACATGATGGAACATATGGCCCCCATCTGAATACAAACTGGACACAAAGCAGTAATTCAGCTGAGATGTCCTGAATATTGTAAACTGGGTGAATGTGGTCAAAGGTGTTTATAAACGGTGGCTGAATCCCACACACTGACTCACTGCCTTCGAATGTCGGGGGCTCAAGGTGCTGTTTGTAAGAGTATAGAAAATGACCAGTAGAGGGAATTCTTAATTAATGCTAACAAAATAGCAAACTGAAGTGTTGTGTTATGAAGAAAAGACTTCTTGTGCTCATGACGCAGCAAGAGACGGATTACGGAGAGGGCGAGTTAGGAGAAGAAAAATCACAGGACAAGCAAATTGAGTATTTACTGGCAAATAATTGCTCTCTTAAGCTGTGGCTCTCTTCCTAAATTCTTGGCATTCCTGAGCACTAGAACCATTTTCAAAAAATGCATCGTTACAGAGTAGATGTAAAAAAAAGCTCTCAAAGGCTGATGGTACAGACTTGTGCAGGTAAGAATGTGCATGTTACTGCATATTTTCTTCCGAAGCTTTAGATCGTCCGTCGTTTACAGGACTGCTGCTTTTTTCTGTTCCTGAGAGAGCTGCTGTTCTGGTTTCACAGCTATACTTTGTTGTCTAAAAGTTGGGGAAGTGGAGATGGTCTTTTGGGCTGCGGTGTATGCTTTTCTATCAGCACAGACGTGTCGATGTAGAAGAAAGTGAAACAAGCTTGTGGGAGAAAGTATACAGCCCAGTTTTATTTAGTTTAAATGGGTTCCGGCTTTTATAGAGGTGCCTCTAATTAAAAAGCTACACATCAGCTTAATGCGAGGCAGGAGCACAGTGCCCGCGTGTGCTTACGTGGCCAGGCAGCCTGGCTTCACGCAGGGATGCCCGTGAGGTGCACAGGGAAGGGACGTGCTCGGAGCAGCAACTCAGCACTGCCTGCATCCCTCGGGCTTCCCGAGGTGTGGCTCCCCAGGGATGCGGGATGTCTGGGATCCCGCTCGGAGCCTGTGGACAGTTCGCCTGCCTGTCGCCTAGTCCTTTTCCTTTTCAAATGTGACCACTTCCAGGCAAGTTTGATGTGGGAAAGTCTCCAAGATACCTCAGCTTCTATACGTTGTTTGGAAGGAGGCAGCCGTTTAAAGGGGAAAAGCTGTTTTAATGACCCCACTGAGGGAGGGGCTGCCTCACAATTAGACCCAAAATTACACATCCGAGACCAAACGTGGACCGAAATCCATAAGAAAGGAGGCTCCTTTGGACCTTGGTGAGCTGGCTGAAATTCACAGAAAGTTTTATTTTTTATTCCACTTGCAAACTTTGTTTTCTAACAGTAAAAATTCTGTTAGGGCATAGAGGTGTATAGGGGTTTAAGAATGCTCTGCCTTAACATATGGCCCTTATTCACATCTTACTCATCAAATAACAAAACAGTAACATCACCAGGTGGTTGGTTTTTTTTATCAAACGTACAGAACGTCATTCTTCATTTCTGCTCTCGGTACCATCACGTTCATTAAAAGGAACGGCCAAAACAATCTCACCTTTCACAGATAAATGCAGTTAGCACATACCCCCAAGAGCACAGATGTTCCTTTGATTGTACAGGGATTTTATTTCGGTCGTACAGACCCTGATCAGGTGGGGTTGACTGATGGGCATTTACACGTTGTAGAAACCCCTCTAGAAAGCCGCACAGTAAACATCACACAACCCAGCGTCAGGTCCTTCAGCAATAAATGCTGAGTTCCCCGTAAAGAGTAATGGTGATTTAGCCTTCCCCACAGGGGCAGTTTCTCCTTAATAGATATCAAATTGAAGTTGGCCTATGCCTTTAAACATGGGCAGTTTTCAGTCCTTGAACTTTGTTGTACCGTAATTGTGGATATTCTGTTTATTCAGTGCTATGCTAATTACTTCTAGAATTATGATATATTTATCATTATTATAATGGGGTTTATTATTGTTATTATTATTATGGCAATAATTAGTCCTTTTTAAACTCATAAAAACTTGGCCCTTCTGATGTCTTGGGTACAGAGTACTGCAAGTTAATTATATAGTATGTGGATGAAAAATAATAATCCTTTTATTGGTTTTAATGTTCTGCCTTTTAGTTTTAATGACTGTCGCCTCTTTTCTTGGGAGGTCAGATTTATTTTATTTTCTCTGTGCAGTTACATTTATATCATTTCCAGTACGTTCAGTCTTTTTCATTTTCTCTGTCAGTTTGAAGCTTTTCTAAACTTTCCGCACATGGAAAGCTCTTGAGGGCTGTAATGAGTCTTTTTACTCTCTGAACCCTTTTTGTTTCTTCTCTATCCTATTTGAGACAGGGTGATCAGGGTTGACTGCAGTATCCAAGGTGATGGCATAACAGCCACTTACGTAACTGCATTATAGTATTCTCAAAAGTATTTCCCTTGGACCCCCCCGTCCCCACCGTATCCCTCAGCTTCCTTTTCCAGAGTTGGGTTCCATGAACTTCTGTGCATTGAGAGATGGAAGCAGTGCAAATTATTTCTTTACTGCTGGTTATGGTAAAGGCTGACTACAGAATACTATGCAAAGGGTGGTTTTTTTTTTTAATTCAAAAGAGAGATCTGTGGAGATGGATCCTTGTACCTTGTGTGCAGCGAACTGGAAGGTTTCCATAAGATGGGGATGGCTGACATGGGAAGGAAGTACAGTTTGTTCTGTGGCTTCTAGACCATCTGCAAGTGACTTGAAAGAGATGAGAAGGTGCCAAACAAAAGCACAATTGTGATATAGTGGAAGTATGAATCAGCCATTGGTCTACTCTTACTGGAAGAAACAGGCAGAGGCCAGGACTGTTCCTCGGGTGGTGCTGCGATACTTCATGCTTTCAAAAGATGCATCTTTCAGGCACTAATTCAACACCAGAAGTCACATTAAAATGTCTGGAGAAAGCTTTTTTCAGTTTAGATTGTCAAATTTTATCTTTTTGTTTCTGCAGATATATAGAGGCATGTTATAGAAATATGTAATACGAAGCCCCCGGGTCCAAGTAGAGCATATCGAGTTGACTTTTGCTGGAAGCAAGTGAGTTTTATTCCCATTCCTCTCCTCTCGCTTCATCCTCCCTTCTTTTGCTTCCTCTTCTTGCCCCTCCCTGCTTTCCACCAGGAATTTTTCTTTCTTAGTAAAAGTTCTGCCTGGCCTAGTATATTTTTCTAGTGTAAATGATCACTTTCAGCATTAAGGTGGTAAAACATACTTTATGCCTTCTTGGTTGCCCAAGAGATAGCAAATAGATTTTGAAAAGCAGATGGTTGACTAGAGAGCCCTGAGGTATTGCAGAGTTAACAGGTGCAGCTCCCTGTGCAGATTCTGCATTGCAAAGAACTCCTGTTTCCCAGACAAGCCAGAAAAAAAAAACAAACCACAGGATAAACATTGAAAAGATGGACTTTAAGAGTCAAATACATATGTTTTTAAATTATATTTATGGTAGGTGATGCAGGGACAGCATTTGTGCGGTGAAAGTAGCCATCCATTGCTAAGAACAAGGCAAGCTTCATGCTGAAGCGGAGTGCTGGAGGGTGCGGCTCCTGCTGAGTACGCTGCTGGAGGTGCAGAGACCTGCGCTGGATTCTATTACGGCCATTGACCAGCTGAGTAATTTGCAAAACTCGTTTTATGTCTGTTTCCCGCACAAAGGCAGGACAGTAGCGGAGGAGTAACTAATGTATCCTACAGCTCCTTGTGAACCCTGGATGGGAAAAGCTAAGGAAGGAAAAGTCTATTACTGTTGGAATGCTGGATACCAAGGCAGCTCAAAACGTGTTTCTGAAAGGGTGAATTGTTGAATTACCTCAAGCAAAACAACACATGTAGGTCATTAGCAAAGAAAGAATCATACCATTATCATTACCTCTTTCTAGTCGCATCTGCCCTATCTTACAGGTCGAATGCAGGGTAATACTGCGAGCTGTTTATAACTTCAGGCACAGTGTATTCGGGGTTTTGTTCATACGACCGTAAATCTCAATTCAGAATGAAAATGGCGGGAGAAGATAAATGCTTCGTTACTAATAAAGTTATTAGGTCCTAATTTTGTGATCTTAAGCTTGAGCCACATCCCTGGTGTGTGCTTACCGAATCAGGGCCATAGTGCAGAGCCTGGGAGTGCTGTGTTGTTGTAGGTGCTCTTAAGCATATCTCATCTTGGCATGTCAGAGGACTTTGAAGTGGTGTAACCTTTCTCTAGAAGGTTTTATACAAGGCGTCAAAACACAGCTACAAAACTACTTTCTTGCGTTGCTGGAAGTAGAAGAAACAAAGACCCTAACTTCTAGCCTGCTGATCTGAGTACTGGAGAACTGTGTCCTATTCAGGGCAAAATAAAGGTAAAGGAAACCAAGGGGATAACTAATCAGAATTTTAGCTAGTAGTGAGACACTAGAAAAGGGCAAATAATGGGCATGGCTCTTACTGCCCAAGCATTAAATATTAAAGCCTTTAAATTCTAGATTGCAAGGAAAATGTTTCAGTGTGGTTAGTCCTATTAGAAAACAAATTCATAATAACCATAATCACATTTTAAAATCGATGAGTACAGGAATAAGGAGGTATTCTAGGTCAGTAATCTTAGGCAGAAGTTCTAGGAGTTATGGAATCTGGTACATCATACTCTTAGTTTTTCCATAAGAACATTTTTCCATTAGTCGTCAGATTGGAGCAAAGTTTATAAAAATCAATTGGAAAATCAAGTCATAAGAGCTATAAAGCATTTTCAAAAGTGAAGGTGAAAAAGATGAATAAGGTGGAAAACCTTTTGCGCAGTTGAGAGAAAATAAAATAATGGGGAGATGTTTTTTTTTTCTGCTTTTGTTTAAAAGGTGGGGTCTTGGTGGAGAGTTAAGCAGGGAGAATACTGTAGCCAACTGTGAATATGTGATACCGTTAGAGGAAAGATTGCTCTGCTGTTTCTATTTTCAGACAAATTGCCTTAGTGGTCCTGGTCCTTTGGTGCCACACAATTATCAGCTGAGCTGAGGGAGATCTCCCTATAGCTGTGACTAGTAATGAGGCTTTAGCATTTCTTTGCACATCACTACGAGGATGTGACCTCTCTCACTAGAAGGCTCACCTTTTCATTATAAAGGTGTTACTTCTTTTCGGCATATTTAAAGCATCGCTCAGGTTACTATACAATCTCTTCATTGCGAAGCAGTAGAGATTTCAAACCAACAGAAGTTCCAGAGAGCTTCTTTAACCTTGGATATGAAAGGTGGTCAGCGATGGAGGTTTCGGTATAACAGCGCAGGAGTTTTGAAGGGCAGCAGAAGCATGGATCCATTTAGGATTGTACTCAGAATATTGTATAAATAATGCAGGAGGTGCAGAGAAATGCCACAAACACATCCACATAGGGACATGTGAGAGAGAGAGAGAGAATGAGTCCAACGGTGTGATGACATCTGAAATGTAAATGTAAGGCAGTGCTAATGTCCTTTGATAAAGACTTTTGTTCTTTCCATGATGATTTCCCCCCCTCACACCAGTTCACATACTCTGCTGTGACACAGAATTGATGTGACCTCGTGAAATTCCAAGAAGAGTGGAAGTGAGACAAAATGGATGCTTCTACAAAGGGCAAATTACCCGGTCCTCTTAGAAGTAAAGGACATGGTGGTGTGAGTCAGTCCTTCAAAAATTATACTGGAAGTGAGATGGATAAAGGTACTTGGGCACAGCAACTCTGAGTGCTGTGAGGAGGTGATACGGCGTGGCAGATTTACCTGGGATTTATATGCTGGCAGGAGGACAGGTTTGGGGGTAGGAAGGCTTTTTCTGATCAAGCGGTGTAGCTCAAAGCAGCATTGGTTTTATGTATGTGAATGATAGACAGTGGTGAAACACGGAGTACAGCAGAATCCTAAACCAAGCGATCGTGATTGGGCAAATTATAGGGGGATTTATGCTCTCTGCAGCTCTATCTCAGATGATTTGGCTATGCTTTTGCTTTTTCTCACCTTTTCCCCAATTTATTTTGTATTATGTATCATGCCTATAATTGTGTTCTCTGTTGTTTCTCTCCTGACATGTTTAATCCCCCAACGCAGTCTAGTCTTGATGTTTTCCTTTTCTTTCAAAGAGTCCCAAGAGAGAGAAGCAAGGAAGGTAGATGTATTTGACTTTGGAAAATGAGTTGATGCCAGTTGCAAAGGAAATAAAATATATCATAGGGGTCTGCTGCAGGGCGGGGAGTGAAAATATTGCTCGTTTGTGACAAAAGATTGCATTGAAGACTGCTTCAGCTTGATCAGTCTGAAACCCATGTCTCACTGTTTCCATTACAAAGGCTTTTATGTTCCTGTTTCTTTTGGAAAAGGACTTAATCTATTTGGAAATAAATCCAAGGCTCCCCAAATGTACTCTTCGCTCTCAGGGCCAGCACATGAGAGCTGTGCATCAGGGTCACATTGCAGAGGGGTTAGGAGAACATACATTGTTTAGGTCGTGAGCCAGGATAGCCAAGGAGTCCGCGTGTGACCAGCCCGACGGAGGCGGGGGACCCACGGTGTTAGGCTGATACAGCCCGTGCGGCGTCTGCAAGGGCTTTGAATGTGGGGACACTTGGGCAGCGCAGTCGTATTGTAGTACAGGGGCACAGCTCCTCCCCGGCCCTGGGCGATGGTTGCAGTGTTCTTGGCACACCAGGGGACAAGCTGTCAAGCTGTGCCTGGCGCGAGGGATCACAGGATGGGGGGAAGCTGGAGCCATCCCCTGCGCAGGTGGGTGACTGCAGGGCTGGAATCAGGTGTGGGAATCCCAGCCTGAACAAGTGAAACCCAATAGATCTTTATTTCATATGGGGCTCGTCTGGTTGGCATGTAGGAGGCAGGACTTCAGACTGCATGAAGGCAGAACAGTATTCCTCTGATGCCTTCTTGCTTTCAGGTCTGTACCTCGGCGCTAATCGTTCCTTTGGAGGAGCTCACTCTGAGCATGTTCTTTGGAGTTGATCATTGCAGAGCTTTAGTACATCAATCCAAGTTCTCAGCAAACAGAGGCTCGATAGCCTCCTGAAACTCCCCTGGCTTCCCATCCTGAAGATGTAGCTTTCTGACATGTTTTGTCTTTCCCTGCTCCTGCGATACCCCCAGTCTCTTCTGAGCATCCATCCCCACTTTACCGTTTGCAGCAGAGAACTTTTTCAGTGCGTACCTGTGAAGTTCATTCCTAACCTATCATTTAGGTATTAATAGTTTAACCTGGTGTTAAAATACTGCTACAGTCCTGATACGCAGAAAGAAAATAAATGCATTCTCTGGAAAGAGGCGGTACATTCTTTAAATTAGTGGTGGCCATCCCTGGTGGTATCCCTGGTGATACGTTTTGAAGTTCAAAGATTTTTTTTTTTCTTTTTGTTTCTCTTTCTTCAGCATGTCTCTCTAAATGCGTCAACTGTTGATGCTTTCAGCTTAGGTTTTTTTGTTTAGAAATCTTACAGGGATTTTTGACATTTCTGTTCTTCCAATGCAGCTTTTAGAAGGAATTCTAAGAAATAATTTTAAAAATAATAATAAAAAAGAAAGCAACTCTCATGTCAGATCAGCTCAAGTGAGCTGCTGCCAGCTGGTGATTTCTTTGTACTGTAAGTGGACTTTGTATTTCACACGGGCTGACCATCATGGCCTGCAGTGACACCGGATAACAGTCTGTGAATCCAGAAAAATAGGGGTAAAGGTGACAGGGGCATTCACACCGGTAAGTTACTGGTATGAGAAGCTGCCTCAGTCCTAGGAGACCACTCTTCTCCCTTGTTAGCTTGAAACCACCTAGTTTTAAGCAAGGTTGGCAGAAGGGTAGAGGCTGCGAGGAGAACGAATTCCTACAGGTGTTTGTTTTGTTTTTTGAAACCAGAAATGAGGCAGAAGCAGAAATTACTCCTTCCCTGCGAAGGAGCCTGCGGTGTGCGCTCCAGAGACCCATGTGAGGGCTGTGCTGGGTCAGTCGCATTCCCAGACCGGGGGAAGCACCAGTGCTTCTGGCTCCGGAGCTCTGGCTGGGTGCAAGGAGGGAGCTGGCGGCGCTGTGAGCACTGGCCGGAGCAAGGAGGGAAGAAGAAGCAGTAGAGCAAGAGAGGGCAGTCATAGCTGGGAAGGCTGGGGGGATCATACATCCCATGGCTGGGATGTCATACAGAAAGAGAACCCAAATCCAGGGGAAGCCAAGCCCCACTGATGCTGTTACTTGTGGGATTACTTGCTGAATCCAGATACCATCTTGTCTGTCGCCGTATCCAGAGGTATTTTAACAAAGAAGCATTGCTTTGAGATTAAAGACTGGAACTGGAGGGGAGAAAGGCACAAGTTCTGGTCTTTGGATAATAAGTGTGAACTTGACAAACTGATTGTAATGTCTGTGTCTTGAATTCTTTATCTCTGAGAGAAGAATAAAAACTCATGTGTGCTTCAGAGGGGACCTGAGATACTTCATCCATTTGGAAAATGATTTTTCTCCTTTAGGAGACAGATGCTTTACCTTTTCCATGAAAAGTTGTAAATGTTTCAGAAACAATTAATGAAGCTTCCTGACATCCTCTTGGGTGAGGAAATATGATTGCTGTGGGAAAACTGAGGCAAAAATCTGTCATGTGAATATTTTATTTTAATAGTTAATGAACAGGGAAAAAGAAAGTATTACTGTAAAACACATGAGCAAGACTGTGGAAAACTTTGGCAGAGAAAGGTACTGAGATAAATTCTGTCTTGATTGGCATCTCTTGAAGGTCAAAGTGTCTACCCAGTGTATAAGGCAGGATTAAATTTGCCTTGTGGTGTAAATGTAATCAGAAGACTTACCTCTTCGTATACTTAATTTCAAAATGCACATACTGCATAAGGCAGGCTTGTAGAGTAGGTGTAAGTACTTTGGAAAGTGACTACATGAAAGATAAACTTCTTTTGGTTTCACATCACCAGTAATACCATTACTTTTTACATGAAAACCTGCAGGTTTTTGGTAAACAAAACCTAATCCCCAGCAAGCCCGCCTCCCCAGGCAAGGGCAAACCAGCTCGATCAAAATCCACCGCACCGTCTCGGGGCGTTGGTGGTGGGGATGGTTAGCGTTTCCTACTTAAGGGTTTGGAAATGTAGGCACAGAGAAATGAAGCAGGCCGTGCAGCAAGTAAAGTGACAATTGAGTTAAAAAAAAATCACGTGCCCTGACCTTTTTCCTTGCTGTTTAAATCAGAAGGTCCGTAGTCCTTGGAAGCACGCGTATGTCCTTCCAGTTCAAGCTGATTTTTTTTTTTTTTTTCTTGCAGACAGTGTTTTATCTCAGATGATCCAATTATTTTGACTCTCTCACCCCAAGACCCAAGTCATCAATCAGTAATCCTAGGTAGTCTCGCTTCTCCATTAGGGCAAACCTCCCCTTTTTTAAAAACCTCTAGCAGATTTTGGACTAAACATATACCAGGCAATATTTTGAACTGCATTCACATTGTGTTACTGGCAGATTGCAGTTATATAAATATGTAGGTACCAGTATGCATTGAACAGTTAACTGTAATATCTGTGGCAATTAATTTCCTCCACTAGGCTTCTGTACCTTTATATCAGTTCGGTCTGTAACTACATCTGTTAGTCAAGCATATTATAAAAGAAGAAGAAAACAGAAGCTCCAGCTGGTAGGAAATGAAAAATTTATGGTGAGAAAAGCCAGGACCATCCGTAAGCATCAGATACATACTGACACTAAATTATTATCTTAGATTTCTGGGGTTTTTTGTAGGGTAGACTTCTCAAAAGTCAGCAATGACTTCATGTCCATGGAAATCAATATGGGCTTTACCATACACTTAAGATGAAATATAGACTGATACTGCATATTGTGAATATCTCACCCCTAAATAAAACCAGATTCATATTAAAACAAACAAACAAAAAACAAACAACCAAATAAAAAAAACCCACAATGACTGAATAACTCATACCCACCGTTGCCTTTATGTTCCTGAGAAGGGAAGACAATGAACAGAAACAGGCATTATTTCATATCCAGGCAGAGCTGGTGCTTTCCAGCACACCAGCCTTATTTCAAAATGGCTTAGTTTTTTAAGTGTCTTGCAGCCCAGCTCATCTGTGCATCCTGAGGATTTTCCTCTGGCCTTTTAAAATCCATAAGGTGGTGGAGTATGCTAGACAAGAATGCTTTTCTCTTTCTGCTTGCTTATGCCATTCCTAACCGGCAAGACAAATAGAAATAAAAAGCTCATTGTGAGGTGAGGAGAGCACGCTCTAGCCTTCGGAGGTCGCAGATCACAGGCTCGTTCCCCAGCAGTGTCTCCAGCTGTGGACCCCTTGGGAGCTCCCCCTGGGCAAGGGCAATGCTCTCCAGTTCTCAGGCTGTGTAGGTGCTGTATGTGCTGATGATGGGGTTAGTTACGATAAGAGTTATCCTGGTTTTATTGGTTTTCCAGTTGTTCAGAACCATAGTTCATGTCCATAGGTATCTCTGGCACTCAGAATCTGAATGGTCTCTTAATTTGTAGACGAGGGGAAATTCACTTGCAGGTGGTGTTCATGGCAGAAATATGTGAGCTTTCCACTTCAATTATGGCCATATTGGAGTCTGGATTCTCTAATAACACTATCAAAAGCAGGCTTAAGATGGAGGAGATTTGGCTACCAACTGGTCTTCACTCCTAAGAAATCGACATTTGCATTCTTTATATCCCTCAATTGTATAAATCAGGAGAGAACAATCCTCATTCTGAATGCCATGCTTATTCTCAGCATGATGTGTGTGGTGAAGAAGGTACTGAAAGAAAGCATTAAGGCTAGGATAACATCAAAGAAAATGCTTCAATTTTTATTCTCCCTTCCATGGTGGATTAATTAAAACAGAATGAAACACCAGCTAACTTGAAAATAAAAGCAAATGTGTATGTGTAGGCTATGGCAGTTTATTCTGAAAATCAAAGTAAATTCTTCCCTCCCCCAAACCATAGCTCTAATGACGTAATGCTCTAATAACATAATCCTCTACCTTACTTTCTTTGACATACCTTCCGAAATTCACTGGCCACCCTATATGGTTGCTTTGAGATTTTTGATGTCCCGTGTCACTTGGCTTTCAGAGCTGTAGCAGGTAACTGCTGGACCCGTCTGCTGATAGTACATTGTGCTTGGCACAGGATGTGAAGGGATATAACTTTATCGCACCGACCCTCTCATAGGCTTTGAAATAAGTTCAAATACATCCCCACTGAGCACTCAACATGTGGTGGTGGCTATAGGAAAATGGGAAGTAGGAGCTATTCAGGCAGGAGTCTAAGTAGACAACCTCAGTCTGTGCCCTCCTTTGAATCAGAAGTTGCGTGGTGCAGTGTCCTTGTTATTCCCCCTCCCCCCCCAAAAAAAAAAAAAAATTAAAAAAGTGTCTGATCCTTTTTTTGTTATATTTTATTTTACAATGACTACACTCTGGCCAGGTACAGTGACAACATCCCATCCAGCAGGCAAACAATGCTGTGGAAAACAATCCGAAGCTCCACCAAACCATTCCCAGAGTCCAGACAGGGCTGCCTCCTGCCCTGGGACACATCAAGACAGGCCCAACATTGAATTTCGTTCAGCTGGAACTGAACAGCTTTTACTATATGACAAAACCAATTCCATGAGTAAGTAAATGAGTTCTTAAGTAGCAGTCAAGGTAAAATATGTGTGCATGAAAGGGGCGTAAGAGTCAAATCCCAAACCATGTAATGAGGAAGCCAGTTGGAATCAATAGATTAGTTTCCAGGTGTTCGATGAGGAAATGTTTGTTTTCCCAGCTTTAGGAGGCAAGATGCTACTGAATTCCTCTCTAGTCTTGGGCAAGTCAGTGATTCCATTTGGGTTTTGTTAGCTGACAAGAGCAGTACAGGTTTCTGCTGCAAACAGCTTGTGAGAATTGCTGATATATTAGGGGACCAAGCACATTGATCTGACTAATACAGTTGCCTGAATAAGTGCATCAGGATTTGGTACATTGTTATTAACACATTTGTTCACTCCTTTTCTTTCTCAAAGACAACGTGCATGCATACAAACAAACCTACGTTTCCAAGTTTTATTTCAGTGCATGAACGTGGGGACAGAGAAGAGACATCCAGTTATAGAAATCTACTGAATATGTCCTCCATTATTTGTGGCAAAATTAGTTTTTTGGACTCTACTGATTAGAACAAGACACATAGTTATTACTGAGGATATCAGCTGTAGGAAAGAAACACTCTCTCAGCTTTATACCACACATCCCATTCTTTTGTCGGCTTACATTATAAATAAATAACAAAGCAATTTGACACATGCCCATTGATTAAAAATAAAAGTTGTCAGAGTGAGAGGAGAAAGACAAAAATATGAATTATTAATAACAATATTAAGCAATGCAAAAAAGATGCTTAACATGCAGGAAAGTCCCTGAAAAGTCACTTAGTGAAGGGGAAAGAAAGGACAGCCATGAAGACCTTCTGTCCGCTACTGCTTTGCAGCCTTTTCTTTGCTGCTTGGGCCCTTGGAGGTTGGGGTGACCATGTGAAAGAGAAGGATGATTCTGTGAATTTATATAATCTTGTTTACTTCATCTCTGGTGTTTCTAACATGCACCACCTGAAAACATGGAGACGTCCTGTAGGGAATGGAGTCATTTTGAAGTGATGATTGCATCATGATTAGGATCGGCCATTTTATATTTTTGAGCAATCTTCCTGGCAGTGGGGTTTGAATGACCAGTTGACAATGCTGACACATCAATTGGAGAAATTAAGCTAATTTATACTCTTTCCAAATTTCGATTATGACAGATACCAGTGATGTAGTATGCAGATATTAGGCATGCAAAAATGCTAGTAGTAGTTTGTGTTCTGTGTACTTTGTGATGCTCCAATTGATAAAATATAAACAGTACCCTAGTAGCTGGCATAATTTTGCATTCCTTTTCCCACCTTCTGTTGCTTATTTTGGTTGCAACTACTTAAATGCTTTCATTTATCAGACCAGTTTGAATGGCTGTTGGGTACATTGACCATCCTGGCAAGTCTTAATTTTCCATCTGTGAAAATCAGATTTCTTTTTTCACTGAAGAGGAAAGGAGGAAAAAGATTCTTGCAAAGAGCAAGAGAGACAACTGTGCAACTTCCCCAAAAGCTGTAGAAGCTCCCTGGGTGACAGTCCTGTTTGCTGAAGAATGCCTTTGCTCTAGGCAGGGATGGTGTGTGCTACTGCAGCAGAAGAACTAAGTGGAATTTTTCCTGGTAGAGCAGCACCAGAGTTCCAATTGTGGTTCAAGTGGTGATGTCTCTAGTGGAGCATCCTACATTAGACTTTCTCATGTCCAGTCTGAATATGGTATTACTTGTAGCTGGAGAGATGACATCATCTTTGGGGGGGGGGGGGGGGAGGGGGGAAGAAAAAGACCGCAAGGCTGTTACCCTGTGCTTATGATGTTAATATTTTGAATTAACAAACTGTTAATGAATTCTCAACATGATCTCCCAATTATTGTGCTTTAATTCTGGAAAGCTTCTTTTTATGCATCTTTGGTTCAAATAAGGGCTAAGCACTTATAGCGTTTATGGATTTCATTAGATGCCAAAAATGCTCAGAGCTTCTGAAAACCAGGGTCAAAGGACCTTCTCACTGGCATTAGTTGCATATGGTGCAGGTGCCTCCATCCTCATTTGGAATCCCTTTACAGTCAGTTGGAGAATATTAGGCACTTAGAGGTGTGATTCATCCTGGCGCAAGGAAAGGCATCTGAAATAGACCCTCATATAAGGGCTGACTTCTGTTCATAGGCTGTAAAGGAAGTCTGGATGATGACTGTAAGCAGTTTAAAAGTTATTTGAGATTCCTCTGTGCATGATGCCTCAAGCTGAGTAACCGAAATTAGGGAATTTTCTGAGAACTGTTAGTCGTCTTTATGTTTCTGTATATGAAATGGGAGTGCTGTGCAGCTTTGCAGGTTCTGAGAAGATGGACTTCTCTTACTTGGTGCATAATTGTAATGATGAGACTTCTTATTAGCTCCTAAATGGTTTGCATTTACATTTTATGAGCTCTTTTTAGTTTCACATATACTATGAGTAAAAATCGGCACCGAGTGGATATGTCTGTTCATCTCAGCATGGGTACCTTACGCTATTGCTAAATTTGGCTGTATATGAAATTATTGGTGTCTCTTAAATATTAATTGATGTAGCCTGACTCCCCTTAGTACTTCTAATCTGCTGCATCTGATCCTCAGGGTTTTGGTGAACATTAATTTGTGCATTAAAAGACTGAATTTAAGATAATTTTGAAAAAGTTACGCAAACCAATAGTTGCTTGACAGACCCCACGCACAGACCAAACCGAGTGAAACAGAACGGCGTGCGGGGCTGGGCTGAGATGAGAGGGGAACAGCAGCCCTTTCTCACACATACCCAGAACTATAAGCTAAAGTCAGATAAAGACATGTAAAGGGACCCTAGCGTATTATGCCCTGTGCTGGGACTTGAAGGCAATAATTTCTTGAATGTTTTTGTCTACTGGCACCCTATGTAGCCTTATTCTAAAATCTTGTACTGTTGTCTGCAAGGGAATCTTTTGACATCGGAATAGATTTGTCCTTTGAAAAGGAGATTCTTAAGAAAGTGAGTAGGCTTTAAAATGCAGCAAGGAGGGTTAAGAGAACCTTTGATAAGGAATTTTTAAAATCTAGGAGAAAGCACTTTAATAATACCGTTATAGTACTTTTCATCAGTCTTACTACACCCATGTGCAGTATTTCAGCTCTGTAAACTGAAGCTTATTTATGTTAAATGATTTGCCCAATATCTGATCACGGGTAAGTGGCAGGCCAGAAATGGAGCCCGGGAGTCCTAATTTGATTTCTTGTTGAATTCGGAGACAGTATACTGCCTCTGAAAGGAAAACACTCAAGAATTCAACCATAGCACTCTGCATGAGGAGTCTCCCATTTCAATAAATGTGTGGTTATATTATGTCTGTGCTCCGCTGACCGAGGTCCCCGAGGTTGCTTTCAATCCAAATCCATGTCTCCTTGGTGGGTGCACGTTGCACTACCAAATCTCTCAGTGCTCTAAACCAAAAGTCTTGTGCTTAATGGACATACTGGGGAAAATTCAGCCATCGAAACGTACCGCCACTGCCCGTGAAAAAAGCAAGTTTGGGTGAAATGAAAGGGAGCTGTGGAGTCGTAAGAATACGGGCTGCAGTTTGAATGCTTCTACCAGTGTTGGGCTGCTTTTTCTAAAGTAGCAAAGATGACAGCAGATGATATTATTTATCTTAAACCCCCTGTCTAATAGTATTTACTGTCTCTGTGCGATCCTGAATAAGTACGGCTAAGTCTCTGTGTTTTTAAATTCAAATTTTGAAATTTGACAACGCACTGGCTGGGCTTTACAGGGAGGTATTTCTGGGTTTTTGAGAGGAGTCTAGTCATGTCAGCTCAACTTCCCAGCAGCTTTCGCAGTGTGTGAAGATGGAACGTGAGAACAAGAGCAAATAACGCCAATCTGCAGCATCTGGGCAAACATTTGAAATCAGTGGGTTAAGCGTGTGGGCTGGTGTAATACAGCGCAGGCTCTGGGTCTAGTCTGGAAAATCCAGTGTCATAATCTCGAAAGGAAAATTCAGGAGTCAGGGGAAACGCAGTCCAACACAATTGGTTCAGTCAGGACTTTGTGAATTCTTGTCAGGATTGAGTCCGGTGTATTTATAAAACATAAAAGTGATGTTCTTTCTTAGAATTCCAAATTTTCCCTCAGTCAGAGGAAATTTTGCATGTGTTACAGCCAGTTTAATTTGCAGAGCTAGAATATGAGATTTCTTCAGCCAAGACATGGAGGGCATAAAGTGGAGTTCTGTCAGCAGAGTTTTCCGTTACTATCTTCTTTTGTGTTTAGCCAGAAACAGAAGAATTTGATTTTCTTCCATTTGTGCTGAGCATAAGGAGGTCTGAAGGCCGCGGGTAGAGGGGAAGGCATGCATCTGCTGCCTGGGCAGTGAGGGCTCAAACACGGGGATTTGTTACTGTGTGAGGTCCTGTAGGATGCACCTCCTGGCCTTCAGCTGCTTTTCCTAAAAGACAGGTACCCCAGAAGTGGTAAGTCATCCCTGTTAGCCGTGGCCAGATGTGCTTAAGCCCTCGGGCTTTTCTGATGGCACTTGAAAGCTGTGCTTAATCAAATGCCTTGAGCCCTAAACCCCAAACTTTACGTACTTGTAACCACGACTCGTGTATGATTTATTAATGATAATCCTATCATATAGTACTTTAGGAGAAATCCTTTTATAGCTGTTATTAGAGGAAGTTCCCGAGTCAATTAAAATGGTGTATCACATAAAGAAGGGAGGCCAGATCTAGACCAGTTGATTTCATTAATGCTGATTTGATTACAGCAGCGATCCTCTGGCAATTTAGAAGAGCCCATAGGCCAAGCTTTTTACCTATAACTGCTCATTCTAATTGTACCATATGATGGGGGTGTGATGGGCAGTTAAGAATAATTGACATACAGTTTAATTGTTCATACACCCGACACAGCATAAAAGCTCCCTCACCATGTTTGCCGAGTTGTGGGAATACAACCTGGGTTCCCAGATAGCCATTTCTCCATGCCTGCTAATTGTAGAAAAATTTACTAAAAATTTACTAGAAGTTGAATTGTTGTACTTAACTTCTGCATTCATTGCAATACATACCAAAAAAAAGTGAAAAACAGAATTTATATCCGTGTAACTGAAGTCTGTGCAGGATAACAGAAGGCAGGATTAAACATCTGCGGTTTGTTACGGAGTACAAAGGGAAAATGTGTATTATCTGAAGTTACTCAAGGTGTACACCATATGTTTTAAACAGTTGGATTATAATTCTGGACATGGTATAGGATGTGTTGATCTTGTCCTATTCTACAGGTGTCATAAATGGCCTGATTTCTTTTAAGCTGGTAACATAGGGTTATATATCATGTCAGATATCAACTAATTGGACATGATCTGTCTGGTCTGCTGAGTCTTTTTTTAAGATGTAATCCTTATTAGAAGCAACACTCTGAAGTCTGAACCTTTTTCTTCCATTTCATGCACTGATATTTTTCTGCAGCTGTTTTCTAGCATGAAAATAAGAATGTCTTTTACAAACTCTCTTCTCAGCCCTTACTCCAGCAGAGCTCCCGTTGACTTCAGTAAGTATTTTACCTAAGTAGAAACCAAATCAGAAGTTAGTGAAGTCTTTCAGGGTTTGGTGCTTTATTTAGAGGGGCTTGAAAGGATAAGAGTTCTTCGATGGTGAAATCTGAGGAGCTTTTGAATACCACCAGTCCTGTTTAAACCTTGTCCAGAAAGCAACCTATAGATACTTTCAGCAGAAACCTGTATTTCATTGGCGATCAGCACTGAAGGGTTTAGTTTTCATGAAACTTCACCTAGGACCAAACTTGGAGAGTAAAAATTAGCAAGATCAGTTTGTTTATTTTGTTCTCCAATCTGTTAATCTTCTACTTTGGGCGGTCTCATATGTTGCCTGTAAGCATAGCACGGGAGGGAGACTGCAAACCTGCCTAATGATCGTGTAGTGGAATAAGATACTGTCACCCTGGCAAACTTGGTGTTAATTTAGGAAATTATAAGTTGTGCTTTTTTATTTTCCCCCCTCATTTTTTCATTTTTGATGTTTCGGTTTGGTAAAGACAAAGCTTGTGATCTTTGCTTACTCTGACAAATTGATTTTCGTTGTGTTCAGTACTTGGTGAATTGAGAAAGCCACTGTCGCTCAGTGTTATTACTCGATGATTTGTCTTCTGGTTAAGATTTGGGATAGGAGATAAGAAGAGTGAGGATCACATCTCCAGCTGTCATCCAGGGTCACTGAGTGAACTCCATCCGGCTGTTTCCAATGCAGAGATGGTGGTAGCATTGATTAATTAATCATCAGAACGTACTTTGGGTTCCTGGGATAAAAAGCAGAATAGAAGTGCAAAGTATTATTAATGGAACGAATGCTTGACATACTTAGTATATGGTGTTAAATATCATTTGAGGATGGGTATGTTCTGAGAGTGTGAGTGACTCAACTGAAATAGTTATGTCTTTAATTGAGAAAAACAGATTCTTAATCAATGCATCACAGTTTCAGCCTTCATGATAACTTCCTGGTTAGGTTTATGGATCAATTTAGTTCATCTGACTAACATATGGCCTAGGAACTGGATGCTGACAGCATCTTCTGAGTTTGGGGAACATATGCAGTCACTTTTGGTATTGACAGCTAGGAATTTCTCTTCCTCTCTTAGCTGGACTAATCCAAGCTTTCAGCTGTGATTTAATTTCAGAAAGCAACATCATGCTGCAAGACATGTGTTTTTCCCGTTCCCAGGTGGTTGGTGGAAGAAATCTATAGTTCTTCAGGAACTCTGTAAAATATGGTATTTCCCACTGTGTCCCCAAAGCCAGGTTTTGGCATTTTAAGGTCCATTCCTATGTAGCAGGAAGCACTTGTTGATTGACTACTTTGTGAAATGATGGATATCTTATGGTATCCAGCTTTTCTCCAGAGCAACTCACAACTACAAGGCTCTTTTTGTGGAATTTCAGTGTTTATGCATGATGTGAAAACCAGCGGGATGTGCACACCTAGATTAATGTTTTACTTTGCTGGCAGTGGTTGATATTTTACTGAAGGTGTCATAATATCTGATGTTTTTCTTAAAGATTCCACTCTTGAAGTAAACAGATAATGTCAAGATCTTTGGTTTTTTCGTTTGTAAAATAAGTTTCTAGTCCTTGTGATTGGAGAGAAGACACTGAATTTATGATCAAAGCATAATACAAAGTCTCAGAAATGAGAAAAAATATAAATATAAAGGCTGGTACTTACTAGATTGGTTAATAATGTTTTAAAAACATGTTAGAA
Source organism: Falco cherrug (assembly GCF_023634085.1). Classification (NCBI taxonomy): domain Eukaryota; kingdom Metazoa; phylum Chordata; class Aves; order Falconiformes; family Falconidae; genus Falco; species Falco cherrug. Next base: position 6,148,778 of record NC_073701.1, read on the forward strand.
TTTTCAGAGGAAAAATGGGGGGAAATGGTGAAAGGCAGGAGGGAAACAGCATGAGATCAGGATCAGCAGTAGTTCATTTGCATTTTGTTTTCAGTTTGGTCTGAGGAATAGTTTAGTGGTCTGAATACTAGCTTTGAAACCCCTATGAAAGTCAAATCTGCATCTAGAGTATCAGCAGCAGGGCTAGGAATAAAATTCTCACCTTCACACCTCCGCAAAGAGCAAGTATAGCAGTGAGATTTTATTACATGTTTTGCAAGCCATTTAATCAAAGATTACTGAAACTGTTCTGTCTGCTATTACTTATCTGTGTCTTTATTAGTTGACCAAGACACGCACTATTCATCATTCATCTGTATGACGTTTCTGTGCCTCTGCCTGTTTGCTTGCCTATGTTGCCTCTTCTCTCCCCACTTAGAAGTGTTTGGGCAGTGAAAGTACTTATTAAAACAAATTTCCAAGATATTTTGTGATATTGTGCTGGTTTGACTCCTTAAAGTGAGATCGTATGCGTGAGTAAAAGGTATGTGCCCATTCAGACACTAGTCATTAGAATTGCTATGGGAATTCCTGGGTGGAATTGTAAGTTCTTTATTGTATGGGAATCAGACTGCGTGATGCTGAGGGTCTTCTGTGTCTCTGAGAGCTGTGAAATAGCTTTCAAGACTTGAAATGAATGGTTATGAATAATTTGGGGTTTTTCTCTGTAAATTCCATTACAAAAATAACAGTAACAATAAAGCATAAAACTGCAAATAAAATCATTTGTTTGCCTAGCAAATTGTTTAGTTTGTTATTTGGATTGCAGTACGACTCAGTCCCCAAACAGAATTAGGGTCTGTTTCTAGTGAGTGTTGGAGTAGAAATTAGGAGATTGCCCCTGCTTTAGGTCTTCAGAATCTACGTCGAAGAGTCATGCAAATGACAGGAGACATTGCTATAGGCGAGACGTCAAACGGCATTTTGGAGATTACTCTGTTGCAGAGATGGGCCAGGCTATTCTGAATCACACTGGAATCGTGCAGATTGTGGTAGGCACAGGACTGTTCTGTGGGTGAAACAACGCAGTCTAAGTTGTGACTTCTTTTTTATTTTTTAGGGGGAAGGCTACACATTTCAAAGGGACTCTGTTGAAAAGTGACTTCCAGAGAGAATACTTTTGATTTTCAGCTGAGAGTTTTCCACAAAAATTCTTAACATTTTCACTAAAAGCATTTGTCTCGCAAAACCCCTGTTCAGCTGCCAGTAAATTTTTTATTGAAGTTTTCCCAAATACATTTCTTTTTTTATCAGCCTTTGTTAGGGAAAAGTTGGAACCCAGTAGGAGTGGCCTGTGGCTCACTGGTTTTTGTGACTGCCATGGCTTGAAAACTTGTTGAAAGGAACCTAAAAATGTATATGACTGCCTAAGGGCAAATGCCAAGCCACCCTCCATACACTTTTGGAAGCTGTTGGGATTCTTACTGGGATATTCCCCCTAGAGCCTAACCAGAAACGACGTTATCTGCAACAGATTTTAGGTAGAGAGTATCTCCAGAATTTGAAATCTGGTCTGTTTTGCTGATGGGAGGGAGAAGCGGCGTTATTCTTTCTCTTTCATCGATTTTTCTGTTTCTTAAACAGAATGACTGCTTGCAGAAGAAAGTAAAGAGAGATGCACATTGCTTTTCCCTGCCTTGCTTCCACTTGTAGATAATCTCCTCTAGTGGGTAAATCAGGGCAGGTGCCAGGAATGCTGCTTCCCCAGCCAGCAGCATAAGGAAACTGTCTGGCTGTACAGAGCAAGTTTTCCCAGCTCTGTGTTTATTAAAATTGTGAGGAGAAACAGGAGCATTGAAAGCTTTTTGGAAACATTTATTTAAAAAAAAAAAAAAAACAGGGAAAAAAGGCATCAGCTGGCATTTGGTGTTAGGGATTTTACACAATGCTGACACAAAAACAAAATCTTAAGACTCTGTTTTCATCCAGTAAATCTTAGGAGCTCCTTGAAACTTGATTTGCTAGCCCCTTTAGAGCAGCTATAAAGCTATTGTCTTTTAAATTTGTATTGTTCTGCCTCCCAAAATCAGGTGGATTTTTTTTGGACCCTGAAAAATAAGGGTAAAGCTACAGAGAAAATTGTGATTCTGTCATATAGGTACAGCGCAGTTTTGGATGGGGGCAGTTTCATGTTAACAGGTCTTAAATAGACATCTTCGTACTGCTGCAGAAAGACAAAGGACACTGTAATATTTAAATGAATCTGAATTCTGTCCAGCTAAAAATAAAATAAAGGAAATGGTGCAACTTGGCAAATACATCTTGACCTCGTGCTATTTTTACAAGTCAGACAGATGTGCAGCCACCGATAAGCTGGTACCCAGGACGAGCTATCGAATGAGAAATCTGTGGACTCACTCTTCAAATCCCAGCACTAATCGCAATGATAAAGAGCTACCTTTCGATTAATCCTGCCCTGGACTTTAGACGAAAGATACTGCAGTTTAATTACTGAGTGAAATCCACTTTGTCTGATCTGCCAGTCTGCACTGTAATGTCATAATATAATCAGCTTCACCCCTGTCTGAAGCTCCGGGGCTGTGAAGTCCAAGGACTTGTTTGATTGGAAGAAATAAAACGGTGTTCAAACAACCACCAGCCACAGTGCTGTAATTACCAAAATCTTGTTTGCATCTGTCTGTCATTTTCACCATTGGTTTTTTAATGACACACAGAGGCAAGGAGAGATCGTGGTGGATAAGAGCAGTAACCTGACAGGTGACAAATAAGATGTGGGAGGGGTTGCTTGTAGAAAATAATAATTGTGAAATATTCAGGCTAATTAAACTGGGTGTCTTTCTTACATATATTCCCATTGGCTTCAGTGACACATGCCGGTTCGAGCAAAGCCAGCCATCGCTACTGTCATTGCAGAATTAAAACCTGTAACTGATCTGGGGGTGTCTCCACCAGAGGTTCCAGTGCAGGGATGGAGTCGTGCAAGTGTGAGAAATCCTATTTCTACCCATGTGAGAGAGGCAGCGGGGCTGCCACCGTGTGAAGTGGTCCCTCCCCGCCCCGGGGGAGATGTTATCCATGAGGAGGAGGGAGTTGTCCCTTCAGGCAAAGGAAGAGCTCACTAAAACGCGTCACTTAAGGAGCCTTGCACAGGTGTGTTGCTCAGTTCCTGCAGCTGTGTGGGAACTCGGTCACAGCAAGTCCCACAGAAAGCAGAGGGAGGATTTGGGATGTTTCTGGTCTCTCAGTGTCAGGTCTTCTTTCTCCCTGGCCTCCTTTACTAGGGGTGCAATCAGGGAGCCTGAGGAGCAATTAATTTTCAACGTACCATGGAGAGTTTTCTCCTGGTAAAAAGTCCATTACCTTTTCCAGGCTCATTTCGCAGGGCTCACTGTATCCCATGATGTCCTGTCACCTCTGGCCTCAGCAGAACCAGATCATTAACAGGAGGTGAGAAGATCCAAAGTTTCTAATACGTGCTGTGTTTGGGTATTTTTCTGGCCATGTCAAGGAGGTTGTGGTAGTGGTATAGAAAGAAGAATAGCTGGCAAAGCCCTCAAAAACGGTTTTCTCTCAAGTTATTGCTCGATGTAGATGCTAATGACCGGAAAAGGAAACACAGTTTTTATCTAGCTGCAGCCTTCAGGCTGAGCACTCCATCCTGCCCTGCTTGGATGAAGTCTGGTTGAATTTGCTGACATCTTTTCAATGCTTGGGCTTTCTTCCCCCAACCACCCCCAAAATCCTGATTTGTCTCATCTTACTTCCTCATCACTCAGTGTTCTCTGCTCTTCCCTTTGCATCTTTTATGTCTTTTGACCGTCTCAGTGTTCTCTGCTCTTCCCTTTGCATCTTTTATGTCTTTTGACCGTTTCCAGACAGATTGTCCTTTTTCTTCTTCCCACGTGATGCATTCTGTACAAGCCATACCATTTGAGTTGCACTCCTTACTCTCTATTCCACCCTTCTAGCACGGAGATCTTGAACTGTCACTCTTCTCCCAGCTCCTCTTCCCTAAAAGCACTTGCAGTTTCCATCTCTGTCCATCTGCTTTTATAGAATGAGGTGGTAGACTATCATAGTGAATCACAACCACAGTTTGATGATGATTCCTGTGCAGCTTCCTCCTCAAAGGATGGGCTTGTGCAGCACCTATGACTACAGAGGCCAGGCAGGGGTAAGACGGATGCTCCCTGGGTATCCCGGCGTGACAGCCTGGGGACACGGCTCCCTGCAAAGACCGGTTCTCCTCTGTACTGCAAAATCAGAACACGATGTCTTGGGGCAGAGACTAGGGGTGAGGAAGAATATCAGACAGCAGTTGTTAGCAGTATGTGCCTGTGCCTTAAACTTGCAATACATTTACTTTCTTCCTCTTCCTTTTGTACCCTGTAGCTGACAGCGATGCCTAGCGTTGCCTGTCAGCAGGGATGGCATGCAGGGTGTTTTGCAATGGAAATCTGGCTTTAAACCTAACTGGGTTTGTCACTACTGTTTTAACTTCTGAATGGTATTTAAACATTACAGTCTGCAGACTCGGCTCCAGCAGGCTCTATCCAGAGGAGGATGTCTAGAGATTCTCTTCTGAACCAGCTTTGACCAGCAGCAATGGCCCTGACGCTTTATTTGTGCAGTACTTCTGCCCTCAGTCTAATCCTTTGCTTTAGAAACAGAAATGTCAGAAGGAGGATGTGCTTCTTTTCAATCCCAAAAGTATTTTTCAGCATGAAGGAGTCCAGCTAGTTACATGGCCTTGCTAATACCAGCCCACTGCACTGATGATCTTGCTTCCCAGGGGAAAAATATCAGGGGAACCTGAACAATATTTGTATGGCCAACTACAACAGAAATTATTTCTTTTCCAAATGTGAGGATAACGGAGGGCATAGGGTAGCGTATAATAGCACTTAAAAAGAAAGGAAGAAATTGGTGTATATCGATCAGAATAAATTGTGGTTTTTTACAACAGGGAAAGGATACATGCAGGTGGAGTACAGGTTTAGTGTGGGAAAGCCTTGTTAAAGCGTCCAGAGACGTGAAGTTCCCACCTTTCTTTAAGACCTCAGTTCATGCTCTCAGGTGTTAGGGATGCTTACAAACGTAAAGACGGGGCATTCTTAATGCAATGGCTGTCACATACTTTGATGTGTGAAGTTTTGTGTCCATGATGCTATACTGCAGCCCAGTTACAGCGTTGGGCTTTCTGCACAGATGTGGCACAGGTTCTGGGGCAACTGAAGGCTACCGCCACGTGACTGGGACTGCCATAGGAATTTGTCAGAAGGCTCGAGTCCCAAGTGTTCATGGCTGTATGGATTATTTTAGCCCCTTACTTGCTCTGGAGAAATAAGTTTATCTTGTCTCTCTCACTCAGTGATATTTGTAGGTCCCAGTTGTCCTGGAATAGATGCCATAACATCTTCTAAGAAACTGCACTGCTGCTAGCCCTAGTACTGTGTGAACTAATGATTTTTGCAGTGCACAATGAAAGCAGCAATGATGTGTACTTAGAGGAGGTAGCACAGCTAGGAGGAGACTATGGGAGGAAGAGGAGAAACAAACAGAGGAGTGATTTGAGGAGAGGAAAAGTGGTAGGCTTAGATCTTATCCTTCATCACCCATGTTGTTGTCTGTGCTGGTTCTTTGGTATTTATTCCTTAGCCACCAGACTGCTTGCTCACTTGTAGTCTTGTACCCATGATCGTATTAGCCCCAGAGCTCAGACTGAACTCCACACGCACGTGGCTCACAAGGACGTGTTTACAAATACATTGGTTTCAGCTTCCCAAGTTGATGTCCAGTTACTGCGACAACTTCAGTTAAGTCAGGGGCAGGTTTCTCCTGTATTAATGGAAGCAAAATTTAATTTAGGAAGGTGACAAACTCAGAAGAAAAAAAAAAAAAACCAACCAAAAAACCCACCAATATTAAATAATACAAAGTGTTATCAGCATATTCCTAGGCCCCACATGGCATAAAGAAAATCTATAGGAAGTAGAGCGATACTTATATGGAGTATTTCCACTCAGATGCGTGGATCAAATCCAGCGCATGGAGAATCAGGAGCAAGAGCTGAATCTCAAGGCTGCTCCTCAGACATGCCAAGTTACTGGAAAGTAACTCATTTTCAGATTGAAAATCACATCCTGGTTCCGTCTGTTGTATTAATTTTAGAGCTGGTCAGAACACTATTGACAAGGTGTCATTTCATCATAATCCTCCCTTTTTAGCGCAAAGGCTGTGATGAAGAGAACTGTTGGCCATTTCTGGTGACAGAGAGATTGAAAACTTCAGGTTTTTAGGTCTAAAGGTGTTTGGCCAGCTTATTTTTTAGAATGTTTGAAACCTGTTATTTCTGTCCCAGTGAAGAAAGCAAAATCCTCATCAACTGGCCAGCTCTAATTAAAATTACACCACCGGCGCCACCAGCAGCAAGCCTGGTGGTAGTTCGCTCTCCTTTTGGTTGAAGCACACCCTTGTGCACCGGGGAGAGGTGCTGTGCCGGGAATCCCGAGGAAGGAGGGGAGCCAAGCGCTCTGCTCTACGTGGAGAACATAGAGCACACCCTGCAACCGCACAGGCCAGCTCCGCACGCGTTCCCTGAGGAGCACCTTGCTGACGTGCTGTGGCCATCGGCCACCTTGACGTTCATCAGAAGGCCGAGCTATGTTTATATTGCTTGTGTCCATGCTTACCCCACTTTTGAGGTGGAGGTTGGATTGAAACCCTCAAGATTCTGCAAGAGCCAGAGGAGAGTTAATATTTTTGGTCTCTGGTCCTGCCGACGCTGCTAACAACGTTTTCAGGGCAGAAGGCAACTGCTAATTGTGATGTAACTTGAATGATTTCATCACCTTACTCCTCTCACCCGACTGGGACATCCATCAACTCCTTCTGGTCACTGGTGACCTGGGATGCCAGCAATCTGGCAATCTGGAATAGCAACTTAGCCAACCTGGAGTTGATTTATCCACTCAGGTCCATTTCTGTAGATGTTTTTTCTTACCCGGTCGTATGCAGAGTATTCTCATGCTTAGAGTGGAGACTTCTGATTTTGTTGTGTTTTATCGTTTTTTTCACACAGTTAAACTATATCACGTCAAGGGTGAGGAGAAACCTCATTTTAACGTTTTGTTGCCAATCCCCCAAACTATGCTTTCTTCCCTAAGCCCGCTGCTCTCATAAATCATAAAATACCCTTTTTGGAATCGTTATCAGTTGTAGAATCTTTCTTCCCTTTAGCATAAAGAGTAGTTGAGAAACCAGGGGGGCAGCTTGCTCGGCTGTCAGAGCCTCTATTGAATTCATCCACAGGTCTAAAGAGATCAAAATGGTTTGAATTGACCCTTTCTGTTGCCGGTGTGAAGAGAAATCCCTTAAGCTTTTTACTTTCTTGTCATGTACGGTCTCCCTTTGTCAGTTCGGGTCCAAGGTCCCCGTTTTCATTTTTCTTAGGGATAGCGGGAGCTCTACCAATATCTGTCTTTATAAAGCTCGCAGTGAGAGAGCAAGAGCCTGAGCAGGAGGGTGTGGGGAGAAGGATAAAATACACCAGGTGAGTATCTGACCCTCGAGTACCTTAGGCTGTCTCTGAAAACCGCAACCTTATCAAGAATCACAGTTGTGGCTTCTGTGGTGAAGGATGACAACAAAAGCAACTTTGCCCGCCACAATTATTATTCAGATTTGAGGCCGGGGTTTTAAAACAAATGCGTTTGGAGCAGAGATGTGGAAAGGAAGAGAAACACAAGTGTTGCTTATTGGGGGCCCTGCAGACAGAAAATTATTGTGTTTCTAACGCTATTGATTTTTTGCAGCAGCTGATATTTCAATCTGGGTGCAGCATGTCTGAGAGTCTACGCACACTGTCAAGAAGAAATATGATAGTGTCTTAAAAGATTAATAATATCGCTGGTCCTCAGGAGGCCTGTCTTAATTCACTGGCCTGTTCCTTGGCATGTACTGTAATTTATCTAGTCTGATTTGAATAGCAAATGGCAATCGGCTGCCATTAGGGAAATAGGCATCAGTCTTATTGATCCAGGATGGGCTGGATTTTATTTAAGGAGAGCTGCAAAATGTTATTAACTTCCGGATGAGAGGCTGGAGGTGGAGAATTTTTTGCCATGTTCCAAGGGAGGTGAATTACACTGAATCTTAGAAGTCCTGAAATAGATAGTAAGAGGGGGGACCTGGAGCGGGTTCGGGGGGGGCTGGGGGAGTCAACTGCCACCACTTTGTTTCCAAAGACACCAGTTATTTCCAGCACAACTGTTTTCTCTCCTGAGCTCTCTGGTGTGACGGTGTCAGTGATGTACTCGGTCGCATTTGGGTGGTGAAGGCAAGGGGCGCTTTGCTTTTGGGGAGAAGAACAAGTGGTGGTTGATCTTCCCGTTGATTCAGATAAAGCTGGAGTTGACTCTTCACTGGGATGAATTGTTAGTTTTCCAGCGCCCCTCGCTGTTTGACGTGATATACACAATTAACCTCCAGGCATCACGGAGAATACGTAGCCCTTGCTGATGTTATGCTTTCTGTGTGTTGGAACTGCCACCAGTGCCTCCTGAGAGAGGGGGCTGATGTGGCTGGGGGGTGGTAACACTGTGCTGGTTGTAAAGGTCTTGTCCTGGTTCCCTGTTCATACCACTTCATGTCAGAAGTCACATAAAAAACAGTTTTGGGATAATCTTCAGATGTTGCAAATCCAGCTTTTTTTTTCGCCTTTTTTTTTTTTTTTTTTTAAAGTGGACAGCATTGTTAAATATCACGCTGAGCTACAGATGTGCGGAAGGCTGGTGCAGTTCCAGTCTCTAGTAACAAAGAAATCAAATGGCAGCATCAGGAGTCTGGAAACTAAATGTAAAGAAGTAAAATTACACTGAATACCTTGGGAAATTTCCAGTCTCGTGACATACCACTGTGGAATAACCTCCCCAGGGAAGAGGCGGGGGCCCAGTTCTTTGGCACTCTTTATAAAAAGTTGGACTAGATAGAACATCAGAAAAAAATAGTGTAAGGAATACCCCAGCTCAGGTGGGAGGATGGAGTAAATGATTAAGTACCATAGGTCTTTCCAGCTTTAATCGCTGTAATTCTTTGATACATCAGACTCTCCCAGCAGGAATCACTAGAAAGAGAGATCCAGGAGTGCTGTCTATTAAAAAGCTTATAGATACTTCCATTCCGGCAGGAGACACCGTAAGGAACAGCAGAGGAGTGTTGTACGTGGGGGAGTTCAAAGCTGTGCTCCAGTCCCACTCCTGCTGGGAAGCCGGCTCTTCAGCAACGCTCTGGGGAGCTCGCAGTCCTGCGCCGGCTCCCCGCAGGAGGTACTGGGAGCACTGGGCAAGGGTTGCTCTCTCAGGAGATGGGAAGCGCATAGTGGGGAAAGGGGTGGGGAAGGGAGGGTACTTGCAGCTGGCCAGCATTAGATTTTTACCTTTGCGAAGCTTCTTTAGGTTTACAGGAGGATCTTACCTACACGTTCTTCCAACAGCTGTCACAATAAGGAGAAAAAGGTGCAGGAACGTTTCAGAGATGTAGCTTCTCGTTTCCTGCATTCCTTTTCTTTTGCACCTAAAACATGGGGATAGAGAATAAAAGCGCTACAGGAAAGGGCCATGCACAAAAGCAATAAAATAAATTGAAACTGACTTTGGGGTTTTTTTTGAGCAGCGGTAATTGCTATACATTGTGATGTTTGCATAAGAAATTAGTTAATGTGTAGGAGAATGACATGTGATACATTTTATTTGCCTGATGACTGTAGTCTCTGAGTGAATGACTTATTAAGGTTAATAAAAAAAAATTTGCTTGTGACTTGTAGTAATCCAATTGCTAGAATTTAACATCCCCTTATGCATAGTTGCCTAAAGGGGGGAAACTAAATTATACATACGTTCTAATGACCAACTGGCTATGCTTTTATTTATTTCTTAATAGCGGTTTGAGAACAAACAATGTGTTCTAAATTGTTGGTCTGTCTGTCTTTCTGCCTGCCTGGGCAGGAACGTTATGGCTTTCTTAATTCTCCTGTGTGATTTATCATCCCCAATTCATTGTTTTGCATAACTCTGCTCAAAATGAAGAAATGTCATTATTTTGCAGTGAAAAAGTTGTCATTTGCATAATGCCTGCCATTAATTATTGTGAGACTAATGCAGTTGTTGATATTTTTAGGGCACAGTGGTACATCCTGCACCTTGTATAATGTCATTCTGAAAACATGGGTAGTTAATAGGTGCCACAACACTGCACAAATGCAAGAAAGGAGGAGAAGAAGAGGAAGGGCACTTAATGGAACAGGCTGTGATCTTTATTTAGATTTTTCTTTTCCTGAAATACATGGTGAGAGACGGCTATAAACAGAAGCAAAAGATAGGAAGCTGTGACACCCAAGAGAATGAGGGAATGAAGAAACAGAAACGTTCCCTTCTACATATGTTAGTCAAGATGGACCTAACAAAAACTCTCTCATGCTGATGATCCCTGAAAATTGAGAAAACTTGTGGCAGTAGTTAGTGACTGTTATCCCATAGCTGGCACTTCTCCCCCTCAGAGAAGTAATTTGTTACTTGTTTTAGTGGCATGCTTATTTTTGCAACGGAGTTATTTTATGGTTCCTTTTTCAAACAGACAAAGGGAAAATCCCTGCATATACATGGGAAATATTGTTTTATAATGTCCTTTATGTCCGTAAGGAGAGAACATAACAAACAGATCTGACCTCCATTAAGAATTTAATAAATGTAGTTACCAAAGTATAGCTCTTGCTCTCATCTTTGCATTCAAAGTTCACCACCATTTGAAAGGGTCACTTGACTGCTTGCCACCAGTGGTTGTGGAAAAATATCCTTGCCCAGCTAGGCTTGCATGTTGCCAGAGAAAACATCTTTTTCATTACTTTTTCATCATAAAGGTAGTGGATTTGGCCCACAGATGTTGGAAGTGGTGAGAGAGAAGGGCAGTATACTAGAATTCTATAAATTCTGGAAATGAAGAACGTGGGACAGGACTTCTTTGGCTGCCTTTTCCAAGGACTTCCATTGCTCCCTGAGTAAATTAAGAGCTGCTGTTCTCTGAATAATCTGTGCACATCTACAAACCGTAATAGTTGAGTGAAACAATTATTTGGGTCTCAGGCTGGCAGGTGCTTTCTTTCCTACATCTTTTGTGCAACTCATATTGCTCCTTCAGGATAGCCTTCATGCCATAGCCTTTCTTCTACCCTATTTCTTTCTCAGGCCTTGGTAAAGAGAATTGTAGCGAGCAGCTTCCGAGGCTGTAGTCGTGATTGAATGCTAATGGGAAGAGATTAGTTCGGAAGCCATAAAACATCAGCAGATCCTAAGGCTTTTGGTATCTTTACCAGGAAATCGGAAGCTCTGCATCCCTTTGCCATTCTACACAACTACTTAGGTCCTTCCTCTGTCTGCTGATGTATCTTAAAATGCCAGGAGGAGAAAACACGGCCATTTACTCTTCAGATCCTGAGATTCACTGCCTCCAGAGGGATGTTGTTTCTCCTCCTGTTTTCTGCCATTAGAATTAAAACAACAACAAAGAAAATTAAACCACAAAAGTTCAAATAATGCGAAGAGTCTAACTGAAACCCACAAAGGGCAGGAAATTCATCTCCAAAGATTGCCAGTCTGTCCTTAGCTCACCCTATTGTCACAGAGAACTGAAAGTTGTTCCTGCAGTGGGTGATCTTACAGACCACAAATGCTGCAATATGTAGGCACAATAGGAAACACAATAGAAGAACAGAGACCGAGCTTTATTCTCAGATTCTTGGATTTGGTAGGTGTGAGACAGACCCTTAAGATAGCAGTACATCGGGCTATTATGTTGTGTGGGTTTATGCACTTAGAGTACAAGTGCAGCGTGTAGAGGGTTTCATAAAGTTGTAATTCATAGTTAGGAACTACACCACAACTATAAATTGCAGTCTTTAACATTACAGAAACAGTCCATGTGTCAGTTGTTGATTTCTTACACCCGTACCACTGCCCCTGCTTGAGACGGTTTGGAAAAATATAATACAGAATAGCTGATGTTGGCAAGAATGCGGGAGAATGCAAATCTGAAGGGCAAATTTCTGCAAAAGATTGTAACAACAAAATGTCGTAACTTTGCCCTTTGTCGTGCTGATGATCTGAGAATCACCAAGGGCTTTCCAAATCTTGCAGCCATTAATCCTTAGAGCCGGTTTTCCCAGTTCACAGGATTAGATACGTGGTGTGGTGGGAATGAGATCCCTGTCCATGGTATCTGCCCCGTTGGAGGAGTGTATGCTACGGATGAACTGCTGGAAAAGCACGAATCCTCGGAGTGCTCCTTCTGTAGGATAGTTCAGGCGGTGCTTGGTGCCCCTTAGAATGGATATATCTAAATTGCCTTCCTGTCTTTGATAGAGACTCCCTGTGTGGCCACGAAAAAGTCACATAATTTCTCTCATAATTTTCTTCAATGAGGAATTAAAATAATTCCAGACATCTGAGGGTACATTGTGAGGATTAATTCACCAAGATTGTTGAGATATTCAGACGCTATAGTGATGAGTACCACAGAAAAGCCAGAAACAAAAAACCATCTTATTTCATGCAAGACTTGGATGCCACTCAGTAAACAAGGCTTGGGGCCACACACTGAACGGAGAGGATAAAAAAAGAGTATTTGAATTAGTCTCATTCCCTGGATGCTATCCATTATACAGAACACAAAATATACAATCATAACATGGAAGATTGTATTGTAACACTACAGCTGTTGTGACAGACTTCATTTTGATATTTTCATACTTTAGCATGCTTTGCTTTGTGACCTTAATGTTTTACTTAGTTTTTAAAAGGCATTTTTGAGTGTAGCATGCACAATAGACTAACTGTGGCTCCCACAGAATCACTCCATGGTGTGAATGTTGAACACCCATTAGAACCAAAGGGAATGTCATCTCTGGTAACTACATAAGGTAGATGGTTTTCATTTCAGGAATAAATATCACCTATTGGAATCTCAGCCAGACAGGAAAACCTGCTGTGTCTAGGTATTACAAGTCTCCTGAAAGAATACCTTGTTCTCCAAACATCTCTCTCTCTCACTCTTAACTCTCTGTCCTTAACACACACTTTAAGTACGGTTGTACCTGGAGAAGGATATTAATCAACATCCAGTACATTGACAGTGCAATAGTAAATCATCACTTGTAGCCATAATCCATGTGTTCCATAAATTCATTTTAAAGCCAGAATCTCTGTGATCTATGTGTTAGCTATGTTGAAGCTTAGCTGCTGTCTCGATACACGTGTCAGATTGGTTCATTCTGCTCTTCAGAAATGTGCAGATGAGCCTTCCCATTTCTTAGCGTGGGGTAATGTTTTCTGCTTTTGCATCATTGTGTTTAACAGCCCTGGCAGAAAGGGCTATTGCAGCCCAAGCTTTCTTTTCTGATTTTGTCCAATTGCTTTTTGAAATTATTTTTGCTTTTGGCATCAAAAACATCCTGTGCCAGTGAATTCTACAATTTAATTACATACTGTGTGAAAACATACTTCCTTTTGTTTGCTTTAAACCTGGTGCTTGATAACTTCTTTGGATGCTTTCTACAAATATGTAGTGAGAAATAGGGAGCAATTATTAACAGTTCACCTTGTCCTTGTTTGTTACGATTTTATAAAACTCCTTTATGTTTTTCTCAATTGTTTATTTTCCAGGGCAAAGAACCCAACTCTTTTTAATCTGTCCTTGCAGAGAAGTTATTCCATGCTTTGAACATCTTTGTGTTCTTTTTTGCATCTTTTTAGACTGCTTTTATGCTCTTTTGCATTGAGAGTTGAAAACTACGTATAGTGTTCAGTATGTGAGTCTACTATGGATTTATTAGAAGGATATAATTAAGGTTTTAGGTTTATTTTCTAGTTCTTCCTTAACAATTCCCAGCGTTGGGGTTCTTTTCTTTGCCTTCATGATCCGTGCTGAGTATTGCACTGGTGCGTTCATAGGTGTCTTCTCAAGGGCTCTGTGCTGTCTGTCCTGTGTAGTAATAGCTAAATTAAATCCTACTGTGTTGAATATTTAGTCCCTTTTCTCTTATGTCATCATAACTTTCTTTTAGAGTATTTGGTGAGTGTTTTAATCTTTTACTTAACCACTAATACTCTTTGACTCTCTCACATGTATGCCCATTGACTCCTTCAGAGAACTCTGGTAGATTTGTGAGTCAAAATTTCCCTCTGCAAAAAACTCATGTTGAATCTTCCCTGTTTTATCTACCCAACTGTCTGTTATTATTTATTAAATTTTCTACCAGTTTCTATGGCATAGAATACAGACCAACTGATCTATGTGGGTCTTCCTAAAGCCCTTTTTCTCCTGTTGCCATTAAATCACTTTCCATTCCTTTGTTGCCCAGCCTGATAATGTGCAAGAGTTATTAGTTAAGCTCTTTCATGTCTCAGTTTCTTTATAACTGTTAGATGGGAAGCATTTATTCTTTCCACTATACATTTTCTCAGACTTAACCTTTCAGAAAAGGGGTTTCATTTGCAAATCTTTTTAAACTTCTCCATAGTGAACACAAGTATAAAGAAATAATTTGGGATTTTTGTTCTTTGAACACTTTTTACACCTCAGCTATTGGCAGAAACAGATTCTATGTAAGGTGTTTAGAAAGGTTATTTACGGCTCTAAAAAGTTGTTCCTCAACATTTTCATGGGCCTGCCTTATTCTACACTCAGTTTCTTAAAAATAGTCACCAACATGTACACCTTTTTCTGCTTTCTGCACTTCAATAGGATTTCCTCTTTTTGGATGGTGTCTTTTCATTTGGCTCAGTTGAAAAATATATTTTTTTTTTTTCACATGTTGTTGTACATTTGTTTTCTGAGTTCTGAGTAATGAGTAGAAATGAATTACTGTAGGACAACTTTAAAGATTCCTGAATCTAAAGGAACTGTGTCATGCTTTTTTCCTAGAGATTTTTGCCCTCTTGCAAAAGATTTTCATCTAAAGGGGCAACTGACTTACACCAGTTTACAACCTAGCGTATTCAGGTAAATCAGAACTGTTTAGGGATCTCGTTAGCACCTCAGGCTGTAATTTGCTGTGTCTGCCAGACAGACTGCTGAGATGTTTCTCAAAATGATTGAGACAGACAACTGGGGGTCAGGATTATTACAGCTATTCTAAGGTAAGGCTTTCCTGGTACTTGTAAGAGACACGCGTCTCTGATAACGTATCTTCTAACAGTAGCATCTTAAAGCATTTTACCCTTAGCTGCCTCTTTTTAATTTCCTTTTCTCATGTTCCTTATTTTAAATAGGATTTTTTCCTGAAATTACATATTGCTGTAGTGGATTCTGTTGTTATTTTTTCAGTCCTGTAGAGAACTGAATTTAAGTGTATTAAGTTCATTATTACAAGGTGATTCTTTAATACGCACATATTAAAGTAGGTTTAGTGATCTTAGCGCTAAAGCAAAGTTGCTCTTTCTTTCACAGGTTTTCCGACTAGCTCCTGCCTCTCCAGTCTTCCATTTTGCATTCCATAGTCACTGTCAGCATTTTGGTAGGATGTTGTGTAGTATGATTGTAACACCATTCTCTTTCTTTTTAGGCCTGGAATTAAAAACCACAAAGAGACAAAGAGTTTGTGGTACTTTTTATTTTTCATTTATTTTTTTTTAATATGTTTTAATTCACAGCAGTAGTCCCTCACCTGTGCATTCTACTCTGTGATTACTATGGAATGCACCCAAGTATTGCAACGTGCGACATCTTCTCCAGCTGTTGAAGTTGTGTTTTAAATATGTCTTTTCTTCGAAAAATAGGCGCTACCCTTCTCTTACCTTAGTCCTTAGGTTTTGTATTGAAGTGCTTACATGTCTGACCTGGCTATCTGCTTAGGTACGCTGCTCCAAGTGGCAACAGACTTTGCTTGTCGAGGCAGTTCTTTGCCGAATTTGGTACCTAAATTTTATCAACTTAAGTCCTACTATTCTTTTACAAAGAGACAGAATGCTCGTGGTTTCATCCATAGGTGATGCATCATTCTGGCCTGTGTATAGTTCTATACCTCTAGCCTTAAAATCTCTCAGTCTTTTTAAGTCTGGTGTGTTTTGCTCTAGTTGGAACCCCTTCTCCTTTGTAGGATCCCTCACATCTAAAGAATTCTTCAGCTAAACTTCTCTTCCCTTTACTAGAGACCAGTCTCAAAAAAGAGCAAGTTTAATGTAATATCCAACTTGCTAGCATCCTATTCAGACAACCAGTCACTCATTCAAACTAATATACTGCTGGGATTAGAAATAGTCAGATTGAGCTCAAGAAATAGTTTTGCTTTTGTGTTACATACTGGCTGACACACTTTCCTCTCTTTTGGCTTGTCAAGAGTGCTGCCTCCCACAATCTTGGGGATGCCTCTACCCCAGAGGACCTACAAGACCTGGAAGCTCTCCCAGTAATACATGGTAAAAAATGCTTTAAATGGTTTTCAGAGCACACCAGAATCTCAATTATCTGAAGAACATGGGAAGAGCACTGAATAGAGCTTCATAATCGCGTTTACCAGTAACCAAAATGCCCTGCATGCCCATGGATCTGTGGAAATAATTAGTAATAGAAGCAATTTACCATATAATTAATAAATGACAAGGGGCAAAACCTTGTCTGGGTTCACTGAATTTGGATAATTGAGGCTCCACTGTATTTTAAAAATCTGAAATATTAACCATTATTCTGTGTGCTTGAGATAATAATCGTTTAAAAAATGTGCACGTAACAGGATCTAAGTCTAGTTGTATTATTTCTATAAAACGAGGAAGAATTTCTTAATGTCCTACATGCAAAGATTTGCTCTGCAAGAAAAGATCACTTTTTTTTTTTTTTTTAAAGTGTCTGGAATTGGTGTCCTTAAATACGTAGATTTGTGTCAGCTTTGAACCTATGACTACATTCAGGAGCCAGTGAGGAATTTCAGAGGGTGGTGAATAAACCTTTCACTGGCAGGAGTAAGAACCAGCACAGCAGAACATCTTCAGACCGGTTCTTATCTTCAGCTGCCCACAAAGGATTTGAGATTGATGGAGATAACTTGAATTTTGTAATGAAATAAGAAGCAGATTAGAATTGGGCCCCACCATAAATAGCCATTCAGAATACGCTGTAGCAATTGGATTGTGGAAGGCTGGGACTGAAGACAGACGTTCTTGGCTTATAGTACATTCTAATGGGTTTAACTGATCTAAAGCACTGGTTTGCTGCCTCTTCAATTATAAGTCATTGAAAAAAGAGTTCCAGACTTCTGCCTTGCTCTGCTTCACATGTATGTCGTGCCATCTTACAGGTTTAGCAGCCCCTGCCTCTGAGGCACTGAGGCAATATGACCAAGGAGCAAGGACTGAGCCCCCAGAAGGCAGCATCCTTAGCATCACTCTTGAGCTGTCAAAACCCAAGGTGATTCCCTTCTTTCTTCTCCCTCATGTCGTTTGTTGCATTCGATTATTTTTTGTTGTTGTTGTTCCTCAAATCTCCATTCTGGAATGGTCCTAAGGGATATTGCAAAAGAAAGCAGGTGTGGTCATAAATGAGACTCTGTATTTAATTCTGAAAGTAGGGACAATGGGGTGAGCCTAATCTCCTTCAGAAGGGCTGTCCACTGCTAGAAACCTGTTGCTGGGATCATTCTATCCCTGTACCCAAGAGACTTACTGTAAATCAGTTTAGTTTGTACTGTCCTTTTCAAATATACAATAATCATCAGAGGATGGGCAGTCCTGGCAGAAGTTTAATTCCAGCAGGTGTCAGAGGGTTCTGTCTGTCGCTTCTGAAAAGGGGAGTAAAAATAGAATCGGTCATTTCAATCGAGTTATCACTGTGCTCACATCAAAATATCACAGAGTTTGGTATGTAGAGTTGTTTCTGCTCAAGGGATCCGTTACCAGAAAAGCGGGGAGGGTTGCATCAGAAACGATGAGTTGGCACCATTCGTGGTGGTAAGGGAAGCTTGGTTGTGCAATGAGCCACATCCTGCGCTCCTAACTCTGTGAGTAGCTCTGTTGAAGTCAATAGTAATTACATGTATTAAAATCAGTGGAACTACTTGCATCAATAAGATAAGTAGGATTTGGCCCAAAGGTTGGTTAGTATCAATGTTTTTAATCTCTCATTTTCATAAATGCTGTGTTCATTCAAGCAATATAAAGTGAGGTGAATAAAGAACATTCTGTGCTTTGAATAGTTTGGCATCATATGCAGACAGGGCATGTGATTAATACCATATTGTTGGCTTTGTTCTTTGCTTTTCAGTTGTGGCTGGCAATGTCCTTTTCATAATTGCTGGTATCCCCCTGAGCCTATATAATCACTCTCTCCAGCTTTTCTACGATGCCCTTAGATTTTTCGTGTCCTCAATGTAATATGTTTCTGTGTTCGCTTCCCTTCCCATCAGAACCATAATGTGTTTCTGATGTGCTGCTCTGACATGGTTAGAGCTGACGTGGGACGATGTATTCACCTGACAATGTTTCCCAAACCAGATATGTTATCTGTATTTCCTCGTGCATAACCACCACACTGCAGAGTCGGGCTCGGTAGTTGTGCTTCTGGGCAAACCTGCGGCACTGCAGCGCACTGGTTCCGTCGGTGGTATTAGGAAGCCGGGCTTGAATTTCAGATAGCATCCTATCTTGAAGTTTCACTGTCCGAGTTTCACTTGGCTGACGAAAAGAATAGAAATAGGGGCTAAATAATAAAAAATGGACAATCCTGTCCTTGTCATAGATCTGCAAATATAGACTTCTTGTTGGAGCGCGCTGATCAGATACTTTCCACTGGAAACAGTCAGTATACATGATACTGCTGTTAAAGTAGAACTATGATTTCTGCCGAGACGTGAACCAGGAATGAAAGCACTGAAGTTACGCTCTAGTGCCAATGTTCATAAAACTGCATAGTTAGAGGTATAAGCCTCATTCTTTCTGTGTTTCCATAGGTAATACCTAGTGTGGGTTTTTCCCTCCAGTGAACTTCCTGACAGTATGTAACTTCTTGGATGGTCATTTGTTGTCACCAGGAAACTTCTTCTGAAATAAAAGACAGTAAGGACTGGTAGTTCTCTGTGCTATTTAGCATGTGTCAATGAAGTGAAAGCCTTACCGCAATCAGGAAAGATTCATTAATGTGCCATGAAATTCTACAATGCCTTCTCACGAGAGATTTCCATTTTGTTATGTTCGCACTGATGTGACATTCAGGACCAGATTCTGCTTTCAATGAAATGTGAGGTCATTTGACTGACATTAAAGGATTTTAACTGGTTTAACAGCAGAATGCATAATTTACGACTACACAAGGGTAAAGGGAGAAATAGTGTCGATATTGTAGTTGTTACATAGGTAGAACTTGCATGCGTTGTCATCCATTCATTGGTTAAGTTCCTTCAGGAGATTCACAAATTCCCTCTACATACATACTCCCTGGTTTTCCTTAGGGTGGAATTTCCTACAAGGTTTAGAAAAACTGAAGCCATACAGCTCCCTACTGGTGCTAGCTATGGGAGCTGATGGTCCATGTGTCACAATGGATGCAATTTACTGAGTTTTCCTGGATGTTTGAGATATCTGCATGTACTATGCAGGAGAGGGAAATAAGGTTTGGATCACCAGCTAAGGGATGAGAAGGATTAATCCTTGTGAAAACAGAAGACTATTACTCAAGTCTTTGCACAATGAAGTATTATGTGTGTTCATAGCTGCTGTAAATAGCCTCCTTGCAAGTTCTTTCTTGCGTTGTTTACCCAGCTACACTTACATTGATGACACACTTTATAAACAATTCATAAAAGGTTATTTATGATTTATCAATAGTCTGAGAACATTTTTGAGATGGATAATATGCGTTACACATTCTGTAAGCACATTACAGATCTATCTATAGGTTATTATAAACATCAATTGGCTTGTTCCACTCAATCCTTTATAACAACTAATAAGCCTTTATTGAACCCTTTATTAATCATTTTCTAAACCTTCAGAAGTAGCCCTTGTAGAAGTACGTCCTCCTGGCCACATAAGGAATTTAAAGGTTCTGATTTGAGACTAAAAGATGGATATTAACGATGAAAACTCTTTCTAAATTACACTGCTGTCCAAGCATTTCTTCTAATCAATTGTTGTAGAGCATCTCACATCTAGCAATCAAAGATTCTCACTTGTAGATACTTAGAGAAATCCCAAGAAGCTAAATTTTCATTCTGAGCAGCTGAAAATTCAGTAGCACTGTGCTCTAGTAAAAGCTTGCAAAGCTTGATGTGCCTGAAAACACTGTGTTTTAAAATTAGCATTTTTTAGATTGGTAGGAAAGCCAAAGGATTCTGACTCTTACTATATTTGCTGTTTAATGCTTTTCCCCGTGCTTCTGAGGGGATCAGAGGACCGGAGGCCATCAGGGAAGCAGCTGGCCTTTCCTGTATTTCTCTTCATTGCTTTGGCATGTTTGACTCATTTTAATTGTTAAGAATATAGGTGGTTCTATACGCATCCGGTTGGGACTCTACAAATTTACGTTTTCTAATTGGGATTTTTAGTATCTCCCTGCGTTTTTCTGGTGTTGAAACCTCAATGGAATGATTATTGCTTCATCTCTTTCTGTGCTGTAATTGCTGTGACTCTTTCTAGTTCTTATTTGTACCAAATAAAAAGAAATACTGGGAAGACTTCTAAGACTTTTAGGAATTATATCGCTATTTTATGTTGGCCTGTAAATAATCATACTTTTTGGAAATTTAATTTAGGGTAGGTAAGAGCTTGTAGATTATTATTAATGATGTAAAACAGTTGGGTTGGATCATTCCATTCACATGTTGAAATTTTAGCAGTGTCTGTTAGCCTAGAAAAAAAACTATCTGGTTGAATGTGTATGGAAGAACATTACTTCTTCCCTGGACATATTTACATCAGATGGATGAAAGAGTCTTTAGGCTTTGTTCAGATGCAGAATGAAGATTTGATTTCTAAAGGAAGGTGTCATGCAGAGATAGAGAGATCTGATAGTGTATAGATTATGGTGACCTGAGTCTCTATCAATCTGCAGCAGCTATCGTAAACAAAGTACATGACAAAGGACGTGCCTTTTGCTGCTCCTGAAGGCGTTACAAAAGCATACCGATACTTCTGCCATCTTTTCTGTTAATCTTATACAGCCTGGAGTCAAGCTTTGTATTTCTGAGCAGAACCAAGTCAAATACAGCCACACACAGGAATATATTTTAATACATTTTGGTGTAGGTCCTAAATTCATATCTGAAAAGAAAATTTCACAAAGAGGTTGGAAGGGGTCGATGGAGAGCATCGAGCCTCATCCTCCAGCTCAAAGCAGTGTCACCTAGAGCAGGTTGCTCAGTGCTGTGACAGATTAATTTTTGAGTGTCTCCAAGGATGGAGACTCCAGAGTATCTCTGAACAACCATTCCAGTGTTTGAATACCCTCACCATCAAAACTTTTTTCTCATGTTTAAATGGAATTTCCTTCATTTCCATTTGTGCCCATTCTCTTGTTATCCTTCCACAAGACAACATGGAGGACAGCCTGGCTCGGTCTCCTTCACTGTCTCACATCAGGTGTTTATACACATTGCTTCAGGTTCACCCTGAGCCTTCAGGATGACTTCCCAAGATAATTATCTTCAAAAATCTTACTCCGTAGCTTTTCAGTGCTTGCTGCAGGTAGTAGGATACTTTTATTGTGTAAGGAGGCAAGTAATTGGCAACAGTTCTCCAGGAAAACTGGGATGATCAGTTTTATAGTGATAGGATTAAGATAGTCAGTTCCTTAGGTTTTTGCCAGCTTTCTTTTGTTGCGGTAATTCATTATTTTGGTCAAGATGATCTACAGAGTTAAACACTTTCCGCGCCCCCCCCCCCCCCCCTTGTTGTAATGTCCCGTGCCCCTTCCCCTTTCTCAAGAATGTGTTCTTCTGGCTGGCAAGGAGGAATAAGTCTGTTTTCTGTTTTCTGAGAATCACTGAGTATTTCAGGGTTATAAAGAACTAGGAGCTCCTGAAAAGATATATCAAACTCCGTGCTAAAGCCCTGGAGCATTGCCATTTGGGAAGGTCCTTTATAATGTTTTAAAATTAATCTGTTGATATCTCAATTTCAAGAGTGTATTTTGTTCTTAAGCCATCTATACTACTTGGAGTTGCTTTAAAAAGGAAAAAAGCAAGAAAAACTTATGTATTGTGCAAAGCTAGGTGTTCCTGCATCATTCCAATTTTAGTGCAGCTCTGTCGTTACTGTTACTGACTTAGAAAAGTCACATCTTTAGTCTTCTGTTAGGGTAACGGGTAAAATTGTTGGGATGGTGGTGGAACGGTGTATTTCAGAAAGCATGCTACCTGCCCTGTTTCCATATTTTAGGTGTTGTTGGCTATGAGAGCTTCTGCTACACAGAGTCGATGGTGGTGCCAGGTTGTACTTGTGTATCTACAACTGACGTTGTGTTTGTTGGGAAGCAGCACTGATTGGTTGTTGCTGATGGGATTTCAGCCCGTTCTGAGAAGAGCTGCTAAACAGATTTGGTTGGTTTACAGTGTCCGTGGCGCTCTTTGAATTTGGGCCACTAAACCCAACAAAGGAATTCTCTTTTATCATTTCTCATTACTGTTGACAAATTGAACAGATACTTTCTTTAAACCTTTAAATGCTCATTGTTGGTCTCTGGAGGTCTGGTCCTATGTGGTTAGTGCACGGCCTGCGTGGTTTACTTGCTTTAGATCTGATGCATTTGGGGCAGTTTCAGCTTTGTTGAGATTAATCAGGAATTGTGACCATTGGAAAGGACAGCTGGTCGTCACCCTTTTGTCTTAGGAGGTCTCAGACACCTGCTAAAGCCTAGTGTGTGCATAGACTTTATACTAAGATAGTTGTTCTATTCAAAAGGATTGATCTTTTTACTCAAGTAATTACACTAGATCAACTCCATGCGTGGATATAGTTATACTGATATAAGACTCAGTTATAAACCCATACAGTTGCATCCACATAAAATGACATGAGTCTTTTGTTGAGGCAAGGATGGGGCTTACGTTTTTATATTTTAATTTATTTGGAAGTAGAGGGTTACTTTATGTAATTTGAATTTTAACATGCCATTAAATCTTCTCCAAGAAATAATGTAGTGTGTTTAAGATCATAGATACCGGTTAGCGTATCTGATAGAAGGATTCCTAAGGAGGGATAGATGTATGTCAGATACTAAGATCCTTCAAGCAATATAAGATGTATTAGATGTTTGTCCCAGCCTAAATTATTTTTGGTGCATCCTATACAGAGAAAAGGATGTATTTCATGAACTCCGGTAATATTCACTGTCTTTGTCATAAGAAAGGAGAGAGTTTGCATTAAACAGATTCCTTTTATGTTCTACCTACAGAATTTCAAAGAATGCCGAACAAATGAGGTAGGAGTTTGTACATTTGTGCATCAAAGAAATGCTTAAGTAGTTTCTTATATGTATAAAGGTACATTGTAGGGTGCCCTCAAAGAAGCAGCTATATTCTGTAATCAGTCTGTTGCCACCTGAATAATTAAATAATGTTTTTCAATTTAGGAATGCTCTTATACACACTAAAACTATAAAATTGCCTGCTGAGAAAAAAATGAATGGACTGGTTGCTAAATGGTCAGTGCTAAAGATAACATAAATACAGAGTCATTACTGTTACCACAAAGCTGTCATTTTTTGCTGTATGGTAGTATTTTCAAAATAGACCCTCCCAGATTGTTGGTGTCCAGATAATGCAGAAGTTAACTCAAAAGCCTTTCTCCTCCCTCTTTCAGACTAGCATTTTATTTCTAGATGGCAGAACTTTTCAAGTAGAGTGGATCCCCTGTTACTATGTAGGTTGTGCTTAGCATTAAAAAAAAAAAAAAAAAGTTAAGAGGATGGAACTATATTTTTTAATTTTTAAAGTGGTTGTGTCAGCCATCGGAGGGGAAGGGGTAACTTTAACAGTGAGGAAAAAACGAATGGAGTTTTGTTCAGTAGCTGCAGTTCAGTGTAATGATTGAGAAATGGAAATATTAAGAGCAAATAGAAATGAAATGAAGATATCTAGAGAACCTGTCTACATGGGGAAGTATTTATAAATTATATTTAAACACCTTCTTGTCTGTATTCTGGAAACCTTTTCAAATGGACCATCTAATACCAGAGAAGCATAAAATTACTACTGGAGCAGTTCCTCAGTGTGATCCAGTGAGTGAATTATCCAGAAGTCTTTGATTTAGGAATAGTATTTCTGGTTTAGTTATCCAATGTGATCTTGACATAAAAAGTCTTCTTAAGGTTTGTTGTTTTTTTGCCCTGATGTTATGTTGCAGAACTTCTTTCGGGGTATACTCTTAAATATACCCTAATAATGTGTTCGTCCATTAAGCTACTAGTTAATATACTTACTACCTGGATTTCAGAGGAGGCTTTTTTGTTTAGACTTGAGTATAGTTTTTTTATTCCTGTAAAATATCAAGAAATGTTGTTTGGCTATATTTGAAGTTTTGCAGGACTTCAAAAAGATTATGGGTAAGGTTGCCTTTTTCAGCTGCCCTTGAGACCCAGTGGGTTCTTTGTATCTTATTTTTTTAGCCTGTATATTCCATAGGTTTTGGCTTAGGGATTCCTGCTCCTTTCAGAAGAGTCCGGGGGTCATGTATTGGATCGGCAGTTCATTTTCCCTGCCTTATGAGCAACTGGGAAGTCATAATACAGCTTCAGCGGTAAGGGACACAGAAAGAAATCCCCAGTGACTTTGTTGGTTGACTTTGTTTTTATTTTGTGGAGCCTCCTCCTCCAGCACACCCTGTTGAGATGGTAGGATGTGAACGAATCAAGCACTGAATGAAGATCGTCCAGTGGAGACATGCTATAATGTTTCCATAACTGGCCTAATGCAGGCTTTATCCCATTACGGCACCACAGAGATCTCAGCATCCCAGACTTCAGTTCCGTCATCTCCTTCGGCGGTTCTGACAGACTTAGCAGAAGCCCAGCTAGCAAGGAGAAAGGGTGAGGCAAGACCTGGCTCCAGTCTAAGTGATGGGACAGAATACCTGCAATGCCGTCTGGTGATACGGGGGAGTGTGGTGGGCTGGTTTCTGCTCGTGTGAAGGTGAATGACCCCATTTATGCTCTGTTAATTTGGGAAAACTTTGTTTATTCTTAAGGCCCAGGGAATGTTTGGTCTTATAATTGCCTGATTGACCTGGATCTGGAGTCACCCCTTGTTCCTTCCCTCTTGGGAAAGGTCTCCTGAACTGGCACAAGGTGGCTTAGCTCTGGCCTTTTCAATGAGCAGCCTGAGGGAAAATTCTGGTGGTACCAACAGGGAATCAGTCTAAAGACAGGATGGCAGCAATTCCACAACTGTGCCAAGTAAGCTTACGCAGAGAAATCTCCAAGCAAAATAACAGCAAAACCTGCCACTGTGCACACAGCTACAGCAGCAGTGTAACGTAAAGGAAACGGATTGTATACAATCCTCTTGACTTGGCAGCCTGCTGAATAATAAAACTTCCTAAAGCCAGCAAGGCATGTTCGTGTCATTGTTTATGATTTTCTTTGTGCATGTGTCTTCATTTATATTGTGTATACCGCATATGTTTATGTTTATGCAAATCTCACTGTTGAACAGAAGGCCACTGTTAGTCTGCATATTCTTGGGAATGCCAGGGTGTTACTAAAAGGTAAGAAAACTTTCCAAGGTGAGCAGCAATTCCGACAGAAATTTAGATTAGAGACATTACCGTCTCTAATCGTTTGCTTAATACAAGTCATTGTATACTTTCTTCTGGGGTTGAATTCAGAGGATGGAAGCAAAGCATAACATTTCTAGTTTCACCTTGAAATAAGTAAATGAAAGAAGAATCCCAACCCACAGTCTGGGAAAGGGCAACCCCTGGTTTCTGTTTTACAGTAAGCCTCACGCACGGTGTCTGCCAACTCGCTGCCTCCGCTTTACAACAGCTCTTCTTTGCTTGAGGTCCTACAGGCTCTCCAGATGAACTTGCTTGGCAGAGGGTGGGGAAGAACATTCAAGTTCGTGACAAAATTAACTCTCAGAAATAATGTTGTGAGTGTGTGTGTACATGTGTTTATCTTAGCCTTCTGTTTGCAAGTCTCTGATGCCTGTTTTAACAGCTTTCTCTCTGTTGCAGCAATAGCGCTTCGGCTAATCCATAGCTGTAATATAGGTAGTGAAAGTCAAAAAGGTCTAAATCTTACTAGAATCTAAGGAAAACATTAGAGCTATTCAGAGGAGCCTGAAAAGTCAAGTTTTTCTTTTGATGAGGGTGTTCAGATAAATCAAGAGTGCTCAAAAATGCCAGAAAATTGTCAATAGTGTGTTTTGTTTTTCTTTGTATATACAGGTAGTATTGAGGTGTTTACAGCAAGAGGCTAGCAGCTGAGAGTTTGGCATTCTCTTTCCAGCTTGACCACTCGCTCAGAGTGAGATCTTGCACAAATTGTTTAAAATCTATGTACCGATTTCCCCGTGAGTAGAATTGATAATAATTATGTCACAGAGCTGGGTGACTGAATAATACTTTGTTTTGTTAATAGGTCGCATGATTTCATTGAAACTACTCGTGGAGCAAGGTGTTCAATAAGAATACATCTCTTTGTAAAATGTGGTCTGACAGTCTTGAGGAAAAAGGAAGAAATAACTGTAGAAAATACTATGGCTGATGTTCTGTATTGTGTTACAAACAATTCACTTATTTTTAGTTTATTAAATTGTTTTCAAAATATGCCATTAGCTGATGAGTTTCTGTATTCTGAGGAACTCACAGCAAAGCAGAAGGGTAAACACCAGCATGTATTTACTCAGACCAACAGTACTCGATACGCCAAAACGTAACCAACGACAGAAAATAAAAATGTTAAGTGGTGGAAGCCTTGTGGTGTTCAGTTCATGTAACACTAGTTTTCTTGAAATATCTAGTCTAAGCTAATTTTTCTCTACAGGTAAAAAGAGAAAGGCAGCTCAGAACATCTGGGTTCTGCTCCTGAACTCGTTACGTGGTTTAGTGCGAGCCATTTTTTATTCAGCTTTCTTATTCTGATACCTGAAAATAAGCTCTTCCAGGTATATTTTAACATGTTATTTGGATTATGCAAAGTGCATGAGTATGATAAATTACAGTACTTCAAAAATCAACTCGCCTATCCAGTAAATTCTTCTGAGTCCCTTCTCATCTTTTCCGAGCCTGCTGCGTATTATAACAGCCACACTTGCTTCAAAATCATAAGATTTTGCTTTTAGGGACCAAAACAAATATCAAGGTTTGTTGGACATTGATTATACTGATCCCCCAATTACTACAGAAACACGGTCTTTTCAAAATGTCATAGGGAGTATCTGGAAGGGCAGTTGTGCTATCCCAGAAAGTATTCACTGTGAATTCTGAATTTTGGGTTCTGCTTCCCTGCTCCTTTCTTTCCCCAATTCTGAAAAGTTAATGATTCCTTACCGGATTAAATTCTAACACTAGTTTGTATTTGCAGGAGGGGAAATACTTATTTTATTTTTTTTTAAATAAAAAAAAGAGATTTTTTTTCATAATCTAAAACCTTGCATGTGTTGATTTCAGTCTGAATCAGGTCATTGCAGCTGACTTATTATGATTTTGAAAACTTGAGTTTTATTACGGAAACACTGACATAACCTCTATTCTTTTGGTTCTGGCAGCATGGCAAAAATATCCAGAGATTTTTTTTTCTGACTCAGAGTTCTTTCCTAGTCTCCTTGGACTTTGCTTTCTGCATCTTTGCCAATTTTACTGCCATTCATTTTGACTAAAACCGTTTTGGAAATGTGTCAGTCTGTAGGGACCATTAGGAAATAACACCATTAAACATGTGTAATAGGTTGGTTGAGGGGTGGGGAAGGTTTAGTAACTTCTGCTGTGTCATGGTCATTCCAAAACAGTGGAGTCCAAAAGGTTCATGTGAAAGAGAAGTTGGTAGGAGAAAAATAAGCATAAATTGCCAAGAAAAGCAATTTGTTGTGAGTTACTTTCATTGCAAGGAAAGTCATGTTGCAGAAGGTCTGCAAATCTTTATTGATTCTTTAACTAGCAAGAAGAGTTGGCAAGCATCTCTAATGTATTTATTTTTTGTGTCTATCATTTTAATATTTTTTTATTATTCATATTTGCCATTAAAAGCCCATGGCAACCTAGCACTGTGCTTATCTCCTCCTACAGTCATTAAAAAGACAGGAACTGTATTGAGAAACATTAAGCTTATATGCAAAATCGTGAAATCCTAGAGTAATAACTTGTTTATAACCTTAGTCTCTCCCTTATGATACAGTCTGTACTGAGAAGTCCCGTTGTTTTTTTCTGCAAATACAGAGCTATAGAATCTCTGTTACATGCAAATGGCATCTGCTATTAATATGGTTTGCTAATCAAAAAAACCAAAAAACAACCCAAACCAGCTGTCTAGGACAGTGAAAAATAATGCTACTTTGTAGGTATGTTGTCTTGTAGGGAGAATATGTATCAAAGAAGTTAAAGACTGTAACATACAGTTACACACAAAAAGGTGATTTCAGGATTTTCTGACCTAAGTGTATCCAGGATGCTCTTCATAAAATATTTGGTAGGATGTCTCATCTGTGTGGACTTCTAAAACCTTTACTATTTTCATCACAGTAGGAAGCTTCTTAAAACATGGACCTAGCCAGTATTGACTTTATAAGCTATGAGGCATTCGTGTGTTCAGTTGGTAATGCTTTTTAGTATAGATAATCTCCCCCTTTCCCCCCCCCCCCCCCTTCTCTTAAATATCTGGCTGTTCTATTTTTCACATTCCCTACATGCAAAAAAGGTGAACTTTGTTCATTCAACTTTTGATGAAATTTCAAAGTAGGTAAACATTAAGAATAGAAAATTTACATAGAAAAGTTTCAAAAACCTTTGAGTGATTGAAGACAAGTTGATTATAATGGAAACTTTACTCAGCTTCACTTGAAAGCCCTCAAGTACAAAATATATCAGAACTGAACTCCCGAATTTGTCTCCTCATAATTTTAGGGGGTTCAGATCTCTGGTCAAACCTGCTATGTAAAATCCATAGCCAGTTGCTTATAATCTGACATGCAAACTATGTTTTGTATGCAAACAAGTGCTTAAATAGAAGTGTACTCTGAACAGTGATAAAGCAATCCTAGCAGTGTTGGAGCTTGGTTTCCCTTAGCTAGTATTTCTTCAGTTTTTTTCTGTATCTTTTTTATATAGCATCCAGTAAAACTGATGCATTTTAAACTTCTATGCTGCATCCCGTAAGGTGAGGACATACGAAACATGGAGACTAACTTTTAGTGTGTAAACGGTGCTGAAAAATACGTTCCTCTTCATATACATTCTGCTCAGAAGAGTGCAGGTTTTCATTCTGTGTTAAGCTGGTCCTATGGTCCAGTCTCCTGAGACACTCACCTGGCATAGCATCACTCAAAGTTTGATTGTGAAGCACCACTTCTAATGACTGCATGACAGTGAAGTAGAGTTCCTGCCTTCTGTGCCTCATTTCTTTCCCCCAGCGTTCTCCTGGTGAGCAAAGACATGCCTGGGCAGGTGTTGAGGTGGCCCCATCTGTATTACTGATATCCTGGCTTCATCCAGGTTGCATGCCTAGGTTCCTTTTTATGAAGACCTTACTCTTTTCCTTTAAGGATCAGTTTCATGTTAAGACAAAGCAGACTAATTAGGCTACACGTGACTTTTTGTGCAAAACTTTTCTGAGTTATTTCAATGTAATTCCATTTTTTTTTTTGCAAACAAAATGAATAAGCATGCGCAGGACAGTGTATGACACTTTTCTTTTTCTAACATCCTGACAGAGATCCTGACTGTGTGTGGCTGGTAGTATTAGAGTTAATGTTAGCAGATGTGGATCTGGGGGAAAGAAAAACTCAACAGAATAGTCAGAACCTTTGCATGTATGTGGAATTTCCTTAAAATAAGGTTTACCTTTCTTTATAACATGAGGGGGTTTGTTTGCTTGCTTTGCCAACTTAGGACCTGTAAAAATGCCTGATGCCAGACGTGTAAACAAAAAGCAGATTGCCCATTACACAGAATTTGAAGAAAATAATACGAGACATGCATGTCTTCCAGTAAAGATAATGCAAAAGAATCTTTAAAAGAATCGACAGTTGATTTTCGTATGGGTTTTTTTTGTTTTTCTCAGCACACTAAGTTTCTGATACTAGGCTAGATGTCTGCTGTGATTTATAATAAACCCTCTTTTAGTTTTAAGTCTTTCACTGTGCTGTAGAAATCACGTTAACATGTTTTAGAATCACATTGACAATATTAGCAAAATCCCCAGCCCAATATGAATAAATAAATGGGTGCCGAACAATCCCATGTGCCAGCCTGGTGGTGTTCCCTTGCCTTATTAGGACCTAGTGGCAAGTGGGAGCAGACGGAATTTGGAAATCCCTGTCTCACCTTGGAGGCAAAGGGTTCAGCAATGTGGTGGGCAGTCACCTGTGGGAACGAGAGGATTTTGCCTTACTGGCTCAAAATTATTCGCATTACAGAGCTAGGGGCCCGTCAGTGTCTGAACCGAGGACTCCAGGTGTGTGCTTGTGTACAGGAGAGATGAACGGGGATATTTTGGCAGCCCTAATGAGTGAGCAAAATAGGTCAAGCGTTCCTCGTTGCCAGTCTCCAATTCCCGTATCCCCACGTCACCCTACCACCTCAAAAAAATGCAGGGCTGTGTATTACACACTGTGCATAGTGCCTGTGATTTTAGTGCTCCTACGAGACTGCACCTCCTGAAGGAGGAAGTCAAAAGGTGATCTACAGTATATACTAAAGAAAAATTTCTCTTGGTAACCTTAATGACCCTCGTGGCTGAAGCTGAGCTTGCTGTGCATCTTTTATACCCAGCACAAGAAGTGCCACAGTGGCAGTAGTATGTATTTTTCTGTAGTTTCTAATAGGATTTGGGTGTGGATGTGGGAGCAGAACCTTGCTGTTGGACGGAGGGGTTCGTGGGTTTTGGTAAGCATCTGCTCTTCTAGCAAAGGGCACAGAAATGCAAAGGTTGGGAAAAGCATGTTTGGTTTGGAAAGGCATCATTCTTTCCAAACGTTTTGCTTCCCTCTTTCCGTGGTGCCCCTCCTCACACATACCTTAAATCCGCATCTCACCACTCTGCATTTCTTCATCTGCGTCTCTCTCTTAGAGCTCTGAATTCATTATATGGAGTAGTGTAAATCAATAGTAAATGCTAACCGCCCACTCTGTGCTCAGTTACGCAATATCACATACCGCGTACACAGAGACAAAAAGGGAAAAAGCACACACAGGCTTTACATTCAAAAGCTCTTGCATAATTTTGCTTTTCTACAGCCAAAAGGAAAAAAAAAAAAAAAAGAAAAAAAAGAAAAAAAAAGGAAATAACAGATGGGGAGACTTGCAGGTTTTTTCCCTTTTCTCAGACTGTACAGAGGGGAGTTAGTTGAAGATCCATGGTCATTTCTAATTGCCCTGTGCTGCAGATAAGCAAGGCAGACTTACTTGTGCTTTAAAATAAGACTTTTTTCCAGCTTCCATGATGTGGTGCACTTTTCAGGTAATACGAGAAAAACTATTATGAAGTGTTAAGGCTGAATTGGTTATTTGTTTAGTCTTAATGGAAAAAGGAAAGGAAAAAACGTCACTTCAACTACACGATACATGTTGCAAAGCGAGAGGGACGGGGAGTAAGGAAGGTTGGATTGAATTCTCTGGCGTGGTTTTGTGCTGCTCTTTTTTTTTTTTTTTTTTAAATCTTTTTTTCCTTTCTGAAAAGCGAAATATCTCTCAATGTAATATTTATGTAAAAAGCCAGTTATGTAACTCTCGCCTGCCTTTCGCTTTTGTTACCTCTCTGGACTGCACAGCTCCACTGTTTTTCCTCACGACAGATTGTATTAAAACCTGCGAATCCTGATGAAAGGAAAGGACGACCGGGTGCCCACAGCACAGACTTTAATTTCGAGCCTTTTTAAGGGCTTCGGGCTGGAAAACAATGGATCTATTTAAGATCTGTTTTTGGCTGGAGGAATTCTTACGGAGTATTTTCTTGTCACAGTGTGCTCTGGAACATCCCTGGCTTCTGCACAGTGTTTCTGTATCTCTCCTCCTCTCCCTTCTCCGCTCCCTCCCCCTCGTCCCCAACTTTGGATGTATACAATGAAAGCTTTTTCCCTTTCCTCTCCTGACCTTAACGTGAGCGTCAGGTCCATCTCTGTATTGCAGCAGCAAGTGCAGAAGCACAGTGAGATGTTACGTGGCGCTGAACTTTATTTGTTTTCATTTCATTTCAGTGATTGATGTCTGCAGAGATCCAGAGATTCTTTTGGTTAGGATTGGTTGAGATATTTTGATTGATTTCTGTCAAATGCAAATGAAAAAATGTATAACCCAGCTAAAAGAATTAAAAAATGGGGGATTTGGGGTGTTCAAAAAAGGGAAGAAAAGGGTCAATACTAAGTTCATACTTTTTGATCACAGGAGGAAATAGTTTCTGCACTTGCTGCAACCGATTTATTCCCAGTTATATCCTCTGAGGGTCTGACCTGTTTGTGGTTGTGAGCACTGTGTCGGGGTTTGTTTTCTTTTGCCCTTTACAAATCGTTCTTGCCTGCGTGCACATTCTTGGACTGGTTCTTCCCTAGTGTAATGCTGCTAATTCTGTTGATATTATGTCAGGAGTCTATTAGGTCAATTATAAAGTTATGGAGCTCGATTCTCAGTTACTTTAAAGTGTTTTTCTGGCATTGGAAAAAAGAGTCATAAAAAGAGCCTGAGTGTGAATTATGCCCACTTCAGGCATAATAGAACAAAATAGGTAACGCTGACATCTTTCAACGGTGATCCCTGAGACACACTTTAAATCAAATAGGGTTTTGTGAAAATAGGAAGTGTAATATTTTAAGCTCTGTAAGTATGTAGTAAGCTGTATATTTCACCAAATTGTTGGGGAGTACATATATATCCAAAAGTGTATTGGAACACCTGGATTCCCTCCTGATTCTGAAACCAGCCCTTGCTTTGGCTCTGGGCAATGAAAAGTTCTGCCTCTATTTCTGTCTCAGTGCAGAATCTCATGGGGATTACCGCAGTAGATACTTGGTTTATTGTGCCCTACAGAAATATTCTAAAGCTTTTTTATTAATGTTTATAAAGTGGATTTAAATGCACAGGAAGAAGGTGCTGGAATAATTCGGAGAGGTTAAAAAAATAATTTAAACTTTAGGCCGGCGTTGCCACAAAGACCAAATTGTGGGCACCAACCATATATAAATGTTAGCTGGAAATAAGATGACCCTAGTCATCAGAGCATTATATTCTGAAAGACTCTCCTATAGGAATTATAGGGCCTGGAAACCTATCTAGTTGTAAGATGGGGCTGAATCAACATATCAGTAGCAGTTTATGACGTGGTTACATGCAGTGGAGGAGAGTAACCCCCTTAAAATCCCTTATCCTGGTGCCCCTAATAGCTGTCAGCCCTTTATAAAACGTTTGGAAGATGTGTAGCTTTACACAGAACGTGATAAATTAATGATTCCAGTGTTTAACCTCGTCAAAAGAGTGGTCATATGTTTTTGAATGAAAATTACTTTCTGTCCCTCTTCTCAGAGTTTTAGTCTGTAAGATTTTTGTCTGCAGTAATTACAATGGAAGACTTACTTGGAATACATGTACAAAACCTGATAACTTTTCAACAGTAGGTAAGCAAATATCCCTCTTAAAGGCGTTTGCATGCTTTTCAGTTACTGAGAAGTTTATTTACATGTCACTAGGTTAGCTCTAACTTCCCAAGCTTCAGTCCCCAGCTTTGCTTTGTACACTTAGGTGGGCTTGTAAGAAGGCACTAACCTTCCTTAATGGTCAAGCACACACTTGATTGTTTTCTGAGCGTTTACTAACTAAACAAGAAAAAAACCAAAACCAACAACAAAAAAACCACCAAACTTGGAAATGCCTGCTGCTAAAAGTCTGGTTATATATACACAGTTGAACAGTGACTGGAATGATGGAATATTGTGTTTTCTGCAGAATGGAAATCTGATTTTAATTTATGGAAGAGAGGGTGATTTGACTTGACCAGATGCTAGACATGCAACCTGTGAAACTTCTGTCTTCCTAAATTCATAAGCAAAATAGGCAAAAGGGATGGTTTGAACAGTTTCTGAAATGAGATGTTAATATTCAGTTTTAATTAATAAGTCTTCGTTTCACAACTTAAAAAGACTCTGATATTTTATTTTTAAACATAAGCTGTTTGAGTCCTGCCACTATGAAGATCTGTGCCTTAGTTCTCTTAAATATAGTTTGTTATTTTGGAGAAAAGGTTAAATATGAATGCTAAAGTTTTAAAACCCACAAAAATTAAGAGAGCTCTACATTATTTTTTATTTTAAAAATCTTGTTATTTTTCTTCCCTGATACATGCTGGGGGTTGGGTATATTTGAAAAATAGCTGGCTAGTATGATTTCGCTGTATCCAGCAATGTGCTGAATTAGCTACAGTAGTCTTTTTTATCTAGTAATTATTCTGCAAGGTTTCCTCCCTTCCTCAGAACAGTGTTTTTTTGTAACTCTGACACTTTGGATGAAGTTTATGACAAGTTTGTGTCCTTCACTCTCAGTAATTCATAGCTAGTGCCTTCAGTAGTTTCACGCGTCTTTTTGACTTACAGAAGTCCCTAAGAAACGAAGCAAGAAGCAGTATTTTTATAGTTGTAACAAAAGTATCAGGCTTAGCGGCGCTGAACGTTCCTGCACTCCTCCTTTTTGAAATTACTGTCTTACACGTTCCCAGCAAGTGAAGCAGATGGTTCATCTCTCCCATCTGAAAATCTGTATATTCTTGTCTTTGCTGTTAAACCCCATGTGTGCAGGTGGGCCGTGACACCGACAGGGAGGGATCGCTGAAGGCCAGCGGTGTAGAGGGGGTGTCAGGATGGGCGCAGTGCTTAGAGCAGAGTTAGCCACCTGGTGTTCCTTGCTCTTTCTTCTGTATGGTGGTTAATATCTTCCCCTTGTTGCTAAATGAAGAGGGGTCTGTTCAGCTCGGGTGCTGCATCCAGCATGTATGTATGGCATCCTGCATGCCATACGTCATCCCGTGGGAGGGTGCCCTGTGCTGTCTCTCCCACCCGCTTTGGGGAAGCAGCACATCCTCATTTGCTCGTGGGGTTGTTTCCTGGACATCTGGTCTCATTGCTGCCAGCTGCTGAACGCTGGTGGCTGGGTGGGAAGGGTGGATGAGCTCTCTTCACCTTATCTATGCAGAGGCTTAAAAACAGTCTTTAGGACATGACGATTGTACTTGTAGTAAAGGAGAGCGGGGAACTAGAGTTGATAATCTGGAAAGTGTGCTTCAGGGTAAACAGTTTGGTTTCCAAGAGGACTTGATGTGGGGGTATTATTTCATAATTTTGACTGAAGAAACCTTCTGACTTATATGGCTTTTAGGACACATGATGAAACTCACCCCTTTAGGGAAGTTCTTGCAGTGACAAGATACAAGGAGAGCTCTCCTCTGTAAGCAGCAGAGGATTGTTCGCTCTGTTTTTGTTGATTTATTTATGACTGGTTGCAGCGGAATAGATGGGCTCACTGGTTTCTCTGTGCTGTGACCAAGAGAAAAACACACTCCGTTGATAGTGGTTTAAATCAAAGCAAATAATAATGCTTTTTGCAGAAAGACTGTGGAAAGAGATTAACAGAGGCCAGCACAGAAAACATCTGAAACCACCTTTGCACATAGCTTTCACTACATGTGTTTCTTAAACTATTTTTTTACTTAGAGTTTTTATTAAATAGCCTGGTTGCCTAAGGCCCCTTACACGACTGAAAAAAAAAAAAATGACAAAGCATCAATCTTGTCTTGTGGGATCCACCTAAATACACATTTCTGATTAAAAAGTGTCAGTGGCTGCTGGGGCTGGACATGGTCTGTTCTGCTTTGAGGAAGGGAGAGGCAGATCCGTAATGGTTGCTCGGGCTGTCATGTTTCTGAGAATCAGCTGTTTTTTTCTTTATACTGCAAAGATTAAACAAAGAATGTTAAACATTTCCCAATTTAGCATTTATAATGGAAAGCGGCTGTAGGGCCACAGCTCGCTGCTCCAAGGGCAAGCGTTCGTATGAGGAGTCGCTTAAAAAGGCTTTTATTTTCTTTGAAGGCCTAGCCGTTCCTTTCCCAGCCTGGCTGCTGTGCTTTGCAGTCAGGTGGAGGCAGCTTTAAATTTTTACTTTCATTTAAGTAGGAGCTAATTTACTTTTGGAAATGAAAGTTAAAGCAGCTCAGCCATCTGCAAAGTGGAGGAGGCGGCAGTGGGTTTCTTTAACTTTTCAAATCTCTCCGATTCTGTTTCACACCAACAGGCAAGCAAAAATTACCTTCCTGAGCTCCTATTAGTAATAATATGTAGTATTAATGATCTAATGTCTTACTTCAGCTCTTCATCTCAGTTTCTAAAAAATACCTGTTGGCTGTGTTCAGTCGTCTTTATACTTGCATCCAGCTCAGCAGCTTTGAAGTAAAAAGTTGTGGTCTTGAGTGCAGCAGAACCACATTTTTTTGACGTACTGACAGCACAGCTTTTTTCCGTAGCATTTCATTAGTGATTACGTGGAGCCCTGTGACTTTCTGTTCTCCATAGGAAAGGCAAAGAACGCTTAAGGGTGACCGGTAAATGAAAAAAAAGGGGGTGTGTGGGTGTGTGTGGCATTTTGGAATCCTGGTGTTATATGTGCTTTTATTGTGGTTGTTAATCATTTCCTTTTTTTTTTTTCCTTTTTTTTTTTTTTCCTTGAAGAGTCCATAGTGGAAACAAACACATTGTTCAGGCTTTGTTAGTTAAAGGTGCAGATAATTTCAGTTTTAAGCAAATATATATTTTATTCCCTATCGGAGTGAAACAAGTGTTAATACAGTTAGTTTTTTAACAGAGCAGCTACGAATGTGCTTTGCCTGCCTCTGCATTGGCTGGTTTTCAGAAATGAAGTAGTTCTCTGTCATTACATGGGGACAAGATCAAAACATATAATTTAAATATTGTCAGAAAAAAAAAATCTGGTTCCTTGTATAAATTGCAAGCACTATAAAGAAAGCAGATATCCATTTTCTGCCTTCTCTAGCCTGCCTGCAAGTAGTTTTGGTCTAAGAAAAATAGACTGGCACTCAGAGCTCACAAACATTTGTATATTACTTAGGTATCTACATGAATATATTTATTGGCCTCTTACAGTAAATTAATATGTTTGCAAATGCCCACCTTTTTGTTTCTTAAGGGAACCTTTTTACATTTTTTTGTGGAATAGGTCAAAGTTGGGTTTAAAAATATTTCAGTCTTCTTGTGATTGCATTTCTTACAGAATGTTGGAATTTTTGGACTGTACATCTGTTTAGGCACGTGGAGAAAGACAAGACTGAGATCATGTATGAAGTTCTGAAACTGAGGGTGAAGAATCCATACTTTGTTCTCTCACCATTTTTACAATTTATACCCAGATGCAAGTAATAAACCAAAAAGGGGGAAAAAAAATCTATTTGGCTTTTATTTTTAAAGTGATTAATGAAAAGCAAAGTTCAAATGAGGCCACAAATCCTGGTGGTGCACAATGGGTTGATTTATTTTGTAAATAGACCATGGATAATTAACCATAAAACAAAACTTTTTTTTTTTTTTTTTTTGAAACTTGCATAATGACACTGGTTTCTTTTAGTTGCTGTGAGTTACACAGAGGGATAACGACTTATTCACAACTGGTTGCAACTGGTTACAGCCAAGAAAGCAAAAATCCCAGAGCAGCTAGAGGGAAAAGGCTGTTAAAACCCTGCTACACTTGCAGTTTTATAGCAAGGCATTTACTAATGGCTACAGAGTGGGCAAAGCTACCCTCATATGATAACAGCAGAAGGGTAAATATGTACGTGCTCTGATGGGGATTGCCACGTTACCCGTGCTTTGGCTTAAAACCTGTAAGCAAAAGACAGCCCCTGCAGCTGGCCGTGTAGTCCACGATTTTGTACTGACTTCTAAAGAGCATTAGTTTATGCTTTGTTACAAGCTTCCATGATGCCTGTATCTTACTGCTCTGTCACTGGGGGAAGAGTCCTCTGGATAGTCAAAATAGTCTGACTTGCTGCCAAGTCCTCTTGTGAGCCAGGGAGTGATGGTAGTATTTCAGATAACGTGATACGAGAAAACTGCTTGCCCGACGTCCCCCAAATTTGTCTCTTCATATTCCACAGTCATCTGTGGAAGGGATCTCTGATGCCCAAGAAGGAGAAGGTCCAATATGTTGTGAAAGTACATTCACTACTAATTAAAACTACCAGCTGGGATTACAGCCCTGGAGACTGTAAATAAACTAGAGCATGAGATGTTCAGATGACAATATGGCCACTTTTGTGGTGGTTTGTATTAGTTGCCTGTACTCAAATTTGCTCATCTCATGCCAGCTTTTTAGAACGAAGAGAGGGGGTTATGTAGGTAACAGTCAAGATGCAAGAGGTTGGATTTGCCATGCAGTAACTATCTATGAACGCCTTAGCTTGCTCTCACACACCACAGTGTGCTTTAAAATACTTTTGTTCAGATACATAAGGTCTGCAGTTCACACGGAGCTACAAATCTGATCACCGTGCATTCGTGTGAGAGTCAGCTGTGGGTGCACCTGGGCTGTGTTTCACGGATGGTGACGCTAAGGTACTTGCAGAAAGCCCCCTTGGTTCCAAATGATAGCTTGGCTAGGCAGAGCTACCGGGTAAAAACACTTAAACCCAGTGTTCTACATACGTTGAATCAGTTTATTGCAGCGGTGTTACAGACTGATGTTTGTAAGGGTTCCCCGTCCTAAATCGATTTGTACGCATGCGGTTTCTTCTGCAAATTCAGAGTATTTATTTGTCAGTAATGTACTGCAGAGACCGAGCAGAGGAGAAGCAGATCGTTAACGTCACACCGTTACCTGCTATCTGCACGAGCTTAATGCAGATAACTGGGGGTCAGGGTTGTGTGTTTTTATCTAGATCCCAGTTGCAAGATGGGGCCTTAGATCAATGCTTTAATCCCATAACCAGAGAACTGCTGAGCTCACACTGTGTTACTGACGCGAGTAACTACAACACATGGGCTGCCACTTACAATCTTTTTTTAGGCCAAAGAATCAAGTTCAAATAGCACTTAGTTTGAGCAAGAGGCTTCTGTTGTGGGTGGGAGTCATGCTGGGGGCAGCATTAGCATTGTACTTCCAAGCGACACTGCAGTGAAGACAAGACCCCAAAAGTTAAGTTAACTCTCTGAGGCTCAACACAGTCTTTGGCTTCTCTTCAGGTCCTGTTGGAAGGGAAACCAGCCAGGTTTCACTGTGGTGGTGCTAACTGGATGTGTCTGTCCCGCAGGGTCTCCCTTGAAACTGCTTCTTGTCAGGCTTTTGCTTCTGGGAAGTGTGGCAACGTATGGAATCTGTTGCGTGCTGTTTATAAGTTACAACTTGATTTTATTGACTAACTGAACCCTTGTATCTTGTGACAATCTTTTTCTGTGCTCTGCATCATGCCAAAGAGACAGGGGAGTGGTGTTGGCATATCTTTGTATGAATAGGTCTGTCATTAAATATTTGAAATAGAAACATCTGAAATAGATCTTGCCTGAGAAGAACAATGGGACAACTAGAGAAAGCCAGTTTTCACCGAACTAGCTTTTGGTGGCTGGAGTTTTAAGCAAACAGGGAAAAAAAGAACAAAGAGATCAGGTATTAGGACAGGGCCTCAAAAACAGTAAACCCTGGGTGGCACCAAGGGAGACGCAAGGAAAGTTGAGAGAGGAGAGGGGAAGGATGCTTAGCAGAAAGAAAGGGGGTTTTGTTTGTTTCAATAACTAAGACTAGCTACAGGAGAGGGGAACTGGTAGTAGAAGATTGGGAGCCCCTCATTTGGAAGAGGCAGTTTTAGAAAAGGTAAATTTTTTGCCTAATGTGGCTCTAAGCCTGAGGATCATTTACTGCTGGTGCTGAGGATGCTGAGGCTTTTTCTGTTTTCTCTAATCTCTAAATCTGTATTTTTGTTTTGTGAAGACTGAGGGAGTCAGGCATCTTCCTCAGGCAGCTGGGCTCTGAAATCATACTGCTGGGAAGGGGTTACGGACAGCTGAAGCCTTAGCTGAGGGCACACACGAGTTTAAGGAGAGAGTGTTCAACTCCTTTCAGATTGTGGAAGGTGTCGGGACATGGGCCCAGTATGCAGAACACAAATCCAGCAGTCTGCTTGGGGTGCAGCAGGGAAAGCTCTCTTAAAGGTAATTGCTTTTGAACAAGCCTTTGTATTTCTCTGATATGGCAATAATCTATTTGTAAAGATACGCAGTCCAAACTTCTTTTTATTTTAGCCACCCGATCTCTTCCCAAATAGCTCTTCCCAAATCTAATACTTAAAAAAACCCGGCTGGTGAGGTGATGCCGACAGTTCTCCCTATGACTTTCCCCATCTCCGCTTTGGGAAGCGTGGCATCTGATGCTGTAGTAGGGAGGTGCAAGTTCCAGTTAGAAAGCAGTTTCGTGGAGGACTAGGCAATACAGGTGTTTGAATCCTTGGACTTCTGCTCCAAGCACTATGTTCAGAGATTTGCTTTATAAGAAATAAAAGTTATTTTGTTCTTACTGAGATTCGGTTCATGTCACGAAAAAACCCTTCACCAAATGGCACGGGAGGCAACCACTTCTTATCATCCCAGTGCTGGAATAGCCGGGGGATGCCAGTCACTGTGAATGACGTGCTGTCACCGTTGAAGGCATAGCTGTACTTCAGCTCTCCTCCTGCTCTTCCCAAGTGAACAGTTCATGTGTTGGCACTCTTGCTGCTACCTGATCTAGGTGAAATCCCTGAACTATTCCCGTTTCAGGCCCAGATTTGTCTCCCAGCTACAGTCAAGCTTCACATGACTTCATGGTATTTTGCATTTTGTTAATTTAGAAATGTATGAGCAGTGATCAAGAGCCTTCTTAGCGACTGGAGCAAATGGTGAAAGAAAAAGGAATTATTCGATGTTAAACATCATCTTAATCTCACCTGCTCTTACATTGCTTTACCAATGAAGTTTAAGGTTACAGGGTCAGAGCAGAAACAACCAGCTTTCCCTCATTTCTCCTTACTCCAGATTCTTCTGTGGGACTCTGACTTTCCGGCTGCTGCTTTATCCTGCTCAGAACTGGTTTCGATACGTCCCCAAATGGTGATAGTAATGAAGGGTACTTCACCCAGCAAGGCATGTGTTAGTTGTTACATAAATGACTGTCTGAAAAAGCCTCTTACCTTTCATACATCGGTAAGCTCCACTGGTTCTTGGACAAAACCAACATACCAGCTGGATTATTAATAATAATTAGATTGCCACTGATACATGGATCGCATTGCAGAGGTATTGCGAGCTTCTGAGGCTCACTGAAGAGTACTGAAGGTCAGGACTAGAAGCACTAAAAAAAATACTGAGGTGGTATTCTTTTTTGTGGAAATAGTGGTTGATTAAGAAAAAAACACCAAAATACTTCCAGGACTCCTATTTTTTTAATTATTCCTATTTCTAGATAAAGCTTTTTGGCATTTGTGGAACAGAAATGCTTTTATTTCATAATTTTCTTTAAAAAATATAATCTATGATCTAATATAAAATTTAAATCAAAACTGAAAGTAACAATCAAAACAAAATTATTTTGTCAAAACAAAACATTCAATTGATTGAAAAGATTATTTTTGTTTCATGTGCAACTTCGCAATGCAATGTTTAATTCAACTGTGAAATAAAAGCAAATTTTGAAGTATAGCTATCCTGTAAAGCAGGAATGTTGGGTTGTGTTTGGGCTCTTCTAGGTTGCACTTAGGGGAGTACTTAATCAGAATTCTATTAAAATTCTATTCTATTCTATTCTATTCTGGGTGGTTTTTTTTAAAAAATCTATTAAATGTGTCATATTCTATTAAATCAACAAAAAAATTAAAGTGTGTGAGAACCCTTAGACGATGCTGAGGTCTTCTGGTATTGTTGTTATAATGGGACTTTCTGTCTCTGTAACAGTTAATCAGAATCTGTCTCTGCAACTATATGTAGATCTCCCTTGGAAAATACACTGTGTTTCTGCTCAGCGAATTGGGAAGCCTTTGAATACCGTTTCAGCTCTCCTGGCTTCCTTCTCTGTGGGCTGGTCATGGACCAAATCTTTCAGATTCTGGGTGCCTATCTTGGTCCAATTGCTTGCAAAGTCAGCAAACAGTTGAACGTAATGATAGTGTGAGTATAAAGCCTATACAGTTAATATTAGTGTATTCACTTCTGTTTGTTGCTGCTTAGATTCACTTTAAAAGGGACCTTCCCTTAGTAGAGCACTTCACGGTTATTTCTTTGAGTCTTGCCTTGTCCTGTGTAACACCCAAAACATTCTCTTTTTCTTCCCAATGTGTGGGAAGTTTTTTCCTCTCCATTCTCATGTATGATCTGTATACTTAAATAGTAAAGTTCTCCTGGCAGCAGTCTTGTTCAGGGCTACAATATGGTATATGCCTTGGAGACATTACTTTAGATTATGGTTTTGGCTAAGGTTTAATTTCTTCAGGATTGGCCTAAATCTGTCTCAGTGGGAGCACCCTACAAAAGGAAAACATGAATTTAAGGGGGGTATTTTGGACAAGTAGGGCAAGGATGAAGATTAAAAGCAAAGAGCATAGTTAAGGGTTGCTCTATTGGTGGAAAATATAAAGCATCTGACCTTGGCTCAACAGCATGATGATCCTTCTTTTTTGAACAAGGACTGAGATACTAACCCGCTCATGTGATACCTTGGTTATTCAGATCTGGCTTCCTTAAATGTGGCTAGCTATGACGTCGTATTCCTTCAGAAGGTCAGCACTGCAACTTCTCTAAGTTAGGGGTAGAGCAGTCATCGCCCGATCACCCATTCTGGGGAAAGTGTGGCTCTGCAAACTTGGGAGGTCTCGCTCTGGTTGGAGGTAAACACAAGATGACAA
Source organism: Falco cherrug (assembly GCF_023634085.1). Lineage (NCBI taxonomy): Eukaryota > Metazoa > Chordata > Aves > Falconiformes > Falconidae > Falco > Falco cherrug. Next base: position 6,191,876 of record NC_073701.1, read on the forward strand.
AGTAATATGAATTGAAAAGCTTTTCCGTTCGTTAGACCATCTGTTTCTGTTTTTCAAGCCTGGAAAAGGGGTATTTTGTGATACAGAAAATCCGCTTTTAAGTAAATATGTATTTGCACAATAGTGTACTCTGTTCAGTATTTCTCAGCTCCAGGCTTGTGACAAGACAGGCAGGAAGATACGCTTTGTCCAACAGCTGTCTCCTGTATTCATCACAATTTTTTTACGTGACTAAGCATGTAACCTGCTACATCAATATAAATTGAATTTAGTCTTAAGAAGGCTGATCTAATCTGAAGAATATATTTTGCACTGGTCTCGGACATGAAGAGCTGGAAAATTGATGTGTTTGAGGCCTTAAAAAAAATATAAAAATAAAAGCTCCCCCACCTTGGAGTTCTGCAAATAAATAAATAAAATAGTTTATGTTGTGGACACGCTCACAGTATTTCCTGCATGCTAGTGGAGCAGCACACATCAAAAAGATAATAATATAAGCAGTAAAATACCCCAAGCAAACAGAAGGCATCTGTAGATCTTGCCTTGCTGGCTAATATTATTGGGACGGTTGTTTTTAGCTTACCCTGCCATTAATGCTTTGCAAATGTATATGTGCATGCTGAGGGTTGGCCAGGAATTGAACTGTCTTTATAATGGTTATATTCAATTGCTGCATTGTGCCTGAATGCCTACAGACATGTAAGAGAACAGGAAAGGTACTCAAGAAACTATTAGACCATGCACGATCTGGTCTACCAGCTCTGGTCACAGGAGAATGTAACGTGCTATAAACAGGATGTAAAGAAACATTTATAAAGGTGTTTGGCGAAATCCTGGGATGTAGCTCAAGCGTTTGTTAGCTGGTGTCCCAGGATCGGTAGCCCGTGTCCCTTTTGCTGTGCTACTGCCTTTAATAAATAACACATCAAACTCAGAGATATGATTTAACTGGAAAGATTTGTATCGCTTAGAACTTGCCGTCAGTGTAAAGAGAATGTTGTTCTGCCTCCCCTTCTCTTTCAGTACCTTTGCTTTCTCTTGCTGTTCGTGATAGCCAAATACTGACACATCTCTCTGCGCCTTTACTTCTGTCTGATACTTACTGGTCTGTCTTCAGAAAGCCGGGGCCATTTCTGCAGGGTGTGGGGGTGAAGGTTCGGGGGTGTAGACAGGAGGTACGACTGTACAGGGATTGAATGGACTGTGTTTCGCTGTATGTACTGTTTCTTGTAGAAGAAAGACAAAGTTTCTTTGGAATGTGTATTCTCTCCTTGGCTTTAGCGGGCTGGGGATCAAGTCCATATTGGAAGTTCTCCATTCGAACTGCTGGATGCGGTCAGAACCCGTGAGTGTCATTCAGGCTGTTGTAGTCCTTAGCCCGGAATCAACACCGGCAGTACAGCTGCTCTGACTGCAAAGACAGAAAATTTCTGATGTTAACTTTATATTAAGTGTTACTTGAAGCCTCTTGAGTTTGGGGATCCCTGAGATTTCCTGAGCTGCTTTTTTATCTTTCCTTACCATCTCTAGAGGTAAATGGGCCGTTTTGCTGGAAAATTGTGATGGTAAGCATTAATCCGAAGGGTTTCCCAGTGGTAGGGTATTGGCAGCACAGGTAATAGAGCCCTGCCAAGGGGGCAGGCCCCCTTTCAAGAGGCAAAGGTTTTCAGGTAAAGAAGTCAAAGACACTTCCCCAAAAGTTAATTTTGCATCAGTACATTGTGCATTGAAACACTTCCAAAAAGTATTGTCCTTCACAGGTCCCAGTGGTCTCATGTTACTGGAGACCCTACTGCGTATAGCGTTGCTGCCGGTGGTAGTTCCCGGGCAATGAGGATGAGTTTATCCCACCAAGGCTCCCACAAAACCATTAGCAGCACACCAGATTTAGAATCGGCTCACCCTGTCTCTGCTGTGGATTCAGGTTAATTTTGGATTCCCTTTCCACATTCAGCTGTTTAATAGTGCTGCAGTGTGGGCTTCAGAAATCACTGATTTCTGTCTTGGGGATGAAACATTTCACAGTATAGTCTTTAATTCCTACTTCTGTAGCAGTTCGTAAAGCATCTTCACTTCCAGTTTTCAAATATTCCGTGAGAAATAAAGTTGTGACTAGCGTCCTTCAGGAAGGACCCTGTTGCAGAAGTCCTTTGATGATTACACTGTACAAAAACTTAGGATTTTTACGATGGAAAATTCTGATACAAATAGGAGATTGCTGTGTTTATGGGGAAATCTTGATATGATCTTGCTCTTACGTTGCGCATGTAAGAAATCCTGGAGTATCTTTACAGATGAAACAATGGGAAGCTGCTTACCTCATGGCATAACAAGGCAAAATAAGGTCATGAAAAAAGTCATGGCTGCAACTCCAGCAACAGAGCTGCATGAATGATTTGCCACAAATAATTTAGTTGCCAAATACAGCTTTTCTTGTCCTGTCAAATATCCCCAAGTTGATCAGTCTCTTTGATTCAGGAATCGTTGGAATTTATTTGATGACTACCTTCAAAACTTATATTCTATGGGCTCTCTGTAAATGGAGGTGAATGAGGGGTGGCTGTGGTTTTCATACTATTTGCAAAAGCCTATTCTGTAATTTTCCTCTCTGGCATACATCTTGTAAACTTGCATTACGCGATGCCAGGCGTTTAGGAGTCTACAGTTTCGATGAGAGGGGGGGACAAGTTTGGTGTTCGTACAACAAGAGTTAATGTTCATACAAGAGTTAATGTTTAGCAAATAGGGAGGCTTCGCACAGATGCCTGAATCCTCACACATCCTTCACATTACATTTATTTTATTAACCCTGTGACTGAAATGGTAAAACAGGAGGAACAAAGCAGGATAAAGGAGATCCTGATGCTGCAGGGGTGAAGGGGGGAAGGGGGTGCGATTATTTCATGAGTGCACTGATTCAGAAGATCAGTGTGAAGCGAGATGCTTCTGTTCACTGCACACAAGGGCAGAAAGATGTCAGAACTTGTTGCTGGTAGTGTTGCATTCATAAAAGGAGCATGGCATTCACTTCCCAGCCACCAGAGAGTAAAGGAAAGACAGAGCTGCAGACGTCTGTTATTGTGTTTGCTTACCTACCCCTGTTCCTGGAGGTTTTGAAGTAGGATTTGAAAAGCGCAGATGACAGTCATTGTTTTTGACCATACTGTAGAATGTCCTACTGACTTTAAAGAGCCAAAGTGCGGACCTCCGTGATTTAGCCAGCGATACACACAGGGCACTCTCAGGGAAAGGGCTGGGAACAAAACTTAGTTCCTGGTTTCCTGCCTATTATTTAGTACATATCTGATTTGAAATCTGTTTTCTGCATACCCTTGCGTGCATATTCCTTGGCACATGTGCTTCTTGCCATTATGGGGCAGATCCCATAGATTTTCTGCGTCATTAGTGGAGAGAGCCAGTCATTAAAAAAAAAAAAAGCTTATTTGCCTGAGCCGTTAAGATTTTTTCTCACAGTTCTGCCTGTGGCGCCTGTCACTAGCAGTCAAATAAGGACAATTTTACCATTCTCTCCTGCTGCTCTAATTTTTTTTTTCAGTGCCAGTACATGTATTTGTTATTCTTTATAACTCCCTTTGAAGTTGGGAATCCAAGGGGAATCTAAAACCGACCAGATGTTTCTGCTGCTAGAGACACAGAAGACAGCAAGGATTAAGTTTAACTGAAACTTAGTTCTCTACAAAACCCATTACAGTGAGAATTCTTCCTCAGATAGTTTTATTTATTATTTATATTTGCACTTGCCATCCTGGGTAGGTGATACCTCGAGTCATCTTGCCTGGGAGGAAAATGGATGATTTATCCAAGTAAATAGTATATCAGCAGCTGCCTGCGTTGATTTCCCTTATGGGGTTTCAGTTCCATTACACTGCATATTTCCCACCCACACTCTTTATACAGTATTTCATGTTGAGGAAAATCATTCCCATCTCTGTAACTTCAGAGGACAGATACGTGGAACCATCCAGAGGGAGGGCAGTGTGACTTGGTGCGTGCGTGGAGAGGGGTGACATACTTGAGAAGGTATTGGCCAGAAGGCAGTAAGAGGTTTTAACTCCTTCTTCTGTCACAGTTGGAAGATCAGAGAGAGGAGTGCAAGCCAGCATGGGAGACTGGCTATGGGAAGGACAGGATGTGCTAATATCCTAGAAGTGGGGGTAGGATAAGTCTCTCAGGTGGGAAAGGACAGGGAAAAAAAATGCTGTTATTGACTTCTGAGTTCAAGTTAGATGTTTTTGGAGGTGGAAGAGAAGAAAAAAGGAAAAAAAAGGTTGAAAATAGTCGATGATATGAAATACGTTAGGTAGCCCTGTGGGGTGTCCGTGTCCACACTCTGTGATGGGAGATCCTGCTGGCCTGCTTTGCAGCCACGGCCGCAAGAGAAAACAGCGCAGGGTCAGACCTCGTGGAGCTCCAAACGGGAAGGCAGCAAACAGAGAAAGACCTTGGTCTCTCTCTACCTTAGGCATGGCTTAAGCTAAAGTTCAGAACCACTTCCAGATTTCAAACACCCCATATTTCTGGAGTACTTGTTGCCAAATTATGTCACCTAAGTTTATGGGACTGCCTGTCCCTATGCCTGCCTGTCACACCCATACGTAGCTGCTGAGTGTGCCGATTGCTGTCAGCCAAGTCATAAAGAACTGAAAAGATAATTCATTTTCTACAAAACGGGTATCTAAGGAGAGAAGAAAAACTCAAATTAGTGCCCCTGCTGAGGGAAAGACAAGCAGAACTTCTCAGCTAAGCTTGTTCAGCAGAGGACAGCTGGCTGGCCAGCACAGGCTTTGCTCCAGAAGAGCTCCAGCACATGCTGTCTTTTGCTCACCGAGAATTTTATCTTTGTTGTGGGAGAGGAGACCTACAATAATTGCATTGTGTAGCGCTCGCAGGCTCCGATCACAAATCTGTAGGAAGGCAGGCGTTATCAGTGTTTGTTACATGTCGGAGCTGTTCTGTTCCCTTGAAAGTCCAGCCCCCATCCTTACTGGTAAGTCAAGGTGCATCCCTGGCTGAGAGCATCTTCCCTTTCCTCTCTGCTCTGGGGTTACAGCAGCTTTTCCCTGATTTTCCACCGTGTAGATTCACGTCATTGTTTCACGCCAAATCTCACTGCTTCTCAGCTCTCCATCTCACAGCCACCATAATTGAGAAATAGTATCGGGCTCTGCCTAAGTTACTCTTTAATTGGCCAGATGGATCACTAACGCCTTCGCTGAGGCACTGTCCTCCATCATTAGCTGTTGGAGTTGCCTCCTAATATTGCGAGGCCCTGCACACCACCCTAATTTGTTTTTAAACAGGAAAATCAAAACCTCGGTAATTATATAGAGCCTTCTAATAAACATGAGGTAAAAATGCAGGCACTGTAACGAGCTCTTTTCAGAACAGCAAAAGAGAGCGGAGAAAATAATTTGCTAGTGCCTACACTTACTTAAAGCTGCTTTTCTGATTTTAAAATATAAAAAGAAATCAGGTCCTGAGAACACCAGGTGATTTTGGATGTTCTGTGAGGTTTTGAGGAAAGATAAAAAGAAGGTAATCACGTGTTTTTCATTTGATATTTTTAGGACCTAAATTTCCCAGCTTTACGTTAAAGGGAAACAGGTTAAAATCAGAGGTTTGGACCTACATATTTTCTCCTCTTCTTTATTTTTTTGTCAAGGCATTGAGGCAGATGGTATGAAAAGCATTTATATTGCTCTCACTGCTGACGGAGCTTAACCTAATAATCCAGGACTTGGAACTGGGTGCTTCTATAAAAACACTTTCTGAGAGATTTTTCCATTCAAAACACCAGGAGAAGTTTTTTAATTGACAACATCAGAAATTAGTATCCTGCCAGGACTACATTTCTTTGCACCTTATTACTCAGAACAAAAGAATAATACATACTCTTTCCGAGCATGAGAGTTTTCAATATTTTTTTCCTAAATGAAACCAAAGATGAAGTGAAATGGTTTACCACAGGACTGTGAGAGTGAAAACAGGGGGAAGGCCCCAGTTCCATGTGAGGGGGGCTGACCCTGGCTGGGTGCCGGGTGCCCACCAAAGCCGCTCCATCGCTGCCCTCCTCAGCTGGGCGGGGGGAGAAAATACAGCGCAAGGCTGGTGGGTCGGGGTAAGGGCAGGGAGATACCAGCCGCCGACTGCCGTCACGGGCAGAACAGGCTCGACGTGGGGAAATTAGTTGAATTTATTACCAGCCAAATCAGAGTAGGGTAATGAGAAATAAAATTAATTGTTAAAACACCTTCCCCCCACCCCTCCCTTCTTCCCGGGCCCAGCCCCACTCCCGATGTCTCTCCGCTCCCCAGTGCAGGGGACGGGGCTGGGGCTGGGGTCAGTCCATCACAGCTGTCCCTGCCGCTGCTCCCCCGCAGCCGGGGGGTCCTCACACTTTCCCCTGCCCCGGTGTGTGTGTCACCCACGGGTGCAGCCCCCCAGGGGGTCCCCAGCCCGGGATCCTGCCCCAGCGTGGGGGGATCTGCTCCCCCATGGGCTCCATGGGCTGGGGGCACAGCCTGTCCTGCCGGGGGTTCCCCACGGGCTGAGAGGGAGCCTCTGCTGCGGGGTCTGGAGCCCCCCCGGCCCCTGCTGCCCTGACCCCTCCTGCGCTGGCCTGGGGGCTGCAGGGCTGTTCCTCCCACGTGTTCTCACTCCTCTCTCCAGCTGCTGTTGCACAGTGGTTTTTCTCCTTCTTAAGCCCATTGTCCCAGAGGTGCTACCAGCATTGCTGATGGGCTCAGCCTTGGCCGGTGGTGGGTCCATCTTGGAGCCGGCTGGCACTGGCTCCATCAGACGTGGGGGAAGCTTCTAGCAGCTTCTCACAGAAACCACCCCAGAATCCCCATCCCCACGCTGCCCCCACTACCAAAACTTTGCCGTGCAAACCCAGTGCACCGTGTCAGTTACTACTTTGTCCTAGTTTAAGCACTTGACTCTCTTCTGATGACTGCTTCATTTGCTTGTTTTTTATAGCGTGCTAGAGACTTTGAAATCTGCAGACTTAGCTCGGTCTTTGAAAGGAAGATATCTCAGCTCTGAAAATGCCAAATTAAACTGTGATTCTGAGTCCCCCTGAATTGTGAGCAACTTCACGTACAGAAAAAGCAGCACTCCAGAGTGGTTCCCCTTTGTTCAGCTTCAATCTGAACTTCATCTCATAACCCAGCTGTAATGGGCAAACTGAAAGACCAAACCCAACATGCAAGCAGATAACATGGTTCATATCTAAAACACAGAGCTCGAGCTCAGGTCTATACAGACCCCACCTGCATTCTTAGATTTTTGCACATATGTGTTCTTGAGACATTGTATTTTGAAATATATACAGGAAACTAAGCCTAGCTGAGATTATAACTTGTAAATGTTTTCCTGTGTATGTTTTGATAAGGGGTGGGGGGTGGGGGGGGCAGGGCTGTGAATTTAAAATATATTTTTGCACTTTTGTAACACAATCCATAGTCCCTTTTAAGACTTAGTTCTAATTAAACAAAGATACTCAGATGTGACACAGAAGTTAGCAAATAACAAAACAGGTTCCTCAGCATTGTGACACCAACACTCCGGAGCAGCCTGATAAAGTGAGACAGGACACACACTACTTTTTGGATCAGTTTGTGATGGGTTTTTCCCCCCAGCTGCTAAACAGTCGCTTTAAAGGTTATTTCTTTTATCATGTACGTTTACCTTCATCCATATAGGAGCACTGCAGGGAAGAGTGTGCAGTGGAAAGGGCCAGTTCTGCAAACAGCAGGTGCAAGGACTTGGGTTACCTGTTGTTTGTAACATACGATCTTATACAGTCAAACAGGAATCTTTCTTTAATCTGTTGCAGTCTTGGGTATTCGAATATATAGGCAATGAGTCTAAACCAACAGGGAGCCAGAGAGCAGATTGCATATCTGAGACTGAGTCATCACCAGGCCAAGTACTCCATCAGGCCGGTTGGAAAAGCATCTTGTACTCAGAGGTAGGGCTGCACACTCTTTAGGGAGGGAGGATTAGATAGCCCATAATATCGCTGTTGATACTCTTGAGCATCAAGGGGTTACTAGTTCTGTCTGCTGCGCTCAGGGTAAGGAGCGTGTGAAAAGGGTGAGGACTTGGGTGCAGCCCCAGCACCCCCAAACCAGCTGAGTTATTCCAACAACGTACCATAGACCTCTGCGGAGCATATTCTCTGCTGATTGTCATGCGTTTATGTTCTGTTGGTCTTGGAAAACATTGTCGCTCCTGTGATTGCTTTTTTAAACAATGCTCCTACTTCCCTCATGGTTTAACAGCTGCCTTGCAGTTGTGATTCTTAGATCTACCTTTCTTAGATCTCCAGTTTGCCCCATGGCCTCTTTCATCTTCCTTTCCCAGGGCCTGGGACAGATTCTGAGCATCCTGCTAGCTTGCTGTTGTTTTGTATTTTCCCTCCGATTGCGGATGCTGGTGTTCTGATAGTCTACCCAAAGCCTTCGTTGCTCAGAGGAAATAATAACTTTCATTCAGCTGCTTTCTTAGCATTTATTGTGACATCCGAAGACAAATGCAAACTCATCTCTAGAATCATTATTCTCTTTGAAGAACAACGGATTGTCAGGGGAGACATTTTTTTGTGTGGATTCACTTAGAAGTTCTGTCCCCCAGTGTGGTTCTCCAGCTGCCCCTGTCATATCCTCCGTTGTTGTTTATCCAACTTTTAATAATTTCCTTTTCATGCTAGAAAGGGCCACATAATTTTCTCTCTGTGCGTGCATGTATTTGTATCTACTTCATGTTTTTTCATTTCTTTCAATTCACGACATACAAAATATATAGGAAAAGGCATCCTTTGCACAAAATACATGTATTATTTATGCATGGTTTATATATATTTTGGCCTAAATTTCATTAAATGCCTAGGGATTTTGTGTGCTTCCATTTTAAGTACTCTATTACACTCTTTAAGCTATTAATCACCTCACATTATGACTAATTTTTGGAAGAGACATACTGATATGTGAATAGCTAGGCTACACCTACTTCCATGTAGAAACTAATGGAGGGGACTCCTGAAAGAGGTAGAGACTATGGATATTGTGCTCCTTAATCAAAAGAAAGAGTATCACTTAATATATTACCAACAGCATATACTTCCCACACCTGGGCATCACCTATTTATGTATGTTTTCTGAATCAACAAAGTTACTTTGAGGTAGCAGTGTAATACTCAAGTGGCTTTGGTTAAATTATTTTGATTTTGACTCATCTCCATTTCAGATGGCAGATCAGGTCTGGCCTGGAACCAGCCCAAGGTGGGGTGAAACTGCATCCCTTAATTTCCTCTACTAACATGAAGTTTCACCTAAAAGTCTTAAGATGAGATCAGCACAAGGCTTGCCATTACAGCAGTGTGCACATATGTAAGGGTGTAAAATTGCTCACAGAAACTGTCATTCAGGTTCTCTGGGTAAAGTGGGAATGTTGTCGGTTCTCCTCTGAATAACGATGACACCTTTACTTGTAGCAAAAGAAATAGAAGGAAGCAGCAGGGAGAATGTCCTCCCAGTCATGACTTTGGGTTTGACAGTCTCCAGTGAAATGAATGTTTAAGCATTGACTAGCATTCTAATTAAAACAAACCAAACCAAAGCACAAAACCGAAGAAACAAAAAAAAAAAACCCAAAGCAATGACTTGCAAGTAATCAGATGCATCGTCAGTGGTTGGGGCAGGGGACAGGGAGAAGATGAGGAAAGGCAGTGGAGAATGTTAGAAAGTGCAGCCCTTGCCCTGCTGGAGCGAGCGGAATTTTCGTTGGCATCTTTTTTCAGTTCCGTGTCCTTAAAAAAAAAAACAACTTCGTGGCATGCATTTGAGAGAAAAACTGGATGGTGAAGTTGTCAGGGTGCTAACCTGAAACATGAAAGCCCTGGGCGTTCCCGTGCTTGGCCACTGCTCGCCCGGAGGACCCTGGGCAAGCAGCGGGCTCTGCCTCCAGGAACGCAGGGGCATGGAGGCACTGGGGGTCAACAAGAGCTCAGACATGACGGTAACAGGGCCTTCCAAGGAGGTTAGATAGATACCAAGGTGCGATGTGATTAATTATGTTAATTGAACTGAAGGAAAAAAGTGGGGATCTGTGAGGAAAATGGTTCCTCGTGCTGGGTTCTGTTGTGTGTGCACCAGGTATGTGCCTGGCTGTGAGCTGCTGCACAGCGTTTCTTTCTGTTTAAAATTTATACCAAAGTGTTTTCAGTGTAGTAGTGATTTTTCTTTCCTGCATTAACGCAAGTGTAATCTACATGTAATATTTATAAAATAAGGATTTTACAGGTATGAAGGACACCCATCATGTTACATAAACATAGGTACCTTTTGGTTTCCTTTTCCTCATCTTCCCATGTTTGTGCCACACAAAGAACTTACTGAAGAAGCTACAGTTACAGAGATTTTAGCTTTAATCTGCACAACATTTTTAAACCTTTTCTCACGCCATAACACATTTAACTGCTGCTTTAAAGGCAAAGAGGAATTCTGTGGCTGGGAGCAGAGAAATGTGAAAGGCAGTGTAGCTTTCCTGTGAGAGGAATAGGATAATATTCACTGACAGGGGAACTATGAAGAATTATCCCAAGCTATGTCTTTCAGACAATGCTGTCAGATTTTCCACTTCCGTAAGACCAACTGGGATGTGGTACCAGGGTGAGAAATTCCACAGCAGCTAGAGGCTGAGTGCATTGGGTGCTGCCTGGCTGGCAGTGCTGGAAGTCAGGAGCTGAAACTGGAAAGAAGGATGACTTACTACAGCTTTGAGACTGGAAGAAAAAAACAGGTTGGGAATGTAAGGAAAGAGTCTTTGAAAGATGTCCCTTCCCAGACTGCTGCTCCTCAGAGGCTGAGTTTGATCTTTGTGTTCAGGTTCTTACTGTACCTGCACTGCCTTTACAAGACATTTGCTCCTCTATGTCCAGCCAGGGGTTTGGTCTTGTGCAAATTTGCAGCTTACTTGTGTATCTGTTGAAAGCTTGAGGATTGATTGATTGATTGATTGATTGAATTTTCTGTACCACTGGTCCTTTACCTAGGGGTTTTGTGTTTTAGGTTTGTTGTTGTGGTAGGGTTGGGTTTTGGCCAGGGTAGGGGGGGTTAATGGGGGTTTGTGGTAATCAAATTACTTGGCCAGTGTTAACTAACTGAATCTAGGAGCTCTGAAGGATAAGGAGGTGATGCAAGTCATCATCTGGTGGGCGCTGGAGTCTGAGGTCTGTTTGAATGCAGTTTCAGTCCCACCTGGCTCATTGGGGTCAGCCAAGGATATTGACTCTGACTTACATATATAACAGCATTTGTATTAGCTAGATGTCAAGCTGATCAAGTTGGTGGGTTCCAGAGAGGCAAAGAGGTGAAGAGGTTCTGAACAAGCAAGAGGGGAAGCAGTGAATTCCTTATTTGCTAGTGCTCCAAGTACTAGAGACTGCTTCTCTTGTATACATCAAGTTTTATGTGTTGTTTGAAATATAAAATGGTACAGCCATATGTTACACCTTCTGCTTTAAGCACTGTGTGCTGTTCTTCAGAAGTTTCCAGGTTCCTAGTTGTTTAAGAATGGTTTACTGAATACTTGAGTTTGATAATCTTTGGGACTCCGTCTAAACGATCACCTTAAATTATCATATAGATTGCTTGTTACATCAGATTGCTTTGACTTTTACCTACTGCTTTGTCTTAGTGCTTGGAAGGAATGGTCTTTTTTCTCATTCTTTGTGTGAGTTGTTTCATAGAGCTGTTCCCTGGTCTACCTTTTTAATGTTTTCTAATTTCTCTGTTGAAAACTTGGGAATTCTGGATAATTCCCTAGTCAGTCAGAGAGCTCAAATAATGGACCCCAAAATGTAGGCTGTTAATTATTTTTCAGTGCAATGGCAATGTAATGTGTGACAACGGAGCTTTTTGGTAACAAGTGAAATTATTTTGGACATACTGAAGACGAGAGTGATTAGCACTTAAATAACACCACACTTCTGAGGGTATCAAAACACTTCATAGCATTTAATGAAGGAGGCCTTCCTCACGTACCCGAAGGATGTACTTCACCGTTGCTAGCTCTCTGCGTAGGGAAGAGAGGAAACTGGTTCAGGGAGAGGTGAGGGACGAGGCAAAGTTATAATTAGTGACTATATTGTCTGATGACAATCTCAGTCAAACACAGACCAAACGACTCTGCGTTTCAGTCCTTTGCACGAACCCTAGAGGGGCCCACTGCCAGCAGGGAATTCCTGCAGCATCCACTGTCTTACCAGGGCTCTCCACCACCTGTCCGGAGTCCGGGGGGGAGAAAGACCCACTGGGGACTCATGCGATGGCTGAGGAGGGAAGGGAGGACCTGAACGCCTTGTAAACCGTGGGTAGATAGTTGGTTATGGACAAAGAGGTTGGAGGAATGCAGGAGTGAGGGAGAAAGTAAATGAGGCTGTGTGTGTTTGAGGGGGAGAACTAGTGCATGTGCGAGCCAAAAAAAACAACGGACAAAGGAGAGGAAGATGTGGAATATGATCGTATTTGCTTTCAGCTGCTGGAACAGAGAAACTCCTTGCGTTTCCCGTGTAATCAGCACTGCGAAACTGGGTATGTTGTTGTTAATGCTCGGCTCTGAAAAATCAAATTCTTTACCTGTGTTTTGCAACACCTTTGGACGGGACACACATAATAAATATCACCATGCGGTGGCCTAACAGGATTATTTTAGGATAATGGGCAACTTGAATTTTTTAGCCTTTATGTGGAAAGGCATGAGCCCGTTGGCTCGTGATTGCTCTGGCTAATCTATTTAGTAAGAGTACTACACTGTAAGCATCTTCCTTGTGTGCTCAGCCTGTCCATAAGATAATGATAGCAGACCCTGGAGTCTGTCTTAAATTCCTTTTTAAATAGGTACAACTGGTTTGCTATTATTTTTTCCTCAATAATTACAGTAAAAATGTACTCTTAAGTTGTATCGAGCATTAATGTGTTGCGTTGGGGTTTTTTTCCACTTTAGCTTCAGCAGTATTTTTAAATCCGTGAACTAAGGATTTATTTTTAAATTTTAAGAGAAAACCCCCTAGGCTTAGAAACACAGGACTAAATTTGCTTTCTGGGCATTAACATAGCCTTAAAGTGGGCATGGAGAGCAGTAGCTGTGCATGACTCTCAGCATTGATTTTGCCGTATTAAACAACCTACCTTTAAAATTCAGTATTCTGGTCTTAGGAATGGCCAGTGAGGAAGGCAGGTATCTTCAGGCATATATATGTGTGACATTTTAAAATTGTATTACTTGAAAAATACCATCACTGTTACAATTTATTCACTGCTGAAGCATACATACAGTTGAAAAAGGTCTGTGCTGATTAATGGGACAGTGATACGCATTAATACCAGAGCAATCACACCTCATACTTTTCAAGCACCAACAGAAAGGCACAAATATGTTTTTGAAAAGCATTTTCCTATCTGTAGTTGTCACTGACTAGTTTGGCTGAGATGCACATAATGATAGTTGGACTTCATAGTACTAAAGCGCTGTCTTCTCAAGACATGTCTTGGCATATGACAAATTAAGAAGAATATGAAGCACCAATAATTTGAACGACTTAACCAAGCACATGAAGCGACTTTCCCCCCGGTCGGCAGCTGACACTGGAATGCTGCCATTCCTACCCATACCACAGGTTCTCATCTTTTATGTTCTGGGTCTTGAATAGGTGTGACATGAAAAGTCTGGAACCAGGACATTTTATCCTGTCTTAGGGATCCATGTTTTGTAGCATCCTGGGTGCCTTTTCCTAGTCTTTATGAAAACTATGTATCTCAGGCATGTGGATTTGACTCTGATATTAGATGATGTTGAGGTGAAATAATGAAAGTTTTATTAGAGAATCGGAGGCTATCAGTGTTTTGGCAAACATTCAAGTCCCACTACTGCAGTCAGCCAGCACAAGGGAACCTCTGAAAGCCCACACGTTTATTAGGTAAAACACATTCTCAGGCAGAAAAATGATGTGTTTCTTTAATTCTTCCTGTGGTGGAAGGTGGCCCTTGGCCTAATTTCATGTTGTCTCTACGCTACAAAACTGATTAACCTTGAGCCTATAGCATTTGCAGATGAGTTTGAAGGCAATCTCATTTAATGCTGAAGAACACTAGTGTTTCTCATCCAGGGGATTCTTCTGCACAACACTGTTGTGTTTGGTTTTGAATATCAGGCTGCACCACCATCCTTCAGAGCTGGCCTTAGCACGCTTCCGTGGCTCCTCACCAACTCCTGAGAGGCCTTATGGCTGTCAGTTTCCTTAGTTGTATTTAGTATTTTCAGTCTTACTGCAGTTTTCCTTTTAAAGAGTAGGCAGACCCGACTCACTGCTGTTGACTCCATGACCTGCTTCCCATTTCAACCCCCACCTGCTTAAAAAATTTAGTAGTTGGCAGTATTGTCTCCTGGGACTGATGTCTGAGCAATGGACCGTTAAAAAGCAAAATGAAAGGTAAAACTCCTTTTGGCTTGTGTGGCAGGAGCTCTGGATCTGCAAATGAACACCCGCTTTGCTGCTTCCTGAGCCTGGGGAATGGAGGAAGGAGGAGGAATCTCCTTCCAAGCAAAACGACCTACTGGAAGTCAAAACCCTGTCTTCCTTGCTGTATTAGCTAGTAAGAGTATAAGTGAAAAATAGGGGGTTTTTTTTGTTCTTCATATAAAATACATGGAAACGTCAGGAAGAAACTAAGCAGTTTAGTGAGGAGTGAGTGGTGTGTGCAGACTATGGATTTTTTTTTGGTTTTATCATAAACTCACTGTGTGACTTTGATCATGTGTCTTAGTTTTCCCCTGTATTAAGTGAAGGCTGAAAAAATACGTACTGTAGTTTTTGATGCTACACTATATTTATATAGATCCCAAGAGACCCTGCGGTGTTTTTGCTACTGTCCGCCTATTACGGGAGTGCTGTGTTAGACTTCAACTTCTTCCAGTTTAACCAAAGTGTGACAGGTAGAAACTTCATTATGCTAACTTTCCCCACAGCTAACTTCTCCCATCAAAAGCAAACCTCTGCTTTAAGCCTCAGTGAAGGAACAGCCCATTTTTGGATATCTGAAGAGGCTCAAATATAGCTGAATGGATTTATTAACGATGTATTCCCTCGCAGCAAACACATTTGTGCTCTCCCATAATTAAGCAATACAGAAGCAGTACTTGTCATCTTCCCTTTAGAGAAAGTGGAAATAACCGCCATACAGTGTTAGACAGTTTTCTCCAAAATTAAAGTTTTATTGTTGTTGAATCCTTGCAAGTCTTACATTAACAAAAACATATGTTTTATTTTCTTACATGTTAATATAGTTTTTTGTTTGCATTTAAATGTTCTTGTGGAGTGTTTATACCACTCCGAGGGAAGAGCATTGTTCACCCATGAAAATCTGTAAAGGAAACCAACTTGAAACAAAAGTAAAGCTAGCACATCTGTTTCAATATCTCAGAAAGTAAACCAGCTGTGTGTATATGTAATATATACACGCTAGTAGTAGATGTTAAATTAGATTTTTAAGAATTTGTTTCAGCTTAATAGCCTAAAATGTTATTAGTAACATAGATAAGGAAATTACTTAATAAAAAATATATGATTTTTAACCTGACAATGTCCCTCTTAATTAAGTTATGAGATCCTTAGATGAATGATGTTATAAAAGTGCAGTGTGTAGCTTCTATTATTTATAAGAGAATGCCAAAGAGCTAGCTAAAACCGATTAAAGCAAGGAAAATCTCATTGAAACTTGCCATTCTGAGCAAGTGAACAGTGAGTATTTCTAGAGAATTCGTACAGCCCTAGCATCTCAAACATAGTACCCAGCTAGCTCTTTTGATGCAGGAATTGCATGTGTTGGGAAAGTAATGATAATAATATTAAACTAATAGAAAGGATGGTCTTGGCAGGTTCTGGAATGTGAACAAAATTCTAACTATTTCAGTGGTGGTGACTCTGACAAAATTTAAATTGGAAGTCTGGATATCCTCACCTACCTTACGAAGTCAGCCTTGCCCTGATTTTTTTTGTTTTTCATAAAGTCTTCAAATGTTCCTGTTAGGCAGCTAATTGAGCTCCCCTGTTCAAGACCCCTGTGGGGCTGATTTCTGCCTGCCCTGAGCTGTCCCAGGTGGATCTGCCCTTCAGCACAGCAAGCGGTGTAGACCCACAGACCTTTAATCTACAGGGCTTCTAAGAGTGATAGCAAAGATTTTAGTTTTCAGGCATGCGAGCCCTTTTCAGCGCAGTTGCAGGGCCGAGGAGGGATGCTGTGCGGTGCTCAGCAGGGCGGTGCTGGCACAGGGCACTGCTGAATCATTTCCGTCCCTCACTGGGGGGACCAGGGAGGCCAATATGAGCAGCTCACCCAGCATCCCAGCTGCACGCTCAGCTCAGCCCAGTTGTGCAGTAAAACAGCAGGACCCTTGAGAGAGTTTGTGATCTCCAGGCTGTGTTTGGAGGTCCCGTACCTCATCTCTTTGTCTGTGGGATGTGCGTTGTGGCTTTCAGCTGTATAGCGGTTAGGTACGGTGCGTGGCTTTAAAGGCAGGAAGGCTAGCTGCTCTTGAGGTAAGATCATTACAGGGGTAAGTACTGGTTTTGGTGGTGGTGAACATTGTTAGTGAGCTTTTACCTCTGCCCAGTCACTGTCAATTAGGGACTTAAATAAAGTTACCTACAATTCAAGCAAATAAGAAAGCTGAAATCCCAGATACGTTGAAACCAGTGGTAAATATTTTCTTTCTGAGTCCGTGATTTCTTCCTAAATACCCGAATCATTGAGGTAGGATTGATTAATACCTCTTACTTTCTCCTTCCAGTGCTTACCACTCTCTTGAGGGCTATATAAATCATAAATTATGTGGAATTTCATTCAAAAAGTATGCAGCACAAGTAGGTTATAGGGAAGAACTTGTAACATACTTTTTTTCTATTCTGCCTCCAGAAAACTCCTAAGCAACACAAGTAACCAAGCAGTTCATTTTAAAGGCTTGATTCTGGGAGTATTGTTGAAGCACTCAAAAGATGGAATTGCTATGCACATCTTTAAGAAAATACATGTAATATCTTTACATGATTATAATTTTAAGCTAGTTTTCTGTAGTAGTTCAAGCTATAACCCCTAGAACTGATAGAATATAATCGTGTCTTATGATGATCATGCTTGGCATGGAAAATGAACGTATGCAAGGCTTTGGCTTAGATTAACCATGCACCACAGATGTGTTCAATGAGCCCATTTCCTGTTTTGCTTTATAAGACCCCCCCCCAGTCCAATCCTTTAGAGACGTTTTTATCTGCTAATAAGCATAATTACAGTCATTCCTGCTGTCATTTATAAAATTATAAGACATCTATTTAGTCAGTTGTGGTGTTTAAGGCTGCTAAGTTCCCTGACCAGAATGGAAGCTCTGCTGGCATATATTTCTTTTAAGACTTCAGCAGCACACCTGGTCTCCCAGTTCTCCCTCCAATAGATCATTAGCTGTCATGAGCCATTTACCATGTAGAGGTTTGCACCAAATATGCAAAAAGTTCTGGTTCTCACCTCTATCCATTTCAAACCAATTATAGTTGAGTAGAGAGGATCCAGTTTTCCCCCTAGACCCCGAAGCCTGAAGGGTTTCAGTGCCCTATATCTCTGCAAGAGGAGATGCAAGTCCAAGGGGCTTAAAGCAGAGAAATGGGGGATGTGATGTCTTGCAAATTGGGTGAGACCCTTCCAGAAGAGTGGAAATGTGCTGAGGAAATTGCCATAAATGGCATGTCTTGAATGACCTCAAGGGGAAGGAGGCTGTCTTGCAGGTCTTCTGCTTCTCAAGGTAGCCAGTTGTGCTACACCTAACTTCAGCCGTCGTTTCTCCTGTAAAACATTTGAAGACTCCTCTTTTTGCCTCCTACCATGTTCTGAAGCTGCAAATAATCAACACAATTTGATGACTACATCAGGAGACTGGAATTTCTTTATATTCTGATGTTATATACAAAGTGTCTGACACTCAGGCCCAGTTCCCTATTTCAAGAGTTCAGCATATCTTTTCAAATCAATAGGAATTTTGCCATTGACCTGAATTTAAATTGCTGAACGGGCCCTTGTTTTGAGGGAAAATATGCAAGAGTTCCAGAATGAGCACATCTGTTAGCCAGACATCACTTCAAAATCCTGAGTTTAGTAGAAAGTTTTAAAGGTTTTGTGGGAAATAATGGACTGCTCTGGGGAACTGCGAAGTATTCAGATTAATCATCTAGACAGAAATTTGTGAGTTTAGGGACTCTTCAGCATAGAAGTGCTGGAATCATGAGCAAAATTTTGTGGTAGGTCACTCGGTTCTACTTAAAAAGTACATAATCCTTTTAACTTGTGAAATCCTACTGTCTAAAGGTGTGTCAGAGTGAAATAGTTCAGGCAGGGGCAGCATCAGTAAAAACTGTGACTGTTACTAATTTCACCCTCACTGGTATTTGTTCCTTGCAACTGCTGTTTTCCTCTTCCTAATTCATATTATAGTTGAGGTTTTTTTGTTTATCCACATGAATAGACAAGCTCATGAAATGGTCTCAAGCAGCAAATGGCTTTGGAAGGCAGACAAAGTGAACTAATCTCCAGTTTATAAATGTATGGCGACAGGGAAAGAACAAATGCTTCAGCAAGCAACTTTAAAGAGGAATTGGGGTGTGGAGTTTCTGAAGGAAAAGAGTTGGAGGTGACAGAGCACAATACGGCCTGAGCACAATGACACACTGAGTAGAGAAGTTTAATTATATAAAGAGAGATAAAGGATGAATCAACTAGAAAAACAGACACCAGAGAGAGCAGGGAGAAAAGAAAAAGAAAAGAACCATTTGACTGTAGGAAAATAAAATCAAGAGGACTTTGCAGTGTCCTACTAGCCAGCCTTTGAAACTGAAGAGAGTATATGAAATTTTTAAACACTCATTTGTTTCTCAGAGTGCCAGGGAAAGGAGGCTGCAAGGGAAGAAGTGACTCTGCTATCAGACGACTCGAACTGCTTCAAAGGTCTGCCCGGTGTGATAAATAGTGCAAAGCCCTTTGTGATCTCTGGATGAAAGTCATGATAGTAAGTCCAAAAAATCATTCAAAGGCCAAGTCCAGCAATTTTCAGCTCCGATTCAGGCAAAACTGCCATTGTTTCACACATGAGTGTCTGGAAAACAGAGGCTCCAGGGGCACCGAGCCAACTGTTCTTTTTTTTTTCTCCCTCTCCTTTTTCTCCCTTTCCCCTTGCCACCCCCCTCACCCCCACCCCACCCCCACCATCTTTTTTTTTTTTTTTTTTTTTTTTAATGTATTGTAGAAAAAAGGCTGAACAGCTTTTCAGGTTGGGGAAAATTGTGAGAAAGTGAGGGGGCCACCCACTTGTAATTCAAGGCTGAGCAGATCCTCCACTACTCTCTTTTCACCTGCCCCCAATTTGCCTTATACTTTGCATCATTCATTTGAGGCCAGTCTTTCAGCCCAAAAGCAGAACTGTGCAGAAAGTTATGGGCAAACAGTCTGAATGGAAACTGTTCTGCAAACTTAATTACAGCATTTGCAGTTAAATGCAAACTCCTAGGAAAGCAGTGGGAATAGCTGGGCATTCAGCAGAGAGAGGCCAGGTACATGCTTTGATAGTTAAGATGGACCCTGATTAGAATTAAACACCTTTTTAGCATCTTAAAAGAAACAGCCTCACCTCTGGTTCCGGATGTATAGCACACACCCACACCCCACATACACCCCTGCCTTGCCCATGTGTACAATGAAAGCAAGCAGCTATGTTTGGTTCTCCTTAGGGCTATATTGAAATCAATGAAGCATCTTCGTGATCTATTGTTCTTAAAAATGTACGCGCTGAGTCACTCCCTCAGCATCATCTCCTTGCAGTTCAGGGTAGAATTTCATCTTGTGTTTCAGTGATTGTTTGGGAGGCTGGGGGAGGACTGTGGCTGCTTTCCTTTTCCTTGGGAGTAAGCTTTGCTAGTGCTGGTAACCTTTGCAGTTACTAAGTAATAAGAAAGGCAGTTATTTGGGTGCCATTCTTTTCAGGCACTGAAGCCACCGCGAGTTTGGAGGAGCTCAGCAGAACGCCTAACACATGGCAGCGCCAGGCTTCACGCTGTGCTTCACAGGCAGCCTCAGCTCAGGCAAACTCGCACCGAAGTCAGCTGAGGTTTCCCCTGAGTGAGAAGTGAGTTAAAAACTGAGGCAAGATCCTGATCTTTTACCCAGGCACAACTCCAACCACTTCAGAAGAGTTGCTTTTGACTTGCAGCATTGTAACAGAGATCAAAATCTTGAGCTTCAGTAAGGACTTCGGCATTTGGCCTCACTCCTGTGTAGGTCTTTATTAATTAATTTATTTTTTATAATGGACAATTGCATTGACTTTAATAACCCTTACCTCAAAGTTCACTTGAAAGAAGACTAATAAGACTTTTTACTTAAAGAAGGGGGGGGGGGTAACCCTAAAAATAAAAGTTTAGCTATGGTCAGCCAGGGTGGGAAATTCCATTGTGGCTGCAAGCCCATGGCAGGTAGAGTGGAATTTAATGAAGGAAACTGCTGTGTTTTTGTGTCTTTCTGTATGTTTTTCCTTTAAAACCAAGAGCTGGGCAGGCTTCCCATTTGACCTGATGTGACCCAAGCAAATTGCTTCTTATATAAAAACAACTGCAGACTTGGAGAATGTGAAAATGCACTGTATCCTTTTTCCAACTCGGGGAAAATGAAAGCCTGAGAAACAGGACGGCCCTGTCAATACTCGTTGAGCAAAACTATCACTCAAGCCCGATAAAGAGAGATTAGAACAGGCTTCCTTATGCCAGAGGGATTCATTATAAGTTAGATCTCTTTACGTGTTTTTTTTTTAAACAGACACACTTACCGTCAGTAAGAGAAAAATCCATTTTTCAGATAATGTTTTTTTGGTGAAGGGAGGAGAAAAGTAGCGCGTGTAAAGGAGGAGAGAGAAGCGGGGGGGGAGGGGGGGGAAGTTTTTAACTAATGCACCCAAACGAAAAGAAATAAATAGATAATTGTTAACATGTAGGCAAAAAGCCCAGCTTTTAGCTTTTGCTGTTACTTGGGAGAGCACAGGCGCAGGGATTCAGGGTGTGTCTGCTGATATTGTATTCAGATGTGTTGCCTTGGCATGTGTACTGACGGATTTATTTAAAAAACAAAGCAAAAAAAAAAAAAAAAAGCATTGTGTGCTCGTGAAATGACTTCATAAAATCCTTCCCTTTATGAATTATTTTGATCACAGGGCTTGTTGTTTAAATTTCTAAAGTACTGTGCTTTTTTTTTTTTAATTGCCTTCTTTTCAGAACTGTCTGTTCTCAAGTTGGCACCTTCTGCATAGCAGCATGCAGAGATTAAAGGAGAGGGGAGGGAGGGGAGGTGTGGAGGCTTTCATCAGACCAAGGAGGTGACGCAGTGCATAAGCAAACTCACATCTTCTGTGGGTCACCCCTGAAACGAGTCTTAAGCTCTCAGCCACTCTTCTCCCCTATACGTATGTCTAATCTGCAACACCTACTCCGAGGAACGACAAGCAAACACTTGAACCATCGCATTCTGCCATGTCAGAAGAGACAGAATAGGCTTTTGTTTGCCGTGTCTTGCTTAAAATGGAGGTGAAGGGCTTCCTACTGAGGAAAGCAAGATGCTGTAATACTTCCCAGGTTTGGTGAGGCCTTCCATTCCAAAGCACAGGTTTTGCTTGTGTTCCATGGGCTTCTGACTGTTGCTTCAGGTTTTTTCCTGCTGTGGCTCACGAGTGTAGCTGATAAACACTGTGAGCACTGCTGGCATTGCACACTAAAGGGGCAATGTATAGAAGGAAACTGTTGGCTGTTTTGCTCCAGACATTGTGTTAAGGATCTGAAAAGTCAGCCCTGGTCCCCAAGATAACATCCACCATCATCATCACCCAGATCCTGTATTTATCCAGAAGTTCCAATGGTATTTTCAGACTAGTTTTACTGAAGGAAAACATATTGGGGATCAGGATTGCTGAGGTTCCATTGCTGTTTCTTCTTTTTATTTACTGGGGGAAATTCCCAAGGTCCTTATATTTTTTGTTACTTGATAGAGTCTGAAGTAAGGTAGTACTTGTGACAGCCCTCTGAGAGTATTTCTGCTTGTGTAAAGGAGGAGGTCGGAACAGTACTGACCTGAAAAGGGCCGTGAGCTTTTCGTTGCAAGGTCATATTTGGAGCATTGGGATTTCCAAAGAAAGGATGTATCTCTGTCAGGAATGCTTGTATTTTCAGAAGGTGGTACACAGATTCATGAGCCTGGCACTGATTTGAGGGTAGGATTAATGTTATGTGTATTGATTTATTTGGGTCTCTTCTCATTGCCCTGTCTGCTGAGCAAACAGATGACAGCTGCACATATAAATGGGTGTAAGGTGACAGCAAACAATGATTCAGTATTCCAGGTTATGGTGAAGAAGATGCTGATACCCATGGAAGCAAAGAATCCTTGTTAGGCTACCTAGATGCGATGTTAGAGCTTTGCCTTGGTACAGCCAGTTGATCTCAGGGTACCCAGCCCCCTGAGCTGGAAGAAAGGGATGGGGAGCAGAATGAAGCCCTCATAATCCAAAGGGAAATGGTCAGTGATCACTCAGACACCTGCAAGTCTATGGGAGTGGATGGGATCCACCAAAGGGCACTGAGAGAGCTGGTGGAAGTGCTCGCCCAACCACTTTCAATCATTTTTCAGCAGTCCTGGCTAACCAGGGAGGTCCCAGCAGACTGGAGGTCAGCAAATGTGATGCCCATCTACAAGAAGGGCCAGAAAGAAGACCTGTCACCCTGACCTCGTGCCAGGGCAGGTTATGGAGCAAGATCATCCTGAGTGTCATCACGTGGCACGTGCAGGACAATGGGTCCATCAGGCCCAGCCAGCAGGGGTTTATGAAAGGCAGGTCCTGCTTGGTGAGCCTGATCTCCTTCTATGACATGATGACCCACCTAGTGGGTGAGGGAAAAGCTGTGGATGTTGTCTGCCTGGGCCTTGGTAAAGCCTTTGACACCATCTCCCACAGCATCTCCTGGAGACACTCATGGCTCGGATGGACGTACTGTTCGCTGGGTAAAAAGCTGGCCGGGCCCAAAGAGTGGTGGAGAATGGAGCTACCTCCAGCTGGTGGCCGGTCACAGGTGCTGTTCCCCAGGGCTCGGTACTGGGGCCAGTCCTGTTTAATACCTTTACTGATGATCTGGATGAGGCGATGGAGTGCACCCTCAGTCGGTCTGCAGATGACAGCAGGCTGGGGGGGTGCTGATGTGCTGGAGGGCAGGAGGCTCTGCAGAGGGACCTGGGCAGGCTGGACGGGTGGGCCAAGGCCCCTGCATGGGGTGAACACGGCTCAGCGCCGGGTCCTGCCCTTGGGTCACAGCAGCCCCACGAGCGCTACGGGCTGGGGAGCCGCCTGGGGGAGACGGGCCTGGGGGTGCTGCCTGGCGGCCGGCTGGCCACGAGCCAGCAGTGTGCCCAGGTGGCCAAGAAGGCCAACAGCCTCCTGGCTTGTGTCTGAACCAGCGTGGCCAGCGGGACCAGGGAGGTGACCGTCCCCCTGCACTGGGCACTGGAGAGGCGGCAGCTCGAATCCTGTGTTCGGCTTTGGGCCCCTCAGTGCAAGAGGGACGCAGAGGGGCTGCAGCGTGTCCAGAGACGGGCAGCGGCGCTGGGGAAGGGGCTGGGGCACAAGGCTGGTGAGGAGCAGCTGGGGGAGCTGGGGGTGTTGAGCCTGGGGAAAGGAGGCCGAGGGGAGACCCGACGGCTCTCTGCAGCTCCCTGACAGGGGCTGTGGGCAGGTGGGGTCGGTCTCTGCTCTCAAGTAACAAGCAAGAGGAAATCGCCTCAACTTGCACCAGGGGAGGTTTAGATCGGACGGTAGGAGAAATTTCTTCACTGAAAAGGGTGGTCAGGCGCTGGAACAGGCTGCCCAGGGAAGCGGTTGAGTCACCACCCCTGGAGGTGTTTAAAAGATGTGACACTTAGGGACATGTTTTAGTGTTAGGGACTTGGCAGTGTTAGGTTAATGGTAGGACTTGATGATCTTAAGGGTCTTTTCCAACCCAAGTGATTCTATGACTCTGTGATTTTTTTCACTGCATGGAATTATTCTGCAGGCAGGGCCTGATAGACTTGCTTTGAGCTGTGTACAGGAAAGCTCTAAGGAAACAAATAGTGGAAACCGTGTGATCTCATGGTAGAGAATTTGCTTCACACTTTAGACACGCTTTTTTCCCAGAAACTCTTTCTTATAGCCTACTGTATCTTCATTCTGAAATAGACAAATAAGACTGTGTGTAGAAATTTTGGGTTTGCTTCAGGCCCTTTCCCTTTGCAGATTAGGCATCACTGTCATCTTCAGAACAGCGGTTTGGGTGACAAGAGATGAGTGCCCTTCAACAAACTTTCCTTGATGGCAGCATTTCTTGTCCCTTAGCAAGGAGGGTGTATTATGTTTGATGTTATGAATTTTACATAGAACTATACTGATCTAAATGTGTTTTTTACTTCCTATGTGTAAACAGTACCACTTTTGTGCATACTCTACCACAGGCTGGAGACTCGGCCATCTAACTTTTCAGTGTATATATATTTCTGCATTCATCCAGTAACAGCTGACCACGTACCTATC
Organism: Falco cherrug; assembly: GCF_023634085.1. Taxonomy (NCBI): domain Eukaryota; kingdom Metazoa; phylum Chordata; class Aves; order Falconiformes; family Falconidae; genus Falco; species Falco cherrug. The sequence goes on from NC_073701.1 coordinate 6,216,593, forward strand.
ATGAATTATTTGTTGTAAACGTGATTTTCTGTTGCTCATGCAGTTGGTTTTACTGGCCCGTTAACAGGTATAAACTATCCACACAAATGATTTTCAGCCTGGGCTGTTTCTGTGGCATCTAAAGAAAAATTCAATATAGGCATCAACAAAATGTTGTGGCATTCTTATTGCGCAAACTTCACTGAGAATTCCTACGTCAAGAGCTTGTTAGGACATAGAAACATTTCCATGAAATAACCCTTTTCTTAAAGAAAATTAAATAAGTACTGCACTCCAGTTTTATGTTAGTCTTACTGTTTCTTATGGCTATTTGGAAATACATAATTTCAGCAGTCGAATGCAGTGCTGAGGCTGACAAATCAGTCCTTTTTTATCATTTTACAGGACAAAACATTTGGCAGAGTGGGGAGAATAGTTAGGTACACAGATGTCTTTCTGAGATTTAAAAGCGAAGCACTGTAAGGTGTATTTTTAATGATGTACTTAAGAACTGTTTTGAATTCCAGCAGAAGGCCGAAGGAAGTCCCTAAAAAGAGGTCAGAGGGCGTTTGGCAGGTCATGGAAAAAATCCTGTTGCATGTCAGTTCTCCCAGTTTGGGCAGACTGTCACAGAATTGTGTCACCAATGCGTCATTTATTTGAGTTAGATAAATTTTCAACTGCTATTTTTAGCCAGTACTCTTTTATTGATCTGAGGGAATTTTGCCCGACACAGAAGTGAACAGTGCTTCAGGATTCAACACTGGATTTTTATGTTCCTGGTCTTGACCAAGTATGTGACCAGACTTCTGAGTGAAAGTCAGGACAAAATGAAGATTTGGGTTTATGAAAAGCAGAAGAAGGAATTTCTGGTTTAAAAATCGAAATTAAGGTATCAGCAGGGATTTGCAGTCTGTTCTGAATATTGCTAATTTGTGCAAGTCCATGTGGACTTACTCCTTCCTCATTTAATAGCACACCCAGAACTTCCGTTGGCTTCAGTGCAGTTATTCTTACAGCTCCAGGAACTTTCCCCATAAGCCTGCACTGAAAACCATTTAGCTAAGTGGGAATGGTTCCAGTAATACCTGTACGCCCTGGTCTGGGCTGTATGGGCAGGTGCTTCTGAACTGAGTACTATTGAAGATAGTCTATGCTCTTGATTAAAGGATATAAACTAAATTAAATTCTCTGATCAATGGTACTTTTTCAATGTCAAAAGTAGCAACAACAGGAAAAGCTATTATATAAGAATTATAACAATTATAGGATAAATACTGCAATTTGCAATATGTAATGGCTCAGAAAGGAGATTTGTTTCTTCTGGAATTTGAGAATGTCACTGGTTTTGGGACATCTCTATACTGGGAACTGCATTTGTAATTACTGCAATAGTTACATTACCTATGCATTTTATCTTATATATTTGTTGTATTTTCAGAGCAGTGACAGTAATATAAACACTGGTATTAGTATTTTGACTTTGCATTTATCTGAAAAAAATTCTAATGGGACTTTTAAACTTAGGTCTTGCTCTTGTGAATACCTACCACTGCTTACTATTTAAGTGTGTGACTGGTCCTGTAGGACTAAAAATTGAGGGAAATAGCTGATCAGATGTAAGCTGAGTATATGAGTGCATGTTTTCATAATTGGGGTTTTAAATTTGTAAAGAAACTGCACAGGAAACTTACCATCTACTTCAAAATAACAGGACCACTTTTAGAGTAAGTAACAAGAACATTATTCACTAACCTAAAGTAAAGAGGGAGAAGACAGACTGTTGAAACTGCAAAATGGACTGAAATGAGAAAATTGTGTTTACCCAGTTTGGAATCTGGCAAGCACATTTGAAATACTTTTTTTTCTTTCTTTCTTATTCACAAAGAGTTTCAGGATTTGAGTTAAGTCTTAATATCAAAATAAATATGATACCTCACTCCAGAAGAACTTACCTCTCTTATTTAAGACTTCATATAAAGCATTTGACAGGGTTGAGTGGTATTTTATTTGGTTAAATTAGGGTTTGAGGTTTGTAAAGTTTAAACTTGGTCCCCTTTTGAGAATGATTTAAGACAAGAATGCTATAATCATGTAGTTATGTGAGGCTGGAGCAGGTGCAGAATATGGATAAAATGTTCTTTTCTCCTCCCATGTCTTCTCTGAAGAACTATTTAATTTTTCTTGCAGGAATCTCTTAAAAGCTTTTCCTAAGGTTTCCCTGTAGGCAGACAATTCACTGCAGAAGCCCACAGGCAGTGTGTTTGGATGCACAGGGAGTAACTTGTGCATAGGCTTTTTCTGTTCTCCAGGTGGAATGAGAAAAAAAGGAGAGTACACTTAGAGATGCTCTCCATACCTTTCCTCTGAGTACAGCGGGGATTGGACTGACTGAAGAGTAGCATCACAATCCGTTTCTGCTAATGGAAATAATATTACTCTCTGTTGTATTTAAAACAATGAATGGAATTGGGTTGCTTTCCCTCCTGTATGGGCATCTGTCAGTCTGTTCCGATTTTGGGTTTTGAATATCCAAGAAAATGATAAGTGAACATGAAACCATCTTGAAAATGTATAATTTGTAATAGTTTCTGCCTCTGAATCAAGGCAACTTGAGTTTATCAGGCTAGATGTCTTGGTGTTGGGGAAATAGGCTGTGCTGCGTTCCTTACTTCTTTGTTTGTCTTTGTGACAGGGGTCCCCAGATGCCTGAGATGTGAATTTTTTTAAACTCGGGGTCATATTCCCTTCCTAGTGCAGATTTCTTCACAAGACTTCTGCTAATATTAATGGGATTCATACATAAATCCCTTTTGTAGATATAGAGGAAGGGATCCCAAACGTTTTATTCTTCCCATCTGTATATTGGGAATGCCATCAGATGAGAAGGAAGGAAAGAGTACCAGTTCACAGCAGAAAAATATTAGAGGAATTCCCCCAAACACGCACCTTCCCTGCAGCAAAACAGAGACATGTGTGTACAGGAAACGTCTGTCAAGTTTGGTGTGAGCTGGGATTTAAACTTCCTCCAAGCTCTGCAGTGCTAGAATCCAGCATTTGGATCCAACCCATCGCTACTTTGTGAGCTGACAGGGTCGAAGTTGCAGCTAAGGATAAAAAACCTTCCTGCTTAACCTTCGGAATCTGAGAGTCTGAATTTTAGATTTTTCTCTAAAATAACTGAAGGGAAATGGGCCTTTCCAGAGTGTGAATTCTTGTCCTTTGATAGACGTATTATGATGGGACAAATTTATCCTTACAGGTTCCTGTCTCTGTCCACTGGTTAGCAAAGGTACCTGGCTAAATGCAGACTTTACAGATAGCTAAAATAAGTGAGTTGAATGCTACCCAACGTTGCCACATTTGGATGTGTTCAGAAAAACGATAGCAGGTCTTCTTGATTTCTAATTTGAGTTTTCCTGTTGGGTTTTCCATGAGCCGACATTGATTGACTGAAATGGACCTTTAACCCAGATAGTGATCGGGCTCACAGATAGCACAGATTTGAATGCAGGGAAATCCTCCATATTTCCAGAATGTTTTAATTTTTATTTTTTTTTGTTACTCTTTATTCCCAGAAGTCTTGGTGTATCAGAAAACATTTAAGCAAAAGACACCGGGCTGCAGTAATGCATATGCATGTTGCCATTAGATATTGCAGCAACAGTCTGGATTGGGGAAGTTAGTCCAGAAGAGATTAGAAAACTGGGCACTACTGGCACAGTTCAGCACAGTGCAGAGGACCCAAGTTAGTGGCGAACAAGCCACCCCAAGAAAAATGAAGTGGCATAGGTGTGACAGCATGGCACTCTGCCCAAGCTAATAAGCACTGCCTCGTCAAAGTATTTATTTGTTCTGGTGCACCATGATGCTGTTCTGCTTTTCAGATCTAGGTTTGATCGTATATATTGCGCTGTGCATTGCTGGTTGGTTGTACAACCCTTAGCTGATTGACGTTGGGGCTACCTGTGGAAATGAGCAATAGCATTGCCTTGGAGAAACAGTTCAGTTAGGTATTTGTAGTTCACAAAGCAGTTTTTCGATACGACATTGCAATATATTTACTTTCATTTTGTTACCACCTCAGGATATTGTCTATGGTTTAGATTACTAGCTTTACTGGTTGAATTTGACCCCATCTCAAGGTTAATAAAGCCCACGGTTTAATTTTACGTAGTCCTGCATGGAGCAGGGAGTTGAACTTGATGATCCTTATGGATCCCTTCCAATATGAGATACATTATGGTACAAGCCCATCAATTAAATCACTGAAGGGAAGGAGAATATTCTGGGAAGGTGTGACAAGAGGCTTGCTTTGCTTTTATACCTGTCTTTCCAGCTGCATACTCTTGGCCTCCATTGGAGAGGGAGGACTTGGCTAAATGGAGCATCTGCCCACATATAGCCCCATGGTATTCAGGAGACTTTATGTACAGACACACATATCGAGCCTTTCAGTCTCCCAGGTGCTGTGGGTAATTATTTTCATCCCTTTTTTAATAAATAGGTAAGTGGAAACACAGGCTTATCCTATGGCATGGGTAGCAGGTCCCAGGAACATATGGATCAAGAACCCGAAGCCTCTTGGCTCCCAGTTCAGTTCCTCCTCCTAACATACATCCCTCCTGCTCAAACTCTTCAGTATACATCATAAGGGAAACTTGGACTCTCTAGCGAGGAGGTGGGGAAGGATGGTTCTCTCAAAGAAACTCCGTGTGGTTTTCTTTGACCACTACATGGAACTAGACTGCTATATGGCCTCTTAAGACATTACTGTGAGAGGAGCGCATGTAGTTGCTCGTCTGGCAGGGTACTGCTTTCATGCTTTCTGGTGGTTCTTTGCAAGTCTAGGAGAGAAAGAGTTGAGCCTGGTCATGGAACAAGTCCCGTGTATGCAGTGCTGCTACCATGCCACAGAACTGTACGTTAGTCATTTATATTGTGTGTGCACGCTCAAATATATGTAGATGTACTGTATCTGTAGTTTATGTAGAAGTATATGAAAGTATACAAGCGTACCTACATGCACCCAAGGGAATCACTACATTTAGGAGCTTCACTTCGAGTGACCTGGTAGTTAAGGCTTGAAGGTAATTTGGACATCCGTAGCAGTCCTTTCTTCTCTATAAAAGGACCATGCATGTTCTTTCCAGACACTTTTGAATAATAGGATAAAGGTGTATTTGTCTTAAAGAGGTGTAGGTGACCTGAGCAGTTATTTCTGTGATAATGAAAGCATGTTTCAGATACAAGAAAGAATTCTGTTAATCCTGATTTCTAATCGTGCTGTGTCTGACAGTGCTTTCCTTTGGTGGCCTTGGCTAGATCGCATCACCCCTTTGCCACTGTACTCCCATCTCAGAGAGCCATTCTGAGCCTTGACTAACACTTGGAAGGATTTTTGCAAATGAAAGCTAGTTGTGAAAATGCATGGGTAGAAAAGCAAACAGTATGAACCTAGACTGGCGTTTTCCATAGGCATCGTGATGAACTTTACCTGAAACTTAGCTCTGTCTGTATCTGTGAGCTTTAAAAAGCAGAGGCAATAACTGCAGTATTACAGTTAGGTTTATGCATTAAAGAGTTGTTTGAGATGGTTCTGTTTAGTCCAGCAAGCAGCCCCAAGTTAGGTGACGTTATAGTCTGCTTTGTGGGACAAAAACACAAGAGGAGAAAATACTCTATTTTCCTTTTCCAGTTTTTGCATTGTGACCTGACATTTATGTATATTGCATAAAGCAAATTCTGAGCACTGCAGCTTCACAGGCTTGGGGCTGATGAAGATTTTTTTATTCTTTTAACTTGCTTTTTGTCATTTTCTAAGAAGTTAAACATACTGTATTATGAAGCTCTTTCCACATAGCACAGAAAGGCTTGGTCAGAAGCTTTAGATGAGGCTGGACTGTAACTGTTTGTTCATGTCCAACTTTTCAATATAAAAGTAATGTGTACCTGAGTTCAACCAAAACGGTTGTGTCTGCCTGATTATATCATCTAGAGAAGCCAAATAATCTAAAGTATGCATGGTTTGATAGGCTAAGCATCCAACAAAAGCTGCCTTAAAATGAGTCATATCTTTGATTCAAGAGTCACATTAGTTGAAATGAATCAGTCTTCCTTTTGCTGGCACTTGAAAATTTAAGAAGAAAAGCAAAGGAATTGCTGCAGCATAACAATGCCATCCATTGTAAGGCAGTGCCAGCCAGAGATACCAGGCAGCAACCAGCCAGGCCAAATCAGCACTTATTTGTTAATTCCAGGAATGTCTCAAATATTTGAGGGCAGTTTCCGGATAGAGTGGTGATGGCGGAGAGTTCTGGCATTACAGTTTGTTAAGGCGTGATGGATCTCGTCTTCAGGAGTGTTCACATTAGGGCACTCATTTCATTACACTTGAAGTAATTGTCCTTCACACTCTTCCAGCAGGAGTGGCAAAAAGCTGCACGGACAAATAAAGCAAACAGCACTTCTTTCAGCATCTTGTCTGGAGGCCAAGTTCATTTTTCCTTTCTCTCTTTTTGAAACTTAATTTTACATCGAGCAAGAGGTCAAAATTCAAGCAGGATAGTTCAGATGTGTTAGTTACAGATTAGAGTCACTACGTCCTTGGTCATTTTTAGGCATAAAGGGAATTTATCTTTATCTTTCTTTATTCCTTTGCTGTCCTCGTGCTGTCTTCTCTGTATTTGCATGACAGATTTATCAGGCCTTTTGCAAGTACCTCCACTCAGTGTACTGACACCTATTCCTTCAAGTGTTTCTTTCCCTTCATTATGTCTCCTTAACTGACAGTTATTCTCCCATGCCAGGTCAAGCTTTCAGTTCCTTCATCTCTCTCTTATCTGTTTTCTTCCTTCTGTTCTCACGATTCAAAGAAGGCTCTCACCTTATGCGTTGAATGCAGACATAACCAAATTTAATGCCACGGCTTACATTACTTAGGAGGTAAAACCCTGCTATTTGGGCAGACTGCTTGAGCCACCAATCTATTAACTTACTTATTTTGATTCCAGGGACAAGCATTTCCTTCTAACCTCTGTAGTTACATCCAGACTTTTGCATGAGCAATGTTTTAGATTTCATTGTGCAAACAAGATACATACACATCAGGCAGTTCCAACCTTGGTAGCATAAATTCGCACAGGAAAAGCAATTTCAATGTAAAGAACAGTAAAATGCAAGGAAAAAAGGCATGCCTGAAAAGAAAATTATTCGGTTGTATTTTACAGATCATCATTCTGCAGTCATCGTGTTTCAGCATGTCCCAAAAGTTCATTAAGCAATGCAGCTTAATATCTGCATCAGATATATTAATATCTGACGTGAATTTATGGTCTTGTTTGGCTTTTGCTTTTCCTCATCCAGCAATAGAATATGGTACCCAGCTTCTACCCTGCCTTTTGTCACTGTGCCTTCTCCAATTCTGTTTCTGGTCTGTCCTGTTCACTCACTTCCCTCAGCTGTTTTCCCTAATTTGATGAATATAGGTCTAGTGTGTTTCCTAGAGATGTGGTTCTCAATTTCTTTAAAGCAACCTTTCTGCTGTGGTATGAGAAATATTCTCCTTGTCCACTTCTTGTGTATTCAGGTCTGGTGTTAGGCCAGACCCATTGTGCTTCCGAACTGAAGGAGGGATGCTCGTTGTAGCCCATTCGGCTGCTGAAACATTGCCTCCTGCTCAGTTTCCCTCTGGAGGCTGATGGAATTTGGTTTTGCACCCTGCTCCAAACACTTGTCAAGGATGACTGTTTCCCACTTAACACCAGCCTGGTCTTGTCTGCTGTACTTCTCTCTTTCAACCAGCAAGTGCAAAGAAGGTGAACTGCTTACCCAACAACAGCCTGCATTGCCAAGCAAGATACCCGAGATAAACAGTTTCCTTCAAGTTCACAAACTGACTCGGCTTGGAGCTATGTGGGTTTGCTAGAATCAGTTTGGAGAGGGAAGGCAAATGCAGGGTGACTGCAGAGCTAGCCAGAGATGGAGATTGCAGTCTGACTTGGAAAACAGTCCCAGGAAAACCGGTTAAAACTGAGAGCAACTATAGCTTAGTATTTTTTGGGAGTGGTGGGGAAACCATGAATATTCTTCGTTAGTAGACTGTTGGCTCAATAGAATGTAGGGATTCTTTCTGGATGTATACGTAGGTCCCTGCCTGAGCAGGCTGTCTTGTTCCCTGTTTTTTAATGTATTAATCAAATGTGTAAGAAATTAAAACCGTGCAATGAGCAGCATTTGCTCTGTGCAAACTTGCAGCGCACCAGCTGTGAGAGGTTGTGCGTTCCTGGGGATACGCAGTTTTTATACTCTTCTCTGACTATATTGTTACAACTTCAGTCAACAAATGTATGTGGTTTTTACGTACATATATACACATGCACATATATATCATTTAAGTAAATACCTGTGGAAAGGAGGAGAAATAGTTCTAAAAATAAGCATCTGAACAACAAACAAGCTTAGTGTACAACTGAAGGAAACTTTGAAGAAACAGGCCTTCGTGAAGGAGTAACATTGTTGAAACCGTATGTTTTCCATGTACCAGGAGACAGTTTTAATAGTTTACAAATGTATTTAACCACAGAAAGTCTAAAATTAGTCAGTGTTTTAAAGGACTAAAGATTAAAACAAGTCTTTGCAGTTACTAAAGGACTTCTTTTCATCCAGATCCAGTGAATAACCTTATGTGACTGAGCAGGAGAAGGTGTTTGAGGGGACTGGCGTGTCTGTGGCTGCTGACCTGAGTTGTACAAAACTTCGCTGCTAATTTGCAGCATCCATTTTCTTCAGGCGTTGTGTTTGGTGGGAAGTATGGTGGCCTGGACCACAAGTAACCTGAGTTCTGTCCCTGCTCTGCCGCTGGTATGTTAAATGACCTTGAGCAAGGCATTCCTCCTCGTTGTACTGGTTTTGCCCTCGTAAGACAGGAAATCCCTTTGTAAACTACTTAGAGAACTGCTGATGAAAGGTGCTGGCTAGGGGCTTTGCCAGCCTTCTTTCCCAAAGTTTGCTTGAGTTTAGTAGCCTAAAGGAAAACTCAGGTGAGTCTTTAGGGCTTCCAGGGTTTGTGGTGAAGTTGTGCAAAACCTTGAATACAGCATGTTTTCATTTTAACAGCTCCAGGGTTAGTCTGAGCTGGGCCCCCCATCGTTAACAGGGCTTGCAAACCTCAGGAAATCCTTCATCGTCTGATCTGAATTACGAATTGGCAATGAAATCAACATCTTCTGTTGAGCAGCAAAGGTTTTACGAGCCTGTGCACCACTGTCTCCGCAAAACCTTAGTTCTCTTTCGGCTGTTCTCAGACGCCAGCTCTGCTCTGTTGCACACCCTGTTTGTTCTCCAGTTCATCCTTAGATGAACTTCATCCCATATGGCTTCATCCTTAATTGATCCTGGACTGTGTGTGACCACAACTAAGGCAGGCGTAATGATGTCACCTTGTTCAGTGGTATCACAGGCCTCTGCTGGACATGATCTGGGTTCCTGCATCTGTGATACCACATCCTCAAATGCAACATAAGTTTGCCCTTTCAGTCCAACTGGACATCTTCCTCCTCCCAACAGCTGTTTTCATTGTGGTTTGAGCTACTTACAGAGATAACTCAGTCACAGAGCTACCTGACAGTGTCAGAATCGTTGGATAGTGTTTGAGCTTGCTTTCCTGCTAGCTGTTTTGCTTGCTGGACTGTTGGGTTTTTTTTTTTCTCAGTGGCTCTTGTTGTGGGTTTCTAGTCTGTAAGGAACTCATTTTTTATTCTATACAGCCATGGTAGAAGCAAGCTTAAGAAAAAATGTACCTAGAAGAAGGGAGGAAGGTGGTTTTGGTCCTCAATATGTAGGTCTGGTGTTTTACCAGAAATTTGGATGGGATCTCCTTCTTTCTCCATGGTGAAGATGCACTAGTGCAAGCAAATGTGCAAGCAGAAAAATCTTCTCGTTACTAGAATTCCTATTCAGGTCTTTTATTTAAGACATGGTCAAAATGAACCTATGAAAAGGAGCTGTATTAGCTCCTTTAATAAAGTATTCCTTTCAGTGTCTGTCAAAAAATGGTCACATGGTAAACATTGAACAAAAATTTGAAATGTTAAAGGAATAAAACTCTTCAGGGAATAAATTATTTTTACAACTGGCCAATATAAAATAATACAGTGCAAGTCTCTTAAAGTAGTAATTGATAAAGGAATAAAACTGCTAAAAGAGTGTATTTTTCATTCGCTGGAGCTAACTATGTAATAGCACTCAGCTGTATTTAATCTCTAGGGTCCTACGGAACAGGCACAAAAATGAATGTAACTTAAAATCGACATGAGTGATCTTTCATGAGATCTGTGCTGCTTGCTACCTACTGTCAACAGCCACGTTCCTGCAGCAAGCCTACTCGCTCAGCCCCACAGTACTTTGCCATTCTGAGCCTTTTTTTATCTGGATGTTAAGGAGATAATTCCCAAGGCATCCCTATTAAGTGAAAAAGAACGACTTTCTCAGCCTGACACCTGGGAAGACTGAGATACAGAGAGGATAAAGCCTTTGCCCTGGTGTCAGACTGATTTTTTTCTACCATGTAATGTGGCTGTAATGGGCCTCGCCTCTTCCATACGAGTACTGAATGAAACAATGCTAGAATAAAAATTTTAAAGGGTGATTTCACTGGACACTGCGAAACAGGATTACAGCTGTGTTGGAACCAGGTGCTTCAGCTTCCTACAGTGCGCACCTGAATCTTAGTGGAAACCAAGTACCAATTTTATATTAGTGACTGGTTAATTAAAGAGCTGTTATAATATATTGTAGAGCTATGTCAGTGGGCTTCAAGGCTGACCTTACGTGGACAAAAAGAGAGTGTCCTGAGGAGGGAGAAAACCTCTCTCTGTGTGGCTATGGCATGATTCTTGTTTGCCTTAGAAACAGGTCTGTCACAGAAATTTTTAAACTTTCATTGAGGAAAAGAAGATAAATTTTTCATTAGGTAGATAACATTCAGAGAGATCCTTGGTTGAGGAGAATGGAAAGAAAGTGAAGACGTGAAAGAATGCATACAAATGGCATTTCATTTATCCTTTGTATGTCTTGGTGGGTCTTTGAGAGGCCAAGTGATTTCTAGCTTGTGCAGGCTTCACCCAGTGATGTTCTCTCCCTGAGATCTCAGGTTCCTGTTTTAACATCCACCGTTCAAACCATCTGTCCCTGCAGAACTAGTTTGTTCTTCCCAAGATCAGTCACACTGGAGCAATTGTATAGAATTAGGCTTTTTAACTGTCTGTCAGTGAGTTTTAGGTTTGCTGGTGCTTTTCTCCCACCACCTGAGAGCTCATTCTCCATGAATTTAATCAGAAGTGAAACCGAGAACTTTTATCTGAGTAGTTTAAACTTGGGATGTATTTAAAACTGAATCCTTATTTCTATTAATGTTACAAACCTACCTTATTTTCATAGCCCTTCCTTAAAGAGCTATTGACCTTATTGTATTACTTTTTAAAGATATTTGAAATTTAGAATTGGGTCTACATTTTACAGCATTTTTGGTTTTGATAGCCCTCCAAAAAGGGAAATAACTGCCTTTTTTATTTTCTTGCACTGTTTACTTTGTTTAGTTCCAGAGGAGAATCTGCAAGAAACTTTGATGAGTGGGTAAAAATAGTAGAAGGTAAAGGTGTCTTTGTAAAGTTCTGCCCCATGCATACCCCGTTCCCTTACATCATGGAGTATACTTTTCTAATCTGTGTATTGTAAACAGACTACATTAATTCAGGAATAGTAGCATGCTCTTATCAATCATACAGAGATGGTTTCCCTTTATAATCCGCAGTATCAGTTACAGTTTTTTCTCACTCATTATTTTAGGATATAAATTGTTATACTTTGAGACATGGGGGGGATGAAATAAAAAAAAAAATAAAAAGGCTAGAAAAAAGCTCCAGTCTTTTTTATGGTGGTTTTAAATATATAGAAAAAAGTGAGGCAAGCCAGAATGAGAATAAATTGCAGTATTCCTAACATACCCAACAATATATTTTGTTTCTGCCTCGCTTCAAAATGACCCAAATGAATGTTGTTTAAATTTGGCTTATTTTGTAGATACCCTTGAGAGCCTCATAATAAATCAAATGCCAGACAAGTTAGTTCAGTAGATTCGAAGTGGTGTGCATATGTAGCATATATAGACTGAATACCGCTTGTGCCTGAATGTCACTGTTTTTCTGAGTTGAGATCGGTCTCCATTCTCATGGAAACCATCCACTGATTGACAGTAATGCTGTGAACTTCCACTTATTAACTAAATCGACTTTTCATGAAAATAGGAGCTGAGCAGAGCATTATGGAATATTCATGGAACAAAATTCCAGAGAGAGAGGTCTCAGGGTCAGGAGGAGGGAGGGAATGGGAGACAGATGCCAGATTGCCTGTAGAGAGTCCAAGCATGTGTTTTTGTTTGTAGCAATGATGCACATGCCTTTTGCGGGTGCAATTATTGCTTCTGCCTTTGAAAGTTTCACCATAAATCTGTTTCTCAATCTCCCTTCATTTTTGACCCAAATTAACCTCATCTTCATACAGTTCTGTTACTTAACCTCAGTTTCTCTTGGGAATATCCATGCACCACCATGCTGTAGGTGTTCTCTCCTGAATTTTAAAGATCACTCTGAATTCAAATCTGTTTCTGGACAGATTTAATTTATTACGTATTTTTGTCTTTTCGTGATCTTCATGCACTGGATTTTGTATTTCACTGAGCCATTGCAATGAACACTGCCACATGAGTGAAAACAATCATTTGCCCTTCATTTTTCATCTCTGCCTACCATCCAGCTTTAAGCAAAGGCATAGGATCTGTACGTAGCTGAAAACTGAGACCTAAAGTATTTGAATACCCATTTAACATATCGTGACACTTTCCTTTTAATCTATCAAATGCTTAAAAATCTGATTTCTCTTGTTCTAGCAATAGCTTGTCTTATTTGAGTGACGCCTCGGGTCTAATGAAGCTGACTGCAGGTGACTCACAGCTAACTGTGCAACAGATGCTGGGTGAAAGCTTTTAGCAGCCGTGCACCTCCAAGTGGGAATTCCCAGCCTGTACGATCTGTGACATTGATACTCAGGCTTTATTGTGGACCTGACAGGTTCAAAATCACATGAGCTACATCTTGTCATAGAGTGTTTCAGAGAAGAGGGATTTAAGTGTATTAGCATTTATTAGTTTTATTTGGGAAATGGACAAAAAATTGCATCTCGGTATTCTTTTAGTCTTGGGGAGCTTTGACCCTTCTGTGAATTTTCTAACTTGGGCCTCATCCCTAGGCTGGGATGCTAACAAATGTGCTTCAGCTTGCTAGGTGAAGTGATGGCAGTGAAGTGATCACAACTGCTAGTTGTGCAGTATCAGACTAAATAGAATATGCACTGGTTTTAAATGTAGTCTAAGTTACCGTGAAGAGCCAAGTATCAGAATACTAATACACTATGTAGAAAGTCAGGAATTTTCTGTGTCCTCTCCTGGAAAGAGAAGCTCTTTGATAGCTTAGGAGCTTGTTTAGGGGAGAAATTGCACATTGCCTACAGGTTTCCCCAAATGCTTGAGGTGTGTCCCCTGTGGTCCATCCTGCAATGGGCAGGACTGGTGCTGGGAGAGTAAGAGCTGTGGAATAGCTCACAAATGTGAGCCTTGCAGTGCTGAGTAAGTCAAGGAGGGTCAGACAGGTTGGCAGAGTTTCATGCTTTCTGGTGTGCTGCCCACAGTGGTTTGAGGTAACTGCAGCTTGCATTAGTTCTGTCAAAGCTGAGTGGTAGACTTCATCCCACGTGTGATGCAACCAACTAAACAGGGTTGGTCGCTTGGGACAGCTGTTGTATATGGATACCTGTTGTCCTAAAGGCACCATGAGCTTAGCGAGTTCCAGCCAAGAGCTCTCTGCAATGCTATTTATGAAGAAAGCCGTTCTTTTGAGCTAGAGGTGTGTATCTGAGCCCTGAAAATAGAAGTGATTTAAATGCATATATATGGCTTTTTTTTATTTATTTTATTTCATATGGGGTGAAGTTGCCTGAAGCCTGTTTATTAGTTAATAACCCCCTCCAGGTTACCGTCTCTAATCTTGTAATGAAATTGAGTTAATAAATCCAAGATATTATTAAATAAAGTAAGTATTTAATATTACTTGTCCTCTTTGAATCCAAGTTGCAATACAACAGAATTTCATTTTATAAATAACACCTTTCGTGCTAGCACCACAGGGCATGATTCAAAAGAATCTAAATAGAACATGAATGCTGTAATCAAATGCAGACCCCAGGAAGGCAGATTAAAAAGGCATGTTGCTGGTTAGCACAGCAGACAGGGTAAGTATAGCAGGTCACAGCAGAAAAGCTAGTTACAAAAACAAGGGCACCATCAAATGAAAATTGTTTGCTTGCCCACTCCAAACCATGACTGGACTGCTTCTGTGTCCATGACCTATTTTTTTTAATAAAGGAAGATTTTGAGAGGTTGTTACATTTTACTTGCTTTGTACTAAACAAGAAAACAACAAAAATCTCAACCCTGTGTTTGCATCTGGAGGACACTAGGAGAATATTTATAGAGACACTACATCTGGAAAAGCCTTTACCACTAGGTTTATCTCATCTCTCTCCGTTTGTCTCATTTATTTGCACCCACTGCCAAAGTCTGTGTATCTCCTGTACAGAGGAGCGTACAGCAGAGGGGAAAGCTGCAGGGAACTGCCATGAAGCTTCCTTTGCAGAGATCCTGCCGGTGTTTGGTGCTGAGGGCAGGAGCAGCAGGAACGAAGGAAACTAGCCTCCAAATCCTGTGAAGCCCAGGATCCAGAGGCAGCCCGATCACGGTATGAGCCCCCTTGTAGTGCTGCCTGGCCTGCTGCACACGCCTGCCTCTCCTGCCCGAACCGTCTTGCTATCTTTCGTGCTCGAGGGTGTCACCAAGGTGGAGCAGAGGTTAATGGAGCAAAAAGCAGAATTAACCTTCATGTGCTTATCAGCAGCTGCTTCACGAGGTCTGGTCACAGCGTGGCCTTTCTCTGAGCACAGAGCCTTAGCTGCGTGGAGGGATGGAGAGAAAAGTCAGGGTCTCCCAGCGCTCTCCTGCCTCTGCTGGGTTTGTTCCCCCTTTCTTTGCTGAGATGGGGAGAGCATCAGCCTTTTTGAGGCTTGCCCTCTCTAAACTGATGCAAGGCAGGCAGAGAAACCCTTAGGTCATAACTGTTGTTTTTGAAAGGATTGTTTAGCTCTGTATTTTTGTGTGTGCATATGTCGAATTGTAGCCAAACACTCAGACATCTGGTTCAAAGGCTAACAGCCAAGTCAGGAGGTAGAAATAAAACTGAAGATTTTATTTGTGTATGTATGTGTACAGATGTATACATTGATATTTGTGTGTGTAACACTGTTATGAATATTACAAAATATTATATAGGGAAAGCATGTGTTTTAGTTAGGTACCACCTCCGAGACTGCCAGTTATTTGAGTACAGGTCCCAGGAAGAATGAACATCAGTACAGTTGCCTTACCAAGCTACATAAACTATGCAAATATTTCTGTAGGCAGTCTGTTGCTTTTACTTTAACAGGTAGGATCAAACTAGCCTAATGCAAATAATGAATTGTAAAAACTAGTCTGTAAACAGTGTTGCGGACAGAAAAAAAAAGAAAAAAAAAAAAACCCACAAAACAAACCCAGCCTTCCAGAGTGGTCTGCTGTAGTCAAGGTAAATGAAATATTTAGTGGTGGCAGCAGCAAAAAATGAAATATGAGATCTTGCATCCCAAGTTATTAGTGACCTGCTAAAAGACAGGCTGAAAAGTGCCTTTACCAAATTAAAACTTTGAGAAAGGGCACAAATGGGAAATGTCAAAAGAAAAAATCGGAGGAAAATGATTGTCCTCCTGGCTCTTACTATTTTGCAGTTCTGAGGCAGCAGCCACTGTTAATGGTAGCGAAACAAGAATGGCACGGCTCAGTCTCCTGAAATCTGTAATGGAAATAGTCTCTGCAGAAAGGCAGACAGTTGGAATTTGCTGAGATTTCAATCATAATTGTGTGATCTGTTCGTTGCATGTGTTTTTTTGTTTAGTCTAATTTTCAGAAACTTTGTAGGATTATTTTTTTTTTTAATAGAAGATTTCATTTGGTTCTCTGCTCTCTGTTTCTATAGTGCAGCCATCCCTGATGCTTGATAATACTAAATAATAAGAATGCCAGAGTGCTTAATTTAATATCTGCTATTGATCTCTGGACTGCTTAGTGAATGGCTTATTAAACACAGAGGGCCCTTGCTTCCATGTATGTCAATCTCCTAAAGGTATTGGGAACCTCAGGTTAATTGATCAGCCTGCTTAAGAATGTTGAAGGTTTTCCTCGGCATGGATGGGATTTAATTTTTCAAACTCTGTTCCATTATCCTTTGCGCACCGCGCTGCTTTCTGAGCACCTAGCCCCCTGAACACCTCTCAGTAAAAAGGTTTCACTTGCAGGAGCTCCAGTTTGTCTCAATTTTCTTACTTATTTCTGGTGATGCTAGTAAGCATACAGGTGTTTAGAGGTGAATGATGAGCTGATCCGTAAATGAGAAGAGCAGTTCTTAGAGACCTCTTAGTGAGGTCAGACCAGGCGACAGCTTCCCTCTGTTGCCCAAAGTCCTTCCAGGCTCAGGACCTCTTTGGTATCAGTGTGTAGGAGCTAGATGGTCAGATGTGCAATTTGCCAGTGGGTCTGGTACAATTGATCAGTCTCCCCTCCTTCCCACAGCTCCCCCGGTGCTGTATCGCTGTTGTCAGTTCTACTGCTCTGTCTTAAGAAGTCTCTTGAAAATGCTTCCTCCTTTTTTTTTTTTTTTTTTAGTAAGATCACCTTGGTATTGTAGATGTAGGAATTCTTTAACAATAGCTTCTGCAAAAGAACTGAGCCTGGAGGAGCCGTGATTTACTATAAATTTTGCATTAAAGGCTCTCAGCTTTTATTTTCAACCATACGTCAATCTTAAGCTCGCCTCTGCCTTATCCACCTGCATCGTAGACTGATTGTCACTAACGAGTCTATGACAGCATTGCTTCGCCAGCACGAGCACACAGATGTAAGACTAATTAGTTTAAAAAACATGTTTTCATTTGTGTCTTGCGAATAAGGTAGTCCTCAGGAATTTGACAGACTAGGCAATTTTTTTGAGATTTTGGGAAGCTGAGTTTTGGGGTGGGCACTATAGGCATTTGGCACTGCAGCTCTGTCTCACATGGAAGTGTCCCTGAGAAATGAAGTGCAGTTTGAGACCGCCAGGATATTTCCAGTCATCTCCCGATCTTTTAGTCTTTTATCCCACTTCTCTTCTGAAGTAGGTCCTCACCTGCTGCACTCCGCTTTCCTAGCAATGACCCAAAACACAGCATTGCCAGGCACCTTGGTTCTCATCAGCAGTCTGTGCTCTTCTAACGCTGCACAAGCAAGGCAGGTTTAATAAGCTCCCTAATAATGACTTGTAGCATACTGGTTTCTCGTAGACTTGGGCCATCCCCCATCCTAGGTCTCCAAATGTGCTTGATAAATTATTTGAATTACTCTTTCAGTTGCCATCTGTAGCTCCTCATAAAGAGACTGCTATTTGCGGTGCGTTGTGCCAAATCATGCAATAGTTTTTTTGCAGAACTGGGGACTGTACTGAAATCGCCAAACTCATGTCACTTGTAAGCTGCGGTATGATAACATGTTAGCTTTAAGGAGACTCCAGTTGCAGTCTTGTGAGATGAAAACAAAGGCACTGGAGTTCCAGCCCGTGAATCTCAATGTTTATGGGGAGGTATGAGAGAAGAGGTGTTCATGTACCTCAGGTTTTTAAATAAATATATGAAAATATTCTGATAAATATGCATCGTACCATGTTCGTATTATGCATCAATAAATATACACATATAGACATACACATCTAGACCCACGCAGATCCATACTGTGACCTTCTCCTCCTTCCCCTTGCCTTGAACTTCCTCCCTGAATCCGTCCTAATGGCGGAGCGATGATCAGATCTAAAGAAATCTAGCACTGCGTGAAACCTTGGCATAGTGACATCTGTTGAATTTGGACAGTTTTGTTTGTCTACTGGGAAATCGCACAAACTTCCCCAGATTTTTTTTAAATTTGCGTTGCCCTCCACACCCCCGTCAACCCCACCCCCCACCCCCCCACACCCCAAGGGAGGGTGGCTTCAGGAGACATGGCTGCTTTCTTGCTTTCTGGTGTGGTGTAAAGTTTTCCGTCGAGAGACAATAATGTACATTCCTCTGGCAGGACGGGATGGATTTTTTTGTTTCTGTTGCTGTTGTTTATTTATAAGACATTTCCTCTTGCTTAGTGGAAGTTTGATCGTAAGAGGCTCCAGTGATTTTCCTTCCCACCTCTCCCCTCCCTAATTTCTCTGCCTCGGCACTCGCTCTGGAACAGAGCAAACTCAAAAAGCCCATCGGCGCAGGGCGAGCTTTGCAGCCAAGCCCTGCCACTCTCCAGAGACTGTGAGGTGATTCTCCTTCGTCACCGCTTGGACCAGGAACCACAGCCCTGGTGAGTGGTGAGCTCCCAGAATTTGATGTGTCAAGGCTTCTATTCTCGGGGCCGCCGTGGCGAAGCAGGAAATAAAGGTTGTTGGTTTGTTGGTGGTTTTTTTTTTTTTGTTTTTTTCTGTTGTTGTTGTTGTTGGTGTGTTTTGCCTTTTTTTATTTTTTATTTTTTTTAATATAAAACCAAAATCGGCAACAAGCACGGGGGAGTGTGGAGCTTGGAGCAGGGGTTGCCGAGCTGAGGGCCACCAGCGGGGGTCGGGCTCGGCAGCCGCAGCAGGCGGGGGGGGGGGCAGCGGCCGGGGGAGCGCGGGGAGGGGGGGAAATGTTAATCCGTCGCTTGGAGTTCTGTCTGGCAAGTTTTCATGCCTCTGTGTTCTGAGCATTTACATTATGCTCTGAATACCTGATTGCCCAGCCAAGCAGAAAAGAAACTCTACAGTGGATGCATAGTAAAAGAAAATGCTTCTGTGGAAGCCACCTCTGGGAATAGGAAGAACTAGTTGGTTTAGAGGCTGCTGGTCCATTTGAGGGGGAAGGAAGGGTTGGATTTTATTTTTTTATTTTTATTTTTTTTTAACTCTTTTGCTTCTCTTTGTGTCTGTGTGGGGAACGGGGAATGGGGCGGGGGGGAATGTACTTTGGAGAACTTTGTATACAAAGTGTTGGATGCTAAAGAATCAGGTGTCTCAGCTAGCATCAAGGCACTTGCGCAGTTATTTCCAGCCGTTGGATAGGCAAGCCAGGGCGTAGAAAGGTGCAGTGATTTGCTCGTAGCTGCATGGGAAAGCCAGTGAACGAAAAAGGAGTAGGAGGTGCATCTCTGGTTCCAGGCCCAGATTGCGCAGGGTCTCCTTTTGTCCTCTCCTGCCCTGCTCAATGTACGGCTTGTGTTCATCTTTGACTTCTGTAGAGCTAAAGGCGGCCAGGGCCATGCATGGACTGCTCCATTCATCCTTCGTCACCTCCCGTATTATTTGACTTGAAGAAATGAATTATTTCTTGACTAACATTTTCTACTTTTAACAAAGCAGCCATATAAGAAACAAAGGGTAGCAGTCAAAATATTTGTATTTTGAGGTATTATCCTGTTCTTTGAAACATATGGCCGGCGAAAGAACGCGATGTTTAATGGCACCAATGTAACTCACAGGGGATATTAACTAGGAAGCATTCTGCTCACCCATGTCTTGCCTTTGAGTTGCATTCATCCAGCAGGTGTAGTGACAAGCATGCCTCTCTGACCCCCAGGGGGACAGCCCCTCGCCAAATGCCACTGGTCACCTGGGACATACAGTGGAGGCTGGTCACCTTTTCCCTGGTTTCGTGCCCAGCATCACTCACGAGAACAGTTCCTGTAAAGGCTGCCGCTGAATGATCTTGCACTGAAGTTCTTGGAGGCCTTGACATTGACTTCAGAACGGAGCTCAGTATCGAATCACATCCAACCGAAATTAAAGTACTTGCTGCTTCTTACAACCAATAAGTAAAGTCATGCAAGGTTTGGTGGTTTTACCGCTTGGCAATTTTTGCAAATATTTTCTTTGGTTGCGATCCATGTGGGGTTTTCAGTCCCTCCCCCTGCTTCAGTTTCAGTCTGAAGTTTGACTGAGCCTGAAAGCTTCAAGTGGAAGATAGACAAAACCTCCGAGTTTGATCTGGCTTTGCGTTAGAACCATAAAGAACTGTGAACTCCTCTTTTTTCACACACAAAACCGTAAGTTGACCGCAGACCTTTTTCAGCACTGAGCAGCGAGGGTTAGCTCTTTCTCCTCGTTCCCTGGTGCAGTGGAACCCCTCTCTGAACCTAAACTAAATCACCAGCCCTTAACAAAACCCGCAATTAAGTTGGCTGATCCCTTCAGTAAAGAGCCTTACATACACAGAGAAATAACCTTTACGTACATCAAAGCCCCAATCCAAATGGTCCCAGCTTTTGGCTAAATTGGTGTTAAGATCCTGACTTGGCTGTTGCATCACCTTTCTGCAGTGTACTCAAAGCAGCTGAGAGATCAGAACATCCCAAACTTTCAGGCAGTTCACATCACAGATAGAAACATAATGGATTTTTTTTTTCTTTTTTCTAAATGGGCTATACTGAACGCCCACACACACTTTTGGGTCTGATCTTTGAAGCTTATCTCTGATTTACTTTCTCCCTCCAGGCAGTGTAAGTCTGAAAGACATAAGTACTTCTGAAATGGAAAGTTCTCAAAGCGCGGCGCTAAATGTCTGAAACTTCAAACTTCTGCCTGTGTAACACTTGTTCTCTGGTTATAGTGAAGTCAAGGGCTGTCACTCTGGCAACTTTCACTGAGAAGGCAAAACAATGTTTAATCTCTTCCGTTAAGAGTCTCTGTGTTGCTCTAAACCTCTCGGTGTTTAAATTATTTAATTAATATATTTATTCTGCAAGTCTCTGTGGTAGAAAGGGAACTTGTCTTTGCTGGTATTTATGTACAGCAATGTGGAGAAAATCAGCAGTCTTTCTTGTCGCGGTGTAAGCTGCTTATTGACTGTAGTCCAAGGTTATAATGGCTTGTCCATGGTCTAAAATCATTAGGGTGAAAATGGGCAATTTAACATCATATTTTAACCCTCTATTTAAACACTTTGGGATGGTAAGATGATAAATTGTCTCATTAGCAGTACTTCTTTGTCTACTGTGTAACAGTTTACCATAGGTACTTTAAGAAGTGGAAATAAATACATAAAGGTTGTTCCTTTATAGATGCGCTGTTTGCTTCTAGCAGTAGCCATTTTAGTTACAGCACGCCTTCCAACTAGTAATCTAACAGTGCTTCACATGCACTGCCAAATTAACCCTCTCTCTTTTAACCATAGATAAAGAGAGAAAAGTATCATCTCTTGTCTGACAGGAGCAGAGAGCAAATGGTAGTCTTTTGCTCCTGTTCAATCCACCAGTTGATACTTTTGGGGAAGAGAATATATATAGATATATAGATATTTATGTAGTAGAATGAAAACGATTGTTTTCTGCACAACAGTTATTTTGTTTGATGTGATATGCTGCTTGTTCTGTGACTGTTAACTGCATCAGACAAGAACAAAGCACAGAAAAGGATGTAATGATAAAGGTACAGAGAGATTCAGAAGTACTGGAACACTTCAGAAGTACAGGAACTTAAGCTATATACAGAGATAAGTTTTGTAGTAAAAGTACCTAAAAGCAACTGATTTGTTTTCAGCATGTTGCTCATTTTAAGGTATTCTAAATGTTTTTTCTTACGTTATGTTCTAAGCCTGTCTTTTTCAGAAGTTGAACAACAGCTTGTTTTCCAGGGTCACAGCATTGAAACAGCACTGATTCCCTTCCTGTAAATCAGAAAAGAAAGTGAAAGTTGATTTTGAATTAAGTCACGTGACAGGGAAAGCTATGAAAGTAACAGAGATCTGCAAGTTACTGAGGTAAAGCTACCGCTAACCAGAGATCACTAATTACCAGTTGCAGAGTGTGTTGTGACATGGAACATTGGAACAATTAAGTCATGGTCTCAGCTCAAGGATAAAGAAGTAGCAAGGTGCACAAACGGTAAAATGAAGGATTTTTCTTCCTATCCCGGGCTGGGAAAAGGGGGTGGGTGTATAACAAGAACGGAGGGAAAAGAAATTGGCTTTAGGAGACCTGAATCTGTATCCCAGATCCATTGCTGTGTGATCTTTTCCTCTATCTATGTCTCACTTACCCACCTGTAAAATGGAAATATTTTTTTCCTGCCCTCACAGGGCTGCTGGAAAGGAAAACTTGATCCGATTTAGCCAGGCTCAGGCACGCTTAAAAAAAAAGCCTGCAAATATAGCACATAGATCCCCCCCCTTTGCTGCCTTGTTTGTTTTCTTCCTCCGTGCATGCTTCTAGTTCCTGGAACCGAGGCGAGTTCCAGAGCTAGCATGGGTCTGGGCTGCTGGCAAAACAAAGCAGGTGCAAATTACGGTGGAAATTAAATAGCTGGTGCTTTGAGGCAGTGGAGTGCCCAGTTCACCTCAGGGTATATGTCTGCATTCACAAAACATGGCTATCATGCATACCCTGATTCATTAGATGTGTTATCCAGCAAACAAGAAGCCTAATCATATTTTAGCAGGAACATTCTTATGATAAACTCTGCTTTAGTGAAACTCTGCATATAGTGCAATTTCTCCCGGCCGCGTATATTACACGGTGAAGAAAACCTACCCCGCTGCGTATCAGAAGGCTGTAATTTCATTTAGGGGTTCTATTGACATCATAAACTGCAAGAGCAGAGCTCAAGTGGCTATTTAAGTCATAGGAACTTCAGACTGAAATTACTGCCTGGCAGTAACCAGCCCTCCCCCCACGGGCCCCCACATACGTACTTCATGTTTTCATCCCTATGCCTATAAATAATAAATCTCTTCAGTGGCTTCAGAAGAGAGCGGTTCCAAAATACCAGCGTTATCCGCCACCCTCGCCAGCGGTGGCGACTTCCCGACAGGCAGGGGAAGCAGCGGGAGCCACAGACCAAGGTGGGACCATGCCCGGAGGTGGCCGGTGCTCCGGGGATGCTGCTCTGCTCCAGCTCGGAGGCGTCCACCAGCTGTGAGCAGTGAAAGGTGAATACACCCGTGCTTGCTAGTGAGGCTGTTTGTTGCCATCATAGCTGACATACCTGACCTTTCCCGCTCGTACGCTGTAGATATCCACCCTGGCGCATGTGAAGATAAATGCACTGTGCCACCTGTGATCATCTACAAGGCTACAGCACATCTCCTATTTATACCGTGCCTCGCTGAAATTGCTCCTTGCAGCCCCACGGCTGCCCCACTGCTGGGAGAGGGGACGGGTGCGGGCAGAGGGCTTGGCGGTGTCCCAGCTCCGTGCCTGGGAGGGCAGTGCCAAACTTCCCTGCGGTGCAGCTTGATGCACCTAAGCAAAAAAAAAAAAAAAAAAAAAAAAAAAAATCCCCCTTTTTATTTTAACATTTAAGTAATGCACAAAGCAGTCACATTGATAGAAGTGCATATATTTCATCAGTATGGGCTTGTTTCAAGAAGAGTGAAGTCAGGGAGCATTTGCTTTTTATCAGGGAAGTGAGGTTAACCGCTCATTAGAGCTTGTCAAGGAACCTCACATTTCAGCCAGGCGCAGGAAGAGACTTTCAGTAGGACAATGGACAAGAATTGTTGGGTTTGTGCGCTGTAGATACCCGGTGCAGGCATTTTAATTCGGCTGTCTGAAAACCAAAGCATGTCAAATTCACATATATGTTAATCTTTTTTTTCCCTTCTCTTAGTTTTTTGCCAGATAGCAGGAAAAGTGTTGTTTGTACTCTGTGCTTCCGAGACCTTGGGGTGCAAGATAGGTGTTACGTTACCAGCGGGAACAGAATTAATATTTATTTATTTTCTCTGAGCCAGTTTGTCCCTTCTTACATTTCATTTCACAGAATGCTCGTTCACCATGTTAAATTTTAAAAAGCACCCAGTTATATTATGACTTATTTCCATTCTATATAAAGGAAACTTTTATTTTGCTTTTGGACCTAGCTTTTTCCTGGAAAATCAATTAAATCGTTGCCTCTCCTTCTTAAATGCCACCATCCTGTGATTCCTGAGACCGTGGTACAGCTTAAATGAAACAGCAGCTTTGAAATTAAATAAACAAGGTTTATATAGTTATTAGACATGGCAGCCTGCAGTAGCAGGGCAGACTTTTCTGCTCTGAAGGTAAGCTGTTCACGCTTGTATTTCATCTGGCTTTGAGCAATAAACTACACTTCTGAGTCTGGATAGACAGTTATCCTGGAGAAGATGCTTTCAGTATTCTTCATGGATCTGTGAGAGCAGCTTACACGCATGCACACAGCATAAATAGGAGAAGCGAGTTTTGAACTCCGTGTGGCTGACTGTGGGCCTCGGCATGCAGGGACTGGGAGCATCTCTGCTCTTTCTGCTGCTCTCCTAAAATGCTCTAGCCAGGTCCTTTTGTGCTGTTCCTTACCCACTTCCCTCTGCTTTATGGACTTCTGAACCTTGCTATGACAGAAGTTATGATGCTGGCGGCGTGCGTACTGCGAGGGGAAAAAAATAAAGTCCACAAACTGTGGGTAACAGCAGATCCCACAATGCAGTGAAATCAAAATAGGACGGTGTATGCCAAACACAGTGTTCTCATGGTCCTTATCGCTCAATGGAATAACTGGAAATGGTTACAGTTTCCTTCATTTAGTATAACTGAATTTATCAAGGGCTCAATGTCTCCGGTGAGATATTGACTGCCTGATGGCATGCGTCCTAATTTCAGGACGTGATGTCCTGGCATGAAGATAGGGTAGCCTTTTGTCCCACTGCGTCTTGAGTGCCTGAAATCTAAAGCTATCTAAAGCTATGTTACTGTATTGGTGTCTGTCCAACAAAGATGTGTGTTCTACTTGTACCATGTGGAAAAATGAATAAAATATCTAAAGTTAAAAAACAATTCATAAACACCATATGCACATACATACTGCATGCACAACTTCTCTTTGAAAATATTACAATGGGACACCCTTCCAGATTCTGGTTTTAAAAGACTGTAACTTAATTTCATCTACAGGTTTTTAGTCAAAAAATACTGCAACAGAGTCTGTTTTCTTTCAAATCAGCAAAAGTATCATAGAATAGAGATTGTTCTTTAAAATGAAATATCAATCTGTCTGTCTAACATACCGTGCTTCTAAAGCTACAGACCTCTTAACTTGGAGGTGCCAAAAACTGCATCACACTCGGGGATACTGAGGCAGGAATTGGCGAAGTGACTTACCTAACGCTCTGCCCCGATGGGCTCTGTCTGACTCAGTCCCCTGCATTAGCTGCTTTGATTAACTCACCAGAAGAGCCGGTGTAGCCTGGATGGTGGATGTGGGTCTGGAGGGTTCTGCAAGTCCCCGAGTCATGTTGTGGGGACAAAAGCTTTCTGCTTGGGAGCCAGAGCCTCTTAGAGCACTGATACCGGGCCCTAGGTGAGGAAAGGGGCTGCTCCCAGCTGTGAAGCACCAAACTTCTCGTGGCACCTATCTGCTGGGAGAGGCGTTATCGTTCCTGCTGAACACCTGCCTCGCCAAAAAAACACAGGGAGAGGCTTGGATGCTTTTTTGTTCCCCTTTCCTGTTTGCTACAGCCGTACCATTGTTTGTTTTGCTGGCATAGGGCTGCAGTGTCTTTGTAAAACTGGAGAGAAGCTGTGGCACAGGGTTAGAAATGAGATGGATGACGCTGCTGCGGCAGGGAAAGAACAGAGAATATCGAACGCACTCTTTCTTCCCAGCCCTGAGATCTGCATCTGAGTTTAATATTAGATAGGATCACTGAGGATAATTGTGGTTGGCAATTTTTACTTTTTAATGACTTAAAATGACCTGTGATGTATTAGGCACAGCAGTGTCGCTCCATAGCATGACTTCATCCTGAGACTTCCTGCCTCCACTGGAACGAGGGGCGTCGATGGTACCACTTCATCCATATTGCTGCTTCCAGCATGTGGTACCCTGCCGGGTGGGGAATGCTGCAGCTGTTTTTACTTTAGAAATATTAGTAGGATGTCTGATATTATATCAATGGGACTTGCTGCTCCATAAAATTGACTGCTCTGTAGAGCAAAGACACAAGTACAAGGGCAAGCTGAGTCATTGGCTGTATTTGGATGTGTTTTCACGTACTTTTGTGGGGAAAAGACGTATACTTGACAGGAGGAAGGCTAATTCTTCTCTGTCAGTCAGTGGAAGGCAGAAGGTTTAGTGAGAAGAGATCAGATGGGCTTGAATGAATTTTGTAATTCTGAACGTATCAAGGAAATAGAGCTGAATGATGTATAGAGAACTCCTCTGTCAGTGTGGAAAATTAGAGATTTGAACAAGATGAGTTTAATGCTGAAATGAAACGAGAAGAAGTTTATGATTAATAGGGTCTGGCAGAGACAGCATACTTATATATAATTTTGGAGGCTTAGGAATTGATCCTTGGGTAGATGTGGGTCTGAGGGCTTAAGGGGAGAGAGGTGCCCCCACAGGGAACCCCAGCTGGCTTGTCTCTTTTCAAGGAAGAACCCAAAAGTTTTACACAGCAGGCATAAAATCAGGTAAATATTCTATTTCATAAATTCAGAGCATCTTTTAAAATATAAGGTTGAAAAGATAAGTGTTTGTTGAGCTGAAACAGGCTTTTGGTCCTGCTTCAGGGCAAGACGTTTTCCTTCTGGATACTGCGTCCACCCAGCTGAGCAATACCGAACACTGGACATGGAGGCCAGGTTTTCTGACCCCTGTGATGATCAACCTGCATACTGAAACATCAGTTTGCTCCATTAGCTCATAAATGGTGAAATACGCAGATAGAGAAAATTTGCCTCGTCTTACGTGGCTACAGATGCAGCTCATAATCATTAAAATTACTCATTGGCCTGTGAGGAAAACATAAAATTATTTTGTAGAAACTAACAGGAAAAGGTAAGATTCACAGCTCACTTGTTATCTTTATCCTAGGCAAATAATTAGCTGTTTTATTATATTCTAAGGAACTTCAGAAACTTGGGTTGTATTCTTCCCTCAGGACGCGATGAGTTCTATATATTTTGCCTTGCGCGCTCCTATTTTGAAATTTTCCTTCAGAGTGAGAATTATTTCTCCTTTGAACACCTTTATATTTTTTCCCTGTGCAAGAGAAAAGCTGTGTTGTCATACCAATGTTGCCTGACTTACAATTATCTGTGTAAAGTCAGCAAACACAGAGTAATTACTTCCAATACAGAATTTGCAATAAGCAAGTTCTATTAGAAATGGGGAGAGCGCAGCTATGGTCTTTGCCTACCTTTCTCCAGAGCCCCATCCTAGTGCGCTTTTCTTTAGGTGGCACTCCCACATCAACTTGTGTGTGTGACCCGAACAGCTGTTTGTCATCTGTCATCGGTGCCTTGAAATATGATGGAGAGACTTAGAAATCCTATTAATTGTGGTGTCCACATCCTCTCTTCATTAGAAGTTTAAAATTGCTGTTCAAATATTTCATAATCAAAAATTAATCCCAGTCTACCTGTTCCAAATCATATATTACGCCCTCTGGGAATGAATCCCAAATCCCTGTTACAATTTGGATGCTTTCTCCTCTGGGTATTGATTACAAATTCTGGTTATTGTTCACATACTTTGTCATAGGGGGAATTAATCTCAAGTTCCCATCTACTGTTCTGGGACTGAAAGCTATCTATAATTAAGATTTTTCTATTAAATGGATATTGACGATGAGTTTTTCCACCTACGTTTTTGGGGTTATCTTCTGGCAGGAAAGCTCCGTCTCAGCTCATGGAGAGATTCTTCATGCCGAGTATCCTGACTAAGAGTTTTCAGGCCACTGTGAGTGCAGGTGTTTCGCAAGAGCATAACAAGGTGGCATAGCTGAGGTGTTCTCGAATGCTGATGTCGGGTAAGGAGACGTGAACATTTTCACAAGGACTCAGCAAAGTGGAGCAAATAAGGCAGCTGAATAAAATCAAAAGCATTGCATCAGAAATGTAGAGGAAGATGCAGATGTGCAGCTTAGCAGTCGTGAAGCACCCTACAATTGCAAACCAGTTGCCACACGAAACCATAACAATCTTAGTTATGTAGAAAGGAGGAATAATTTGTCCTCCTTTTCAGCGGTGGGTGGAATAAGAGTGAAGATACTGTGGCGAGAGCTAGTGGTGTAAAAACACCAGAGAGACCGGGTTTTTTTTGATGCATGAATCTGCGTTCTGTCTGATTAGTTTCAGCAACTTTGACTACAAAAACAACTGCTATTATTTCCACATAGATACAGTCATTTTCCAAATAACGCTGCAAAGCACAGAGAACAAAAGTCTTTAGTTCCATAGCTATGTCTATCTCTTTTTCTTCATGAGTGGAAAATCAGATCAGAACAGCCCTGAATTTCAGAGAAGCTGAATCCGGACCTAGGTTTTCGTGTTTCAGACCCACCGCTGCTGCTAATAGACATGGTGTTTCCAGTGGCAACAGTTGGCTCACGCATTCTTTCACACTTCAGAAGAGATCCCCGTTTCCTTTTTTCCCCTCTTCTTTAGCAGTGGGCAGCCCTGCAACCTTTTGATCATACCGACTTTGTACGTTACATGACTGAACTCAGCTATGCCAAACATCCTTTTAGAAAGTTTGACATTCGTGCCATTTGAAAAAAAAAAAAAGGGGGAGAGAAGGAGAGAAGGGGAAGAATGAATCCCGGCGGTTTCCTCCTGCCCTTTTGATTAAGAGTGCAGTAAGTCAGCAGACGAGGTGGGACTTTTAACAAGCAGCGGGGTGTGCAAACTGGTTGTGATCTGTGATGTGTGCACACACATGCACACGGAGGAAAGGAAAGAAAAAGATGGAAGGTAGACAACAGTAATCAGAAATGACTACAACAAATTAGTTCATTGATGGAAAGTGTACAATGACAAAGAGACTGGATGAGACAATGGAGATGGCCTTTGATACTATCCTAAATCAGGTGAAGAAGATTGAACTCTGAAACCTTCAAGGTCCCTTACAGATCTAATAATTTCAATTCTGTAACAGCTTTGTTCCTGTTTGTTCCCTTGCAATTACTATTTTGTGTGTATATTCTATTTTATTTTATTCTGTTCTACGATAAATTTTGTGTACTTCCAGTTCTTCCAGATTTTTGCCCAACTCTGTTATCACAGTCTTGGGGATGATGCAGAATTTATGGAAGTGAAATGGCTGTTGTAATGTTAGCAGGCAAAGAGGACAGGGACAAGACTTCACTATTTGCAAAAGAAGATGAGGAGACAAGGCTATCGCATAACTTCAGAGAAGTCATAAAACTGTTGTGTCTTGTAACCCAATCCTTTCCTTTAGCAAAAACGCCAAGGTCTCACTGGGGGGCTGGGGGGGAGAAAGTGTCCTAGCCTTGCAGTGAGTTAGAAGATTGCCCAGCTTGCTCCCTTCCCAGTGCGCTCACTTAGAGTTTTGCTGCATTTTAGAAATTTTAGCTTCCTTTTTCTGTTCCTCCAGAAAAGAGACAAATCTCCTAGGAAAGTTGTGTAACTGGCCGCCGTGTGAGGTGGTCTTGGAGGAGACGGTGTTTGCGTTGCCTGGGAATACACACCCCACTCCTGGGGAGGGATGTGTCAGGTGGGCTCTGGGACGAGCCTGCTGTCCACTGGCATGTAGTCGGGACATGAAGTGACCCAAAGAGACGTCGTCATGTTGGTATTGCAGAGTCGGGGTAATCGACCCTTGTGAGGGGCAACTTCATAGCTTGGGCACATGGGCTTCTCTGTGCCTCCAGGGGTCATCCCACCCTGCGCTCCACTTCAGTCTTCAGACTGAAGCTGATCTCTGCTGAGTTATAGGAAAAGGCTTCTGTAGAAGGGGAATACTGAGGGGTTTTACATCTTCCTTCAGTATGCCCAGTGCTGGCCTTTGCTGAAGATGTGCTACTGGGTTGAATGAATGGCTGGGTTAGTGGTCTGTGATAGCTCCTCAGTTACTATTTTTCAAAAAGAGGGAGAGAGGAAGAAAGGAGAAAGGAAAAGGGACGTGTTAGGGGAAATAGCAAGCCAGAAGGGGCAGGAACATCAGACAGGTTCTTTAAAAGTCCTGAAGAAAAAGTACTGAGTGTTTTAAAGTAAGTTTGCAATGATGTGTAAAACAGTTCCCTGTGTGAAAATCTATATCGATTTTTTTTTCTTTGCTTGGATTAGAGATTGTTCTCAGAATAGAAAGGCTTTGACATTTTGCCTTCTCATGCACTTAATCAGTTGTTTGTGTCATCCACTCTCACACGCATGTGTGCTCTGTCTTCTCTCTGGCTGTCGGCAGAGGATGGCTGCTTGCTACTTCGTCCAGGTAGTTTGTAGAGCTACGGGTAAAGGATACTGGTGTTGGAGACCCTGCTGCAACTCTGGTGGTCGTGGGATGTGAGCTGGTAGGGATGACAGGCACTGGGTGGTGACAAGAGTGCGTAACACGAATGGCTGATGGCGATAGTCCATGATACAGTTGATTGCTGCATGTGCCAACCTACGGAAGTGTGTTGGCTTTCAAAACCGAAAGACTTCTATGTCTTCAGGGCTGGAGGTTACCGTCAGAGCACTTGCACCTGTTCCCACTCGGCTTCACAGTCACAAAAGGTAGCTTTGTTTTGGGGGAATTATTTTTTTTTTCCCTTTGGCAAAGGTGGTCACAAATAAGCTGACTGACAAGATGATGTGAAAACGAGCTCCTCTTGAACACTGCTGGTGCTGGTCCCTGTTACTACAGTGAGATTTTACAGCTGCTGTGGTCAGCAAAGCCTCCTGTGGCCAGAGACAGAGAGGACTTAGGGGAACAGTTTTTAGTGAAGGTTATTGACTTTTCTCCAGCAAAAATCATAGAATCACAGAATGGTTTGGGCTGGAAGGGACCTTAAAGATTACCTGGTTCCAACCCCCCTGCCGTGGGCAGGGACACTTTCCACTAGACCAGGTTGCTCCAAGACCCATCTGACCTGGCCCACTTCCAGGGATGGGGCATCCACAGCTTCTCTGGGTCGTCTGTTCCAGTGCCTCACCACCCTCACAGTAAACGATTTCTTCCCAATATCTAATCTAAATCTGCCCTCTTTTAGTTTGGAACCCCTTGTTTTGTTGCTACAGGCCCTACTAAAAAGCCCCTCTCCAGCTTTCTCATAGGCCCCTGTTAGGTACTGGAAGACCACTATAAGGTCCCCAGGGATGGAGCCTTCTCTTCCCCAGGCTGAACCACCCCAACTCTCTCAGCCTGTCTTCACAGGAGAGGTGCTCCAGCCCTCTGATCATCTTTGTAGCCTCCTCTGGACTCCAACAAAGTGGAGAACCACAGGGTGTTGCTGCTTGGCTTTTTGTACAGCGCTCCCTTTGCTTGTCGGGATGCTCTTAGCTTCTCCAGCTTTTCCTGTGACAGGCCTGGCCATTGTGGTGGCAGCAGCTTCCCTTTCCCTGTCAGCTGTGCTTTCGAGGGGGAAGGGGCAGCTGGCCGGGAGCTGGGCTTGTTGGTGCTCACTCCACGCGGTGTCATTGCATTGACGAGAAATCCTGCAGGACAAGCCGAGGGCGGGGGGGCGGTTGAACCTTGCAGGAATCAGCGACTGTTCCTCTGGGAACAAGGGAGCAAGCGGCTCATGGAGCCCTGCTTCCAAGTGGCTGTGTGCAGAGGGGCTCGCTGAAGCCATGTTTTTAACACAGTTGGGTTTAAATGGCCCATTTTTACCTCTGCACACATCATCTGCATCATCCCTTCACTTCCTTCCTCTTTAAGTGATGTCTTATGCATAGATTTGTCATTTACGCTCCAACTGCATTTTGCATTATTACATTTTAATGATATTTGAAGTTCTTGCATACATATTTGAGTTCACTGATACAAATGAAAAAAGAGAAATAATCAGCATACTTGGTTTATCTGATGCCATAAAAATGTTATATCATAACTTGGGCAATTTCTTGGATAAGATCAAATGCAACATCAGATCCTAAGAGAGGGTCCAAGTACAGCTGTCTGTCTGAATGACTCTAAAGTTAGGGTCAACAGCTGAACTTTGC
This sequence comes from Falco cherrug, assembly GCF_023634085.1. Lineage (NCBI taxonomy): Eukaryota > Metazoa > Chordata > Aves > Falconiformes > Falconidae > Falco > Falco cherrug. The sequence goes on from NC_073701.1 coordinate 6,248,706, forward strand.
AGTTTGGCCCTGTTTGTACCTCAGATAAAAAACATTTAACTGATTCTACCCCTTAAGCTTTGGAACTCGTGGGTTTGGTTAAAATGAAACTGAGATCTGGGTGGCCCTTGACCCTCACATTTTGTAGAAAGGAACATCTCACGTATTGGCTTTGTTTGAGGATGCTCTGCATGATCTAGAGGGTCTAACCTCCTCCACCCCGTTATCTCCTGCCGATTTACAATCTGTTATAATCTATTAGGAATCTTGAGGCTTGAGGGCAGAATTTTGTGTAGGGATAAAAGATGCTTTCATGTTGATGCTGTGGGATATTTTTTTTTTTTTTTAATTCTTTCTCTCATTCTCCGTTTCATGAAAATTCATTAATCTGTGACATTTAAAGACTCTGTCTGAGAGGTGTCTGGAGCAGCGGCCGGCTGCATACATCAATAGTTTCTCAGAGTCTGGCACTCTGTCAATATTTGGGGGCCTCAGTAACAGCACTTAAATGCACTGCCTGCCAGCCGTCACGCTCTTAGCATGTCTGTAAGAGTCTGAATGAGCGGATATTAGCACGTCAAGTCCTTTCACAACTGGCAACACTTTAGAGACAAACTGCTTGGTAGGTATCTCTCCTCTTCCCTCCCCTCCTGTTTTCTGGCATGTCTTCTTTGTTTATCTGATGTGATTTATGTATTTACACACAAATATGCATCCTGCAAGGAGGCATCATAAATCCTGAGGCTAGAGGTGGTATTATGGCATAATCTATATAACAATGGAAATGGGCTGAAGCTGGATTTGGACCCAGAACCAGATTAAGCTTGGGTTGACTCCTGGGCCAGTTGAGTCAGGAACAGAGTTTTGTTTGGATTTCACGGTGCCAAAATCTTTAGAGTTTAGTTCCAAATAATGAGAATCTTGGACAAAAAAATTTACAGGAAGTGCTACTGTGGCAGTATTTCAACCAGCTCCAAACCAGAAGTGGAAAACAAGCCATCTCAAGACTTGGGTTGTATTCAAATCAAAACCGTTAGAGCAGGTTCAGAATCCAGACCTTCTGTTCCTTTTCTAATCCTATCCCACTGCATAAATTGGATTCACAGCTGAATATTACTCTAGATTACCCGTGAAACCTCCCTTTTCAGTGGAAAAAAAAAAAATCAGGGAAGCAAAATGCATCTTTTTCTTCTTTCCCCTGGTAGAATAGGAAGTGCAGTAGAAGAAATTTGGATTCACAGACGCTTACTGCTGTCCTCGCAGCCCCCCACCCCCTTTTATTTGATTGAAACATTATGGCCAGGCAGCAATCAGTGTCTTTTTATTGTGCAGTCTTATTTTCTCTTTACCCGTTGTGCTTCACCTCTTGCTTACTATGTTGCTGGATCTATGGCTCTAAAACCACGTTGTCTGGAGAAGTGAATGGCTACAGTGTCTGGAAGTTTAGACTGGCTTTTTAGAGCTGAATTGCGGGCAGAAAGCAGGCCACGAAACTCCATCTGAATGTTTCCATTTCTAAGTCTCCATAGAATATTCTTTTTTACATCCTGTTTCATGCCGTATGTACTGAAAGGAGATGAAGGCATGGGTGCAGAGTGAGCCCTTCATTAGGAACATTTTCCTGACTGAATTTTGGGAACGAATTCTGAGAAGAATAAATCTGAAGTCAGAAGCTGGATGAAACCGCTTCCGTATTGTTCCTTCTTCAAAGTCCAGTAACACCAGCCGGTGCCCCTCAGCTGTGACCTCCCGCACAGCCTTCGGTGCCAGTTAGTGTCAACAACTTCTTAATCCTTTTCCAATAATGTCCAGAAAGTTGGGGTTTTTTTCCCCAATAAACTTCCAACTTTGCCCTGGTAACACCTGCAGAAATCTGGCCTGATAACTGAATAGACAAAATTATTCTGCTAGAGCTACCTTGCAAGAGTAAGTCAGAAACAAAAATAGCTAACTACCTCTTCCCAATCATTTCTCTGCTCTTTTTAGCACTCTCTTATCTTCTGCCTTTATCATAATTTTTCCCGTAATCCAACTACAGCTGCATATGATCTCCATTTTCCTGTTTGTGTCTCCAGAGCACCTGCAGTTATATAGTATTTTGTCACCTGTTGGAAAAAAAAGGAAAACCCTGGGAAAGTTTATGAACGTCTCCGCAGAGGCAGTGAGTAACAAGGGATGCATTTATCCCTGCGTCAGGCCAAGCAGCGAAGGGAGAACAAACAGGCTGAAGGCTTCTGTGAATATCAGAGATGTGTCTGGCTAGATGGCAGCAATGGCCAATAAGTACAGACAATCGACAGGGAGGAGGATTTATTTGTAATTATAGTCATTGCTCCTTTAGCGTGGCGTGGGGGCACTCATATGTGGAGGGGAATGACCAGCTGCACTTGCTGCCCTTGGGCAGAGCGTGATGCCGTGGGCAGCACAGTGCGGTCGGTCTGGCTCCAGCGGGCCCGGCGCAGGAGGCTGGGGGTGAGCCGCAGCCGCTGGGTCTCTGGCACGGCACCAGTGTCCCCTAGGGCTGAGCAGCAGCCCCAGGGATGGAGACAGAAAGCTGCGGTGGGACTCCAGGATGCCTGGAGCACCCAGGATCAGGCCTGCACAGTAGGAATAACCACCCCGTACACGCTTATGGTTGCTCTTTCTCAGCCTGTACTTTGCGTTGCCTTTTACACTCTCAGCGAAGTAACGCACAAGCTTACGGTAACCCACGCACCTTTTGTACGCGGGGAGTACATCGCAAGGCATAATGGGGCACATTTGCAACTCTGTCCCCAGTGTTTTAAAAACGTGACTGACTTTATCGTCAGTGACAGCTGTGTGTGCTTTGAGAAACCTCCCCGCCCCCAGCCCCCAGTGCTGCACAGCGAAGTTGGGGGTTCATAGTGTCGCGTTCGTTTCTGTGTCACTTGTGTTGATTCTCTAACAGCTCTAAAGTTGTCTTTTGATTAAGCGAGTCAGCGTTGCGAGATGCAAGGGGTCTCCAAAACGGAGGCAGGCAGACCTTCAGCCTCACGGGCTGTTCCCACCTCAGTGCAGACATTGAACTTGTGCTACCGGTGACAATCGCGTGCCTAAAGCCCCATGCAGAGAATTTGGAGGTTGCCTGCAAGGCTTTCCACTAAGCAGCTCTTTAAATCCAGCTACCTTTCCTTCCCTGGAGGGATGAGAGGATTTGTCCCCAAATAACAGTGGCACAAAAGTGCTGAGGGGATCTTGGGTTTCAGGCTTCCTTCAGTCCACGTCCCTGTTGGTTCTGGTGGCTGTAAGGAAGATGCTTTCTTTGAGCGCTGAAATTGATGAAGCAGGAAAAATCCAGACTTGTCGTCCGTTCATATTTTACCTCTATTAATAAGTAATTAATTAAAAAAGAAGCTGATGTTCCCATGATGGGCCGCTAAATATATGCAAGTGAAACTATTGGCATTAAAAAGAGATTTGACTGCAGTTGAGCAGTTATTTATATTATACTAAATCATATAGGCCCCAGTTGAGATGAGCAATCTATTGTGTCAAGCTCTGTACAGACACACTGTAGGAGGTGCGTCTAACCCCGACGAGCCCAGAGACAAAAGTGTGGACAGAGAGACAACCTCAAAGACATGAAACAATAACTCACCTTGGTTGCAAAGGCAAGGGCTGAACCGAGAAGGGAACGCAGATCCCCTGCCTCCTTGCTCTTTTTTCGTTGACAGCCAGTCGACTCAGTTCAGCCCTTAGATTTAGAACTGGGTGAAACTGTTGAGTCAAGTGTTTTATTTGCTAAAACCTGCTTGCCTCAGATATGGGTTAGCCAGAACTATGCAAAAAATAAATAAACGAGGAAAAAATTCAAAAGAAAAGTTCTGGAAAGAGAAAAGGTATTGTTTTGATACTTCTAAACAAGGTTCCTGTTTTTGTTTTGAAAGAAAGTAAAATGTAATTTCAATGTATCAAACACAAACAAAAACCTAGCCCATTTTGTTAAACACCTAGGTGGGTTTTGGTTTTGGTTTTGGTTTTTTTTTTCTTCTCCGTGTTTTCAGTTTGGTCAACTAGCCAAATAAATCAGTTATTTACACAACTGTAATTCTAATGAGAATGTTGGACCCTGGGGACTTTGGCTATATCTTTCAATACAGTACAGATTTATAATACCAAGTATTCTGCCTGGTTCTCCATATACAATAGCGAGCAGTCCAGTGCACTGGGGAGATGAGGGCACTGGGGAAGACCCAGTGCCTTTTAGCTCTTAACATTTTTATTTTCAGTTGTAGTAGTATTTTGGAGGGTATTGCTTACAAGATAAATTTTGCATTTATTTGAGCAACTCACAAATGGGATTCACTGCAAAGCTATCATTAAAGGGAAATAAAGCAGAAGAAGGAACAAAAGATACATTCTTAGCAAAGTCTGACATGTAGACGTTTTCAGAGAACCTTGTCGCCACAGGAAAAATGCCATCTTTTCACTCAACACAACCCCCAAAAATCCTGAAAAAAGACACAGGTAAGTACAGGGGCTGTTCTTACAGTGCTGCGACTCAAACGCTGTTCAACTGTATTGTTGTCTATCTCTAGTGTTCCTACCTTACCAGCAATTTAGTCATTTCTATGTGATCATTCCTATCTTGAAGCGGTTTCGTCTCGCTCCAGTTCAAAACCACAGTGCCCATTTTCTGTGAGTGACTTCTGGGGGGGGGCTGCTCTGGCATCAGGTATTCCTGATGTGGTCCTTGCTCATGTAGGTGTTGCCGCTCCTTGGAGGTAGCTGTTAGGGACGGAAGGAGTCACTTTAAGTTTGTCTGTATGTTGCTTTTCCTTTTCTCATTCTAACCTGCTTAGTTCTAACCCTCTAACTAATATCATTGAGTGTTTTCTCAATTTATATATGTCCATGAGAATTAAACCCATGAGCTTATTGAACCCTGTAACCTTGTTAGAGAAGCGCTTACAGGGTGCGGTGCTTTCTTCCCAGCACCGTCAGTGAGCTATTCCTTCTGCTCCTTTCTTGCAGGAGAGCCCCATGGCCTGAGCTCTGAGAGCCCGAGCACTCCCCCACTCGCTCTGCAGTGCCTCAGCCTGCGGTTTGGTGCTCGTGCTGCTCCCTCCAGGTGACGTTCTCTGCCACGTGCAGGGACGATGCTGCTTGTGGCTCTGCCCCAGCCCCAGTTGCAAGGCTCGGGTGTACATCCCAGATGACCTCGCTGTGATGAAACAGACTTCTTCCTACAAACCTAAGTGGCCTGCTGAGTTAGTGGTGGAGAAAGATGCCTGTAGGATTGCTAGGTCTTGACTGCTAAGTCCTTGAAGATTAGGACCAAGCTTTGCAGTGGAGAACTCTTCAGCATTCACTTCCCTTGACTGAAGAATCGTAACTGTAGAATCACTAATGCCAGCCTTGGTTGGAGAGTCTAGCTGCAGAAGGACATCCAAATAGGGAGCCATGGATAAAATGTAAGAAATAAGACTTGTCCGAGCCCTCTCTGACTCCTAACAGGTACTCTTTGATGAGATTAGCTTTGTGCACATTTTTGGAAATTTCTTTTGACATCTGTGAAGGCTTCATATCACTTTGTCCTTACCTCCAGAAGTCTGGGGCACTGCCAGACAAAGCGAGGGTCTGTTCCAGGCTGTCAGGTTTCTTTCTCCCTTCCATTACCTCACAGCTACCCCATGTAATATTATCTGGTGTTGGGTGCCCTAGGGTTCAAAGTGGAACTGTAGTAGGAAAAAAGGGTAGATAAGATGGGTGGGGCCGGAGACTTGACTAGGGGAGCTGAGGGTCACTGTAGCATGCAGGAGGCACGGGCAAACATTTTTGCTGAGTACATATGCATGTAGGGAGTAGAGAGGTGCCTTCATTAGTTTTCATTTCTTCTGTTGCATTTGGGCAGTCCTAGTACTCAACCCTAACGCTCAGAATATTCCCATGAGATTACTTGGTGCCTGTGAGACTTGCAGCCCCGAGACGAGAGGTGCAGGCTGTTGCTGCCAGTGCCCTGGTGTAGAAAATTGTGGAGAAGTGAAATTTTTACCTCTGGTGATTGCTGTTTTCTTTGTGTGCTGACTGCTACTGTACCAAGCGAAGGTTTGTCTAGACCAGAGCTCAGGGTTACTTATTATCCTCATAATCCATTTCCTTTTGTCGACAGCAGTGGCTTATGTGGGCAGGTCAGGAGGGAATGCTCACATCACGGGTAACATCTTTTCTATGATCTTCATTAAGCTTTGGACCATTAGCTTAAGATGCGTGATTATTTTGTTTGTTCGAACAGCAAGACAAGCAGAGTCTCCTCTGAGTGTTTCTTTCAAGCAAACCAGCATGACTGAAAACTGGGAGCTTGCCAGAAAACGTTACGTGAAATAGTAGTGGCAGGTTCATCTTAGTGTGGGCGGAGAGAGATCTGTACCCTCGATTTTACTACTTCAGACATGCAGTGTCCATATGCCATAGTTGAGCTGGTTTTTGGATGGAGTTTGAAGGCTACTACTTGACGTACTTTGTGCAAACACTGTGTGAGTGCTGTAGATATATGGTCTTACGGATATGAGTATCAGCTGTTGTTGCAGTCCCAACACACAGCATCAATATTCAGTATGCTATAGATGGTCCCGTTTTTCTCCTTTATTTTTAGTGTTAGTAGACCGAGCCAAATACTAAAAGGGGGGTGGGGGGTGGGTCACGTGATTAAATTAATACCATTAATTATTTAGAAACAATCAAAGGAAATACAAGACATCTGGCTTTAAGCCCAAACAACTCATGGCACTGCTGTTGCCTTGTAACCTCATCAGCTCTTAGTCCAGTCATCTCTCTTCTTTCATTATGGACACAGGAGATGCTCCCCCCCCTCCCCCCCCGGCTTCTTTCCTGCCTTATTTCTGGCAACTTGGAACACAGATCATAAGACTGGACTACGGAGTTGTCTGGTTTTGTGTGTATAAACTCTGATTAGTTCTGTGATGAAAAGGCACCCCCCCCTCCCTGCCCCCCCATCCCCATGGTATACAATAGCGTTTGATTAGCAGTGCACCGCAGCCATGAGTTGCGTTTTTCTCTTCATCCATGTGTTGGGAACTAGCTGCTGTAGGAGGGAAAGACACTGCTGTTCCTGCGGTGCTGAAAGTCGTTAAACACGTGTGTTACAGCGGGCTGCATGCAACGTGCAGCAGGAGACGGTTCCTGCCCTGACGTGTGGGCAGCCGACCTAGGCAGGAAGGCTGGAGGAGAAATGGCATCGCGGAGCGTGGAAGCGCTTTGCCCGTGATTGTGCAAGAGGGCTGTGGCAGACCCGGTCCGCTGACCCTGGCTCTAACCTTCCCCTGGCTGAGGCCAGTGGTCCGATCCTTTGTAGCCGTGGCCAGGTATTTTCCATTGGAATGATGTTTTATGGTGGAAACTCTTCTTTTTGAAATAAAGATTTTCCTTGGGCATAAATTTTACCCAAGAGAAGTCAAAACAATTATTTCCTAACTGCTGATTCTGGAAGGCTCTTTACTCCCCGCACACACACACCGCCCCCCCGCCCCCCATCCCTTCTTTTTCTAGCTAGTTGATGGAAAAATTCCGTTTTGGTTACCTGAGAAGTGCATTTTTGTGGAAACACCTTCTCATGTGGACAAAAGACCCACTAGGCTGGTCTTTTTATTCCATCTCAGGAATAGGACATTTGGGGGGCCCTTCCCCTCCAAGTGCTTACATTTTCATGATAAGGTAGTTCCATTTTCTCTTCAGCTCAGTCTTTGTTAGTATAGATGATTTAATACAACCTAATCATGCAGTTCTCATCATCTGTAGGTAAATCGGTATATATATACAACTTTCTGAAATGTTTTTACATTTATTGGGGCTAAACAAAGTTTCTCGCTGATCATTAGAATTGCACTGGTGAATGTGGACCCATTTTGATTACTAGCAGATGTGTTGAAGTCATTCTCATTACGTCTACGTCAGTGGAGAGGCACAGACTTTCATTTTCTTCCTTTAATCCGAAAAGTGTAGTTTTGCTGGCTATTCTCTTAATGGCTGCTGAGAGTTTCTTTGAAGAACTCTTATTTTATGGAAAAGCATTGAGGTTTCTGCACAGTAGGGATCTCTGGACAGTCTTTACCTACTCTTGACTACTGTTTTGAAGATGCCCATCCCCAATTATCTGTGAAAAAGTATTGAAATACGCTTCCTTAGTTCTGAAGAGCTTACTTTATAGACTACTGCTCTCTATTATTTGTAGTATTCCATAGCCTATACTTGTCCTCAGAGAATGAAGGCATCAGTTGAACATATTGGGTGTGATTTTTCAAAGTATGCAGTTATCCACATTTGGTTCCCAGTGCATTTGATGTGTGTTAACACTACCTTCAACAAAGGCAGAGTTAGGCCCATGCAGAAGGCTTTAAAAACAAAAAAATGAAGCCCGCCTCTTGCACCCTGGGCTATTTGCAGGCAAGAACATATGTTCTAAGTGCTTCTGCTGCTTTGCGGGGTGTTTGTTGGAGGGGCTTCGGCTGCTCTCTGATTAATGGTGTAGTTCATTTTGATGCTATGATAGATTTGTTTCTTTTGTCTCTCTAAATGTATCATATGTTTTCAAAGTATTGTATTTCTTGGAACTAAAGTTAAACAAAACCTCTCGATATCCAATAAACTAAAAAACCCTCTTAGATTAAGCTGTTCCAAGGTTTTGTTTTACTTGTCTCCTTATACTGAAGCAGCACACTTTATTTTGTTGTCCTCAGATGTAGTCATTATATACAGTTTGTTGTTTATGTAAAACTTATATTTTTCTTTTCCTTTCTCTCCTCTCCCTTTACTTCGCCTTTCCCTAACATCTACGTTGCGTGTTGACGGCAAGAGCAGCAGTGGTTGGCAGTTTTCCTCAACTTTGCAAGAGAGAGAGAGATTTGGTTGGAATGAAACCTTGCTCTCCGTACAGCCTGCTTGAGATGCAGCATTGAAAGGTATAATCTCATTTTCTGTCTTGAAACCAAAGCTGAAAACCACAAACAGGTAGAAATCTTGGTGCCAAACCACCTGTTGATTCATAGCCGAAAAGCCCTTGGCAATACATTTCTCACTGTATCCAGCTGGAGCGGCTGCATGGCTGATACCCACAGTATCTGCCTGTACCTGCATGTTTGGTAAAGAGGCTAATTAATTTGAGAAGTTTTGGATTGACATTTAGGTAGAGTAGGGCAAATAACTTTCTGATCCTAGCCTTGCTTTTTGCCTAGAGTAGCACACATCACTCATATAACTTGGTTCAGCATTGAAAATACCAATCCTGAAGTCCCATGCTGTGCATTATAGAGCAAAATGAGATTTGTTGAAACAGCTGTGTGTGGAGAGGCCGTATCTGCAATAGCATAATATCCTGGAGGTCAGAATTGAGGTGGACGGATAAAACCGTGAAGATAAAAGTTGCAAAACACCCCACTAGTACATCAATACTTAATCTTTTGAGAGTATTACAATTCAGAAAAATCACTTGAAATCAAGTTAAAATGCTGTTCTTGAACTGCTAAACATATGCTTCCTGTGACATGTGCATTACAGACACAGCCACCGTGTGCTAATATGGCATTAAAATTTTGGACTCCACCCACAAAAATTAATAACATTCTCGAAATAAGAGTGATGTAGGATGCTGACACATTTAAGTCCATATGTTCTTGGGCATGTGTCCTCCAGTGCATGAGAGAACTAGAAATCCCAGGTATTTTTCTTATTTCCTGTAAAGCCACGCTGGGAAAGGAGGAGAGCGTAAGTGATGGCAGGCTGGCCGGCTTTGGCCCATGGATAGCTGTACAGTAGACCCATATTTTATATTTTTACATGCCCTTATCTGTTCTTTCCTGTTAGTGGTACTAGTTGACTTCCATGGACTTGCATGAGCATAATTCAGAACAGATTTGGGCCACGCTATTGATGTTTGTGCGGACTGCTTGATGTTTGTGAAACAATGATTTCCTGTGGATCTGTAGCATTGTCCAGTGTTGTACAGTGCTTTCATATGTATATATGACTGGTTAAAACGCAAAAAGTATTTTGAAACAACATGACAAGGAACAGTAAAAGCTGCACAGTAACTGAGCTATACTTGGCTGCCCATATAATGTCCAATTAATGTGGTTACTGCACTCTGAAGCCTTTCCAAGGCTGAATAAGACATGCTGTGGCCTGGTAAAAGACACAGTTTTTTCCCAAATCTTCTAAAGATTTCCATTACAGATGCTACAATGACATGAGGACGCTGTAATCTGTATCTTTAGTAGCAGTAACAATGTGTGAAGTATATCCCCAAAATCTGAAGGTGTGAATTCTAAGCCATCAGCGAGCTGTGTGTGAGAATTCCATACAGTAAAACCTAATTCTGTGCTGAAGAGGAACACTGTGAACTCCCAGCATAAAATAAAAGATGTTCTGCTCTCTACTGCACTTTCTTGAGCCAAACTTGGGAACTAAAAGCCAAGCGAGGTTCTTTCATCACCAGTCATAAAGATGCTGTAAGTCAGATTGTCCCCTCAGGCTATATTTTGACAATGTAGTAAATTGAGCTTTGGGAACTTTCTACCAGACCGAGAACTCTGTCACCTCAAAATGCAAAGCATGGATCCATTATAAATTCATTCTTCTGATGCAGTTTTTAAAATATATTTTGATGTGTTGACTTTTACCAGCAAGTTCCATGCCTTATCTGCTATCTTTTGTTCCGTGCTGCTAACATTAACATATATAAGGGCTGGCAGAAATATGATCTCATGCCCTCACATGATCCAGAAGAAATTTTTACTGTGGAGTAACCCATTAGTGCAGTCTGTTAATGTCGTTAATAATCAAGCGCCATCAACTCCGTTACTCCCCTGCATCTTGTTGTCTTCCTGTTCTCCCCTTTGTACTCAAGTCTACACTGGAAGGTGGCAGAGGCATCAGGACGAGCAGAATTTGATCTGTGTTCCGAACGGGATCAGAAAATGTGTTGGATTTTGTACATGTGTATCAACACTTCCAATTTGGTGAGCTGTGTTGAGAAGAGTGGAAAAAAGCTGAGTCTTCTTTCTTGCACGAAAAAAAGCCAGAGTGGTACAGGAAAAGTACATGGGCAAATTCCTTTTTGCCTGAACTCTAGAGAAGCTCATGAACAGGCAAAGCTGCAGAGTTTTGATCTGAGGACGAGTTTGGCCAGTATTAAAATTTCTCTAAAATTCTTATTGTTTTCTTCTGCCCTCCTCCCCTTTGCTTTTCTGTGTTGCGTGATGGATGTATCATGCCCAGATTTTGCAATTGTAGCTTTGTGTTTAAAAGCCACATAGACACAATGAATGTCTTACTAAATTACATTTCAGAATTCTTCCAGGGAGTTTGTATTTTGGAAGGACAGAGCTACTTGCAAAATCTTCAATTTCAGAAAAGTTGTGCATTTGAATCTATGTGTTTTCCTTGATTTTGGTGGGCCAAGACGATTCTCAATCTGATGATCTTGGTCTCCTGGAAAGAATAGAGGAAGAGGAGGGAAGAACTTCACAGTGAGGTTGCTGATACTGCTATGTTTAAAGCCTATTGTTTCCTGGAGGTTTGCAAAGTTTTCTATTTGTTTTCCTTCTCTCTCTGACCTAATTAATTTTACGGGATATCCCCAAGGACATAATTTATATGACAAATGAATTACATTAAAAGTTGCTGTCATGGTAAGAACCCCCTTGTTTATGGTAAATTTAATATGTTTCTCTGTGTTCTTTCACTCTATAAATAGTGATCTACCCGTGAATAGTTCGGTGTGTTTTATTTTCCAGAAAATTTTGGGTGCATAGTGACTTATTGTCATTATTAAAAATACTAAAAAATATAAATGAGAAAGGAGAAACATTATTGTAATTTAGCTGTGGTTAGCAAAAAGCTTCTGAATGGTGCTAGCTGAGAGGTAGGGCTCTTTCTGTTGACTTTTTCTTCTTCAGAAACAGATTTATGTAGAAAAGGGTCAAATAATAACTAATATACAAGTCTGCTCACCAGTTCTCAGCTTACTGTAAAATAAAAACATTAGCTCTCCAGACGGGAGCTGTAGGAAGGAAAAGCACGTACCATTTCATTGCTGCGTTCAGGACTGTCCCATCTGCAGCCTTCGTGTTAGTGAAGCTGTTTAACCCCTTGAAGCCCACGGATCTTTGTCCTATATTTTCATGCAGCCTTTTTTTTTGTATCCCCGCAACCTACTGACTCCAGGAAGGTAATACACACATTCAAACGTTTACCCTCGGCTTCCAAGGCTGCACACGCTTTCCTGAAGGATTAAAGAGCCACGAAGGATAATTGCCGCTCCTGGTAAAAGCAGTAGGCGTTTTGTTAATAACGAAAGCAGGAGCAAGCTCACTGTAATTTTGGGCCAAAATACAAGTTTGGAATTTATTTGGATTCCAAAATTTTCCAGTAGCATTGCAGCTAGGTGCTTACTCCTGAGGTTGAATAGTGACACTGAGTTTCCTTTTCCAGAGAGCGAAATGCAGAAAGTTGCTTAAATGAGGACAAAGCAAAGTACATGCTTCTTTAACGATTTTTGTTTTGACTAGATGGAATAATCCAAGGAAGGGAACTTCTTTTGTAAAAACTTACTAAATGGAGGAAAACATCCCAGCATTAGTTCAGCAGAATATCCCAGCCAGTGCTTCAAGTTAAGCTTGTGCTGCAGCGCTGTGCTGACGTGGAGCGCCTGTGCCCTGGCAGCGGCTTTTTGCCCCGTCGGTGGCCGGGTCCCAGCGGCTCTCCCACACCCTGAGCTGCATTTGGGGAGGATCTTTCCTTAACTGCCAGGAGCTGCCGAGCTGGTAAATTCGCCTCAGGGGATGATAGCAGGGAAAGGGTGTTGTGCAGCGAACTTATTTTGAAGCACTAGATGCACTTTTTTTAGTTTTCTATTTCCATCCTGTGTTCCCGGCTTTTCTAAAGGACTCCTAAGTAATTTCAAAATTAAATCACTTCACTAGCAGTTCTGTGGCCCTCATAAATATGATGAAGCCTGACTCTCTGTCACTTTTTCTTGAGGTGCTTAACAGTCTTACGGCATTTAAAAAAAATCTTCTGTCTACGTCAAGACAGCATATTTCTTTAGTTAAAGATTAAGGTTCAGAAGCAAATATAAAATAGTTATTTATGTTAGGTCTGCACTAACTCTGACTTTTTTTTTTTTTTTGAGATGGTATATTATTTTCCTTTCTTTAGAGGGATTATAGAGAACACGGTGCTGTCCCACAGTCCCCAGCTTCAATTTTAAAATGGATCAAGTTCAGGTTCTGACATACTTGGCAGAGTACCATCATTTTTTCTACCCCTCCCTCAATCTGGGCCATAATTGCGGATATCCTGTGGACCGCAGCCCAGAGACTGCCAGTCCTGGGAGCATACGGAAGGGAAGAGATGATGGTAATAGCTTTGTAGCTTGACCTGACATTTGCATTGTTTCTCAGTCGCTAAGTGTGATGAGGAGAGCAGAGGGTTTGGCATGAACTGTAAGAAACTGGTCATGATTTGCAGAGGCAATCTCCCCTACCTGACTCAGATGTTATTACAAGGTGCTGTTTGCACTTAAAGAAAAAATAAGACAAACAAGGGGTATTTGGACTAAGGAGAAAGCAAGCAAATAGATAGAGTCATACACTAGGTAATTCCACTGCTTACAGTGAAGTTGCACTGGGGATAGATATTAACCCCATAAAATCCCTGGGTCACAGACAGCCTTATGACAGACCCTGATAGCTTTGTGGAGACAGATTATGTCAAGCCCTCAAATTTGGAAATGTAGCAATTCCTCTGTAGTAAGATTGCAAATGAACACCCATTCGGAGATTGCCAACATTATCACAGTTTGTCAGGGTGATCTCACAGCCCACAAAGCGCCGTAAGAGATTGCTTTACAAGTTCTGAAAGATTAGAGCGTTGAAGTATGTGACACCGGAATGAAGCTTTGATGCCTGGCTTTGTCAGTCAGCCAGACAAATAAATAATATCCAGTGTTTTTATTAGTGTAAAGTCTAACAGGTAATGGAAATGTATAGAGAAACGCTTTCTTGTCACCGCTACGTGCAGCACGGAAATGTAGGCTAAACGAAAATGGGATGTGTTAATGTCAAATCCTTCGAACAGGCAGTTGTATACCTGCATGGGTCAGTAACTGCAGTGCAGCACTTACTGCTGTTTCAGCAGGTAGTAGTTTAAAGCATTAGCATTATTGCACGGCTAAATGAAACAGCAAAAATAATTTGGCGGTCTCGGGTTTCGGTCATCTAGTGAAGCGTGAAAACATGTATTCTAGTAAATTAAGGATAGAGTTTTGGCCAGGAAGGAGCAAAGGGCCTGGACTGTAGAAAGCAAGGGTCCCTCTCTTGGCTTGGGAGAGCAAGCAATGCAGGTGTGCAGTTAGGAAGTGGCATGGAAGTAAGAGTAGAAGAGTAGAAGATCCAGCATTTCTTCCCTAGCAGGAGCTGTGTAAAAGCTTTTGGGTAATATGCTGTGCTCAGAGTTTTGTTACGAGTTTCAGGTACTTAGAAACTTAAGAGATCGACGTAGGACTAATCTGTAAGCATGAAATGGGTGTTTGGGACTTTCTGTAATACCTGAACTTTCCAGGGTACCTTTTTCCACATTCCTTTGGCATTCATCCCAAATTTCCACGAAGGATACGTGGTCTGAAAAACATTTGTGGAGCCTCAAATGAGAGCCATTCGCACTGGTAAAGAGTTCCAAAGAAGGCAAATTTGTCAGTCTTTGTGCTTTGATACAAAATACTGGTCTATTTTTATATATACCAGAGTTCCACCAAAGGTTTACCATGGTTCTGATTTATGTCCATTTTCAGCCTTTAAACTTTGTGGAATCAAAGATCTCAGATGCACATTTGTTGCATGCCTTATTTCTTACAGAGCCATGAAGTTGTAGAAATGTAGGATCAGCTGCAAATTTCTGCATCTCTGATCCGTCTGTAGTGAGAAAACCATCATCTGCAGTTCTCTCCTGCCTTGACACCAAATCATAATTTGTCCTTGACCTTGGAGAGCTTTTGCCCCTATTTCTCCATCCTTATGAGCAGCAGGGTACTTACGGGTACCCAAGCATTAGTTAATGATTGCTTATGCAAACCTGGAGAAGCTTGGATAAAAGACCCTGTGTAAGGGCATAGAATTATTATGACTATTATTAACTGAATGCCTAAACCTAGACAATGTATTTGCACATGTAAGTAATTATGATGCACTTCAAGGCATTCTGTTTGTAATGCTTTGTAATGCTTTGCTCTCCATTTCCTACAAATCAAATTACTGAGGGATAGATTTGATTTCCACATCATTTTGAAAATATTTTCTTTTTCTTTTTTTAATTTCCTTTGTATTAATTTTTTTCAAAGTTCAAAACACAACCAACTGTGACTAAATGCATAAAACCAAACAAAAACCCCCTAAAGTATAACAAAATTAAAGACAGCCTAAGATGATATGCAGCAAACAATGTAAATCATACCTAACAAACATGGTTGTAATAATATACCTTATCCATGTCTGATCCACTAATAACAAATACTTATTCAGAGAACAAATAACTCATTCTTCTTCTTAGTGAGAGAGAGAGGCAAGCCCCAAATTCAAATTATATCTTACAGTCTAAACAAATATGAAAAACCTGCCAAATCTTCTTATAGAAATCCCAACAATCTTGTATTTTCTTTGTATCTTTTGGGAATAATGAGATTGGAGGGGGGGTGGGGTGGGTGCAAAAGGCCACTTTTTACTGGGAATGTGAGGTCTGATCCTGTAGCTTTTCCCTGAGAAGTCCTTGCTGCCTTCTGTTGAAAGGTTTCTGTTGCAGATACCGGATTCAGACCAAAACCTGAAGGCATAGTCAGGGGTTGTTTTTAATAATTAGGGATTTTTTTCCCTCTTCCTCATGAGAAGTGTTTTCAGAAGTGTAGAGCTGACAAATTACAAGCGATACCTCCTCTGTTCAGTTTATAAAGATTGCTACAAGAATGAAGACTGTTACTAGAAATTAATGAATGCTTTCCTCTCTGCATCATGTCAAAATAGGTTTTTCCCATCTTCCAGTTTCCTTTCTGGTTACAGAAATGATTACTGTTTGCTGAACAGGATAGCATCATCCTCCCCGTCCTACACTGCGAGCGTATTGGCATCTCCCCCCGGCCCCTGCACCCTTCCCTGGGGTCAGTGTTCTGGGCCGTGAGTTGCCATCGCTGTGGTAGTTGGCACAAGTCCTTCCCAGCCGGGGGAAAAGGCAGCCGTTGGGGTATCTGGCAAGCCGTGGTACACCTCACGTGCCACACGGCGCTTATTTGTCGTTGGTGACCGGGTCCCAGCTCAGCTGGCAGGGATGCCAGCCTTGCTGCTGGCCCCTGTCAGTGTGAGCACGGTTCTGGCCTCCTTACCTGCTGATGGGAACTCATGGCTAATGATGTTTAAAGAAATTTTGAGAAATATTTGCTTTTTCTTATGTTAAGAGGCTTTGGAGTAGGAAACATTGGTCTGTCTTGTGTCTTTCTGTCGTCCCTGTTGCACGTTGTGCTCATCAATCCTCCCCTGTGGGCTGTGGTCACTGGGGTGAGGGGGTCTCGGTTCTCTGCCGGTCTACGCTGGTGACACCGCTGCTGTTGCAGGGGATCTGTGCTGGGAGGCGTAGCAGGGTGCCTCTGTCTTTTGATTTTACCTTGAGGCCTCTTGTCATTTGGCAGCCCCCTCACCTCCTTGTCTGCTCCTCTCCCACTGCCCCCACACGTCCCCTTAGGTGCTGTCCAACCCAAAATGCCCCCGTGCCACCCCTCCGAGTGGTGGTCCTGCCATGCCTGTGTGGCAGGAGGTGCCACAGGGTGCAGCCGGCAGCAGGGATGGAGGAGGACCCTTGGCCAAAGACCACTGCTTGTGCGGGTGTAGGGCGGACAGCAGTGCTGCGCTCGGCGCTGAGTCGTACTGCTGCTGCTGGCTGGTGGCTCCGTGCCCTTTCCCCAGCCTTACACCCTGTCCGTCACAGCCGCTTAGGATATAGACACCAGAGAAAGGAGCAAGCAGCCCAGCAATGATCGATGCCAGAATGACCCAAGTGGTTGATTTGTGTTGGAAACTTTAGGGGGGGTTCTCATATATTCTCAATATCTGTATAAATGTCTAATCATTTTGGAATCCACTGTTCTCCTTGCCTAGCCTGGGAGGTTATGGTAATGAATTTTGCAATTTCCAGGGATGCTTCTTGTCACTACTATTACTTGAAGTTTAAAAAGCACCATTAGCTGAGTCCAGGTTGCTTCTTGCACAGAGCCACAGTCTAGTACATACAGGTAGCGTGTACGTAACGATGACAAATGGGAGGTGGGTAGGGTCACTGGAGTGATGTAAGGTAAGGAAGCATTTTGTGAGCTTCTCACGTTGTATTTTGCATCATGAACTTCAGTTTAAATTCTCTCTACAGCGATTTGCATTTAAAACCAAAGTCACAGGAATTTCTCAACATCATAGCTGAGAAACATGCCTTAAAAATGTGAGGCAAGCATAGCTGATACAGTATCATGTCCCAGTGTATAAGATCCTAGATTACTGTCACTTAAATCTGTTATTTTGTTGAGGAACCCCTGATTCCACCGACATGATTTCCAGCAAAAATGTTTTCTTCCTAGGCTAAAAAAATGATCCTTATTAGCTGGAATGTAAAATGCAAAAGAGAAATGGCTGTACCAGCTGCAGAAATGGAGGTCCCAGCTTCAGATACACAGCAGTGGACAAACAGCCTTCACTGCTTTCTTAGTACCAGGGGAAAAAAATTAAGGCACTTTGTGTGTATTCTCATTCAGATTCTTATTAAATATCAGATACCAGGACTTTTTTCCTATGCAACTGTATGAAATCCTGACAGGAAAGATGGATTTGGGAAAAGGTAATAGTGTTTATAGCACATGTTCTGAGGGGCTATGGAGGGCAAATTGACTTCTGTGGTAGATGGACTTAGGAAGAAAATGGGGTAAAAGGATAAAAAAATGAGAAATTGATGTGTAGGCAGAAATTCAGTGGTCAGAAATAGATTAGAATTTATCTTATATATTCTTTCTTTTCATAGCAAAGTCATCTGCTTTAGGAAGCAATGTCCTAGGTATTTAACCTGTAGTGTTTTCATAAGAATGCATTTCCATTTCCAAAGAGACAAAGTGCCCGGAACATCGTTTAGGGAATGGAGAGAATATGTATCAGTTACATCGGAGTTGTATATTCTTTGTATTGAAATGAAAATTAATTTTGTGATACTCGTGTCATTCTTTGATTAAGAGACCTGAAGCTTATAGAATTAAGCCTATAGTGCCTGTTACTTAGTTGGGCTCTGCTTTAGTCAAGTTGGCCAAACCATCAGAGAAAAATAGGCTTCTGAATGTAACCTTTTAACCTCGTGTTTCTAGCATTGCAGCACATCACTGCACTGCCTTGTAGCACAAGAAGTGAGTTCCATGCTCAAAGTATAGGTCAGGACTTGAACTGGTGATGTGCTGGCCCAGAGCTGCACTGTGACACTTCCAGTTAATCTTCTCAGATCAGGATAGCAATTTACATGTCTCTGTTCAGATCTAGTGCCTTCTCTTGGTTTTGCATATTTCTCAACTTGTCCATGGTTATAGTTGTGTAAATGGTCTTGGATTTTAGCCTTTTTGGAGCTTCCCTTTGTAAGTTCCATTCATTTAGTTGGGGTGGAGGTGGTGTCTCTGCTGGAGCTTTGTGCGGTTTTTCATTTGCATCTGCTTTTTGAATTCTCACAGGGAAGAGGTTGCATGCATGAAATTCGTTTAAGGAGGCTGCATTCATTTCCAGTAGGCATGTCTCCTGCTGTACTGCGGTAACATGGACCAGTTAAGGTTTGCATTTGTTCTGCAAGGATTTAGTTCTGTAACTCCTGGTGGCAGGACACCAGTGGTAGAGTTCACGTAAGTAGGAAGGGTTTGCTTATGTGTTGGAGGACTGAGGCGAGGCCTTAAGATACAAGACCTCCTCTGCAGCACAGCCCAAATAGCGTGTTGTCCCCAGAGGGTGGCAATAGCAGATGTTTGTGAATGGCAAGACCAAGCCTGCAGTATGATCAGGAAAATAATTCTCAGCAGAAATTTCACTTCATTGTGCTGAAGGGAAGTGAAGCACCATTTATTGATACGACTGAAGAGTTTTACGCTCCATTGTGTTATGGATAGAGAAGAATAGTAAAACAGCGTCGACTTAGCATGTTATCAGTGCAGCCGCCAATTACAGGGAATTCGCTCATGCACGATGCCTTCACACCAGGGAAAGTAAACTTCTGCAATACCTAGCATAGTCATCAAACTCTCTGCATGCACATCTAATCTGTGCAACCGTTTCCTGGGTTATGGTCTGGTATGAATACGGGTATGCATCACTGCTTCCCATAATCTTGCCAGTGGACAGCCAGAATAGATATAAAATCTTGGGAAGGCATAAAAACAAACATGCAGATGTTCTCCATCTCTCTCTCTCTCTGTGCAGTCACCACGTATCAAAAAACACGGATATGGTGATACCTCGTATGTCAGGGGAAAAAACCAGACTACACCCCATGCAGCCATCACACCTTGAAAATAGACATAAAATCTTAAGTCAATATGAATACACAGCTCCTAACAGCCCAATAGAATAGATCACACCACAGCCAGGTACATCTGTTCTCAGCACTAACCATTATCATTAGCTTAAAACACTTAAAATCACCGAGCTTCCTCAGGTCTGGGGACAGATTATACCAAGAAGAATCTGGTAAATAGATTTAGCGATGTAGCAAGCAGGGAACTTGACTAGATTAAAACGATACATTTTGCATCTCAAAGGCTGTAGGCTGTTTTCAGAGGAACAGTCCGAATGAAGAATGACACTAACACTGGATAGCAATTCCTTTATCACTGTTTAAATACAGAGCTTGAAACCCTTGGACAAACAATTATGCCAAACTGGAAAACAATTTGTGCGAAACCTGGCCTGCCTTGTGCAGCAAGCCATCCGCCATCCCATAGCGTGTGTTCTTGTCAGACTTCTGCATAGGATGCAAAGACCTAACTGTGACTGGACTTTGGACTGTGTGGCTGACAGAGAGAATCAAATCTCTCTTATTGTAGGAAAAGAAAGAGGGAAACAGAAGAAATAGCACGTTTCTCCTTGTCTCTCAGTCTTCCCAGTCTGGTATCTGAGTGCTCTGAAGTTCGAGATATGGGTTCCTGCAGAGACCTTCGAGTCAGGCAAATCACGAAAGCTTCAGAGAAGGTTTGTGAAACAAACAAAAAAGCAGATTCATACACGTGCAACAGTGGCTGCCGAGGTGGCACACTGCTGCTCCTTTAGGACTTGCTCTAAAGGAGCCGATGAGGAAGGTACATGACTGATTCAGTGGGAGTAGAACTGCCTGGCTTTTCAAAATAAGTGGAAGTGAAGACAAGGCAAAACTACCGTGAAAGAAATAAATGTATAAAATTCTATTTTTCATGCTGAAAAATGTCTGAATGATGCAGAAAAAATGCATGTATGTTTTGCACGTTAGCTGAGAACAGGTCCAAGGAAATAGGTGAAGGTTTAGCTTGTATTCTTATACTTCTTGTCAGGGTAATAAAGGAAATTGTTTGAACTTCCTAAATGACCATGAAGGACAAATACCTCGGGCAGAACTTCAGTTTGTGGTTCCATGTATCTTCACCCAGACTCGGAGTTCTTCAAGAACACTCCAGCTCTTAAGAGAAAAAGCAACAGCAGGTAGGCATGGAAGGCCATCTCGTTTTTTAATCAAGGTCACTCTTTTTTTGTGTCTTCAGCAGAGAGACGAGCTTCTGTGTTTCCACAGTGCCAGCTTTTCCGTATCTCCCCCCACCCCGTCTCATGTCCCAAAGTTAGGAGGGGTTAAGGCTGGCTGCGCCGGCCGGGTGCCAACATGGGAACCAACTTCACCCTTGTGGTAGGGTGAGGTGTCTCTGCTGCTCACCAGCTTGACCTGCAGCTTGGTAAGCTGCTTGTTCTGCGTCTGAGAGGCCACGTCATAACCTTCCCTTCCAAGGTCTGAGAATGATTCTTGGTGAGGGAGGTTCTGCAGCGGAGACTTCGAAGGATGTTTTTTTCAAGGAGTCATCTTCTAACAGGAGGAGTTTGTAGGCTCTTGACTTCTCCAGGCAATGTGAGCACTTTTGTGGTGAGATCACTTAGGCACATAAGCAAGATGCAACTAAACTCACATCTGTTCCCAGCAAGTTCAGCATTGCCCTTGTGCAGGACCCACCTCTAATGCTGTACGATGGCAGCAAAACAGAGCTGCTGTATTCCTAGTTTTACCTTCTGGCTGTCAGTTCTCTGAAAATTTTTGATAGCATTTCTTTCACTTACACCTCCCCAAATCCTGGAAGTCCACAGTGAAAATAAAAAGCAAAGTTGTGTCAAAGGCACTTGATCTGTAGTGTAGACATCTTTGTGGAGCAAAAGATAAGGTCTCACAAAGCCTCGCAGAGTACCATTTTCTAACCTCTCCTGTATTATCTGTCATCCTGACGGATAGCGCTTTCACCTTTGAGGTTCGTATCTTTTCTGCTGGAGTACAATGTAGTGTAGCTAGGCATGAAAATTTCAGGACTTAGAAAACTCTGTCTAGCAGAGCATACTGGATTGTGCATACCTGGGAGCATGGATCACTGTAAAAATCCTGGATGTCAATGCCACTTTCCCATATATGTTAAATGAAATCCTTGCCTTCAGAGTAGCCACGTAACCTGCACACAATATCTGAAGGTCCCCAGAAAACTGCTGTCAACAGCCACGCTTCTCTGGCGCAGTCAGTCTCTTTGTGCTAAAGGACAATCTGTAATTTTCTCAGGAGGCAGTCTGAGCCCATGCAGTTCATTCCCTGAGGAACTGGTGGTTAGCATATACCTCACCACTCTCTGCATCCCATGGGAAGTGTATTTCTTTCATCGTGTCTTCTTAAATATAAATACAGGGCATCAAGCACGTAAAAAAGCTCCTACCAAACCAGGCAACCATATTGCACCAGCTTCTATCTCTGGAGAAAGGTTGGAATAATTCATGGTAGGTATGTCGGATGGCATACACAAAGCAGCATCCAGATGATGCTCTGGTAGCACGGCAACGGTCAGGGAATTGGAACCTGAGGTGGATAGGTCAATACCATGGACCCTGGCAGGAGGAAAGGGTAGCTGGTGGCAAGAAATAACCCACGGTGTACGCCTGTTCATTTGGCCCCAGGATGGGGATAGGTGGGATATAATCTTTCCAAGAAAAAAACAACTAATAAAGTTGCCAAGAACAGATATTTTATAATCTGTGCTAAATCTCTGCTGGAAAACATGAACAGCAATGAAACTGAGAAGACACTAAAAGAAATTCGGGGCAAAGTGCCAGACGCCCAGACGGAAGCAGAATGTGGACCAAAAAGCTTGCGACAATTGGGTAATTATGGTTTATGAATTTCAGCTTTAATCTGTAGTTCAGTGAGTCCTGATTAAATATCTGTTAAACACAATTAAAGTTTGTTTTTGTATTTCACCGTCTTGATCAGAATAATTAGAGACTGCGTGTTTCATGTCAAAAGTAGCAAGAGGAATTTTAGTGAATGAACATCGTTTTTAAAAGCCATTTGTAGCACCAGCTGTTGGCATTATTTTATATTTTAGTGTTATCAGCATAAAGATGGGTCCTCTCGATGCTGAATGCTTTCCAGCGGGGCTAAGATTCTGGGAAAGGCGTGATACAGTAGGAACCGTGCCGGGCCATGGGGCTACGCAGAGAGCCCCGGGTGGGACTCAAGCGACGACGTTAGACTGTGCATTTAAGCGGTGGAGGGTGAGAAGTGCTGCGAGCAGGTCATGTAGCGCCCAGCCTGCACTCCTCTGCCAAAGATGCTTTAGATAGCAAGTGCGATGAGTGATAGGAAGGATCGTTGGAAAGGGCACGTATCTGATGAGCTGCATTTGGATTCTCTCGTTGCGGTGGCTTATCAGAAGCTCTGGGTGTCCCAAGGGTTAGGTGTTAGAGTGTTAGCCCAGAATGATAATTGTGGTGGCATTACGAGTGCTCTTGGGAAGGAACCCTTAAACTATGCTGGCAGTGCCTTAGCAAAGGCAACAGGCTGCCGTGATGGCCCTGTGCAGATACTGAAAATGATGGGTACGCGCATGCCGGTTGCTGCGAGGACTGAGTGTGTTTGTCCCCGTTAGCAGCAGTTTCATTTAAGTGAGGAGAAGTGATGAGGTCTTCTAACCTGTTCCTCTAAAGAACAGGAAATACGCAGTGTCATGGGGGGAAGGCAGGGTAGTTTTAAATAAAGGAAAGGCATACTGAGAGGCAGTTTCCATAGATGGAGCTTTTTTTTTTTTTTTCTTTTTTTTTTTTTTTTTTTCTTCCAAGAACCTGAAATGTATCTGAATGTCACCTGAACATAGTTCGGGTGTATAAACAAGTCCTTTAAGGGGTGTGTGCACGTATGTGGCTGACCTGGTTTTAGCCTTCATCTGCCTCTGCACTGCGAAGAGAATCTTCAGCCACACTTAGTGGTGCCTGAGGAGGGGGAATAAATCTCAAGTACCATAAGCTAAAAATTGAAAATACTTCACTAAAGATACTTGAAAGACAGTGCCAGTTTCTCCTCTTGAGTAAGTGTTTGACTGCTCTATGTTTAGTTTACTCCAAACAGGGTCGTTCTTTTGGTCTTTTCAGCTTCAGCCTCTTTGCTGAGTGTCAAAAGGGGGAATGCAGGTGCCATACGTGGGGGTGACAGTCTGCAAGCACAGGGCTGGGATCACAGCCAGTCCTACGAAGGAGTCATCCTTTAGTACCAGCTCTCGGTCACCAGTGGCCTTGTGGAAGGTCCGTGTGCTCATCATCCCGCAGAACCACTTCATTTGCTGGCAGCTTAATGATTCAGTAAGAGAGTTGTGCAATAAATACAACTGAGAACTCAAGAAAGGTATTAGTTTATCTATAGTTTCATTTTTTGGCAAGTGCTGGTCTGTTTTTTTCACTGCTTCACCTACCTTTTCAGAAAAGGGGGAAAACAGTGCCAGAGAAAGCAGAATTTCTAAATTAGCCTTCCAGTAGAACTAGATCTATTAATTCCTAAGTGAAATCAAGGTTAATGGTGAAAGAGTTGAACAGAACTTAAAAATCAAAGATACTTTGGAAGACAACATCAAAGGCATATCAAAATATGGTGGTCTTTTTATAAGCTGCAAGCCCTGAAGAGATGGTGCCCCTAATAGAGCTGAGGGAGGAAGGATCAAAGCGATGATCACATGAGTCTTTAAAGCAGAAAGACTATCTGGAGCGAATCTATGAAGAGACAGGTTTTGGATGAAACTTTCATAGCACTGGGATCGTTTATCAAGTCTTGAAGCCTGGGTACAGTACAAATGATCAGTTTTCACCAGGGAAGGAGGGAAAGGATATTTGATTCAGAATAGGAAAACTAGGACCAAGTGTTGTCTATCTGTAGAATAACAATATCCATGTTTAAATGTGTGTGTACTTACATATATATATATGAACAAATGCATTTTAAAAATGCGTATTTTATGAATTCTAACCATACTCCCTTTCTTCAAGAGGAGTATATTCTGTTGAAACAAAAGACATTGGTGATGTTTGCTTGAGTGTATGATTTTTTTATTTTTGCTTCATAAAGTTATGAGGAAGGGAGAAACAGAGTTAGGGCTTTTCTGTTATCTTCTGTTGCATTTCTGAATTACTCTGATTTTCCCTCAGAACCAGCTGCTTAAGAATATCTCATCAAATGGCTCAGCTTGTCCAAATCCACTACCCTTATGCCTGAGATAAAATTAAAAAATCGGGACAGTGTGTAGGTCTCCTAATACAAATATCATTATATGGGGGTGGGGATGGAAATACTGACTTACAATTCAGTGTGTGTAGGCCTTTCACAATGTGTATACAAACCCAGTGGAAAAAAAAAGAAAAAAAAAGGAGCTGTATCTTCTTTTGGCAAAGGTGTACATAGTTCTTCCACAGAGTTTTATACTATGCCTGAGGGTCATTTCTCTTTTAAAGAAGTACTGACAGCTGTGATGAATGGCATTACCTGGGAAGAGGGGATATCTAGATGTTTAAACAGATCAAGTTTTTTTCTTATAGAATAGTAAACATTAGGTCACAGATCAGACTGTTCTACTTTCATGGACGATCAGGATCAATTCTATGCTACTTAATTGTGAACTGGAAAGGCTTAAGTATAGCTGCATGCTGACATTAACAGAGGAGGGTAGTTTATAACCTGTGTACATTGTCACAGCTA
Organism: Falco cherrug; assembly: GCF_023634085.1. NCBI lineage: Eukaryota > Metazoa > Chordata > Aves > Falconiformes > Falconidae > Falco > Falco cherrug. The sequence continues at coordinate 6,273,996 of NC_073701.1, forward strand.
TCCTTTTACATGAAGTCATGGATGAATGCCATGTGCCCATGTTGAGTTGCCTCCTTGTCAGCAAGCAAGATTGCCCGTCCATCACTATTATCTACAAGGAGGCTCATTACCTGCCAGCCAGTAAACATCTCACTCTCGCCATCTGCAGTGAATTACAAAGTGACTGGAAGAATCAGGATCAGTTTGCCTTGCAGAATCATTGTCAAGTTCATTTTCATCTTTGGAGGCCCTTTGGAAACGGATAAGACTGTGACTGGGATGGGAAAAAGGATGATGTCCATTACCCTCAGGCGTTCTGAGGGTAAGAACGCTGTTCTTACATACCTTCCATTTTACCAAGTGCAGGTGCCTTGAAATTTTCACAGCATGCAGGTGAAATAATGTCCTTTATTCTCAGCTGGCTGTATCATTTGTGGTATATAGTGGTGCCATTTTCACATGAGTGGACAATGCATTGTCTCATTCAGGAAAGATTTTTTTAATAAAAACATTAATTGCGCTCAGTACAAAGGCATCTCCCATAGACAAAGTTGATGTCCAGCCCATCAGTGATCCATCTAGAAAGGAGATAGCGTGTTACAGTAATTTTAGCCATTATCATTTTGCCAGCCGGTGGGGTTTTTTTTAAGCTACCAGGTAGCTTGACAATGACTGTAAACCTTGGCGTTACTGCATGGACACACAGTGAATTCTGAGCATCTGCTTTAGGGAAGACAAAAGCTATATATGTGTCTTTTAAGGGAATAAATAAAAGGGGCAAATCAAGAATGTGTCAGTACATTCTTGGTAAAGGGTCTGTTGGTGGCTACAGATAGATGAGATGTCCTGCTGTTGGGAGTGTGCAGAAAAATGGGAGCGTTGGCAAACAAAGGTCGTTCTTACGGCTCTTCCCTTGGGCCTTTAGGACACATCAGCATGTTGCAGAACCTGGCCCTGGGCTTGAGTGTCCATCCTTTCCCTTTGGCCTCTCTCCCAGCAAAATGCAGTTTGTTTATTTTTTGAAAAAAAAAAAAAAAATAGAAAAAATGGAGTGATATGTGTTTGGTATGTCAGCCAATGGCCACATGTGCAGTGAGGAAATTTTCTCTGAGAGCTCCCAAAGCTCATAATCATTGTGCAAGACATAATTATACTCTTTAGAAATCCAGATCGGTCCACAGTAAGGGGAGGATGGGAGGGAATGTTACAGACGGATTTAACAAGTGTATGTGTCTCCTTTCTGCAACAATTTTGGTCTTAAGTGCACTTGGCTAAATTCTCATTCTCCCCCGGGAGGGTTACTGGAGGGATTTCCAGGCTTTTCTGTCTGCCTGCAGCAGGCTCATGGGGAGCGAACACACTGACTACCATGCTTTGCACCTGCTTCAGCGAGGGGCAGCACACACTCCCAGATGCTTGCCTCAGGGTGCCAGCAGGAACGGGGGAATAGGAGGAGGCTGGCATTGCTCTTCAACAGACAGTCATCCCCCTCAGGAGTCACGAAATGCTAGTGGGCAACGCTGTACCCGGGACTGGTGAGCTGAGCAAGTGCTAGTGACAGTGTTTTACCTGATCCCCATCAGATAAATAAAGTGGTTCGGAGGAGAAGGCTCTCCTGAACTCTTTCTTCATCCTGATAATGCTTCAGGAATAGCTGGTATTTAGCTCCCTGTAAGAGAAAAGCTGTGTACTTTGTGCTGGTACTTTAGAGAGCAAAATCAAATTCAAGTGGTGAGGGACCCTGATTTCTAACTGTTCTTAACCATTTGCTATCTGATCTAATCGTTTGGTTTAGGCTTTGTCTTTTATTTTTGGAGAACCTATTTAGATCCTTTGAGTCGTATACATTATTTGCTAAAGGAAACAATTTTCTAAGCAGCGATTTTTCCCATAAAACAGGGCTTCAAAATGGCCTGCCATCCCGATCGTTGATGGTACCCAGGCATCTGACTGACTAGACGTGTTTCATAATTCTCAGATTTGCTATGTTTTGAAACTGGAACAAATGCTTTAATAAAGTAAATGAACAATACCCTCTGAACCCTTGAAGTGAATGCAAATTTTGCCTGGGGCAAATAATGTCTGGAGCTTCACAGGCACCCTGTCTTCGTACAGAAACAGGATAGATTGCAGTCTTTTCTGGGGCACGCAGGGATGAGCAGATACCTAGAACCGGGCAGCTGCATGGCAGACCGTGTAGCCTCTCTGGATCCTGCCTCAATATTCAGGATGAGACATGGATGTCAGCCTTACAGCAGCGTTTTAGATCTTGCATTTGGCTTCATGTGCTCGCTGTTGTCACTTTTCCCATTTACAGAGACTCTGCAATGGAGGGATCTAATTGTTGGATGCCAGATTTATCAAAAGCATTTAGGTGTTTAAAGAAGTCACGGATTGCCTGAAGGTATTTTCAAGAGCACATTAGCAGGTTAGGGTCATTCCTTTGGCACGGGATGCCTTTTAAAATTCCAGTCGCTGCCTGCTGTTGCGTTTGATTATAACAATTTCTTCAAAGATCTTTGTTGCCACCTCCAAGGCCTGCCAACTCGCCCACCAGAGGAGTTGCATTAACCTCTAGGCTTCTCCTGCATGAAGCGTGTGAGGGGGTGATAAGGCCCCAGTCTGCTGCTTTCAATGTATCGAGGAGAGAGCGTAACTAAGAGGGAACTAGAGAAATAGGAAATTTCAGCTGACTTTGTAAAGGCTAGAGAAAGCTTGTGCGATGAGCACTGAAAGACACACCACCACAAACACTGTCATTGTGCTGTGTTTGCTGAGCAGGGATGAGATGGATTTGAAGGATGGCAGGCTTGCTGTGGGCTTCACGTTCACACTGGAAGGCTGAGCAGACAAATCAGTTGCAACATGAACTTCAGCCATTCAACAGTCAGCGTAGCTTGGCTTGGTAAACAGCCTCCCAGAAGATACCTACGTCACCAGTCCAGGAGAGCTTTTCTCTCCTTTATGTTATGTTTTGACTATTATGTGCTTCCAAATGGTACATTTAGTGACACTGATAGAGAAAAGATGGCTCTGAGTATCGAGCAAGAAGGAAATGATAAAATACCAAGCTGTTGAAATAGCATATCGACTAGCCAAAAGAATGTCTGGCCACATTTTTAGATGTTGTAAAATTGGTACGATTATTTAGATCTTATTTGAAACATGCTAAGTTATACTTGCAAAATATCCAGCCCTTTGTTTGCGATAATTCATTTAAATAAGAGCTTTATCGCTTTGTGCTAAGTATTTCTGTAGTGGTGTTGATATTCTAAAATTTCAAACAGATTTTTTTAAACCAAATTAAGTGGAAATGTCACTCCTAGTTACAAGTCTCATTCTTTGGGGTTTTTGAATCGTAAAACATCCAAAGAAAAAACTGAGACAAACCTGAATCTACGAATTGTAAAGCCACAGATTGCCTTACTCTAGTGAATCAAGCAAAGAGTACAAAGCTTTTCTAGCAAGGCAGCTGTGCCAAATAGCAATAGAACTTCCTGCAGTTAAACGAGGAATTCACCATGCTTTACATTTTGTAAGAATTTGGGAATTTTTATAACTTGGGGAGTGTTTTGGAAGTGTTTTAGATAGCATGCTATAAGAAATAGATAAAAGTTGAAATAACACATCACGATTTAATAAATATCTTTTTTAAAAAAAATTATATTTTCCAGAAGGACCACATAAAAACCTATTGGACTTGACAGAAATTCCCACCAAATTCAGTGTGCCTTGGCTCATATTAATGCCAATTCAGCACTCCTAAAAATAGTTAGGAAAAGATTTTAGGAACCTTTTAATTGAAAAAGTTCAATGACAACACAAGCATTTAATTACATTTCTTGCAAGGCTTTGTTTGACAGAGTGAGTTTGTCCAGTTCTCTGGTAACTCCCAATAGAAGTTTTCCAGAGAGAGGTGAAGATGGGGTTCTATTCAGTATGGTGGAAGGAATTACGAGAAATCTGTGGGATTTTAGCTACTAAAGCACCTGCAAAAGGCTGCTTAGATGTAGGATTTGAGGAGGACCTTGACTGAACTAAAGCTTTATTGGTTTAATGTTTAAATAACTGTGCACTGTTTGCAATTGCAATGCTGGTTAAGGCGATTGCGGATTATTTTTGTTATTTGCTTTCTTTCCTTTTTTTGCAATGTACGAACTTTAGCAGAAACTTGTACAAGGAAATGATGGTCCAGCATCCTTAATAGCATCTTTGTTGTCAAGACTGAGGTGATACAAGGACTCCAGTGATGGCATCTTCCCATCTTTTCCTCATTCAAACCTTCCCTTGACTTCACTACCTGGAAAGCACAAATATCAACTGTGAAACAGAGTTCTGATTCTTTTTCACTTACCACTTCACAAGTGAAACAACTTGTTACAGTTTGTCACAACTGGGAATTTGTTTGATGTTCGTAAGTTTATTTTGGTGGAGTTTATAACATCCAGGCAGCTGAGGAATAAACAACATGTCTGTAAGTTGCCAAATCCTCCTCAAACAATGCCTTAGGATGTGGAGAATGATATTTTAATTGAAGTTACCACATTCCACAACTGAACCAAAAAGGTCATGCTGAAGTATGGATGTGGCTGGATTTCAAGGCAGAATCAGTGGTCGTTTTGAAGCATTTCCTGTTATTTTCTGTCTACATATCTTGAACCAAAGTGATGTAAAATTAGTTTTTCTCCCAAGATTTCTGCGCTATACTTTATTTTTCAAGGAGGATTGGTAGAGGAGAATTTTAGTGGTATCTAGATGGCACTAGAGAACATACACCTTCTGGTTATTTACGGTGGGAACTGGAATCTAATGTAAAATAATTCTTCCTTTTTGTAAAGGGTTTTTGAGACTGCATCTACATACATATAAACAGGGACTTGTGACTGTGTCGTAAGATGATAATGTTATTTGAAAGCAGTGCCTGTCTGAGTCTGGTGGGAGTGGCTGGGCAGTCTTCAATATCTAGAAGTTTTTCTGAGCATTTTACTGCAAAAGTATACCCTCCAAAAACTGGGGGGTGTTTTGTACCCAAGCCATGTAAATATAACCTTCCATGTCTTTGTGTTCGCCATGTTATCAAATGTACATAGAGCACAAAGACGTGTGTGCAGGTAGTGATAATGCAGACATGTAAGTATATGACTTACTTAGATGACTAAGTTAGGAGTTAAGTTCTAGGGTTGCCACTGGGCAGACAGCATCAAGGTGTGTGAATGTGTGGGTAGGTGTTGTTTGCGCACGGGAAGCTGTGGAAGAGAAAGAAAGTAGGGTCTTGTCAGCATTTAAGCTAGAGGTTACCAGTGCAGGGAATTGTAGTAATATGGGATCTTTGATGCATCATTATTGCTTGCAAGCTTTGTCTACTGCTGTTAATAAAGAAGGAGAGGTTTTCCTTTGCTTCAAAATGTAGCTGTGCTGCTTTTGGGTCTTGAGGTCCTTTGCTGAATCTTGCACTGAGATGATTTCTTCAGAAGACGGTATAATCCTTCATTTGACATTTACTCACTCAATTACCTTCCTGCATTTTGTGCAGGCCACATCAGGCTTTTCAAATTTTATTTGTTCTTGCCAGACCGCATTTATTCATTAGCTGTATTTATTGTAGTTATGGTTGAGACAGCACTTTTATTGCAAGCCCCCTATCTTTGGTGGTTTATAACTTTCTGAAACAATTACCTTTTTGGCTGAAATTTCTCAGGCTTGTTCTAAGCTCAGAGGTGAATAATGTTTCAGTACGTTTGAAAAAAATCCATTAAGCCATTTATGAGGACTAGACGTTCCAATAAACGTAGGCGCATTTATTTTTTGATGACCTACTTATTCCAATAAAGTACATTATTATTCTGTTTTCTCCTGTTTAAAATTATGTTGTCTTTTAAAAGAGAATGAGGACATTTTATACTGGATTTTTAGATGGGCTTCAAGCAAGGTTTGTTCACATGCAGTTTTGTGCAGGCAAGCACACTTGTTTGCTACGCTTAGCTCACAAACAGGACTGTTTGTGGGTGCAAAAGCTTTTGGGGTTCAGTACATTGTTCTCTGCAGGAAAACAACAGCTCAGTCCCTTGTGGTCATGGCGGATAGTTGACAGAGTGCGTATGCAGCTCTGACTGCGCAGTGCAAGGTTAGATAGACAAAATGAGGCCATCTTTTGAATATAGGTCCTTAGTTGTGGATTGATGCTAACTCAGGGTGAAGATTCAGATATTACTTGTGCAACAGTACAATGAATATACTTCTGCTGTCTTGCAGGCATGGGATACAATTTTTCATCATGCTGTCCTGGACAATGTGAAATAATTTGACAAATGATAAAGGCTTGTGCAATTGAAAAGGCAGTGCTTTCTTCTTCTTTTTTTTTTTTTTTTTTTGCATTGAACTTCTGCATAGACTATGTAATTAAATTCAACTATGCTTTGTCTCATGTCTACAATGTGCTTTTTAGTACACATGTAGTGTTTTGTATTGTGTAGCTTGTGTATTGCACACATTGTGAGGAAGTTACAGTTTATGCACACCAATGTAGCATGACACTAAAATAATACTACTTAGTAAAATAAAGATGTTTTAAGTTTTGCCAATGTAACTGAGAGCAGAATTTGGCCTGGTGTGATTAAATGTACTGATGAGCTTTGATGCTAAACTCCATGACCTTTGCACAATTAAAATCTCAACTTTAACATTGCATTAGCCTAGCTTTTCATTTAATTATACATATTTGGTTGAAAGCTCCAAAAATATTAATATTTTAAGTCTTTTCTCCTGTTTGTAATTGAACTTTTTTGTGTGATTGTTTTCTGCAGTAATCAAGAGGACATTAGCATGGACAGGAAATGAATCTGGAACTCTAGAGATTAATATTAATCTGCTAATGTCCTGTCCTGATGTTCTCAGGAATCCTTTCTTCTCTAGCACATTATGGTACTTTAGTAATCAGCAATTAGGGTAAGGTTTTCTCATGCCTGAACTATGTCCTCGTATGTCTTTCATTTTCTGATTGCTATGGGATTGATGGTTCTTTCCCCTATGGAGTCAGAGCAAAATGCAATGTTTCTTTTTCAAGAGCCATACTGCTTAGACAAACGCAGGGCTGGAGACTTAGTATGTTACCAGGAAAGAGGTTTGAGGGCTCGTTAGGGGAGTTGAAGCTCAGGTTACGTTTCTGTGCAGTGTCTGCCATGCCTCCATGTCTGGAAATCCTTACCTTGATCCTAGTGCTAACTCGGCGTAGATGGGCATGGGCTCAGCGGTGGTGCTTTGTGCAACACGGACCCAGCAGGTCCTGATCTGCAGCAGCACTTAGGAACCTGAGCCGTGCTGGAATCAATGTCAGCAGGGACATTCTTTTGCGTAGCCTAGGCAAAGCTTTTTTGCTGATCCAGTCTTGCAGTGCCAGGCAAAAAGTCAGAGGGACTGTGTGACCTCAGCCCATTTATGCCCTTCTGCAAGGGGCTGTGTTGTCCCAGTGCACAGACATACTGATGTCACTCTAGAAATTATTGTAGCCCTAGGACTCCGGCAGGCTCCGCTGGTAATGCTTAAGTCTATATGTGTAGGATTTAGGCAGGAGATCCTGTACACACAGCTCACTAAGCCATACTATTTCTTCCTTGTTATTTCCTCTTCTTGCCACTCCCCAGCTGGTCCTGAAACATTGCATCTCAGTGGCATTTAGGAAATGTAGACCTATCTCCATGTATGCCACTCTCATTTGCATAACAAAGATGAACTGATTTTTATTTCTTTTGGGATGTGCGCAGAAGTAGATGGGAAAGGAGAGAATTAGTTTTTAGGTTTTTAGAGAGCTGTAGGGTTCTGTGGGTTGGTTGAGAGGGAGGGGGGTTGGTGTGTGTATGTTTTTTTCCTTTTCTGGCATAAGTGCCCCTGGTTTTGCTCCAAAAAATTAATTGGTAGTCCATTAAAAACTTACTACATTTATTCTGACTTCTACTTTTATTTTTAATTTCTATTGTGCAATTCCATCTGAATATAAAACTCTCTAGAAGGTGCAATATTGAGATGCAATATTGACTTGATTGTAGCAGATCATTGAATTTTTTTCCTAAACAAAATTTCATTGAAATTGTTGTATTTTCAGTGTTTCACTTTTGATAAATCAGCATCTTCCAATGGCCATATGTTCTATTGGAAAAATCTCAAGTCGTCCTAGTTGTGTGCACCCAGATGATATTCAGTTTCATGATATGTTCCATCGTATGGTATTTAGTACAAAAAGAAGAAAACAAGAAAGTGGAAATGACACTGAGGCCTGTGCTTGCACTTCAGAATAACCGGATTTGAGTCCAAGCATCACTTAAAGCTTTAAGTTCAGTAACTTTTATTTTGGCTTAGGTTACAGAATAATTTCCATTTATCTCAAGTTGAGTCATGTCCTTTGTAGCCTGTTTGTTCCAATGAAAAATGCCTACATAATGTGAACCTTTGTCTGGCCAAATACTTAGTGTTTTTGCATGATAGGCAGGTAATTGAGCTTCCACTGTTCTCAGCAGATGAAGTAGATGATAAGTCTGGTTTGATTTACTAGGAAACAGGGAATCAAAATGCCATTGCAGACCTCAGCCTTAGTTTTTATGTGCCACCATCTCCCACCTGTAATTTACAAAGTGTACTTTAAAAATAATTGTGGCCAAAATGGAGAAGCACTTGGTGTGAACTGTTATAAGTACCTAAAAAGGTGAAGAGAATGAGCCCAGAATCTGGGCGTGGGGGTGGGAGAGAAGCCCAAGTTTCTCTGGCTGTACAATTTCTGCTGTGGCACCGGGGCTCGAAAGGGAGAGATTCATTTCAGGTGAGCAGAAACCCCAAGAATTTTGACTTGTGAGTGTGGACAACTTGCACTGGTGCGGTAAACAGTTACCTGCCCAAGCTAACTGCTCCTGCCCAACTCTGCAAACATCCGAGCTTCTTCTGAAGCATCCCCTGAACCACTGCAGTTTATTCCCAAACGTTTTCAAGAAAAATATCACCACTTATGGTTTGCTTTATAACCTTGGACTGTGAGCCACAGCATTTCAACATCTGCCTTGTGAGCATTTCAGGCAGCATTGTAGCAGTGGTGGGTAGAGAGCTGGGGTGGCAGCAACCCTTGACATCCCGATGCCTAGAACTGATTCGAAGTCCTACCAATTCCTTGTGCTCTAGCATGGAGGTCAGGTGCATCCTCCATCTGTGCTCCATCTGCTCAGCAGGAACGCTGATCTAGTGTTCTGCACCTAATGTGGTATATCTACCTTGCTATTAGATTTGAAAAAAAAAGATTAAAAGCTCTGAGGAGATCCACAATGTATAAGTATTTTTAAAAGCTTGGCTGGAAGCGTTTAAACTTTGTGCTTCAGTGGTCAACAGGGGAGCTGCAACAAGCAAGATTTTTTTAACCTCCCTTCAGAGCCCTTCTTTTCTATATTGATCTGGTTTTGCTTTTCCAAAGGATTCCTGGTTCTCAGAAACATGCACGCAAGTTGTAACAAAGCTTACTAGAGGCACAGCCTTTACGCTAAGGTGCTTAGTATCTTGCTGAGATATTGACTGTCTTAGGACTAATGGAATTTCAGAGTCTTCTCCCCTCTGAACTGTGTCATAGGGATCCAGGGCTTTTTCTTGTGACAGTGACATGTCATCATTTTAAAACAACAATTTATTTACAACTGAATTTATTCCTTGGTTGCAAGGGGAAACTGAGGCAGAAAATGCCTAGGTTGTACAACAGAGTGTGTATCAAAGCAGAGAATGAAACCCCGCTGGCTGGCTGGCTTTTTGAAATCAAAGGCAAAGCTGACTTTGATGGGACCAGCTTTTCTGAAGATAGCTGCAGACTCTTCATCTTTTTTCTGTCCAATAACTTCTGTCTGAGTACCTATAGATAAAGGACTAGGAAGATCAGGTTAGTTAAGTATCCAGAATAGTAGGAATTCCGTTGAACGTTTATATTTTTAAAACGGGGCTACAAGTTATTTAAGGACTGTGTTGAACAGAATAGTCTGTCACTTAGCGTCGTAGGCCTAACGAAATGCATTGTATGTCTAAACAAAGTTTTTCTCAGAAGTTCGTTGTACGTGTTTAGTAATAAAGAGCTCAGTAATTCCATCAGCATTTTTAAAGGTTGGAGAAAATTCAGGGTCCCAAATATGCGACGCTTCCCAGAACAAAATGCTTGTTGCCTTTGTTGTTCATTCCCAAACTGGCATGGTTAAAGGATTAGTTACTCAGCAGCGTTCTGGGTAAAAGATCAGACTAGTTTGCATTTTTATGTAAGGCAGTTCACCCTTCCCTGTGGCAGAAAAGGACAGTTGTATTTATACTGACAAGAACTGTAAATCAGAATTGGAATAAATGTTGGCACCAGCTCTTAATTATTTCTGGGAGCCGGGATCAGGTACGGCTTACATTTATACTGCAGCTCTAAAAGGCCACAGAGCACTTTCCAAAAACCGAACAATGCACACGTCCGTTTTCTGTGTGTTTCAACTATAGTGGGCTACAGCCCACTGCTCAAACATCTGTTAAAGGAATGGGCCCATTAAAAGAACACAGCACCGTTGCAGTGTGGTAATGCATTTTAATAGTCTCCTACTGTACTTTTGCATGCATTTTTAGCCCGGTGGAAAACCAACTTCTCCAACTGGTAAGAAGGGTTCACGTGAACTTACTTCCCTGGGGTTCACTGTGACTTCCCACGAAAAACTGGGATACTGCTCATGTGTTCTTGTTTCTTAGCAGTTTGTTCTAAACAAGTTGTGCAAAAATCTCCTGTTTTCTCTAGGGTGCAGGGATGCGGGGATTTTGGCGTTTGGCAGGTTGCTTTTGGAGGTCTTAAAAGATCTTCACTCTTCCCAGTGTTATCCATCACTGAACTATCAGGCCAGTGGTGCCAGAGAGCTGTGGCAGGCTAACAGCTCCGGATGTTAGCTGTTCACTGTGGGGCTGGTGAATTCCGTGATCGTTTTGAAAGCCTTACCTGACCTTAGACCATGCTTCCTTCTCTACTTCTGCTTAAAGAGATGGTTGTAAATAAAGTGTTTGCGCATTCTATTGCAAACCATCATGTTTTCAGAAGCATTTACAGATTAGAGTCACAGCTTTCCCATATCTGGCAGCAAATACCGATTTGAGAATGGAAGAGATATCACTCCCTTGATCAAATTACAATTTTTTCTTCGTACATTGCTCCAGCTGGAAATCACTCATTTTCCCGGCATAGCCCTGCTCTTCTACCCAGAAAGACACTTCCACACATACATAAAAGGTGAACTGAAGCTGGGGGAGTTGTACTTCTGGTTTATTATTTTTATTTAATTTATTAAACAGAAGTGTCAATTTCATTCTGGTTTTTACTGAAATTTGAAATCTAGAAGCTCAGAATATGCATGACTCTTTCCATATGACTGTGATAAGGTGCTGAGCACCCCCAGCTTCCTTGGAAGCTGGAAGCTGGTAGAAACCAAGAACTTTAAGACCTTCTAGGATCAGTCATCTAAGACCCTTTGAACCAAATTCTGCCTCTAGCTGCAAAACGTACAGGATTCTATACAACTGGAAATGGACATGAAGGTGTATTTCAGTCTCTTGTCTTCCTGATATTGTTGCTGTATAGTATAGCTTAAATGTCCCAGTCGTCTTTTAGAATTGAACGAATCCCATAGGTGCTGGGTCTCATGCACAGTGTTTATAGGTTATGGATGACTTCAGTAAGTAATGACTTACCATAACATGTTTCCTGCTGTGCGAAGACCCTGAGAAAAGGTTGATTCAGCGCGGACGTTTTGTTTCATTGCTGCTTTCCCTAGGGGTTCTCAGTCTGTTTTAAAGATTTGGTCGAGATCAGTGGCCAGGCTCGGGCACAAGTACTGGGGGTTTTTGTACGCCTCGTACAACTCCTCCCTTTGGGGCTGATGGTGGCACATCGCTTCCTAATTCCTAGACTAAAGCTACAGGCACAAAGCGATACTTAAGGTCAGATGGGACCTTCCTTTGTCTGAGTTGATGGCTGCTTACAGCTGGGGCCTTCCCACAAGCTGTTGATCCAGCCTTGGCTTTGGGGGCAATGAGACTGAAAATATTGTGGCCTTTGCGAGTGCCTGGCACTGCAGGGCGGTGGTTGGGTGCTCGTGGGAGAGACATGGAGATCCTTGGGATCCAGAGCTTCAGCGCCTCACGTACAAGGACCTTAATCTAAACAAGGAGTCTAAAGAATAGCGCTGCATGTGCCTGTATAAACAGCCTGCAAATCCGATTGTAATGAGACATTCCTGAGGTGATTTCTGAACTCCCTCATCCCAGACGGGCACGTTCTCCCTAGGTTACACCCATGCTCTTTCGCCAAAGGTGGTGGGATAGGGCATGGATCACCCGTGGTGTGTTTCCTGGCGCTTGTGGTTGCAGAAGTGTGCCTGGAAGAAAGATCTGCGGATGTCTGGGTTGTACAGGAGTTAACAGAGGGAATGATATAGGCCGCCAAACCAGGATAGTTTATTGTGGCCCTATTGTAACTTTTCTTATATCATGAGGGATTTTGTATCTTCTTCTGACTGCACAACGCTGGGACCTGCCTCCTGGCTGTGATTTATTTTTCCTGTTAAGTCATTGTTCATCATTATGAGCTGAGATTATTTTTCTGTATAAATTTAACAGAGAAGCGTTCTTGAACTTGCACACATTTTTAATTTTAAAAAAGCAACAGGACCCCCTTTGCCCTCCTATAATTATGATACTAAGCAATTAGAACTCTTTACCCTTTGATCTTCGCGGCATTCTTGTCAGATTAGTACAGAGAGAGGCTTAAATCAGGATGCTGCCCCTGAGCCACCTCACCAGCTCTGGGCTGTGAAAGGCTGTTTAAACCCACATCCAGACACAGTCTCGTCTGAACTCGGGGAAGTGCACGCGGAAACGTGCCAAGGAAGCAAGGCCATACAGTCACCAGATGCAGAAGTAATTTTATTGTTGCTGCTAACACCGAAATCCTAAAGGAACCGAACTTGATTGGGGAACCCGTTGAAAGGAACAGGCCTGCTAGTTGACCTTGGCAGGTGCCGGGTGAAGGAATGGGACTGACCCTCAAGAAGACTTGGAAGATCACTTGGGCAGTCTGAGAGGGGTGAGCAGGCCTTCCTGGCCACCCAGGGTTTGGCATGAGGAGCCGAGCAGGTGCGCCCCAGTAGGTCAGAGGGTGTCCCACTGGGCCTTTGGAGAATTTTGGAAGGACAGGTACGAGGCAGGTCGCACATCCCGATCCTTCGTGGAGGGAATACTGTAGGAAGTTGTGGGCCTGGGGTTTAGAGTATCAGGATGCTTTTCATGGGGGGAGAAGACATGTAGTGCTTGAGGAGGAGCAGGGACTCCTTGCCAGGCCAGGCTGAGACCTCCGGCTTTGCCTTTCCAGTTGCGACACAGCTGGCTGAATAATCCTTCCGCTTAGAATTTATATTTTCTTATACTGGCTTAGAATGTAATGATAGCCTCTTAGCTACAGCAAAACCAGGTATTTCTTAGGTGGAAGAGAACTATCCAAAAGCCAAGTTAGATATACAAGTGTTCAGTTGTGTTTCACATTTTTCTGTTCATGCTACTTAACGGCATTTTGCTCACCACTCAGTTCATCTCTTTGGCCTAGTTTACAGTGTTTTGGGTGGGATTTTTTGCCAACCCCAAAAGCTCCCTAACCTTTGTTGCTTCTTGTTTGGGGGTCTTTGTGGGTACGTTTGTACCTCTCTTCTCACTGACCCACCTCTTTTCCTTTCCCTTTGCTGTCCACATGTAAGTTCATAATTTTCTCTATGGGTAAGGAAGCCCAGTTGTATTTCTCAAATTTTGAGATCTGCTGAAAGGGGGTAGAGGGGAAAACTGGAGTGAGTCATCTTTCTTGGCTCCTTGGAAGTTGGAACCAGCTTCAAAGGGAGTCTCAACTTGGGGGCAGTTGCACAGATGAAACCCAAACCTTTGTATGTTCATCCCTTTCCTCCTCCTCTCTCCTCATGTAGTCCGAACAGATCTGGCAATTTCAGTTCAGCACGTCTGTGCAGTTTTTTAAAATCCATTACATAAGTTTGTTAGTTTAAGACTCTCTTTTTCAACATATGAGCCTAAAATGGCTTTGATTTAAAAATGGAACTTGGCAGGGAATTTGTTCATATGGTAAGATATTTTTTTTTAGTTTAGTTTCATTTATAATATGTTTTAATCATTTTTGGTGTTTTCAAAACAAATGGTGAAATATGTGTTTTTCCTTCTATTTTTGGCTACCCTCCTCTGAAAGGCCTTACTTCTCCCTTGTGTGTTTAATTTGGTGCTTTAAGAAGCCTTTTTAGATAGAGGGGCCTTATGCTGCAAAATTTAGACTTAAATATCTCTGCAAAGAGGGCAAATTCAGACGTAGATCCTGCTGGCCAGGACTTTGCATCTCAGGGCTCTTCTCTAGTAACAAGCAGAAGGGTCACTAACTGGGGCTCAGAGTATGTGCAAATAGAGGAAATAAATGGAATACAAGGAGGAGAAAGGAAGGAAACAAGGGGAGACAACACTGTTTCTATATCCATGATCAGTACATCCCAGTCATCTGAGCAATTATTTCAGGAATTTTTTTCACAGTCTGAGATGCAGCAGATTGCTGCCAAGCAAAACTCTTTCTTCTCATCCCTAAACCGAGGGACTCTGGGTTCCCTGATCAGCCCTAATTCCCCTGAGTTTTCATACGGTGGTTTTCCTTCATGATCTCCTTAGCACGTAGAATACTTTATAGAATAGATTTCTGCCCTTTAGCAGGTGGTTTATACCATGCATCCTGTTAAAATCTGTACAGTGGACTCGGGTCCTAATTTTTCAAGTGATCTTCTCTTCCGATACAAAGGTCCCAACTTTGTGGGGAGAGGGGACGCAAGATGCAAGTTGAAGCTTGAGGCATCTATGCTCAGGCTGGGACCTCAGAATAAATGCTTTTAAAGGAAATGCAAGGCTGATCACCTGGTTTGCCATTTGCACCTAGCTATGTAGGAGACCCCAGCTTGTGTTTATACTGAGACTAGCTGAAGCAAAATGCATGTTGCTTTGGCAAAGGTTAACAGCAAAGAGTATCATCAGCCCGAAGAGCAGCGCCTTTTTTGAAAAGGGACAGGCCCTGGGGAGAAAAAATTCAGGTCCTTTGTGGGAAACTCAGTTGCAATGACAGGTAATTCAGGATGAGAAAGAGGTCGACTACGCACGATGAAGGCAAGGGAAGAGATGATCCACCATAGGAATGTATGGTAGAGGGGAAAAAAATGGAAGCTGCACTTCATCCCACTTAAGGCTGACATATGAGGTAGAAGGAAAAATCTTTTATGCTCGGAGATAGGCTTTAGAAGATCAGCCAGAAACAAACACACACAAAAATAAGAAAGCAGAAGGCGTGGGTGGTTATGGGGATTAGTACTGACATATGGAGCCTATCAGCTTGAAGTTACATGTTTAAGTCTGACCTAGGTCACTCCTGCCCCAAAGTCATTACTGTCGAACAGCTGTTGGGTGGCCTCTGTGAAATGACTTAGGGGTCTGAGCCCAGTTTCTGGTGGCAGGTGTCCACATTACACAAAATCCATCTGTATTAATTAGCCCCCTATATCTGGCAATCTCAACAGAAAGACCAAGTATTAACGGTTCACCACAGAGAGTAAGCTATCCTACTTTATCTTGGGTGACCCTTCAAGGAAGGGGCTGAAGAACTTTGGCAAAAATATTGCAGGAGAAGACAGCGCAGCCCCTGCTCTGTGGTTAAACTCCAGCCACCACTTCTCAGATCCCTTGGACCACCAGATCTCACTAATACTTCGTTTACTCTTGAAGTCAGCAGAAAGAAAGTATTTCATAACTGACTGCTTGCGCGATGTTGAATATACATCCATTTGGTTTCTACTTTCAGATCATCATAATATAAACAGGAAAACTACATTTTGAATTCATTAAGTTCTTCCTCCGCTGTTTATAAAAGATAAAAACTTCTCTCTCCTTTTTTTTTCATGAGGATTGATTGGTGTCATGTACATATTCGTTCACTTCTGTTTATGCAAGATAATAAGAGTATTAACATGGAGGTGGAATAATGGTGTTTATAATTCCATCACCAGTGTTTATATAAGATAAAAACAGTTTAAAAAAAAAAAAAAAACAGAAAAAAGAAAAATAGTGAGAGAACATTTGCCATTATGTACATATATTATTTTTTTCACTTCTGTTTGTAAAGAACGTGAAAGAAAAAAGTGTTGCAAGTAGAAGAGGAGTTGATTCTGTTTATATTTCTGTCCTGTTTACCTAAGATAAATTAATTTGGAGTTGATGTAATGAGCAGCTTGGGAGAAGAGAATTGGGGTGAAAGAGGGACTGGTGGGGTTGTGCCTGATACTCTTAGTACCTTGTAATCCTTTCCTTTATTAAGAAACATGAAAGATGTATACTGAACCTTTCTAGAGGGAATATGATACCACTGGTGAGGCAGGGGACACACGGTGCTGTCATGCCAGCTAATACATAGGCCACTACCAGAGGGGTGGGAGGCTTTCTCTGGGAAGAGGAGTCTGAGAACAGAGAGGATGCTACAATAGTCTGAAAAGATCTCATGAACGTTAAACCCCTTGGTATCATTGTCCATGGACTTAGTCCAGTAATTGTGTGCCTGTATGACTCTGTTTTGTTCTGCAGCTTTGAAGTCTAATCCTAATTCCTTCAGGGAGAAAGGCTTGTAAAATGTCTGCGTTTCAGAGAGGCAGAGGAATACTACCTTTGATGCAAGCTCTATTGTCAGTCCTGCGCAGTCCTTCTCATTCACCCCTGCTCCTACCCTGTGCATAGGCGTATTGACAGATGAGGGAGGCTGGCAGATGTGAATATTGCCTTGGGATGAGCACCGATGCACTGTTTCTCAGTGTCAACCAGAAAGGCCATTTATACCTAATAAAAGAACAACTGTGTGGACATTAACGCACACAGACCCAAAAAAGTCCATGAGTATTCGCTTACTTTTACAAATGAGTTTGCTCTGGCTGCAGTCACACCCTTCATGTGTTTGCTTTGCACAAACATTCGGGCAGGCAGGCTTCACTGGAGTGACAGCAAACGGCCCACTTTAAAAATCACGTGCTGCTGTGCTTTCAGGTGGTGAGCTCTCAGCTCACATGTGTATTTACCGTGTAAGTGGTAAGTGCCGCTAGGGGTGGCTTTGAACATGTTTCTCACCTCCCTTTTGCAGTCAAAGGAATCGGCCCAGGAGTTGGCCTGACCTGCAGATGGTGATGGACATACGTATACGAATTGCTTAAGTAAAAACAGTGAGAGAAAATCAAACTTCATCCCTAACCAGGAAACTGTAGAGTATCAGTAAATCTAACATTGCATCACAAATGCTCTTTTGTCTTCCAAAGGAAGTCACTGTCTCTTATAATTCCATAGTAACTTTTCTTTCCCCCTCTAATCCTGAATGAATCCAAATCCCAATGAAGTCTTCATCTCTTCTTCCCAGTTCTTCCTTCAGCTCAATAAATTGTCCCTACCAAGCCATCCATTTAAGCACATACATAAGTCTGTTAAATGGAACCTGAAGTAAAGGTTAAATTTTAATTACATGCTTGAGTCCCATTGCTTTCACACATTTGAAGTTAAGCGCAGCCTTGAGTACAAGGTTTGAGGGCTCAAGGGTTTAACATTAATCCAGTCAGGAGGCAAAAACAATGTTGTACGTCTGTTGTGTGACAAGCTCTATTGCATTGCTTGATCCCACCTGTGCACCCCTGCTCCAAATGTCAACTACTTGAAGTAGACTGTATATGCTTAGTAAACAGCATTGCCCAAGGTAGGTGAAAAAAATAGGCTGCATTGAAAAAAAATTGCAGTCCGCTGGTGGACCTTCCAAAAGTGGACAAGGATGTGAATTAGCCAAGTAAATGATTCCTTGAAAGTTCCTCTCTACTAATTGCCAGCCGCTACTTCCCTTAGTCTGATGTGGAAGTGGATGCAAAGAGCAGGGATAGATCTTCCAGCAAGCTAGGAAGGAGTGTAAAGGAGCTTCAATCAGAAACTTTTGTTTTTCAGTTGAATATAAATTGTCATGGGTACAAAATGTCATTTCCTGAAGCGAAGGCCACTCTAGTCCCTATCTCGGAGCATTCCAACATACAATAATATGTGTCTTAATTACGGCATTTCAGCACAAAAGGCACAGAAATTTCACTTTTCAGAGTTGTATAATCAAGTTGCTCCACCTTGCTATTAGGCATGAATGGCAGTCAGTGCTCCAGGGAAGCCTGAAATTGAAAGAGCAGCGGGTGGGGAGCAGTGGGTCAGGATGGGTATGCATTTAGGAGAGCTGTGTGGGGAGTCCAGAACTAGAATAGCGGGAAGTGCTGTAAATTGGATTGAACACGTTGCTGGTGGACAGGGTGAAAGATTATACAGCATTTGTCTGTGTGACCGTAATGAGCTTTTTTCCCATAAAAGATTTGGGGAGAAAGTACTGTGTATGAATAGGGTCCCTTTAAGAAGCACTTTTAAAAGAGCTCATTTTCGATTCCAATCATGTATATGCCTCAGCAAGACTGTAGCCAGATGCTTGTAGATCTGAAGAACACAGCCCAACCCTTTTCTTATCATCTACTAGAGATGACAGAATTTAAAAACTCAATGGCACTTTCGATAACTTCTAACAAGAACTGGGACTTGCCTGGCTCCATTTGTCTGGTCAAGGCTGTATTTCTGCGATTTATCCCATGGAGATTTTCAGCAGAACCTTACACTTAGTGTCTAAATTAATGATATTCCTTCCTTTTTGCC
This sequence comes from Falco cherrug, assembly GCF_023634085.1. Classification (NCBI taxonomy): domain Eukaryota; kingdom Metazoa; phylum Chordata; class Aves; order Falconiformes; family Falconidae; genus Falco; species Falco cherrug. The sequence goes on from NC_073701.1 coordinate 6,292,785, forward strand.
ATGACAAAAACCACTCTGCGCTATATACATTATGCTAAAGTTTTTGTCATGGACATCTTCTGTAAAAGCTTTTTCAGCTTCATCATTTTGACAAGCTGATTCCATTAAATCCTTCCCAGTGATCATTTTTGTATGGTGTAGATGGGAAAGCTTGTTTGCTTGCACGGTTTTTCCCTTCTTTGAAGCTAGAAAATGGTGATCAGCTGCCAGGTTATGTGGTATATCTTACCACTGACCTGTCCCCAGAAAAACGTATTTTGAGGAAACACGTGCATTTTTTTGTATAGCTTTCGTAGTAAATAGAGTCGCTCATTAGTCTAGGCTACAACTTTTCTTCAAGGCTCTTTTAGGATGTAGACACGAGCTTAGCTATTAAAGCATGTAGGTTGGTCTGTTAATATCTGTGTGCATTGGAAAGCTGTGGATGCAGAAGATATTTCTCTCCTCTGTGTTTTTCACCATTTTCATCTGCACTGAAATGGAAATTGTCAAGTGCTTTGAATAAGGAAGCCCTCTAGATGTTCTCCAGTACACGGTTAACTCAAAATCCTCCAGTGAAGGTTCGCCACAGTATGATGATACCTTTTCCAGGTCCCTTGCGCTTTGGCATCAGAGGTACCAAAGAGGTCTGGGCAAACTCCATTGGCTCTGATCCTGCCGTACTGGCAACTGCTAGATGCTGATGATAAAAGCTAGCGATGATAAATGATAGAGTTGATAATGAAAAAGAAGGATTCTTAAATTTTAAAATACATCCCCTGACAACATACTTTCTGAGGAAGTGAGTTATTTTAATCTCAGTTTTATGGCATGAGGAAACTAAGATTTTGTGAATAAAGCAGATAGGAGTCGGGGGGGGGGGGGGGGGGGGGGGGGGAGCAGGAAACCAGATCCCACAAAACCTGCCTTTGTCTTCAAGGAATGCTTTTTATCTGTCATTGCTACAAATGAGCATGGTGTAGAACTAGCTCTTTGCTTCATTCTTAATGAAGCCAGTAGAGTTTTTCATGCCAGCCTCAGTGATGGGCACGGCCATTGGTCTTTTTGGGCTAAATGTTAGAGCAGACAGCCTTCTTTTGCATAAAAAGAAAAACAAAATCTCAGTAGAGTACCAAGAGTATCAGAGCATCTCGGATTCCTTCATTTATTTATCTGTGTCACAAACCAAAAGCAAATTTTAAAGCGCGCTCTCTCTCTCTTTTTTTTTTTTCTTTTGGCCACCTGCTAATAAACTTCAGCATCCTTCCTTTTCCAGAGCGTTTCCACAGATACTCATATTTCTCAAGCTCTGACAGCTTTCTGATCCCCAAGACTGAATAGCTGGTTATCTCAGCTGCCCGTCTTATGTGGAGTTTATCTCCCTCATTTAAAATCGCAAAAGCACTGCCTGCATGCACAGACCATTATCCTAGCTGGGTTGTTAAAGTTACTGTAACGCTGACTTTATTTTCTTTAACAGTTCTGAACAAAATGTTTCCTTTGAAAGGTCTCAGACCTCTATCCTCCCAACTCCTAATCACAGTAATAACCAACCTCAAGGAGTCATTAGTGAAGACTCAAACAATATCCTGTAACAAGTCAGCTATGAAGAAATTGGCATAGTTTATCTCTTTGATTCGTGTTCTTATGAAAATAATGGGTTGCAAAATAAAGCTAGCATTGCTCTCATGCTATACAGTATCCCTTGGATCTGAGCCTTTCCTCCCCCACCCACTTGTCTCCCAAACTAACACAGAATACAACTCTGATACCGTTTACGAGACAGGGTCTGTCCACAGAAGCAACCTGTTCTTAGTCTATAGTGCCACTTTATTGTGCTCTTCTTACACTGAGTCACTCACAAACCTCTTTCTGATCGCTGTAACTTGTTGCATTTTCAGATGAGCTGGGAAAATGGTATAATGATTATATTCAAATCCAACCCGTAAAGAAGGGTTTACTTTTCTGAAGCAAATGGATGCAGCAAACTATATAAACTGGGTTTGGATAAGTTCTTGGAATTGTTTGCTTTCGGTTTTGTCTTTGTGAAATGGACACTTAACGCTTTGCAGGAAAGCTGATAAATAGCATAAACTACAGCCCACCAGTAAGAGACTTTGTAAAATCTCTGTGTCTGCTGTTTGGCTTCAGCAATCAAAGGGATTAGCTTTTCTTCATTGAAAGGAGAATGCAGGTGGCTTTTCAGGTTTCTTTAAGGATATTTCTTCTCATTTGATGTGGTTCAGGCTCCAAACAGGGCATCAAAAGATGTGAGCTCATTTCACAGTTCTGCTTTAGTATTGATCAGCTTCAATAGCAGTTTAGCTTTCTCTTCTTTCCTTTTTTTACTCCATAAAATGGGAATAAGGAAAATTCCCCCTATAAAGCCAAAGGTAATGTTCCCCTTATTGGTGGTTGGTTTGTTTTGGTGTTTTTTATTTTTACAAATAAAACTCTTGAGACTATGTGCATTGAACTCCACAGCTTCAAGGCATGTTAAGTTTCTCTCTGGATGAGCTGTATTGATACGGATAAACTATACTCTTTGGGGGAATATTGGGAAATTTGGAAACCCCTAGAAATAATTCATACAATTGTGAAGCCCATGCCATGATTCAGTTACAAGTCTTATTTCTTCTTGTTGACTGGGTCAGAAAAAGAAATTGCCAGGCTGAGATAGCCCAAGATGGTTTTGTAGTTTGGGAGAGGGAGTCCTACCAGAGAAGGTGCTAGGGACTTACAGTGTGGTTTCTTTTATATTATGTCTGACTGGGGCATATACCTTTTCTCTTCATTACATTTTGCAGTAATTTGTTTCCGTCAGCTACTCTGTGTTGTCCTTTATTACCAAATGAATACTCCAGTTAAGATTGAAGAGTTGGTGAAAAATGGCCATCTAAGCTACCCTGCCATCGCACTCGCTTCCTGCAGCATCAGATTGGTGGTGAGGGTCACGGAGGGAGGTGTGTCAAACTGATAAAGCAAGGAATCAAGCGTGGTTTGGATATATTAGCAGCAAAACTTAGAATTAGGGCCAGGACCCAACAAAACAGCGTCAGATTTGGTGATAAGCGGGATCAGGTTCAGTGATAAGAGACTGCATTCTTGACTCTTCAACCACCCGTCTCCATCTAAAATAACAATGAAAAATTCAGTTCCCCTGAAACTCGGTTTTCAGGGCACATGTCACAAAACTGACAGCATGCTATAGAGTACACTGTTCTCGTACCGAATATAAAATAGAGTGTATTGTTCCCAGAAGCCATTTTAGTGGATCTTTATAAGGTCATTTTGATTTATTTTAATAGGCATAAGGTGAAAAAATAAATTCCAAAATACTGATTATGGCCTTTTAGGGGAAAAAAAAAAAAAAGTTGGTTCTCCTTCTGGAAAACTCAGGAAAAAAGCACATATTTAACCTGTGTTTTTAGATGCTGAGGGCTTAACGCTGCATACAGTGGTGCAGCTGCATAACCCTGGTGACTTCAGCGGGTCTGCAGGGGTTTAAAGGCAAGTGAAATACTTCTGTAACGCTTTTAGTCTCATTCCAAGTGTTGCATACCATCACAACAACACAGTTCTTATTTGAAGCAGTACAAATTGTAAAAACCAGAGCACAAACCATGTGGTACCTTACCTTTCAAGGATCTGTTGCTCTTGTGGCTGGTATCTGTCAGGTTAGCTTTTCCTATATGTCTTCATATAGTCATGTTGTGATTTCTTTAGTGGATAGACAGTCAGGAAAACATTCTGACATTTTATTGAAATTGATGGTAACTATGGATTTGACATACTTAGGCTTTTCCATAATGACCTTGCTGCCGCTTTGCTCCTGATTTACGACACACCCTTGCATTCAAGTCCTAACCCATGCAGCTCTCACCAAGGAGAGCAAGACGGATTCTTGAAGTCCAGTGTAACCCTAGCCTGGGGCTTGCCAGAGCTCTGCTCATACCCTTCCCCCCCGACACACCCATGGGTGATACAGACCCCCACAAACCTGCGTAACCCTCCAGTCCCCTTGCAGCTCAGGCTTGGCAGTGGCCCCATTCCAGCTCACCCTGTTCTCCAAGCCTTGTGGTGCTCACAGACTCGGCCAGCGCCCTTTAGTTGTGATCTTCAGTGCCTTCAGGGAAAAATGATGTATCGGAGTACTTATGTCCCAAATTGAATGTTAGTCAGATGTTAAGATGAAAGAAATATTATGGAGAGTCAGCACGTCTCACTTTGGAAATAAATTACGTAAAGTACACTGGAGTGTCATGTCTCTTGGGACCACATATGATCCAAAGATACCATTTAGAGAAGTGATCACAACACCGCTAGATTTATCAGATCATCCTGAAGGAACATTAATACCCAGAAAGAAAATAATAATTAGCAATAGAAAGGCCCCAACCAATAATTTAAACTCATTTTCAGGGTCACTTCCTCACATCAGTAACCTATTTGTATGTATCACTACATTTTATAGCAATTATCTTCTTATTAATAGTAGACAAACTTCACTAATTGCTGTTGTTAATACAGATGCATTTAGTTCCTAGTACTGTATTTTCTTAGCTTAACATTTTGGTTATTCAAGTTTAATCTGCTTAAGTAGTTCAGGATTATTTGATTGTATTTTCTTGTGCTGTGTAGTCTGGTTTGGGCACTGCTGAATTCAGGACAGGTATTTGGGAGGGTGCAGGGAACGTGGACCGTGCACTGCAGCTGCAAACCCCCAAGCAGGGAAGCAGAAGATACGCTTCTCTGCTTATCCAGCTTGCAGTAGGGAGAGTATGGCTAGATGTGGCTATGGTGTAAGGTGGCAGACGTAGCTTGTGAGCTGCCTGTTCAACCACACTGCCTCAGAACAGAAAATTCACCTACAGGCATGAGCAAAACCAAGACCTAAATTTTAGGGTATGATCCTGAAAGACAGCCAGTATCTTTAGGTATATATCCTTGTATATTTAGTTAGATATGTTTTCTCTTTTCTTCTATTTAAGGTTTCAAAGCTGAGTTCCAAGTGCCAAGAGTAGCCAACACAAAATGGTTTCTAAAATGGAAATGCCCCAACTCTTTACGGATCACAAAAACAACTCCTCTGGTCAACAGTTGACCTCTTTTTTTCCCTCTTTTCCAAGAGACAACAGGGAACAGGCTGTAAGCTGGGTGGGAACAACCCAGTAACATCCTAACTGCCATCTTTTCCAGGGCCATTTTAGCTCCTTCGCTGTCTCTTGCTGGAGCCCACACAGCCACACAAGGGAAAGGCATCCCTGGTGCTGGAAAGATGAGAGGCAGGAGCAGTCCGCTCTGCCACGGGAGCAGTGAACCCGGCCTACAGCGCAGCCCCTGTGGGCTGTCAGAAGTAGGTGGTGTGAGTTATTGCAGCAATGGCCACCCCTTCCCAGGTATTCCGTTCCCCTGAATTCGTCCCCCAGCACCTGAGAAGCCCTGGCCACCTTATCTGCGCACCCCTCCGGGGTGACGAGGGACGGCAGGGAAGGGGCAGTGCTGGGGGACTGGGGGTGGGGGGCAGCCTCCTCCTGCCAGCTGAGCTGCCTGAGGCTGCGGGGGCCAAGTACCTGCCAACAAAATGTCCTGGTTGAACGTATTTGTACAAATTCCCAGAGACATACTGGTTAGAGTTACGGAAAGTTGCAAGTAATACCATTGCAGGCTATCTTGAAGTCAAGATGCATGCACAAAATGCTACATTTAGATTATAAAACAAGAATATACTTAACTTTTTTTTCACACTTTTTGCTAGTTTTGCTCTCACCCTGAGCCCCTTAAAGCAACTGCTGCTGAAGCTGTAATGTGCTGTTGCTTCCAGAGAGCTCTCCTGCTCTTCTTTTAAAGATGTTTTCCTTAGAGGTGCTTTGTATAGAGACTTTTCTTGACTGATGTTCTTCTTAGGGAGCTGGAGACCTCCGATGGATGTTAATTAGATGGAAGAGATTCCTTTTCTTATTTCATCTATTTCATTGTTTTCACTGAGAACAGCTGGTAGTACTTATTTTGGGCTGAGTTACCTGTGAAAAGAGTCAGTTCCTTCACTTGATGTCTTTTTGAATTAGCTTACATATACATAAAAGTCAAAATTTTGGTTGGATTAATTTCTTTTTGTCTTATCAAAACATAATATTATCCAGCCTTCTTGGAAAGCTGGGTGTGCTGAAAAAATCTATTCCACCAAGACTTTTCTATTTTCTATTAAAGAATCCTTAAAGTTTCTGGTTTATAAAAGTTTTTTTGTTTGTGTGTATGTGTAACACTCATTTAAAGTTGCCTTCTCCCAGTACATATTTCTTAATTTGAAAAAGACAAGGCTAACATTGTAGCTATTCTTAATTATAGAAATTTAAAAAAATCTCCTTGAAATTCTTCAAGTTTGAGAGAGGAAAAAAGTCAGTTACCTTTTCTGTTATCTTCTGTGGACTGTAGCTTCTAAAAAACCTCTTGTCTTTGGAAAATGAGTGGTGGAATTATTAATGATAAATTCTGACTCAAAATTGTTCTTGAGTCACTGTTGCATTCTCCACAGAACCACAGTTTGGCTGTTGATTTCATTTAAAAGAGTGTGCACACCTGTAGTGGAGTAGTTTTTTTTCAAATACTTTAATGATACCTAACTAAAATACGCGGGTAAGTGCATTCCAATGTATATAGACATACCTTAATTCTAATATACATACAAAAACTCCTTGCCATTTTGCAAAGACCATTTTATTTTGGTTCTCCACTACCATAGACTGAGAGTTGATACACAGCCATATAGCTGGCTCTCACGCTGAATTTGCAGTATCCTCTCCCACGTGTGCTTTCTCCCTCACTGCAATAGGCGGTCAGTTGTAAAACCGTCTCTGCAGTTCATCACTTTTCTAGCACTAACTCAACCGAGTGATGTTCGTTTCCTTTCATATTAGATAGAGCAGCCAGCCCTTCTCTTCAGTCTTGTATGAATGAATGAGTCCACAAGCACCAGCCCTGGGCTGTGGGGCTGTCCCTCTTCTCATGGGCACGAAGAGGTAAAGATGCAGAGATAGAAAAGGAACCTGCCACATTAACCCTTTGAGAAGACTTGGTGGATTTCAACAGGAGCAGGATTGGGGCTCTGCAGAAGCGCTAATGTCTGATGGGCCTTTTGGACCATTTCCATGCACTGTTTGGAGTAGGTGTTGTCATCACTCCCCAAGCAGACACCATTGTGCAGTGAAGTCTGTTAATACAGGTGACAGTGAAATTTCAGATATTTTGGCTGCTGAAGGAGGTGGTCACGTCAAGTAGCATGACCACGGGGGAGGAAAAAAAAAAAAAACAAAAACGGAGAACTTGAAAGATCAGTTTCCCCTATACGCTGTCATGTCACTTTTCCTGATGGCTCCTTACCTCGGTTGTGACATCTGTGGCTAAGGCGTTGTCACATTTCTGGTATGCTAACATAACATTTGACTACCTTACCCTGCATCCTTGTAATTAACTCCTAATATTAAAGCAGTTTCCATCTCTGGATTCCTCAGCAAGCTGATTGAAAGGTGGTTTAATTGCACAGCATTGCCAAGAAACACGTTAGGTGATTGCTGGCTGTAGTAAGAGTTAATGTGAAGGTAATAGGAGGTATCACAGGGACTAAGATTTTGCTGGCCATTAGCAGAGGTGACTTCAAAAAGCAAATGATAATTAGTATAGGTTTCATTGAACCAAGTTTCCATCTGCTGCTAGTCACTGGATTTTGAGCTGCTCTCCTGTTGAAATTTGCATGTATTTTCCTAGATTCTCGATGGAAAGGACATTTAGGGGAAAGGGGTATAAATCAACAAGTAACAACGTAACCTGCAGAAATATAAATCTATGTAGATTAATCCATGTTTCCTAAATTGCATGCTAGATTGTAATTCAATCAAAGGGTAGGGGTCTTGTGACGTTTATGAACATTTATGGATGGTATGAGTGCTCAGATTAAATGTCAAACCTGGTATTCAGTTTAGAATCACGTATTATTGTTGTTCATTAATATATAAAAACAGCAATTATATCCACTAAAATCCTCAATTTAATTTTGCCGTAATCTGCCTCTACTGTGTCAGAGATGCAGTGCAGCCTCTCTGCCCCCTCAGATCCTTTACAAGGCTTCACTGAATTTCAGCTGAGTCTCCTCTTTCACTGTGTTCCCCCAGAATGGCACTGGCTCCGTTTGGCCCCCTTTGAACTGGGGAATTCTCTAGTAAATGATTTTCTTTATCTTCCTCTGGCTTTAAATTCTGGTTTAGATACTGAGCAGGTGTAGCGCATCCAGGAGGAGAGGGGTGACAAGACTCTGCATCTTAGATCCAATTCGCTGAGTAGATTACATACGATAAAGCTGTGCCCTTCACTGGTTCCGTATCAGCAAAGGGTGAAAGTGTTTTGAGGCAAGAGCAGTCAGTTTAGGATTATGTGAATCTGTTACCAGTCCTCCCTGCTTAAAGCAGTTCATCATTTGCCTGCTTCTTGCCAGTCTAGGGGCTGAAGGAGTAACATTTCTCACCTTGGCAGTGCATTGCATCAAAGAGATCCTAAATCACTTTGCAAAAATGGAGTGGAATTGCCGCCGTAATTTACTGCCGAGAAAAAGGCACTTGGAGCAGGTTAACTCAAGCCATTCAGTGAATAAACTGTAAGAACAACTGAATATGTGAGATTGCAAAAATCACTTTGGCACCCAAGATGTTAATTTTGTTGAAAGTAAGCAGTGCTTAAACTAACAAAGGTAAAATATTCTCAAGTCCCCAGGTGGTTTATGGCCAAAATTTCACTGACTTCCAACAGACTTTGACGTGAATGCCTAAGTCACTTTTGAAAATTGCAGTTAGCTTCATAAATCAATTACCTGCTTGTATAATGTAACTCATATGACAGGATTTCACCATCTTAACTCCCATAAACAGAAGTTCTTCAGTGTTTAGGAACCTTATTCTCATTAAACTCAAGGCGGGGATAAGATTCCTAAATATCCTTAACACTTTGGACTTGTTTGTCTCTTAGTCTTTGTGATTTAAATGGAATTTATTCACGTAGCAAAGAAAGAGAAAGTGAGCAGGATCTGGCCACAATGAAGCAAGGGCAGGCTTAAGATTAGCCCCTGGCTATTCTGTCCAATGGCCAAAACAGCTTCCAAGTAATAATGATTAATTAACACTGGGAATTCAATATGAAAAAAAATCAGTGGATTCTCTTTGTCCACCTCACCGTACTAGGTTGAAAACAAACGACATAAATAAAGATGGGTAATTATTCTGCTTGTAACACAGAGACCTGGGGAAAACGGTCAGCTTTCTTAGACTTCATTTTTTATGTTATTGTGTAATAGTATATCTTGAAATCTACTGGGTTAATCTAATGTAATTGGGTTAAGTATGTCTCTAGTGACAAACAGCGCTATATGATAAAAAGTTTCACCCCAGCATTTTAATGGTTCAGGTTCTGCTCATGGTTTCAATTAAGTCAGTATGATTGCACAGGGCAGTGAGAACAGGATTTGGCCCACTTCTCTCCTGCATATGTGTTCTGCAGTTATCTAACCTGGAATGAATCATAGTTTCCTCAGACACATCTTGTTTTTCCAATACTTTACATGGGAAGTTTTGTTTTCATGGATTTTCTTTTGAACAAAACTGGTAATCAAGCGTCCAGACGTATTGCGATCATTTAAAAAATTATGGTGTTTCAGTTCTGGTGATTTGCCAGATTCTAGTTTGCAGCTCCTAGTATATTGTGCCTGTCTGAAATTACCCTGCAGTTTTAATTAGGTACGACAGTCTTTTCAGTTCTTATAGCAAATTTGACTGTAATGTTGGTGTAAGTCATTACTCAGCACCTCCAGAGTCTCAGGCCATAATTTGTAGAATTCTTTGGCATCCATGGCATCAAAGTTGCCTGACACTTTGCCTTAAGAGAACTTGTTTTATGTTGCTTATAACAGAGCCAAACTCTAACCACTCAGCCTAAAATTTTCCCTTCTGTGTTTTTTTTCCCATGCTGGATGCCTCCCGTTTTTTTTCTTTTTACATTTTTCTTTTTTTTTTTTCCTTTTAACTCCAGGGCTCCAAGGCACATTCTTTGACTCAGAGCTCTTGTCTCAGGTTATTCCACGGTGTGCAGCTCACATCATGGCCCCATCTGCCCAAAACCCTGAAAGAAATACTTCCCAGCTACCAGCTGCTAACAGTCTATTGCAGAGGAATCTATGGACTTCATGGTTAAATCCTCAGGAGCAGTGTAAAAGGAAAATGAGGGATACATGCTTAGCAAAGCACTTCTTTCCCACCAGGAAAACTTCCCTGTGAAAGTTTATCAGAGTAAAGGATTCTTGGAAGTAAGATGAATAGTCGCCTGCTCTTCACCAACCTGATCTTGTCCTTCCTTTCATCTTAAGGCACTTCAGCTTTTCAGTCCGGGCAGAATCCATCCTGCTGTCTGCCTCATGACAATTTCCTTACATGTGGGAGCAGGCAGCTTCTTCAAAGAGGAGTGCGCTGTTCAACAGGGTCTCTCTGGGTGGCCTGTCCAAAGGATGCTGTAAGCATCTTGTTAGCTGCCCTGCAGCTCGTATGATTCTCTCTGCTCTTTGCTGTGCTTCTTCCACCTCCTTTGCGGGTGACCAGCCACCGGAGATGCACACGTGCTTCATCTCGCACACTGCTCTACCAGGCCCATAATTCCCACAAATAATAGCTATAACTGAACAAACTTTCTGCCTGCCTTCCCTCTTTCTGTCCTGTGACACCTCCTCACTTTTCCTTCACTATCACAGCTTGGGTTTGTATTCCTCTGAATATTTTCAGTTGCCTTGAGGAATGATAGAGCTAATGTCTCCCTGTAACTGGACAGGAAACGGTAGGTGAAGGCCATGTCTTGACTTAAGTACTGGAGCACACCACATGGGTCCCATGGTCTTTGTCCACCATGCTCCTGGTCCCCTCATTGCTGTCTTTTGGAGAGCCCTGTTTGGTCTGACTACCTGAATTTCTTTCAGCTCAGGGAAGGGAAGGAGGGAGACAGGACTAATTTTTACCTTTGAACATTTTCGGGGCATCTTCCTTTGTTTTCTTCGTCCAACAGGAATGTATCTTCTTACAGTTCAGAGCACGAGGCTTTGATTCATTTCATCGATTCAGTGAGGTTAATATGTTTTGGAAAATGTGTTGGCAATAAAGCTTACATACTCCATAGTGGACTTTGGAAACCAGACCTGTAGTCTACTGGAAGTTTGCAATCCTTTAGCCGTTACACTTCCATGCAGCCATTTCTTTTTCATAGGAGTCTCAGGGAAACAAACCTGTCAAGTCCAAAAGATACTATGTTGACAGAAGGAACTAAGACAACACACTTTTTCTGTGCAGCTATCAGCCGTAATGTAAGCATCCTCAGCCCTAATAATATGCCTAACCCCTGTTCTGGGAAGGTCAGGATCGAGAAGGCGAGTTGTGTTTCAGAGGCCTGTATCATCTGGCATGACTGCTAAGGAGGGTGCTGTCAAATCTGGCAGTGTTTTTGCGATAAGAGCGTTTGTCCACAGGAGCCACAAGCCTGTTTCACAGAGGCTCTTGAACAGCCACGAGAGGTTATTTAGTCTCTGCTGGCTTGGAGTTAGCCCAGGACTGAAAGGCTTCCCAGCCATTACCAGTTTTCTCAGCTACATAGTTTTGGGGTCAGGTAATTTCAAAACTTCCAAGATTTATGCAGTTTGTAAATCTAAACCATTTCCCCACACCCCCCCTCTCCTGTGGAAACTGCTACCATCTGGGAGTCTCCTCGATCCTTGTTTTATGTTGGTATCATTTAATGTGTTTATTGTCACTTAATTTCCTTTTTTCTTTCTCCCTTTTCTTCTCAGATCATTCGCGATCAGTTTGTGGCCTTCCTCTGAAGGAACATTTCCTGTCTCTAGTGTAAGTTTTTATACCAAATGTTTTATACTTTTCATTGAATTACACAGTTTGTTCGAGTTCCATCCAAGCCAGCCCGGAGCCCTTGGAACTTTCGTGTTACTCCCTGTGGCCACAGGACTCAGTGCTGAGCTCTTACTGTTAATGCAGCAGTCCAGGATTTTAATGCAGTGTCAACTTATGGGACTCGGACTTAGTTCAGTGACATTGTGTGACTGATCTGGAATTTATATGTGCATTTCTGGATGACAGTATGGCAGATTCCTGTTATATTTGGGGATATACGTGTTGTGATGGGCGTTACGCTGTTGTGCTCTGACTCAGAATAAAGCAGACAGCATCCTGTGCTGGGCAAGCGTAACACAAGTATAGAAAACAGTCAGCATGCATTTCAACCTGTCCTTGCTGAAATGGGACCTTGGGGCATGGGACCCTTCCTTACCCAGTCCTGTGTGCTTTCCTGCCTAATGCTGACCTGTTCTTCTTATCTGGGTAGATTAAATATGCTGTATTCCCCTTGACATATGACAGTGTTGGCATTCAAAATCTGTTAGTGGTTTCTATGGAAGATGCCATGTAGGGTTCTTTTTTCACCTGGTCTCATTCACGTGAGTTTGGCTGCTGGTATGTAGGTTGTCAATTTGATGACTTTGAACTGAAGAAAATACTGTACTAATCCAGATAATTGTGTTTTTAAGGCCTAGAACAGGAAGAATTAAAATTTTTGTGGTTAAAGTTTTACTTTTGCCTTTTTTGGGGTGGATGAGGGATGGAACCTTTGGAAGAATTTGTTTGCTATCCTTTGGGTTTTAATTTTGCCAGGTTCTGAGGCGTGATAGGTTTGCGTATTTGGAACAAAAGTTTGCGTTTTGCTGGGATTCCTTTATACATATTGGCAGTGAAATCTAGTGTTTTTAAAACAATGATGCTTCTTGTTGCGATATAAAGGGAAATATAGCACTACCACTTCATAATATTTACTATAGTTAAGTAAAGACCAAAGTTTTCCAAATGTCCACCAGCATTTTAAGCCACTGTTTTGGGATGTCCAAACTGGAGCTATTCAGTGAATGCCAAAAACAATGAGGGGTTTTAAATTTAGGTTTAGAACTCCATGTCCAAATATGCCTAGACTTTGTGTTACTTTAGATCTCCATTTTGCAATTTAAATTCATGTCTCCTACCCATTCAAAGAGGAAAGTAGATGGCTGTTAATGTGCTGCCTGGAATGTAAAAAAAAAAAAAAAAAAAAAAAAAAAAAAAAAAAAAAACATAGCACAGTAAGAAAAATGGTTCTTTCATATTTGGGAGAGGAACTAAGCCTGAAAATTTATGGTTGAGTTCTGTTTTGATTGTTGGAATTTCTTCAAAGGGGTACTAAAGAGCAAGTGGACATTCATAATTTTTTCAGGTGCGTGCTGAAACAATCAAAGAGCTTTCTTTTCCTGATACTAAACCTGAGTTGTGTGACTTTAGTATTTAAAGTTGACTCACTACTTTTGTGGTGCAGAAACGGCACACCTCCTTCTCCCCATCCCTATGGGCAGAAACATAAGATATACTGCAGTGACATACAGCGAAAAGCTGTATGATGATGCCAGCTACCAAGGAGATGTATTTGAGCTGACCTATCATGCCTATGGTGTCCCCATATTTCTTCCTTTTCCCCTTTGCCTTTCATTATAAGGTGTCCCAAATCTGTAATTTACAACGTGCTGTTCCAGTTTTGCTCTGATAGATTTGCTACAAATAAGTAGGAGTCTATGCGCATGCATAGCTCCCCGTGGCGGTGTCAGGCCCGTGAGACAAGGGGAGCAGAGGCCCCCACAGAATGCAACGTGGCTTACGTCTAATGTGACATTCATTTGACTCAGAAAGGCAATTGATTAAAGTCCCATCAGACCTTTGCCATCATGTATTATGTATTTATCCAGCAGGGGCGGTTCATAACGGCCCCTGACAAATCCTATTAGTTTTGTTGCAGAACTTCATAATATCGATAAAACGTGTTAATGATACTCAGGGACGTGAAGCACACACCGCTTATGTTAACGCTTTCTGCAGCAGCCGCAAAATCATTTATGTCTTTGGCAGGGACCTTGTGCCTTCAACGTTTGCACATGGGCACCAGTTTATCATTGTCCTACCTCTGCAGCACAAGATGTCCAAGCTGGAGCTATGTTTGTGTTTCCACCAGTTTAGGTGGAAGCAGCAAGCTGGCTTCGTGGTAGGGAGGCGTGTGGAAACCCAGAGCTGCCATCCCTCTCTGACGGTGCTGTGCTGTGTGACCATGCATAAGTCATTTCCCATCTGTCCATCTTTGTTTCTTGACCTGTAAAACTAAAGTCACACATTTTCTTGCTTCTTGAAGTCAGGCTTATTCCACAGCCAAGGGCTTCTTTGTGTTCCTCTGTTCCCAACTTTGCAAGCTCCGTAGGAACCTCACTTGAATTCAGGTGTGTGTGAAAAGTTTGTATTGTTTGCACTGGTTCTCTCTCTTCCCATATCCCTACCCACAACTTGCCAATGATTTCAGAAGTCTTCTTCCTCCTCCTCCTCGAGGTTATACCCATGTCTGTCTGACTATGTGGCATCAAGGTATTGGAGGTGGAAGGATTTCATGGATCTCTCCCCAGAACGATATTCCCACTTAAGAGGAATACAACTAATCTCTGCTGCACTTGAATATCCTCAGTAGTTTGAGAGAGGCAGGTGGAATCTTTGTCAAAAATTGACCTTTTCATGCAAGAAGAGTCATCCAACTGGTCTGGAGCCTTTCTATCATATTGTCAGCAGCGTGCAACACTATCAACACTCTTAAGATGCTTTACAGTAAGATAGGTGTCTACAGTAGAATAAATAGCTACAGTAGGACACCTCTTTGACTTCCAAAGCTCTACCCATTCAGATTGAACCCATACAATACCGAAAAGTTATCTGCTGTTAGCTTTGGTAAGTGCAAATCAGAAATGCACCAAAGCTATCCAGATACAAAGAAGTTGCAGGACATGTTAACCTAATTCCATGAACATCTGTCCATTTCCTTGAAATAGTTTTCTGATGTAACTGGGTTGTACTGAGCTCCAGCATCATTCCTATTAGATTCAGCACTGGTTCTAATCCTTGTTATTCGACATCCTGTTAAAAAAAAAAAAAAAAAAAAGAGAGAGAGAGAGAGAGGGGAAAAAAAAAAAAAGAAAAACACCGTGGCATTTATTCCTCAGCTTCATGAAGACATATTCGGTCAAGTAATGATGACCTAAGGGAAGCTGAGCAGCATCTTACTGATCTCATCATAGTTATGAGAACCATCCATCATATGGTCAGTGATTGTATGTCAAAAGACACCCAGCAGTATTCCAGCCTGCCAGTTGCCACTTTTTGAGAATACGTATTCACTTTATCAGACATGATGATGCTCAAATAGTCTTTGATATCTATATATGTGTCCCTGCTGTTGGTACTTGTTCACCACCAAACTGTCATCTGTTAGCACTCTGAACCAATATCGTGAAATTGCAACTAATTAGCACCCTCTGAATCCCTTTATTTGGTTAGTGTGTTTAGTATTGTTTTGCAGATGAGGAACAACAATAGTGATTGCTACATCAGGAACAGGGAGGAGAGGTGTCTTTTCTCTTCTCAGGTTTCTTAAGAAGCTCTCCATTACTTCAGAGGAGGATAATAACCTCCAGGTCAAGCTTATTTATGAATCAAAAATGAACATTTGCAAAATGCCAAAGAAGTCTAGATGTAATAAGCCTTATGTTTACAACAGCTTTCAAGAGTTAGCATTTTTCAAGAATTATCATAATTAATGTAATAGATAGACATGCAAATTATCCAGAAGAATCAGTTGATCTGCTTCTGAAAATAAGTTCTTGGAAGGGAATGGTCACCTACACAGCAGAGACAGGAAAGGGATATTATTTCCCCAGCTTTTATGTATCTCCTGAAAGAAGGGAATGTTCCAAAAAAGGAAACAACATGGGCAGAGGCCCTTTATTTGGCATTTGCAAATGAGAGAAATGGTGAAACAGGCTCAAAATAGCAGTGGAGCAGAAATTCTGTTCTGATGTGTTTATAGAAATCAAACTGTATAACCGGGAATGCACCTCAAGATGAATGTTCTTGAACAAGTGCCACAAGCTTTATTCTTTATCTGAAGACATAACAGTCAAATGGACTTAAGCAGTAGGTTTACATGGGGAAAAAATATTTAAAACAAATCTGACAAAGTTCATGGGTTTGCTCTAAAACATCTTTAATAGAAATAGACCCAATTTCCAGAACACCAGAGAAATAGCCAGGTTAAAAAAAAAAGGGGGGGGGAGCAAAATTTGATGCTAGTTTTTCATTCAAGCGTTAGTTTAAGTGTTAACGTTCAACTTGTTTAACAAATAATAATGGCTGCCCATAGCTGTGAAGTTGCTGTGTGGATTACAACAGAGGCATGTATGCAACCTGCTTTCTAATTGCAATGCCTACAAGATAGCCACTGAAGTTGGATGAGATTGAATTTAAGATTGGTCAGCATGACAGCTGAAAATGTCACATCTCTCTGCCATTGTGCTTACTAGAGATCTTTTTGTTCTAGGTTATTTTTCATCTAATTAGCATAATATAATATATTGAGTGTTAGCTTTTTTTGAAATAAAACAGATCACAGCAGGGGAAAAAGAATGGACTTTAAACTAGACAGTTGTAGTAGTGTGGTACTTTAGATTTAGCTAGAAGAAAGAAAGGGACAGAAAGAAAATGCAATTGTTCAGTGCACTTTTACCCCACACTGGCATAATGTAATATATTTAGATAGAAAAGACCACCTTGCTAAATCAGTAGCAGCATTTCCT
This sequence comes from Falco cherrug, assembly GCF_023634085.1. Lineage (NCBI taxonomy): Eukaryota > Metazoa > Chordata > Aves > Falconiformes > Falconidae > Falco > Falco cherrug. The sequence goes on from NC_073701.1 coordinate 6,309,535, forward strand.
ATAGCAGTTTGAACACCAACCATCAAAATATTAAGACAGTCCAGCTTGTTAGGTCTGAAATCACTGCGCAAAATAGCACAACTACAGAGTGCAGCAGAGTTTTTCAGAATATTCCCTTTGCAGGTACGGTAAATTATCTTCCAACTTTGGCAAGCACGTTGCTATTCTACAGTTACAAAACCAAACATCTCTGTCTCTTTTCTGAAATGTGCACTCAGTCCTCCTCCTTATGCAGGAATCCTCTTCAATTCCTCCTTATGCAGGAATCCTCTTCAATGCACTCTGCTTTAACATAATGCCATATACCTGTCTCCACAAAATGTACACCCCAGATAAGGTAAAAATGGTACCAAGAGCAAGTAGCGCTGGAGGATTGGCTACTATAAAACTAGAGATGCAGAAATAGGCAGTTTCCCAGAAGTCACCTCTTGATCAAAAGATCATAAATTTGACTATTGGAACAGGCAGCAATATACGAATACTCAGGAGGTCTGAACACCAGACCACATCTCCATATGCGTGCTGAATGTGGGACACCATGATCAAACATGAGCTCGTAGGAATATCTCCTCCATTGCCTTTTTTTCTCCATCTCTCCCACTTAAAAAAGAAATGAAAGCCATCTGCCGTGGAGTTCAGCCGTGTGCCGTTACACAGGTGTACATGTCAAAACATATGTGATTAGTCTTCAGGTCTCATGCTTCAAGAAGGCTGTTATACCACTTGGTGGGAATGGGAACTCTTAGGCATAAAAAAAATGACAGTGTAGTAAGAAAAAGCGTTTTCTTCCTCTGAAGTTCTTGTTCACTGCAACTTCTTTCCATCATTTTGAATAATACCATGCTGAATATGGTTCACAGATTCATTCCCCTCCCCCCCCCCCCAGTAATATTTTCATTTCATATGTTTGCATAACTAAAACATTAGAGTTTTACACACCACCAAGAGCTTTCAGATCTCAATAGATCTCACTCTTTCTCATTCCATCACATTGAGTTTTAAGTTTAATGGAATGGCTGTATCAGTTTTCTGAATGCTGTTTTCTAGTGTTTTAGCTTCTTAAGCGTATGCTAAACAGTTTGATTTTTCAGAGACAAAATTGGAATCCCAACTTCAAATAGCATACAATTTAAAGGTATTCATGCTTCACCCAATCACCAAAGTAAGATGCAGTTGCAACATTTGGATCTGGATGTGTGTTTAAATTTCATATTCATCTGTGTTCACTTATCCTGGATGTCTGTAAAAGGGATTAATTGAATTTCACTTTTTGCAGTAAATCTACTTTTACATAAAAGATAAAAATTAATATGTTACATTCTGGATACTCTGCAATAGGCACTGAAGGTTGTGAAGGAGACCTTATAAGTGTGATCAGCATATAACCAACCCCAAAGAACGATGTGTTTCAGAAACTGTTTTTCAATTTTTGCACTTTACAAATCCTTCAGTTTTGGGGGGTTTAGTGAAAATTTCTTGTGTGAATGACTATGCATGCCTAGCGTGGTCACGTTATGACACTAAATAATTACATTTTGCCACAGAAGACTATAACAAAAATGCAGCTTTTCTCCCAGGGAACTTGAATGGAAAGGTAACATTTTTAGTCATTGAATTACCTGTAGACTGAGCCATGCCTCAGGGAAGATTGTCAAAAATCCTAGGGTTTGTTCTTAACTTGTTGAAAATATGCTGACAGATCATTTCTTTTGGAGCCTGCAAATTGATCTCACATTCATACCTTCCACTGTGAGTTCTGTGGGACTGTCTTCACCTTCCATCCTGGAAGGTTTGATGCACATCATCCCTGTCCATGGAGCATGCCAGTGCAACCTTGTTGCATTGCTAGTGGTCAGTCAGCCCAGAGATTCACAAAATGTCATAGCCTGACTAGATCAAGAGAAGCAGGTAACACATTTAGGGAGGAGCAATGCTTTTGCAAATCTTTCTGTTCACCAAGCGTTTCTCCTCCGCATCTTATTCCAGCAGCATTTTGTTGGGAGGCAGGGCCCAGCTTTCAAACGAGACCGAAGGCATTCAGCAAGCAGATTTGTAGATGAATGGGCATCCTGTTCGGGCAGTAAGAATATTTTAAAAGCACAAAAGTGAACCAGGTATTTAATTCAACTGTGCAAGTACACTGCTGAGAAGGTTGTAGCATCGTTGAACTTCCCAAAGGACAGAACCTTAGAAATAACATAGAAACATTACAAGTGAATGAAGCCCAAATATTGTTAATGAGGAATTTATTGAAATTGATTGATTCTTCCATAGCTGTTAAGTATGCTCCCACTTTTTCCTACCCTACGCCTCCTCCCTTTGAGGGGCCTTGTAAAGAAACATTACCCACTCCCCCCAGATCTTATTAGCTAGAAAATGCTTTGTTGCTTAACTAAAAACTTGTGGAAATAGAGCCTTCACCTTGCCCAATAATTTAATACCAATTTAATAGCAATACCAATAAATTAATTACCAATACAGGTAAAACTACAGGTAGTTTTTCACCACTACCCTGTCTCCCTTTCAGGTAAGCATTTGCTCCCCTTGCAGTCCTTTTGCAAGTCTTCATCTTAACTCATAATTTCCCTTGTGATATGGTATCACATGCTGTACTGATAGATTAAATTCACTGCCTTTCCTTTGTCTGGATAATCAGTTATCTTATCAAAGAAAGTTATCAGGTTAGTCTACTACAGTCTACCTTTGGCAAACTCATGTTGTGTTTTATCCCATTTTCCATTTACCTACGTGTCTCTTTCATTATTTTTTCCTTCAACAATTGCTGCACTCATGCTATTGAAGCTCCTGAAGTTACATCAACATCAAACAGGTGTAAGTGAGATCAGAATCAGTTTCAATACGCTGTAGCACAGCCTTGCAGAAAAACCTATTCATTCTCATGTCTGCAAAGTGCTAAGTTCTCATCTGTCAGGCAAATAAAATACCGGGTGGGTTTTTTTTTTTTTATTTTTCATTGTCATTATAGCAAAGGGCAGGTGAGCTGATTTTGAGCCTTAGCTGGTGAATGTTCACGAAGATTTGCGAAAGGCTTTCTAGAGATAGAATCAGAGACATCTACCTGCACATGAGAGTGCTTGGGCACTTGCATTAGCAAAACCTTAATGTATGTATCAGTAATGAAAATCTTAATTAAGAACGCTGCATCATTGTCCGTGAACACTTTCTTTCTCTGTGTGTGAAGTCCTTTGTGTATTGCAGCATCTACCTGGTCCAGACAGACAGAGCCCTTGAAGAGTTTGGCAGATTTTCTCTTGATTATTAACAACTAGCAAACGGCAAACTCCTACTTTTCTTTTGTCTCAACACTGATGCTCAGAATAGTAGAGCATATAGCATAACTTAGAGCTTGTTTAAATTTTAGCTGTTGCTTTTGCCACTTCATTATTATATTGATGGATTTCAAAATCCAGTAGCATTCATTAGAACTGAATTAATTACGTAGCTTGGAGTTGCCAAAGCGTGCACAGACACCTATTTACCCAATAGTATACCTTTTCCTTTAGAAACAATACACTTGCCTAGGCCGTGGTCTCTACGCACAAAAAGTATGCTAATGAGATGTGAAGGCTGAGATTTTAATCTCCCTGAACTCAGGAAATTCAGAGTTAAGGTTCCCACAGCAACCTTACCTCTGCCCCTTGCTTACAATAGGGTCCCTCGCTGTGGATCTTAGGATTATTGTAGGATCCCTCGCTGTGGGCTTGCTGAGGCAGACAGTAGAGAGAAGACAGTGTGATGGGCAGGAACTGCTGAGTTTTTTCCTTGTAATTGCATTCCAGTGACATTTTGTTTGCTGAGCACCACCTGTATGTTTGAGGTGGTTTGAAACACACTCAGAAAACGGCTCAAAGTAATGGACATAAACTTGAGTTATAGGTGTACTGATACAAGCACAGATAGTGTAAGGTAAGGAGGAGTGTATGCATGCACGCGCACAGTTTTCTATGTGAAAGCCCATCAGAGTTGTGTCTTTTGTGATCAGATGAGTCAGACTGTCTTCTCAGATTCAGTGTCATGTCACTGACATTGATAGTTTCTGTGGACTCACACCTGCACAGCAGGAGGATATGTCCCAGGAAAGGCAGGAGCAGGAGGCACGGCTATTTACTTTGAATGAGAAACGGCTATGGAGTCTCTTCTTGTCTGTACAAATCAGCACAGTTGAGCCTCATGTAGAAATCCACACATGCCATGACTTTCCTTTTGCATGAATGTTGCATCTTTAGACAGAGTTCCTCGGCCTGACAGAAGAGTTCTCGCTGAGGCCAGTGGTTCATGCAAGGCAAAAAAGCCATGTATGCTGTTACATCATCATACAAAACAATAGTTCTGAGAGTGAAACGCATGTAATCCAATAATCGGTCAGGCTACAGCTCCTGCTTCAGCCACCATTAATATTCTCAAAACCAACACTTACAACACTGAAATACTCCAGATTAAACCGAGTGTTTAAGTTAAGTAGGTGGCTGATTCTTATCTGCTTGGTGTCGTGTCAGTGCGTTTCTAGCTATGCAGAACGTAAGTGAGGAATCATCTCTCGTCTGATTTGATGTCATTCTATACCGAAATGCAAAGATGCAATAATTACAATTGTAGAAGTATGCAACACCAAACTGAATTCAGAATCTTTATGGAAAGCTAAGCCATCACAGTGGAGCACCACACGTTGTGGGCAAGGGGGAAGGATACAGCTGTCCCTGTCCCACCTTAAGTGCCAGTTCCCACTTTTTTAGCGAGTACAGAATTGTAGGTCTGTACTAGTAGTTGAAGCATGATCTTGAGAGCGGGCCATGCCACCTACACATTATCTGACCTTACTGCTGGCTAGTAGCCTGCCAGCTGTTACAAGTCAGGGTAACTAGCCCGGGCTTGGAGAGAGGGACCTTAAGCCACCCACCAGCAGGCAGGCTGGGGGCTTGTGGCCAGTCTCACTGCACAGAGTGCATGGAGCTGAGCTGGGTCTTGGGAAAACCCCAGGCTAGAGCTTTAGCTCCTCAGAGTTCCTGTGCATACACAGAGCACTGTAGGCAGGTCTGAGCCTGCACCCAGTGCAAACAGTGTCCCCAGTCCTCCCTGTGACAGCTCAGTCACAGATTGCCACAGCAGTGTCTGTTTTTCCTTGGTTTGTTGGGTTTTTTTCACTGGTCATTTACACAACTGAGTGTTTACAGTTAGAAAACTGTAGCTCAGTGTCTGGGAGAATCTTTAAGAAAAGAAAGATATTTTAATATGGTAATAACCTTGTTATTACAAAACCAAATGGTTTCAAACATGGCAGTGCCGCTACTTCTCTTTCAGGACTATGTACGTGTCAAGTTTGATGTTTTAAAACAAAGCTGTGTTATAATTATACAAGCATGTTTAAGAAAAAAGGGCTTATGGAAAACTTAACAGCTGGAAACTGTTTTTTACATACTTGGATGACTCAAAACCAGCTGAATGGGTTTTTGCAAAGCTTTACCAAAAATGTCATTTCTGGATTGAGACAAGGAATGAGAAATATCTGCTGAAAAGGTAACAGTTTCAGAAAGGTATAAGCAAATATAGACAGAGATTATTTAATTCATCGACATCCACTGTACAGTTGTTAATGTAATGCTATAAAAATAAAAGAATTCATATTTATATAGGATTTCAAAGATCTGTACTAGACTTCAAGGAACTAAGCTTTGTAGCTGGGAGTTAATCAAATATTGGTATTTATATTTCATTGGAGTATCACACATTCAAACATGAAAACAAGACACAGAGAAAGGTACAGGGCTTGCCAGAGTTTGCACAGAAAGAGGAGATGACCACGTTTAGCAGCCGTGCCTTCAGATCACTCGGCTCGTGCATCGGGGAGCTCCCGGCTTGTCCCTCTCTCTGACTGCCATTTCAGGCACCCGCAGCTTGCAGGTGAAGAGCCTTGCTCGCACACACGTGCTGGCCTCAGGTACCCTGCTCCCTTCTTTCGGTCTCCCACTTCATTCCCAAAAGCAAAGTCTGCCAAGTTCTGCCTGCTGTGAAGCTTGATTAGATTCAAGTATCGCCCCCAGTTACAAACGTGCGTACACTCCTCCTTCTTCCCCAGTGCTCCTGAGGGCTGTCAGGGTGACAGAGCTGTCACCCAAGACCTGTTCTGGGGTCCTATTCAGGGCATGGTCCAATCTATAACTTGGTAACAATCATTTTACTGTTTGAAACCTCAGTCAGTGAATAAATACGATTTTACTGCTGCTTAGTTTGGATGTTGAGCTGTATTGGAGGAAACTGCTCTTCTTTCATACAGAATTTTGTTTCAGGGTGGTGTGTGTGAAAAATAACACAAATAGGAGTATTTTTGGATGATCATACTGAACAGTCAGCAAGAAGAAAAGTACAGTATGGTGAAGGGAAATCTGTTTGTAGTAAAAGCAATATGAGCTTGTGGTTTGCTAACGGGACCGAGACATGAATTTTCACTTTAACCCTAGCTGTAAAACTCCCTCCGATGCTGAGGAAATCACTTGATCGCCTGTTGTTGCACCTCAGTTTCTTCCTCTCTATATTAGCAGAAATCATGACCCAGCTCGCCGGAATACCGTTCCTCCTGGAGTTCAATTATCAGAGGTTTTGTAGAGATACTTTTCTAACCCAACAAGCCCACTCCTTGTCAGTGTTCAGAGTGCTATGGTCTCACTTTCCCAATTAAATGGGCTTTTACGAGTTTCACTCTTTGTAGCTTGGCAGAACCACTGACTCTGGGAGGGAGAGCAAGACTCGGTGCTGCCTTGTGCATTATGCAGGAGGTTTTCAGTAGCAACCCCAGGTTAAGAATTCAGTTCTGGTATTTCAGTGGAACATAAATATAATTTCATTATCTAAGCACAGCTGATCTGAGCTCCTTGAGAAACGGTAATCTTGAGACAGGCTTCAGCTTGCTGCGTTTGCAGGCACATTTGCAGTAGCCCCAGATTTAGTTAGATTTAATCTGTGCACCTAAACTACGGACTCACATGAAGAAAAACCATGAATTTAGCCAGCTAGGGACACCTGACTCACCAAATCCCCTTGGTACAGCAGGGTGTCATTCATCTTTTCTTAGCTTTTTGAAAGCCTTGGTGGTATGCCCTATATATTGACCACCTTGCTCATGAAGGGCATCAGTTTTGTTTTCCCTTGTATCATTTCCCCTTTGAGGTGTCAGGTGTTGCCAGCGGTTCTCACAAGAAGCTGTCCTTGTACCCCTGCCGAAACCAGAGCCACAGCCTGAGCCAGCCTTTAACTGGGCATTAGAAGGAAACAACTCTCTTCTCATTTTGCTAGCTGCATCACTTCCTCAGCTTCACAAATAATTTTCTGATCCAGAATTTCTCCACTATTGCATTTAAGTGTTTTGCTCTTCTCATACCTAAAAAATTTCGAATGCTGAGCAGTGTCGTTATGTATATCTCTCTCCTTCATGTATGTATACATCCTATGCATCAGGAAGTGCCAGGTTCATGGATCTTTTTATCAGAGCTCATCAGTTCTTCTTTCCTGAGTCATCTTTTAGGTTGTATGATTTTTAAGTATTTGTTGACTAGAGAATGATAATGTTAAGACGGCTGGATAGAGAAAAGAGAAGAAGAATTACTAAAAAGCAGAAGTCAGCAAGTTGGGTAGTCTGTTGGAGATAAATCCTTCCCTGGAGGAAGAGTTACATCCTGTAAGGCTTAGGGCAGTTCGAGTATACCAGAGTTGCAGGCTGGCAGATTCTCTGCTTTCCTGCTATTACGAACAGAACTTATAAGAAAAACCGCAACAGACTGTCAAATACAATTGCATTTCAACTCTGACTGAAGTAGGAGAAGCAAACTAAAACCTAGTGTGCAATCTTAGAAAGTATTTCCCATTATAATCCATACAAGAGTTGGCATCATTTAAACAGCACAGGTGCACATAGGGGGCATTTAGGAAGCAACAGAAACTTTGCAGCATCCCCTTTGCTCCTGCTCTGCTCCAGCAGGAGTTCTTCAGCGTAGCTGCCTTTGCAGGACTGCATCTTGAACTGTCGTGGGGGTTGGCTGAAAATTGTCAGGGTTTGTCACTGAAAAGAAGAATGGAGAGAAAACAATGAAAATTTTCAGTTTTTTGCCTAATCGAAACAGCAAAATTGGTTTGGCTGTTTCGGCATGAGAGGCAAGGCAGAAAATACAGCCTCTCCGTTTTAAACATAATTGGTTTGCAACCCACTTTGCAGAAATGGAGCCATGGAGGTGGGCAGGACAGGTTGTAAGAAAAATAAGCTGCAAGGAGAAGCAATGCAATCTCGTGCACCTCTTTAACAACAACATGACCCTTTGATACTATATATGCACGAAGTTTTGTTGAGCTTGCACAGCAAGGTTATGCTACCTATGTATGTGTGGCTACCTCCGTGTACGTACAATTTGTGAACCTTTCCCTCAGCCAATTCCAGTTTCCTCGAGGATTTAGCAGAGTTTTGCAATCTCAGAGAAGCCTGGCTTGTCAGATGCAGCGTTAAATGAAATTGGTTTGTATTGCCACAGGATTGGTAGGAGGATCAAAGTCTTGGTATAAAATAAAAGGAGTTATTTGGCTTCTGTGTGCTGAAATGTTTCTATTTCCCTCCATTTTTTTTCTTTAGTATATTAAGCTTAAGCTACTGAGTTCTCCAGTAGTGAGTAAAATATTGTACCAAAATGGTTATTAAAGAGTGGATTGACTTTTCCGTCACTGTGAGAAGGGCTGCGTGTTACTCATACGAAGGGTCTCAGAAACTGTTTTTTTAAGGTTTATCAGCATTCCATTTTAAAATCACAGAGATGTGCCCCTGGATAACATGATATATCTGATAATTCTAGTTTACCCTGAAAAGCCTGTGGTCAGTTAGAAATTTGGCAGATCGTCTCTCAGGTCAGGAAGTAGTTCTGGTTTACAATTTTTAAAGCCAAAATCTGTTGCAGTATTTCTTAAATGTCAAAACAGCCCTCTAACCTTGAAAATTACTTTCTCTGTATACATTTTGTGCTTTTAAGTAAAAAATAGGCCTTTTTCTTAGTGAAATGTTGTAGCTGTTAGTCATCAAATCTGAGAATCTAGAGAAAGAAAAGTGACATTAGCTCATCTTTTCTTTCCCTTTGCCAGTGCAAGAATGGGCGTCATCCATGTCAATGGCAGCTGGAGGGGAAAAGACTTGCTAACCTTTAACTATGCTTCCCGTTTATTTCCATAATGTACACTGTATCTTCTCGACTGCTCAGTTCTCCATCTGCAGCCTTTCAGACCTCGTAATAGTAAGACGTGGGAGGACAAGTTTTTCTGCTGTGTACCAGAAGTGACCTCCGGTGCCTTGATTTGGGTCTGTCCCCATCTGAGCAGTGCAGGGAGGCGAAGGCTGTATTGAGTGCAGCTAGCCAGCTGCACGCTTCTGTAACCCAGGCGGATCGTTCCTCACCGTTCATCGGCTGAACTGAAGTGTGACCCTTGAGCAGCCCGTTTAGTTCACGTTATCACCAGTGTTCTTTTCTGTAAAGTCGCTTTGCCACTTCTGAATGTTTGGCAGTTTTTCATCCTCTGAAAACATGCCCTTCCTTCATCCCTTCTCCATGCACCTTTTCTTCTCACTCTTGCTTTCCCTTTTGGAAAGCACCCTTCGGCGTGGCGCCCCGTTCCCAGCAGAGCAGAAGCAGCCTGTGGTTGTTGCTGTGGAGGAGAAGTGGCACGGGAGGGAGCAGCCTGAAGCCCTTCTCTCTCCCCTGGCAGCGGAGCACAACACATCCTCCCTCCTCCCAGGCGCTGCTGCTCTCCACAGGAGTGACTTCAGATCCTTTTGGTTCTGATATGGTGAACCTCAAAGCTTTTTAAGTTGTGAGCTCTGGGCCTCTTCTGCCTCAGTTATCCATAGTATCTAATGTTACTGCATTCTCCAAGACTTTCTGCCCCAGGATTTGCAATTACTATGAAATTGTTAATGATTTAACTTTCCCTGTGAGGTAGGGAGGTCATATTTTCAGCACTCAGCTGCAGAGGAAACTGAGGCACAGGGTGAATCACTTTGTGATTTAACAGAATGCCTGAGCACAAATATCTTCTCATTTAAGGATGATTTTAAGAGGTTTTTCTGAGAAATCATTTGAAATACCTGCGTCTAGTAGGCCGCTGAAAAGCAGCTTAAAAAGCACTGCAAGATCTTTATAGCAATCGATTAATTAAGTACCGTTGTTACATAGAGATGGGGAAGCCAAGGTGCGTAGAATTTGCTTAAGGTCATACAACCTGAGAGGTGATGCTCGCAGACTTAAGCAGCTTTCTTTTCATGGTCTTCTGTGGTTACATTCCTTCCTTTCTCCCCATAGTCGATCATTTAAAAGGTTGAACAAGACTCTTTGGAGAAGAGATTAGATTTGAAGGTGTTGGCTGTAGTGTTCTAAGGTGATAGTTATTCAGCCAGTTTACAATGTAGCATTATAAATTATGAAGTATATTAAAATGTTAAAAAGTAATACCTACCCAGTGATATGCCAACTTAATATAGAGCAAACACCTACTACTGATCTGTAGTTAAATTATTTAATCTAGAACTAATCTACCGTTCAAACCAGTTTCAAAAATGAAATAGTTCTATCACTGGAAATAATTAATTGTTGAAACCCATAGGGCTAAATCCAGCAGTGACCTAAATGATAGGAGAGAATTACACATCGGACACGAGCGTGGGGGAAAATAAGTGACAAAATAATATATGTTGCCCTGGTTCTCTCTTCTCCCAGGCGGTATCATGCACTTTTGTTGGTAGAGCTTTTTGCTGTGCTGGCTTTGGCCCCCGCTTCCTCCCTCCAGCGTTTGAGTTCCAGCACTTTTATGGCCATCTCACAGGGAAAGTTGGTAGAGGTTTTCGTTTTCTTTGCCCTGCATCCATTTACACCCATTCTGCAACCTGGCACGGGGCTGGGGCTGGTCCTGCAGAAGTGCTTGGCGAGGCAGGGCTGACCCCGCGTCTGGGGAGGGGAGCTGCCTGCCAGAGCCCTCCCAGTGACCTCAGCTGAGTTGCTACTGATCCACCCTGGTGTAAATATGAGCAGATCTCAGGCCAGTAGACCTCAATGATGAAGTGTTTCCAGCTTCCTGTTTCAGGAAAAAGAGCGAGCCCCTTAGAAATAGAAAAGACTTTTATTTTTTTTTTTCCTCTCTCTCTCCACAAAACAACATGGGGGAAAGGAGGAGAAGAGCAAATACTCAACTGGAAATTTTTATTTCAACCTTCGTGGAGACAAAAAAAAAAAAAATTCCCCCCACAAATCAAAACAAGATGGAGCCATGGAGCCCCACCTGCTGACTTGAGGAAACCAAGAGAAGAAAGGGAAGATGCCTGGTCCTGTGCCAAGCATTCAACGCTGGGCTTGTAGTGCTGTGATGTGGCACTTAAAGCTCTAGGGGACCTGGAGCCAGTGTTTCAAATGCAACAAAAACTCTCATGAAAACGAGCCTCTTAACAGCATGTTGAGCTGGTCTGCAATGGCCTCAGGAAATCCCCCTGGCTAGACAGGGCCTTTTTATCCACTACATCACTCTGACTCAAAGAGAAAGCTCATGTAACTTCCTTGACCAGAAAGTGAGCATGCATGTATAGACTGCAGTGTGGGGCTTTGCAATTTCCTTATTTTCAGTTAATCATTCCCCACCTCCCACTCTGGAGGAGCCTGCTCTACCTTCCTTTGCTGTCTCATCCCACATAGGGCCCAACGCTGCAAGCAGGTGGCTCGTCCTCAGTCGCTGGGCTTCCTGTCGTCATTCCTTTGTGGTCAGATCCTTCGCTGATGTAAACTGGCCTAGGGCCATTAATTTGAGTGGGGATTTTCACTCCTTGAACACTTGGCCCTTTGATTCCCAGGAAACTGCTGATCTTTAATAGCACCACGACTGACGCTGCTTGTTTTCAGGCTCAGGACCATCTACAAGTGAATGCTTGCGTATTAATTACAACAAAGAGCAAATCTACTTGACATTTGATTTTGTTTTTCTTGTTGCCTTGCAAGCTTGAAAATGAGCTGCTTTTGCCAAAAAAAAAAAAAAAAAAAAAAAAAAAAATCGAAATGCATTTCACACCTTTTTTTTTTTTTAAACTTGAAATAGGCCCCTTGAAAAAACTGACATATTAAACACCAGCAAGAAGATGATTATTTGGACATATGGCTCCTCTTCCTGAACTTTGCAGAGAGGTTAGATAACGCGCTTTCACATCTTAAAAGACTAGACTGCTGCTACATTACTAACATATTCTTATGTAATAATCCGGCACTGATGATACTTTATCCAGTCCCAGTAATGTAAGACTCATTTATGGTTCGGTCAGTTATGAAGGATTTGTTTTTTCAAAGATTATCTTCTAATTTGTTCTTTTTCATTACTCTGTCCTGAAGTACAATATAGAATGCAGTGGAATCATACACAAAAATGCCTTGTGGCTCTCTTCTTTCAGCAGGGTTTTGCATCGTATGGATTGTTTCTGTCAGACGTGGCCTGATTATACAAAAGTAGAAACAAATTTTAAACCTCCACTTTTAAATGAAGACAAACTCATCCATTTACTTTTCAGATAAGGCTGTTTCATAAAGTGAAAAATTTGTTAGAATGAAAATAAAGTTGTCAAACCATCTGAGATAATGAAATTTCACAGAAAGATTGTCATTACTTTTGTCACAACGGACATGAGCAGTCATGTAAGGTCCGCAGGTACTGGCAGAATGCATAGTCTTATAGGTGAGATGGCCAGGAAACAGCAGTGCCCCATGGTGAAAACGTTTGAAATTTGGGAGTGTGAGAATGGAACTTCATGAAACTTTTTCATAAAGAAACGGAGTTTTCAGAAGACCCACCTCAGTAGAGCTAATGGCTCAAGGGCCACGACTCCTCTAGTGATGAGGGAGGGTAGGAGCCTGTTTCCTTCCAGGTCTCCCTCATCACACCCTTACTCATCAGGCTCTAGGGTCAGCCTCTTTCTCTGGCTTTGAACTGGATTTTCTATCCTGGATCCAAGAAACTTCCCTAATAATATTATCATTAAAAATTATATTTACTACAAGTTGTTTCATGTTCAGTGACAGAACTCTGCAATGGAAAATTGTGGAGTCACGGAATCCTGGAATAATAAAAATCAGAAAGGAACTACTGTAAGTCATCTCATCCCTGCTCAAAGCAGAGCTAGTGAGGATCAGGTTGGTTTTTTTAACCAGCTTGTTTGTGTGTGCATGTATGTCCTTCTGTGCACCCATTTTGTAAGTACTTACATCCTACTGCACATCTTTTCAATAGCTGTGTTTGTGAAACTTGAAATTTATAGAATAATTTTAGGTTCTCTCATTGATAAGCAGGAACGCTTGATCAGAAGCCGTCCTGCCTGGGAGTGGATGTACAGCTGTACAGCCACTGTACCAGACTCCTGCTGTGCCTGGTCCTTTCCTTGATTTGCAAGACTACTTTGTTTAGTGACAGTGAGTTGTAGGGGCTTAAACATGTCCCCTGAGCCATAATATAATGTAACCAAGGACTGTCATTGACTATGCTTAGACTGAACCCTGTTTCTGCACAGAGGGGGGGGCCCAGTTCTGCTACCCTGTGTTTATCGCTGCTCTCTGTTGTACACAAGATGTTCAACTAGATGGAGTAGTGGTCTAATCTGATGTGGCAGCTCCCACATTTTTATCTTTTAAGTGCTTTACTTACATGAATTAATTCTGGAAACACTCTTGTGACGTTAGTCGTTGTTATGATTCCCATTTTAGAGACCCTGTGTCTAATTCTTAATTATACTAATTCTTCCTTATGCTGGTGAGGTTCCGGATCTGTGAAAGGGTCTCCCAACTGAGGGAGATAGATTGAAGAAATGTCAATGGCAAAATGAGAGTTCATTGCCCTGTAGCAATTCTCTGTTTCTCTAAGGTTGGAGAGAAATATTGGAAGACGAGTATAAAAGAGGCACTGTTGATTTGTACAAGAGGCTACACAGGAGTTGCATAGCTCAGGCCTGTAAGAGGTGTTGTGTTGGCCAAAGTGAAATTATTGAGATTGTTGTCACTTCCTTCAGTGTGGCCACAACCACATTAAAAGAAAGTGAGAGCTGTCTCTGCTGTCCCTTCTTTTCCTTTTATCGGAATACATTATCAGAGAATTGACACCCTACCCCTCCCCAAAAACCCAATGAACCCAGAATGAAGGCAGTGAACTTGAGGGAGGGAGGAAGAGACTGAGACTTGCCCCAGAATGAATAGCAAGCCATTTTAAAAGTAGTCATTATGTGTTGAAACCAGAAGGATCTTCTGTCTTTCTGTATGATAAAACTACCAGTGAAATGTATTGCAAGATAATTAGGAGCAAACAGGCAGGAAAAATGAGTGATGCGCTACTCTTCATTTCCTGAGCCCGTCTTGTTCCAGCCACCTCGCAAGCTGCAGCTGTGTCTGTGGAGAGAGTGGAGATGGAGCTCAGCCCTATCAGCGTCTTCTTTCCTCACGGCTTTGCCCAGCCCGAGGACATGATGGACAACCATATCTGCTGCAGAAGAGGCAGAACTCTACACCCTCCTCTGGCTCTTTGGCTTCCCACTCTATTTATATCCAAGTCAAAGAGAGAAAGCGGTATGTGCAGAGTAGGGACCCTTGCAGCTGTCCCTGAGGCAAAAAAGAGAAGCCTGAATCCCTCAGTAGGGTGATTTTGGTGGGGATCTCACATTTTTGGCGTGTTGAGGCTGTAAAACGCCCCAGACTGCTAGCAACACTGTTGTTCTTACAAGAGTTTTGTCCTGAATGAGGTATATTTAAAATAATTACCATTTTTACTCAGCACTGAGGCTATGGAAAAGCCTGCAGAAACAAGACATCTTTAGCTAAGAAAGTCTGGAGGCAGAGGCACAATACCTGTCGCCTCCAAATGACGGAAAAAAGAATTGTGAATGTGTGACAGGAGCAAAGTTAGCAAGAGGGACACGTAGCATGTTTCACGTCAGCATTTAGAACAGAAGTGGGGCAGACGTCCGCTTTAAAGTTCTTCAAATCAAAGTTACAATTGTCTTCCCATGAAAGCACGAGAAAAAATTAAGCCTCCTGACATCCTGAGATACTTAGGCTTCTTTCAAAAATCGTAGAATATAATATAACAGAACAGAGTAGAATTGGCTGGATATAACACACGATGCTGTTGAAGCAGTTTTAATTTTGGAGCAGAGATGCAATCTGCAACAACAGTATGGGTCGTATGGAGAGTAGAGGGTGAGGTAGAGAGTTAATGTTTCCAATCTTTAAAAGTCTTCCGAGGCCTTCACAATAAGCAGCCATGTAAACATACAGAAAACATGTCACCGGTGGAAGTCACCTCCTCATTTATCTCCTTTTTAACCAGTGATGAGATTGCCTTCATTCATTGTGAAAATGCGCTTCTGAAATGTTACTTCTCAACCCAGTGCAGCTGAAGAGGAAGAAAGGCAGGTGTCTTGTTCTTCTTGTGTCTTCTCAACCAGATGCTTTTTTTATGGAGTTCCCCTAGGTTGCACTGTTGCTTTTCCAGTGAAAGCATGGGGGTTGCACTGATGCCCGTGAGGGCATGGGTCACTTTTCAGCATCTTATTGCTGGCAATAATGTACAAAAAAAGAAATGTCTCTCATAGCCTAATTTGCAACATTTTCATTTTTCAGAAAAGAGAAGCTCTTCCACAAAATAGGCCATTATATTTGGATTGTCTAAGAGAGAAAAAATATGGAGCCCCTGTGATATTTCCATTTACATTTCCCTGTTGTCAGCAAGTCTTTGAAGGGAATTGCCTTGGGAACTGCACAGTATCAGTAAAAGGTGCTTTAGGAACCAGCCCTGGACATTTGATGTAGTTTGGGGAGTGGCGGGGCTAGTTCTGATAATCAGTACAATAGGAAATAAGCTTGTTTGTTTTGCCCCAGATAATCAAATTGCACATAGGACAGAAATGAACTGGGTTAGATGCAAGGCATGGTACCTTTCTCACCTTAGCATACAAAGGTGTCTACCAAGCATAGTGATGCAGGTGAGGAATTATTGCATATCCAAAAGATAAGCAAAGGGTAGGTTTCTGTAATAGGTGGACTTTCCAGTCTTTTCCTCTGATTTCTGATGTGCTGAATGATAAGCATATATTCATTCACCCTCTCCAACATGCTGTGCTGGTTTACATCTCTGAACAAAAAGCACAGACTCACAGCTGTTTATGAAGACAAGCTAATAAATCTAGAGGAATATGTTTATACAACTTATCCTGAGATTACATAGTTAAATGCCATTTTTTCAGGTAGACAGAGCTCCTTCATTGCAAAGGAACTAAATTCCTCTCTGTGTCACCCAGATCTGTTGATTTTCTGTTAATGTCAGCTCATGGTCAGCCATACTGAGTGTTACAAGTTGTGCTGCAGAATACTTTATATACATTAAAAGAGCGAGTACTCTGCCATTTCCAGGTCTTTCCCAGTCTGCTGTTGGTTTATGTCCTGCTTTTGGCTGGTTGTTATGCGGTACGTGTGGAAGTCAGAAAGCAAGGAAAAGTTCTGGTGTCTCTTCCTTTCCTAAGTCCTGCCCTTTGCCACTGGCAAATCCAGGTACAGCTCTCAGAAAGATCTGTTCCAGTTCTGTAGCCACACTTTCTTCCTGCAGAGTAACTATCATACACGTGCGCTTGAAAGCTTGCTGCAGCACTGATCACCTTCACCACAGCAAACAGCAGGCTTGATTCAACTGATTAGACGGAGCTTTCGATTCTTACTTCTTTGGCTAAACCCCCCTGATACAGGCGATGATTTATATGAAGGAAGAGCAAGCAGGAGGGTGCAATGCAAAGAGAGATCATCATCATCATCATGTATCTAAATTAAAATCCGTGATAAAATCTCAGGAGGGGAAGATGATGTGCATTTTTTGGAGCTGCTCTTGGCCTTTTGCATTTAGACTCCAGGTCTGCTCTAGGTTGGTATTCGGGTAGAAATCAGGAGGTCTTTGACTTGCATAGCTTCTAGCAGAAGGGGACCTCCTGAGAGCAGGACTTAACAGTAGTGCTTTCTACGTTAATCACTATAGGAGATTTGGGGATCACCGTATCAGGAACACATGCTAATAAAGTATGTGCCACAGTAAAAACTCACCTGGGTGAAATGCTGCTCCTTCTGATATCAATGGAAATTTCCTTTTGACCAGGGGTTGCTATGGCAGCAAGCACTGGAAATGAGAACAAGGACATTTTGATATGTCTACACTGTGGATTGCAAATTATGATACCCGAGTTAGTTTTAAACAGTCTTGCAAGAAGTAGTCTAGTTAAGGCAGCCTGGAACACCCTGGAACACCACGTGGCCTAATTTACCATGCTAAGCAGCTTGCTTTCCTCTGCGCTCCAGGTCCATCCGTGCCTGGGGTAGAGCAGAGGCGAAGATGCATTGGAGGGGTTGCTCATTTTAGGGCAATGGGATGAGGAACAGACTGTGACAAGGAGTAGTGCAGGGAGGGAGAAATAGCATGCAAGAGAGCAAGCTAGAAAACAGGAGGAGCAGCAGTCCCTGGAGTCAACTGAATGGAGGGGATGGAAGCGAATCCAACAGCCACAGAAGAGATGCAGGTTTGGGAGTCCAGGGACCAAAGGGTCTCTTCCCATGCCAGTGCACTTTGCTCTGCTCCTCAAAACTCGCCCTAGGGCTCCTGAAGTGTCAGCATTTCCATTGTCAGGAAGACACTGTGAAACCCCTGAACAAAGTATCCTCACAGTCTTGTGGTGGTTGATCACCTCGTAAGCACCGTTTTACTCGTGCTGCTGATGACGCTGCCGGCTGAAGTGGTGAAGTTCTGTATTACAGCTCCACAGGTGCTAACCTGCCTCAGCATCAGCAGCAACGTGGAACGGCATTCCATTTTTAAATTGGCTTTAAAAGAAAACCCTGAGAAATTATATTGAAAATGTGTTACTGTAATGTTAATGTTCCTAAGTCAAGCGCTAAAAAGTCAGGAAATGCCACAGTTAATGTTGTCTGTGCAACCTTACTGAGGGCCCCTGGTACCATTACTGTAGCCTGTAATTACATGACTGCACAATGTTTCTTCCCCTGAACCCCTGCATCAAGTGGTCAGGTCCTCTGCCTGTTTTGTTAGAAACACAGCCCTGAGCTGTTCTGCACCCTGCTGGATTATCAGTTTGGTGCTGACCCAGGGAAGAGAAAACTACTTCTCTGTGTCACTGTGCTCTACAAAATCTCCTCATCTGGAAAGAACTTGAGGCCTTTGATGGCACTTTGATGTATTTCTCTGCAATATCCTTTTCCATTCTTTGGTAGCGTCTTACCTCCCATAATCCCATAATATTTCAAATGGGAGCAATTTGTATTTTGGGGGAGGCTGAGGAGACGCCTCATAAATAGCATTTAACAGACCTCGTTAAGTCCAGTGTCCCCTTTACTTCTGCGGTGCATCCCTCTCCCATTGACCCTGGTTAGTTCTTCCTGTAATCTGTGCTGAGTCAACGGGCCCCAGCGGGCTGGTGGGCAGATGGGACACAGCCACATAGCACGTGGCGTTTCAAAAGGTGGAAAAGGGCAGGAACCCAACTTTTCCCGTAGCAGAGGGGAATAGAAGGCGCAATTAATATTGATACTTCCCGTCAAGCTCTCTATTAACAGCAGAACACCTAAAAACTGGTGTTAGCTTTGCCTGGAGATGCATGTAGAAAAGATGTTTAAATTGATATAAAGAAGTTGCTAGAGCTTCTGTCTGTCTTTTGTTTCTTCTTTCCTTAAGCAGTTGTACCCAAAATGCTGAGGGGGGGGTTATCCCAGCGCTCCCCCTCGAAGGCCAGCGGCCAGCCGCACTGTGAATCCCTTCTCCACTTCCCTCCCGTGCTTTTGAGCGATGCTTGCAGGTTAGCTGTACCCATTTAAAAGTTTATATCCAGCAGATGTTCATGGAGCTGATCAGGAATTACGGATTTACTGCTGTAGCTGCAGCCCTATACGAAATACAGAGAATATATTTAAAACACAGAGAACATACCTGCCTCGCACAATAAATTCACGCACACACACACACCCCTTGCTGCTGGTCACTCAGGAGGGGACATCCGAGCCCGTGTGCCCTGAAACCCAAAGCAGGTCCCCAGCATCTGACAAGGGAAAGTTCTGGCAGAGCAGGGAGGTGATGCCAGGAGCTGAACACGCTGGCAGCTCCTTCTGACAGCAGCGTGTTACCTGCTGCCTTCCCTTCCGTGGAGGGCTGCTGCCAGCCCCACACCTTTTTCGAAGCTGACTTCGCAGAAGTGTCATAAATCTCTGCCTTGCCCGCCACACAGCGCTGCCGCTGTGCTGCTTATTGCCAGGATATTCATCCATTTGAACTGCACTTCGTTTTGCAGCCCCAAGTAAAAGGAATAGATTACTATGCCACCTATTTTGGGGTATAACTTCTCCCCCTCCCCAGTGCCTGGGACTTCTCTATCCCAATACCCAGCGTTGCCTTTTTACAGCATCTCCATCTGTATCCGGCAGGTACTTGATTTGTCTGTGTCTGTGCAGACACGCATGGCAAGGATGTGCTCCTGGAGCTTGTGTAGTTCCAGAATCTTAACATTCCAGTGATCCATCCAGAAAATTCAACCGAAGGGTAGCATGCTCTCGCTTTAACCGAACTGAGGTGGGAGGCAAACCTGCGCTGCCTTCCCCACCCTGCCAGACAGGTAGTCTTTGAAGGCTGTGGGAAGGCGCGGGTGTTTATTACGGTGAGAGCTGCGGTGGTGTGTAAAAAAAGAGAGGGAAAGGATCTCCCAGCTTTTTAGAGAGGGCCTCTGTATGATGCCATTTGAATCCGTACTTTTTGTTTGGTGGTAAGTTTTAATAGTTATCCTTTGAGGATTTTCCCGGCGAGCTTATCTGAATACACCAACAGTCTTTTTTGTAATATTCGCATTTCCCCTTTGGTTCAGCCGAGCCCACTGACAGATCATTCAAATTCAATTGTTTTATGTCTAAGCCGAACAGCTAATTAAAGTAGGGATGATTAACCTGACTGGCAGTGTCGCTCTCTCTCCCTCGCTCTCTCGCTCCCTCCCTCCCTCCCTCCTGTTCCAATCAGTCTTTTTCTCACACTCTCCCTCTCTCTCTCTCTCTGTCTTTTGCTCTACTGTGTGTGTGTGTGTGTGTGTGTGTGTGTGTGTGTTTTTTTTTCCTCTCTCCTAAACGTGGTCTGCTTGCTGATGGCAGAATGGCACTCGGAGATTTGTGCATTGTGTCTGGTTTCCTACGGGCAGGCTGACCCAGTGCCTCTAGGGACTTATCAATAGACCACTCAGAAGAGACAGAGACAGGAGAAAGGAGGAGGGGTGGGGGGGTGGGGGGGGAGAGAGAAAGAGAGAGGGAGAAAGAGAGAGAGAGAGAGAGAGAGAGAGAGAATCAATATCAAGAATAGAAGGAGCTCCGAAGCCATTTTTTTTTTTTTTTAAAGAAGTATCAGGACTTGGGAAGAGGGTGACAAAGAAGGTTTTTCAAAGAGGCAGTGGAGGAGGTTCTAATAAATTTGGAAGGAAACAGTTCCCTGTCTTGGGAAAAAAGGAGAACTCCTGGCTGATTAGCATTCACACCAGGTATGAGATGTTCCCTACCCCTTATCACTGTCGCAACCGAGATGGAAAAAAGCTTTTTTTTTTCTTTCCCCCCCTTTTTTTTTTTCCCCCCTCCTCCCCCCCCCCCCCCCCCCCTTCAGCTCTGTAAGGAGACGGAGCGTTTATTTTGGTACGTTGGTTGGTGGTGGCAGGGGGAGCGCGAGCCGTGGGCATTTGTGTGCTGGGAGCAGGGAGAATGGAAGCAGGGCAGCGGGGAGGGGGCGGGTGGGAGAGGAGCCGGGAGTGTGTTACTGTGTCTCCTCTTTGTGCACCCCTGGGGGGGTTACCCAAGTTCATTTCCAGCAGGTGGATTTAGGCAGGGAGTTACTTAACGCTTGACCGCCAGTTTTGAAAAAAAGGAAAAAAGAAAAAAAAAAAAAAAAGAAAAAAAAAGGACCTGCTTCCTATGTCTATTAAAGGAAGCTCCAATTTTTTCCCTCTCTCTCTCCTCTCTCTCTCTTTCCTCTCTTCCTAACCAGACAGCGGGAGGGTTTCTGGCTCCTCGCCAGCCCAAAAGCCTCTAAGTGTTTTGCACTTGTTTCAGGGAGCCCGGGGATTTTTTTCAGCATTTTCACTAGAGAACAAAGAGTTCTTTACAAAGGAAGGGGGAGAGCGAGCTTAACGCCTGAGATATGTTTTTCTATTTTTATTAGGGATTTTTTTCTCTCCCCCCCCCCCCCCCCCCCGAAAGAAAGAGGGAGAAGCAAAGCACAGAATGTGTGGCAGCCACAAAATAGATTGAAAGGAAATGCAGTTCCCTTACCTCCAAATTATAATTTGGAATTATTAAGAACAAGAATGGAAGGGGGACGAGACCAAGTGAGTTTGATATGTCGTTCTTTTCTCCCTTTTTAAAAACTCTCTCTTTAAAACCAATCGCTGTTTTGCCAACTTACCTAGCCTTTTTGGTTTGGGTTTTTTTTTTTGGCATAAAAGTTATACTGCAAACAGTTTCTGTTTACTTAAAAAAAATCAAACAACAAATTCTTACCGGGGAGGGAGGAGGGGAGAGGGAAATGGGGTGGTTTCGGTAGAAAAGAAATAAATGAGTGGGAACAGAAATCTTTCACTTTCTGTCACTTAGAAAAAAAGTTGGTAATGGCTTGTTGAAGCTACGATCCTAAAATACAGATGGGGCACTAACGTCTGTGTCCACGGACCCAGCTTTTCCCTGACCATCTGTCTAAAAGTCACCTCTCATTGGCAGCTCAAATGATTAGTCGGAGCTCAGGGATTTTTTTGTTTGTTTGTTTGTTTGCTTGTTCCTCCTGTTTGGTGGGACCCTCTCTCAAATGGCTCCATTTCACCTCCTGAGTCTAGTTCTTTAATCGAGCTCCAAATCGAGGATTTCAGGACAGACCTTCTTCACTGTAGATTTTTTGTTCTTCTGCATGTATTTCTTATACATACACTCTTTGTCTATTTGTATGTGGAAAAGGTGCACGTAATGTAGAAGGGAATAATGCATCACATTTAAGGAGATGTTTAGATTGGAATTTTATTGCGTATAGTATATAACATACAGGATTATCTTCTCGACAGTGTCTCCTGTACAATGGTTAGGATGTTTGAGAATATGTACTGTTGCAAATTCAGTAGCTTAAGGAAGTGCTTTCTTTAGCCAAATTCTGCCTGCCTTCCTTTATTGATTTGTGTTTTCCTGGCTTTGACAAATTACCAATCTAAAAACTGCATTATATAGCAGTGGTGCAGAAAACAAGAGAGGAAGCTGTATATTATAACTACCACCACCACCACCACCCCCCCAAAAAAAAGAAAAAATCATATATGCACAATATACAGGGCTGGATCAAATTATTACAGAGTTACGAGGATTGTTTCTGCAGGCAGGGCATTCTTACTACAATACCTTGATTTTTATATTCATGCTGCAGGCTTCCCTCAGAAGAGGTCATCTGTTACAGCTACGTAGGTATTGCATCTGTATCTGTGGCACTGTTTTTAAACCAACATCTATGCATTGTGTAAGTGTATATGGAGAATTAGTCCGTTTACATCTCCTCATAGGATGAAGGGAGGGAAACCCATCCCTGGGCTCTGCCTGTGCCGCTTTAGGAATGTTGCTACCCTACAGTGGCAGAAAAGTCCTGCAGGATACAGCCCGTCCCTTGGAAAAGTGAAGGGAAACTGGCCACCACAAGTGAAACCACCAGTTCAAACGCAGTTTTGTGTTCGGACCAGTACCTAGACTGGGGGCTTCCTACCCCTCCAGGTCTGTTAGCCAGGGCTCTTCCCTCTCCAAAGCTGTGGTGGGCACAGCTTCCCCAGCAGAAGGGGTGTGTGTGTGTGTGTCATCGTGGCCTCAAGTCCCCTGTTCTCAGCCCAGGTACCTTCGCTGCAGATAGCCCAGGAGCTTTGCATTTCCACGGGTAACAGCAAGAGCGGTGTTGAGTCGAAAGTACTTTGCGGGCTGCCCAGTTTAATGTGAATGCTTGATGGAGAGGGATGAACCACCAGAAAGAGCTGGTCTTTTCTGTTGGCAGGCAGACCGAATAGAGGAACTTTTGGCAAATTACAAATGGCTTTTCTTTTATTTAAAATCCTTGCTTTCCTCATTCTTCCTCAGAGTTTTTCCAAGTCCTGATGTTTTTTGTGGGCTGAATGTTTTCTGTGACTTCTGTCTTGCACTCTCACTCTCCAAAAAGGGTAAAAAAAAAAATAATAAATCACAGGAAACGTAAACAAAAGAGCACAGAAATGGGACTTGGCCTTTGAAGTTTTCCATAGGATAAGCAGTCTCCTCTTTTTTTTCTGCCTGAATCTTTTTTCTTCTGCTACCCCCCCCCCCCCTTTTTTTTTTCAGACTAAAATGTTTTTGTGAGCGTTTTGTACCTGCAGCCGTGGAGATGGTGACAGAGGAGGGAGGACATAACAGAGCTGAAACATAGATTTAGCCCCCCTCAATCACAACTAGAAGGCATCTTCCAATGGCTGTCCCTGCTTCCAGAAGTAGGGAGAAAGATGATAGCTGTCTTTCGGGGACTCCACGGACTTGACCTGAGAGTAGCACATTCACAGTCCAGGAGAAAAGAGAGAGAGAGAGCAAAAAAAAAATGAAAAATGGGGAAAGAAAAGCTCTTTGAGCAGTAACACACTGGCTCTTTCTTCCTGCAGGCAATCCGCTCCAGCTCCTGGCGACGTGTCCTGCACTATCAGATATCATATGACTCTTTATTTGGACTCCCGTTAGCAGTATGGGCCTGTTAGGAGGCTGTTTGTTTTCTTTTCCTTTCATTTCCTTCTCCCCTATTTTATGTGTGCCCGTGCAAGCGTATCCCTTTTATAATCTTTTTGTGCTGAAGCTTTATAGAAAAGAAGAAAAAAATAAAAGAGAGAGGAAAAAAAAAACTTAATCATTTCCCAGGGCTGTTTTTAATCCTCTGCTAAAATTGAAGTTCATTGTCAAGTTGTAAAAATAAATAACACCTTTTGGTTTTATTTCTCTCTTTCACCTCTTCCTTCGCCCTTTCTGGCACTTCTCGGTGTGTTCAAATGCACTTGTGTATGTCCCTCTGTCTCTGCTGCCTGAGTGGGTGAAGTTGGGATACACCTGTGTCAGCCTAAGGAGGAGCAGGGAATTTGATAAGGTGGGAGCCTACTGCTGCTCCCACCGCTCCGCGCCGTTCCTTTCACTTTCATAAACTTTTCTCTGTTTATTTATTTATTTTGTTTGGGCACTTTCTCGGCACAGAGTGTGAAAAGCTGTCAGGTAGCGATCCGTGTGCTGGGCTTTTCTGCATTTCGGCAAGCAAACGGGTGAAGTAAAGGCTGTAAGAAAACGAAATGTTGTGCTGGAAGAGCAGGGGATGAAGCGCGAGGTAGAAATCAGACGTGCTTTGTGTACGCCACCCATAAAAGTTTCCTGTACCAGAACGCTGGTGCCTAATAATAGGATGGAGGGAGCCAGATAGCAGCTAGCAGTCGGAGGGGCATAGCCAAATAGCCTTATGGCAGCAACATTTCTAATACCGAGTCACATTTTAGTTAAGGGATACGACTTTTTTCCCTGTTCATGCTGTCTTCAGCAACACAATATTTAGATGAACACCACAGCAAAACTTTTTGCCTGAAAATGCAAAGTCACATCAACAGAAGCAATGAATTGCTAGCAAATGTATTAAATCATTGCAAGAAAAAGGGTCTGTCTTTCCAAAAGAGAGGTAATGTTTTGTTTTGATACTTTCCAACGCAGTGTTTTCATTTCTGTTTTTGAGCTGAGGATTTATTTTGACAATTGTTAAGAATTGACTTTTAAAGGAAAAGGGGAGGGAAATCCTTAAAAACGTTCCAAAATGAGAGGGGTTTGAAGGAGGGAGATTCAGGGGGTTTTGGAGGAATTTAAAGTGTTTGGGGTTTTGTTTGTTTGCTTCGGTTTTGTGCAACCTGAATTGTAATATACTTTGGCAAGCAAACCAGAAAATGAGCTTTTTACACAACTTTGCTGCCTTTGTAATTACTGCTGTATTTTTGTGGGACTCGGTGTTTTTTTCATCTGAATTTGATAAGATCATCAAAGCCTGTTTGCACTGTAGAGGCACAAAGGAGTTACTGACACTTTCCACCAGAGGTAGATGCTTTGGCTGGTCGGTCATTCCCCCAAGTTGCACCGTTCAGCAGCTGGCTGCATGCGGGCCGATGGCCACACTCCAGGGGAAGCCACGGCACTATTTTGTATACGCGATTTATGTACGTTTTGTGCTGATCTTCCTATTAACGTAGCTGAAGATCTATAAGTCTTAGCATTTCCTCCCTGGCGTATACTTAGGCCAGGGTACAAAAGCAGTCTGGTGAGGCAAACACAGACCAGCGGGGTTTTTTTTACAAATCCCGAAACAACTGTGTTTCAGCCATACTGTAGGTGTGTTAAAGCACATCGAGGTCGCCCTGCTAGGTGCTGGTGGTTCTTATTTCTCACCTGACTGAGACACCTTCCCACTGAACGCTGTGCAGGTTTTCCTGAAAAAGCGTTAATGAAAAACAGAGCTAGAACATCAGGATTTGGGGGGATCCCTTTGAATCAGTGATGGAAACCAGATGCCCCAGTACGTGTTCTTGCACGGCACGGCATCCCTCTGGAGCACGCAGGGCACGCTCGCTGTAGTGGAGATGCTAGAGCCGAGTTGAGATAACTCCTGCAGTCTGAAACTTTATTTCTATATTCCTCTAGTTCCTCCAGAAAAATACCAATATTTCTTCTTCGCTCTTCACAGCAGACCGTTTCTTTTTGTTACTTTTTACCAAGTCGCCTCAATGAGGAGTAAGAGACACTTGGACCAGTGACGAAGTTTTGAGGCTTCTTCCCTTTTCTCTCTTCCTCTAGCAACTTGAAACCGGCTTTGCTTTAACCTTTTGTGCTTAGGCACATTCGTGGTCCTGAGGAAGGAGTTACAGACTGTTGGAAGAAATTTGGTTTTGAAATAAGTGTTATGAGCGTTTTAAAATTGCGTGCTGTTTATGCACGGTACATGATGTTCCCTGTTACTCTACGCACGCTCCGGTGCTCTGAGCAGTCCTAGCTGTGGGTATTTATTTGCGAGCGTGTTCTAGTAGCCGCCCATGAATTTATTTGACTTGACAATCAGTAAACAGCAAAACGGTCAGGCTGAAGTTTGAGAGCTATGTAAGTGCGAGGTAAAAGGCTTCTTTCAAGTTTTTGGCCATTTCAGTGATTGTTGCTCTGCATCTTTATGTAAAGAAAAAACCCTGTTCTCTTCAAACTTCTTTGACTTCATCTCTGCAATGTAGATTATTCTATGTCAAAGTTATTATAAGCTCAAATAATGATAAAATACATATTTAGCTAACTCATTAAATAAATATAGTGAAGAGCGGTGGAAAGCTGAAAGCCAGGCACTGCAGCTAATGTCTGAAAGTGGCTCTGGGCTGGGCAGAGAGGGCCAGGCTCGTCGCTGCTGAAGTTTTGTTAGCATAACTTGGACTTGGTGGAATTGCACCAAAGTTGTGTTTTGACTTGGCTTAACTTCACTGCTTTCATCTGACTTTTTTTCTAAGCCAGCCCAATCCGGATCTATTCAGCACTCGGAAGGGTGATAGCCAAGGGACAAAACAGCTTGTCTAACACATGTCTCTTTAGTGCACCAGTGTGTGGCTTGTGGGGCCTCAGACTGGACCACCACTGTCAAGAGAAATGCATTTTCCTACAGCATAATAAGTTGTCCTGCTGCTTTCAGATGTCAGAGATCCCCAGTTCAGTACTTGGTGAAAAGGTCTGCTCTCAGAAGAGGTTTCCCTTCCATTTAACATTTCATTGGTGCATGCAGCTCATGTAAATGTGATGTGGCCATTAGGAGGAACAAATTCTGGTTAATTTTTGCCAGGATGCATGTATTAATGTTATGGTGAGATGGTATTTCAACCTAAACACCGATTTCAGTGGCTTACCACTAAAAAATGAGCCGAGTTGCAATGTCAAGCAGTTGTTCCAAGCTCAGAGGTGAAGCTTATATTATTTTGGAAAGTATGAGGAAAGTCATGGTTACTTTTTTTTCTTTTTTTTTTTTTTTTTTTTTTTAAATGTGTGTTGGGCAGTCACACTAAGACAGGAGCATTTTCTGATTAACTAATTACTGAAACCCATTAATTTTTCCATTCTCATTCTATTTTTAATTTTTCATGTTTCTTCAATACAAAATGAAAATTATAAAAAGCTAATTTCCTTAAACTAATTAGACTTACAATTTTAATCTCGCAAAACCCAGGAAATTCCAAACGATTTTTTTTGTAAGTCTGCCATGTTGCACATGCCTTTCTCCTCTTTGAAACCCTTATATTGGCCTTCAACAAATCCTGGGAAAACACTCAACACTTGCCAGAGCCAGCCTCATCAGTCCAAACTCTCCTGAACTTCTGGCACTATTAGGCATCCAGATCCACATTCTGTGATTTGAGCTCATCACTTTTGAAAATAACAACATGGAATTTCCATTTCCAGACATTTCTTTGTATGAACTGAAGATTTTTTGAAAATATAATTAATGAACCAGAGTAATTCTGTTTCCACCGAAGCCAGCACAAGAAGGATCCACATCCTCTGGGTAAAATTTCTCATGGCACTTTCTAAAACTTGATTTTTGCTCAGATGGCCTTTTCAGTTTTTACCATCTGGAGAGCAGTGAAGTTGGTTACATAGAATATTCTGTAGGCAGTGCTCTGAATAGGACTCCTAAACCTCTTTGACCTGTTAATCTCAACTACATATCCCATAAAGCCTAAAGAGCTAGCGTGAGAAATAAGTTTTGTTCCCTCCTCCCAGAAAAAAAGGGTTTAGTGATGATTTCTTTGGCTGGAGAATCAGGAAATACCAGTGAAAACTCTGTGTAGGAAGATGCCAGAGTCTTCTTCAGTGAGGTCAGCTGTTCTTTTTATATATTTTTATACATATACAAATATATGTTTTGTTTGTGACTTCTGGGGGGGGGTTGGCTTGTTATAACCTATCCCCACAATCTTCAGAAGCTGCAGAAAATTACCAATGCCACCATAACCCTATACGGCTGGAGAGAGCAAGACAGAGCTGATCTGAGGCAGCCTTCCCCACGGACAAGCCAAGCCAGCAAGTTGGTTTTGAGCTTTAGCTTGGGCCATCGCCTGTGCATTGCTGAAGCACCAGGATGTACCCTGCAAGGAATCTTTCTCTCTGCAAGCAGTTTTTCTCTTCTGGTCCAATTCTGTAACTTGTTTTTTTTCCATGAAATTCTCGACAAAGTTAGGGGGAAGTCTCTGGAAATCATAGGAAAAATGGACCCTCTCCGAGTAGAGTCTCTACTACTCATACAGTTAAAAATTCACTCACTCTTAAAAAAAAAAAAAAAAAAAAAAAAATTTGATCTAGTGGAAAGCAAAGGGGAACATTTATTTGCAGCCTGTTCATTTTGTATTATTCTCATGTCAGACAGCATAAGACTGTTCTGGTGCTTGCTTTGGAGGACCTTTGTGAAACTCTGTAGAGCTGCACAAAGCAAAGTCAGCGAGTGAGAAGCAATCTTGTTTCTGATCAAAACGAAGTAACGTGCCAACTAACGATGACAGAAACCTGGAGAGCTGTAGGTGCTCCTTTTTGTCGGAGATGTAAAATAGAGATTCAGACCCCTGTTAAAGGTTGCATAATGCCCTGGCTGAATTTCAGCGAAGGTAATTGTATTTGGCCTCCTTGAATTCCCTCTGAAGTGTCGGTTGCGTCGGGCAGTGCTCCCTGGCCAGACCCGCACCGTCAGGGTACGGAGCGTAGTGAAGCAGCTGCCACCTCTCGCTCAGGGGTTGGCAGTAGTAACTCGGTGTGGAGTGGAGTAACCACTTTGCAATTTGATCAATGACTGAAGAATGGCACCAGCAAACACTGCTCTTCCATACCTTCGTTTCTCTCAGAATGCTTATGATCGAAACTAACAGCTTGGGTCTCTTCCCCGCAGCGGTCTGGTGGTTTTTCTAAGAGCCATCTCCATTTTTCAGTTGAGGAAACTGAGGCGCAGAAAATTTTGAGTGACTTTCCTAAGTTCACACAGCAAATCAGTGCAGTGCCAGGAGGATAACCTGGGAATCCTGGATCCCAGTCCCATGCTGTAAGCGGTAGGTGGGAAACACTGCCCCTCTGAATGTGAGTTATTGTTATTAAGATGTGGTTTATCTTTCATGTGAGTCGCCAT
The DNA here is from genome assembly GCF_023634085.1 of Falco cherrug. Classification (NCBI taxonomy): domain Eukaryota; kingdom Metazoa; phylum Chordata; class Aves; order Falconiformes; family Falconidae; genus Falco; species Falco cherrug. Next base: position 6,338,851 of record NC_073701.1, read on the forward strand.
CTGTTACATTGCCTACTTGCTGTTAGTTACGAAAGCTATTCACATTTTAAACTGTTTTGCATTCTCGCAGCTACTTAAGCCCACAGTAGACTTTTTGACAACAGTAACAGCACTTCTCATGTGAAAGGACTGGACAAATATTAACTCATGTTTTTTCAGTAAATTTTTGCAATGCCATAAACCCACAGTTTAGACTGAATTTAAACAGACCTTGAAAAGTCCACGTATGCAATGCTGGTTGGTTCCTTATCTGTCAGTTGTACCACAGTTAAGACACGACTGTATATTCTCATAGATATGATTAAGAAGATGAATTTCCAAATGTTAATTTAATGTAAATTGAGTCATTGATAACTTCATGTGTCTTGGGCCTAACAGCTCGGTGGCTGCTAAAGTCCTTCGAACATGTGGTAGGAAAAAATGTATTAATCTTGAGCTCTCAGTGATGCTTCTGGGGACCTCAGTGAGCCAAGGAGAACTAGGTCAGTTTTATTGGAGGCAGCCTGGAAAAGCCCAGAGCAGGAGCTGGGGCAGGGACTGGATCTGTAAAATGAGAAAAGGCTCTTGAAAAATGAAAGTTGCTCTGTTTCTGCCTCTGTGCACAGATGGGTGGTAGGGGAATACATTCGTTTAGATCCTCATGATCACCATTTTTAAGGCAGCCATGGAGCCCCAGCTTGGGAAGGGGTAACCCCTGCAAAGAGGGAGAAATATCCTTGTAGCTGAAATGGGAAGGACTTGTCCCAAACTCTCCAACATCTACTAGGGGTTGGAACAACAGGGGAGACTGCCAAGCAGAGTCAGAGACAGGTTAGGTGCTGGTGCCTTTTCGTCTCTGAAGATGGTGACGCAGCAAGGACCCTCCCTGCTGGTAGCCCTGACTAGTGTCCTTCGGGTGGTGAAGCCTACTGGATTTCTTCAAGCTCTTACCTTCTGGTGAGCTAGAACATACCTTTCAGAAAGACAGGTAATCTTAAAGCCTTTAAGGAACGGAATGACCACATCTTTCAGACAATTATTCTGAAGGTTTAAAAGTCCATTTCACTTCTTCAGAATCTGAATTTGACTAACTTCAGCTGTGCCTTTGTCTGATGTATTAAGGAGCCCTCTACTGTCAGAAATCTTCTCCCTGTGTTTGGTATTAGTAAACTTTGCTGCTCTGGCTGATTGATAGTGAATTTTTGACACCCAGAGTGCAGTTTGAAGGTATGGGAAGGTGACTAGTGGAACTTGAAGTGAGATGTGAGGAATTATTAGTGGCAGAAGAGATGGGTGAGTAGAGAAGAGAAGCGCTATGCAGAGGCAGTGGGCTTCTTTTTCTTCCCAAGTAGATGAAACAGAAACGAAAGAAATACGCGGGTGAAGGCAAACATCCAGTTATAAAGAAGGAAAGAGGTGGGAATATGAGAGAAAAGGTCTTGAGAATAGGCACAGAAAGTAGCCTGAAAAGAGAAGCATTGTAAAGCTGTTAGACAGAAAAGAGAAACAAATGTAGTCTGCAGTGGCCAATAAGGTCAGAACAAATGGGGAAATATCAGATTATGTTAAGAATGTAACAAAAAGTAGCAGTAATTCACCTTGGGTACTATGGACTAGGGTTCTCAAGCAGTGGGTAGTTTCCTATCTCAGAGGAGGCCAGCGGGCTTAGCTCATTACGGCTTTGAAAATGTACTGCTTAATCTGAAGGTTATAGAGGGGCTGGTACAGTTTTGAAAGGTCTGAACACATTCAGACTTTGTGAAAAAGACTGGGCAAATTTTCTGCCCAAGGCCCCTCTGTGCTCAGGATTAAAACTCCAATGTTCAGGGCATAACGAAAGGGAGGCCTAATTAGGCGAGAGAAAGCTCTTCTGACACACATAGCTTGCTTTTTTTTTTCCCCCCTACCAACAAAAGAACAAAGAAAAGGGTAAAACTTTCTTAGGGTAAGTGTACTATTCGTTTTCGCAAGTTGTTTCTCTTCCAGCCCTCTCTGGAGCGGTACCTCCCTTTGCTCCGGTGGCTGGGACATTGCGATTTGGACATGTTCCTCACCCGCTGCCTGCTCACCGTGCAGCCTGGGACCGGTCACTGAACTCCCTGGCTTCACGTTACTCCAAACAACTCTAAAAGCAGCCAGTGGTTTCCTATCTGGGGGGCAGCTGAGACGATGGGGTCAGCGTGGCCGGTGAAACACTATGGAATCGTTAGGCGCAGGCAGCAAGGTTGGCTTTGTCTTTGGGTTTCACACAGTTCAGTATGAAGAATTCTTGCATCTTCACCCCACGTGTTGCACCATGTCTCTCCTGTCTTCCTGTACCTGTGAAATAACTCTTGATAGTGCTTGTCACTGGTGCTGCAAGGGCACGGAGTGTGAGTGTAATGAGTTCTTCATGCTTTGAAGGTATTAGTGTTCTTACCTCTTAAATCTTGATAAAATCCTTTGGCCAAAGTAAAATTCTGGTTGGTTTCTGTTAAGAAAGAAAAAATACTTTTCTGAAGACTTTGATTTTCTTTTCAAAACACATGCCTAGTCCTAACCAATCTGGGAAAATATACATCTATCAGATAAGATAGAAGACAATCTCTGAGTTGCCATTGTAGGCCAAGGACTCATGGTGCCAGTCCGGACCAGTCAGACTAGCTTTTAAGAAGATACGTGCTTTTAAGAAGATGAGCTTTGTATGGCAGACTTGTCTGCGACATGAATGAAGTGTGTGGAAGTAAACTCCACGACACTCACTGCTTACTAGAAACACATTTCGGGTATTCTTGTTGATTGATGGGTCACCGAGTATTGTATTCCGACATCTTTCAAACAAGGCTATCCCCTTGCATTTGTGCAAGCAAAGAAAAAAAATATTTACTCGGAAGGAGAAAAAAGCAAAAACTGTTGGAAACTTGAAAGTCATTTCTAAAGCCATTTCTCCCTGTCGCTGGTATTAGAAGAATTTTCATTCTCTTTAAGGCTATTTAAAATATACTTTGGGGCTAAAATAACAGAGAAGACAATCCAATACATTCTCAGCCCTGAAACCACAATGGGTAACAGATCCTTGTTGCCACATCGCATCCAATGAGAAAGCTTACTGGAAGAACTGGTCAAAAAACCTCATTATTGATTGCAAAAAAAAAAAGTAGAAGAGATGAAAATGTTCGCTCTCCTCTTCATCTCATTCTTTTTTTCAAGGCAGAAAATAAAGTGCAAAGCACTGGTTTTATTGTTTAATTAAAAATAACTCCCTGTTTTTCAGTGATTTTTATTTCTGTGAATTTTAATTCTCCCTTTTTACGTGAGATGAAATAACAGAAAACAGTGAAAGCAGTTAAAATTTCCATTATTTTTTTTTCATTTTTAATTCAGTATATAAGATTATTCTCTCACTTTCTGCTGCCCTCCTGCCTCTCTCTTCCATATTCATGCAGACTCCTGGCTGGCTCTGAATGGCACTTAACTGTTTCACTCATTAGAATGAGCAAGTGGCGGCTCCGTAACTTTGTTGATTTAAGGTGAGATCATGGTAGGGACCACTCTGGATTCTGGAAATGACACAGTTTTTTGAAGATACTCCTTGCGAAGCAAGTAAGGAATATGATAGCTTCACTTCTAATCAGGGTGAATATCATTGCAGTCAGCAGTAGGTGTCACAAGCTATATGGGTACATCAGGGATCTGACATGAGAACACTTGTGTTCATAATGTTTCTGTCACTTATTCAATGCACAATCTCTGAGTTCTCTATTTTGGCTTGTTTTCCACATTAGGACAACTTGCCACAGGTAATAAACCTAAATTTCTTTCATTTGTTTGAGAGATTACTTGAGGAGTTACCTATATGTATGGCTGTTCTTGCTGAAAGGCCAACGCTGCTGGCATGGTCTGAGGTAACGTTTATCTCCATGTTGAAGATGTGCTTTTTTTTTTTTTTCCCAAAACACTGAATAATGGTGAAATGAGGACACTGTGTGATAATGGAAGTAAGACCCATCATTTTAGAATAGATATTGATGATGTGTTGCTGTCCACCTGTAGCACCTTTTGTATTGAGCCAAATGAAATGGCAGTAGTATTAAGGAGGAAAACTTCAGTGGGCGTTATTGACCAGACAGGTGCAGCTTCGTCACCCACCTTTTTGCATTTGAGCTGTTTATTTTCACTCTCAGGCTGTCAGTCATCACATGAATTAGAATTGAAAGACACCCTAATATGGGATCTATAGGCACCGGTCCCCCAGTCTCTGTGACTGGGCTGTTTTGTTCTGTCTTCTGTAGTTTCTGTCCTCTCCAGGTAGGGTTCTGCAGATTGGCATCACAGTTTAGTCTATTTCCAAGAAATGCCAGACATAGGAGAGGCAAAAATGTGTCCCAGTAGGATTAGAGGAAACCTTGAGTGATTTGACCTGGTCAACAACTGTCAGGAAGCACTGCTACTTGAGGAAAAGTAAATGCTTCATTATTGCTGCTAGACAGATCAGCCTCCATAAAACACCTGGAAGTGGTCCACAGACCACAGACAGAACGTCACTGAGGTTGATTTTTTTTTTTAAATGGGGAGAGAGAGCAGACCTCATATTTTTAGACATAAATTGATCATCAGCTGGGGTGAGGAAGTAATCTATCACATTTGAGTCTCCTGTAGAAACCAAGAGTGCTATAAGGTGATGTCCCTTTCATCAGATGTTGACCACCACAGGGGGAAGGACATCAGACTGCTTGAAGCATCACTTTGAAGAGACAAGCTCACAGGCGAGATATGTTACTTGTGGTGAGGCTGAAGGTGAATGAGGTAACCACAGAGTAAGCTGCTAAAGATGTGGATTGTGGGAAGCACTAGTGATAGGAGGCAGATGGTTGGATTGATTAGGGCAGTACCAGGGACTAGGTGTTTTCTTTCACCATCTGAGGATGAAGTTAAACCTGCTACTGGTAGTAATGAAGAATAGCTAATACAGATCAGGCTCTGCCAAAGTAGCAGCGTTGGCATCAGGAGCAGAAAGTTTTGCAGATTTCTCTGTGTGTGCACTTGCTACTGGTGTTCCTGGTGGGTGGCTGAATCATCCTGATGGCATTCAACAGGAACCAGCTGCTGAGAATATTAAAATGCAAGCATTTATTCCTCTAGAGAGACAGTAGCATCTGCAAAGTTTTCCTGTCTTGATAGTACAGATAATCCCAGGGAGTATTCTCTAGTAGTTTTTAACTCTCAATTCATTTATGCATTTTTTTTTAAAGCTGTACATGCTTTGTGTCTGCACAGAAAGGCAAGCTTAGTCTTAGACCTGAGGCCACAGCTGTCCTAGGCAGGTAGTTTGCAAGCTCAGGCTGAGGTACCTGCCGTGGGGAAAAGGAAGATGGGCTTTGCCTCCTTCTCCCCCCCCACCCCCACCCCCCACCTCCCTCTCTTTTCTCCACCATCCTGTTCTCAGGAGATCTGCCTTGGAAGCTGGTACGCCACACAGCAGGAGTCCTCTGCCAAGCCACCATTCTGTAACTTCCGTATCAGCGTGAGCTTTGTCTGAAATTTCATAGTGGCAGCAATTTTAAGAAATGGTAAAAACTGCAAGGAAGTGATTTAATGGTCTGATCGAATAGGATGTTGAATATACCCGTTATTGTTTGTATTTGGTATTCCCAAAGAGGAACGTGTCACTTCACAAACCGTAAGCAACGCTTCCCAGCCCTAAACTGGCTTACAGCCTAGGGGACAACCCCAGAATGGAACTGGGTGCTGGCAGCAGCTTACATTAACCCCATCAGGAGCAGGGAGCACTCGGCTCCCACCAGAAGCTCCTCTTAGTCTAGTATGGCCCTGACACCAAACATCATGACCAACACAGCTGAGGGCAGGGAAAAAGTAGATAGTAGCAACAGCAGGGAAGAAAGATGGCAATTTCTGCTTTTAAGTCTTTTGCTCAGCTCTGCATCTCTCTTCTGCTTTCCTTAGAAAGTGTTCTCATGCTAATAGTGTGGGAATTCACATACTAAAGGTATTTACAGGAAGGGAAAGGCAGAGGTTCTGCCTGTGACATATGATGTGAGAAAAGGTGCAGGATTGTTTTAAGGAGAAAGAAAAAGAGAGTTCTTTTGCAGTGCCGCTGCAATGCTGGCATGGAGAGAAGAAACAAGCTGCAGGCAGCCAGAGCTGTGTGGCAAAAGAAAGGGTGAGGACTGCAATTTTCTTTAAAAAGGAGCATATTTCTGTGTGCTCATCACAGCAGCATTTTATTAAGATATTTTAGCCTTATCTAAATAGCCTTGTGTAAAATGTCTGCTTAATACCTGCAAGGCTGTGGATGGTTCAGGTCTATTTTTCTAAGTTGCAATATTAGCACATGGCATCAAAAGAACAAACTGGCACAAGGCGGCAAGCTTCCATCCCTGCTTCCACCTTTTGTCATCTCCAGTCATCCTCAGAGCCTGGCAGGGTGTGTCAACATGTCAAGGTTTTGACAGGATCATACAGACACAAGAGGGACCGCAAACACTGCTCTACAAAGTTTATTGATAGTCCCTCGTGATGTGACAGGCCAAGGAAAGCTGTTGCAGGAGAGGTGACAGCAACGGCAGCACTTTATAGCCCTTCCTGATTTCAGCTTCTCCTTGGAAAGAGCTGCTGAAACCTCTTAGCGGTGTTAGACATATAGTTTAATCTCAGTGAGGCATCACAGCGATGATGCATACATCAAAGACTGTGTTGTGCTTTCCCCTTTTTGTGTGAGTTATGTTTGCTCATTTGTTTAAAAAAATAGCATAATGATTTCAATTTTAAGAGGCTTAAGCCCAAAGCCTTGGAAAGTCTTAACAAAGAATGATTTAATGAACTGGCTATTGTGTTTATTGTTGTGCTCAGCTACTTAAGTATGTCATGGGCTCTGCAATACAAACAATTAATGGTCAAGCTTCTGAGCTCAAGTGCTAAGGTCTTCTGCTTTCAGAAAGGAGAAGTAGCATTTGAGGTCTGTTCCCACTTAAGCAGTAGTGCAATAAAACTCCAGTGGATTTAGACTAAATGCTTTGGGGTTGGTTTTGTTGTTTGTTTGTTGGTACAACAAAATAAAGTAGATCTTAATCCTAAATAAGAGCAGCACTGGAAAATTTCAGGAAAATACTGAATAATACTCAGGCATTTTCACTCCAGAATTTTCTCTAAGGACACATCTCTCTCTTAAAACCATCACAATGAAGAAAAGCTTCTTGAGCTTTGCCTCGATAATGTTGAGGGTGTGAGTGAGCTTTGCACCAGGAAGGTTCTGCCCACCAAACTTAGGTATAGTTTGATCCTCATTGCATACCCCAAGAAGTCATGCTGTTAGACCACAGGGCATCAAACAGCATTTAATGCAGCTCAGCTGATAGTATGAGGTTGGTATCCATCTGGAAAGCCACACAGCATGTGTCCCAACAACTCCTGCAGGCTTAGCTTCTCCAGTGCAATGTAGGCTATGAATAATCTTTAAAAAGGATCAAATCACTGTTTTGCTGAAAGTGCTTCTGCTTTTCAGATTTGTGATTCCGAGCATGTCGGGTAACTTCAGCTCCAAGTCAGGAAGGCAGGAGGTGTCACTTCAATGCTTGTGTGTTTTGTCACGGCTACTTCACGTCTTCTGTTTTCACTGCTTATCCACACTTTGTATTTACCACTGCAAAATGATAACGAGGAGGTGGGAGTTAAAGAAAAATAATGAATTTTTAGAGCTGTTTATTGTCCTCAAACAGCATGATCCTTTGGGACAGTACCCCCCACCTAGCCTAAGCAGCCAGCAAAGAGATATTTGGACACAAATTCAGCCACTCAGAATGAAGTCAGAGCACAGAGCTATGATAATAAATTCCATCCTGAGAAGAAAGGAAAGACTGAGGCTGCCAGTGGAGCAACTGAGTATCTGCGGAGCTATGACTTGGTTCTCCCTTTGCCATCCCATGGCTGAGATCAAACTACGTCTGTGAATTATTTACCTCTCTGGCCACAGGAAAATCACAAGCCTGAAAATCACATCAATGCTGTCCACACAGCAAGAGCTGCCCCTTTTTCACCTCTGAATACTGTGTCACACCTGAGCAGTAAACTACACTAACTCTGTAATAAATATGGTAATGATGGTTACTGCTGCATTATATTTTATTAGGAATGCTTTGTGCAACCGTTTTGGTCAAGCCCTCCACCCTTCTCCAGCTCAGCCCAGTCAATAGATGCTTCCCATGACTGTTGCCTGTTCAGTCAGCCCTGTAGTGTGGTAAATAAATGTACCGTCAGCATAACGTGTACTACCAACTTCTCTCTTCATTTCTAGTCTATTTACGTTCAGTGTCATTCTTTGACTCGCGCCAGCTCACTTGCAATACCCCGTCCTCAGCCTTTTGTTCTTCAACGTTCGCTCTGTGGGTGAAAGGAATAAACAGCAGCTGCGGGAACCCAGCAGCCGAAATAGTGGAGAGTTCACATTTCTTTAAGGACAGAATCCGTGAGGATTTTTGCTCCAGTCTCTTTTTTTCTTGAAGATTTGGAAAGAGTGCCACGCGTGCGTGCTCTGGCGTGGCAGCTCTTCTTCGCCACCTGAAACAGCAGTTGTTCATACTGCCATTTCTAAGAGAAAACTTGAATTCAGCAGATATACCAGGGCCACCAAAGAAAGGCTGCTGGAGCCCACAGACTTTTCTGCAGGCTGGTAACTCACTTGGCATTATCAGGATTTTCTTAAAATTCCTTTGTGCCATTACCTTTTCACAGGGAGATTTTGTTCTGTTCTGAAACCTCCGAAGTTCCCTGTTACAGGTGTTTATTGGACTCTTTCTCTAGCTGGGAAAAGGAAATGTAAACCCATGGGGAACCAGCGTTGCGTGAAAGCAGAAGTGAAGGGAAGATGCCTTCCCTGGGTGGGGATGCAGATGCCCTTGGATCCTACAGAGAAGTGTGTGTGTTAGGACTTCATGTGCTCTCCCAGAAGAGAGCAGCAGGGTGATCTCCAGCACCTCCGGGCTGTGCTGAACAAATGCATTAACAAAACTGGTGAACTGATAGTTGGTGCTTTGCACAGGAAGGGAGTGATAGATTAAACCCTGAGACAAATACCCACATAGCACAGGCTCGATAGCTTCTTTTCAACTAACACTAATAAGGTATCCTATGCACTCATATTTTGTAGGAGAAAAAGACGAAAATGCAGCTGGAAGAAAAGTCTTGCTTCTAGTTTATGGAGTGACATTTGTCTTAATGCATTAGAAAAACAACATTTTCCTGCATTTTAAGAGAGGGAAAAAAGATTGCGAAGATAAACATTACATACTCTTAAGCTCATATTTCAAAAGTGACTTCTAAAATTCCAGGTAGTGTCTTTAGAAATGTGGGATTTCGGAGCAAGTGAACTTTTATTCTAGGCCCGTGGGCAGTTTTATTTCAAATCTGTCTCTTTATCTGAAACCTGGTTTTGAGCAGGTATCTGAAATTTAGCATACCAGATTGAGACCCCTGTGGAAGTCTGGCAACACCCTAGACAAGGCACTAGTACCTGCTCTCCTGGTACTGGAGACCAGGACACAATACTGTGTTTGTCATTAGACATTTTGGGGACATCTGAGTGATCTTTCACCGAGGTTTAACAGAGGGCTAAAGGATCCAGGAGACATAATAATAGTAAGCATAAGGTTTTGGCTTCTTGCAGTCTGTGACGTGCAAGTATGTGGAACACTGTGAAGAGTGAAGATCAAGTCAAAAAGGATGTTTCTTCTCCTATATTTTCTCTGAGAATCTCAGTCACCTTTGCAGGGTAAATTCTCTATTAGTAGCTTTCAGTTCCATCTACAAGCTACAGGGATAGGCATTCATTCAAAGATGATGAAGCCTTCATTATTTTTAGAAAGTTCATCACAGCACATTTACTTGTACAGTGTAAAGTATTTCCACAAATTAAACCTAAGCAGTTGTCAAAATAAATGAACAAAGTATGCTCTGTGATGCCTTATCCTTTATTTATTTATATTTTGTATTGTCTGTTCAAGTGTTTGTTAATTTGAAAAATTCAGTTATTTGTGATAGGTCAGCATCCTAGCTGTTAGCTTGAATTAGCAAGATCATATTATTTTTCTGACTAGATACGCTCATAACAGCAGAAGCATTAGCTGAAATACAGTTAGGTTTGGGTTGGCAGAACTGTGGTTGCTACAGATAATCCAAAGGATTATTTGGTGACGGATTATCCTAAATGAAGGTTTTCCCAAACCGCCTGCTTTCTGAAAGGTCACGTTGCCGCTGTGCTAGACTCGGTGTCAAGCCGCATTTCAGCGTTTGCAGGAGGAGGGATTCCAAGAGGAAGGGCTGGAGGTGGCAGAACTGGGTGCCATGTGGTAGGCATGTCAGCGGAGGGAACGGCGTGCCACACACCTGCTTTGGGGCTCTGCCGTGCCACAAGTTAACATTTTGATGAGCAATTTCCATTCTGTTGTTTTCTCTCAACACATGGGGTTCAAAAAACAGTTAAAAGAAAACTGTACCCATTTGCTCATCCCAGAAGCCTGCGATTTCAGAAGAGTCTGCCAGATTAATTTTCACATATACAGTATTTCAGAGTTGAAACACACAGAGGACTGCGGTTTATCTTTTGAAATGGTAGTGTGACGGCCAAAGGAAAATAGGTGTGCACTGCTGTAGGTTCATGGAATGCTACTGACTGATGGTTTGTAGTTGTCAAAAAAAAAAAAATCCTTTGCTGTAATCAGAACCTTCAGAGGTTTCTCAAGTCTATATAATAATCACAAAGACTAACCTCTACAGGAAGAGATTTTTTCAGTGGCTAAATCTAAAATATTACAGAAATGCAACAATCTTTTTGCTGGCTGCATGTCTGTAAAGAACCTGCTTTCTCTAACTACCGTACTTGAACTTGCACTAGGATGATAGAATATAATCGAATCACATGCTATGTTAAAACATTTCATTTTTGTCCCTACTAGCTCCGTAACGCGCTCTTTGTGGAGGGGACGGGAGGGGTGGGAGGGAAAATAGCTCCAGAATTCCATTGGCATCGCTGCAGAAGGAATAAAAGTTTTCTCACAGGACCACTGTTAGCCTGACTATGTATTTTAGTCAGAAATAGGCTAGTCCTTTGCCAGTTTACCCTGAGAACTAACTGTCATGTGGTTGAGGAAAGAATTAGACTTCTATTTCCTGGTTAAACCTCTAATCTGATATTCGTATAGCCGATTTGGTCATAAATTTTGGCTACTGAAAATTTTCTGGCTTGTGGTAGGCCTGTATCTGTGTAATTGGAAAACAGAAGAGATTCTCTCACTTTAATCTGACGCTTATCTCCATCCTCCTTAAGGCAGGAGAAAAGCCAAGGGATTTAGCATCTTCCTTCTTTTCTTGCAACCTACTGAGACTAACTATGGTTAGAAGCTCTTCTTGATGCATTTTATAGCAGGATGTCCATGCTGCTAGAAACCTTTTGTTGCTGAAGTCTGCAGCATTAAATCATTCAATAACCCCTATTTCTGTCTTCCAGGAGAGCGTCAGCTTGTAAAAGTGACATGATCAACACAAAAGTCAGCCTCTGACATGCCCTTGCACCCACAGATCATGTTCGTGCACTCACTAGTAGAGCAGTTTAAAGGTTTTCAGTAACCTTTTAATAGAGGTAATTTCACTGGTCCCTTTCAAGGGGTCCACTTGATTATATGCCAGTAAAGAGAGATGGTATTTGAGAACGGTTGATATGCTCACAATTTTTGTAAGCAAAGACCTTGACGAGTTCCTCCACAGTCAGTCTCCTTGGGCTAAAATTTCAACCTATTACATGGGGATTTAGCCACTCATTTCCCATAAACATCAATGGGAGTCATGTGGCTAAATCCCTGTGCAACACATTGAAAATGTATTCCCTTATGTTTAAACTCATTTTGATGCAGATGCTTTCTTCTGCAGGAAACAAGTGAAACGAAGAAGCCATTTATTTCTTTCATTTGTCTGCCCCAGATCACCAAACCCCCGAATTATCTTCTCTTCTGCCTAGGTACCAAAGTATCCCACAGGATTTGCTGAATCTGTGTGTGACACTAAGTTAGAGGCCAAGCTTCAAGATGTTAGGACAATGGATACTAATTTGTATTTCTTGCCTACCCATGTGTGGGGAAAATTGGACAGATGACAGGCTGTCCCTTCACCCAGGAGAGAAAGATTTCTCATTTCTCTCAGTTCTCCATCACCTGCTGTATTACATATTTAAGGAGGGACCACGTGCTGGTTTTAGTGGATTTATCTAGTGATTGTTGACTACAAGTTACAGTGTAGAATCACTGCCTGGCGCTCTGCTGATGCATGCTCTGTGATACTCTTAATGGATCTGCATTGATCACGATACGGAGATTCTAGTTTACTAACTTGTTTAGTCAGGAAGAGGGTCTTTTAGACTAATTATTGGAGGGAGGGGAAATGAAAGGCTATCAAGATGTAGGCACAAATGTGAATATACTACTTCAAAATCATCGGGCGTGATTTTCAATAATGGCTTATGTGTGTTAAGATGCAATTTTGTGCCTGGAAAGAATTGTGTTCATTATAAATGGCAGGTGCTTTTAAAGCATTTAAATATTGCATTTTCTATTTCCACCTGCACACCAGGTAACTGGGTATTAATATGCTACTAGTTGAGCCCATGATTCATTGCAGGTGCAGTGCTTGGGAAATCAAGGATTGCATTGAGGTCCTGATGAAAATCATGCCCTCAGGCACATCTGAGCTCCATTTTGATCAACAAGCCAAAAATAAGACTTTTATTTCAATTACAGTTCGTCTGATTTTGAACTTAATGATGCAACTCGAAGTCTATTGGCTTAGCTCCTGAGACCCAGGAAGGAGGATGTCTGGGACCTTGTCTATTCAATGGAATAGAGGTTCCCATTAAATTCACTCTGATCTCATTACATGTCTTTTATTTGGTCAGAAGCTCTATTTTTGCTCTTCCTGGCCTTATTGAATCTGTTGTTGATTCATTGTGCAGACTTGGTATTAATGAAAAAGACTGCCTCACTCAGGTCTCTCCGGAGGGTGAGATTTTCCATAGCCCTGTGTCTGTACCAGGCGCTGGAAGCACAGGCTCCGATGGGTTGCCTTGTGAAACTAGATTCGAGCAGAGCTTTATTAATAGGCTGATGAGATGTATCAGCTTGGCGAGGCTGCCTGCCTCCATAATGAGCGAGGGCTGTATTTTACTTTCCTTAACGAACAGAAAAATCCTCAGTGATGCCTTTCCTGTCCCCTTGCTATCCCCGCTCCACATTCCTCTTTCAAAGACCTCTTTAAAGGTCTCTATTATCCCAGCTGCCTTTAGGTGTCACTCGAAGCTTTGGGTTCCTCCTGTTCATCCGGCCCTTTGTGTGCTGAGCCCTGCCCTGCCATTCAGCTGCCCCAGCAGCTTGGGGGTCCACTGGTCACCCCCCAGCTTCTGCCTCCCTCCTTTCTGGATTGCGCCACTGGTCCGCACTGGTTGCACGTTGTTACGGTTCAGCGTTTAAATAGCGTTGAAGAAATGAAAGTAATTCACGTTGGTAGCTTTTCTTAAGCAAAGCTGGATGTCAAAGGCTGCACCTGCATTACTGGATTAGAAACTCTGCCGCAGGAGAGCACAGTTGTCCTAAAATATGTCGGGGGTAGCAGACCTGCTTTTTTCACTTGGGTAAGAGTGGAGGGGCTGATTTCCACCCTGCTTTTGTCAGGCATTGTCAAGCTGTCCTAGCTCCTTTTGCTACTAGACTTCAGGAACCGTTAATCTGGTCTTTTCCATTTTGAGACGGATCTGAACATTTTCTAGTGGGCCAAGTACTTTCTTGGCCTTCTGACGAAGCTTGGGTCGCTCATATGGTAAATCATTAATTTGGAGACTATATTCCGCCTTTGCTGGGAGTTAAAAGTGATGTTCTAATAGCTTCCTTCCATCTGGAACAGTCATAAACCAGATGGATAAAGGATTGGCACCACTTATTTTGAGTCTTTACCCAATTCACCCCGTGTAAAGGGACCTTGCAATATTTCCCAGACAATTGTTGCATGCATCCAGAATCACAAGTGAAAAATACCACTATAGATATGTGTGGGCTGCCACTTGGGGAAAGTTTTGGAGAGGTGATCAATAAAAATTACACCTTCCTTTAGCAATATTATATTGGAGTCCATGATTAGGAACCATATGTAAGATTGGTGTGTATCTAAGAATTATTTGAAAATGTAATCATCTAGTTTGAATTCCAAAGTTTATAGCACTTTGTGTTAAGCCAGTTCAATGCAGAATTTATTTCTTAAATAGAATAAGAAGAGATAAGTTTTCAAGGATGTTGCGTATAAAGGTCTAGGCATCTTGTCTTACTAGATCCATTGTCTTCCTCCCTGTTTCCATGAAAATAAATTCATCACACTGCATTTCAGTACATTCCTTTCCTGTGATTTAGTAAGAGTGAGAATATTGCCAGAAACTAGAAGTTGCACCGACATTTATTTATTTTGGTAAATTAGAAATATTAATATTTTCATTAGTGAATGGCTAGAAGGAAGAAGTCAAGCAGTTCTGGTGTGTTGCAAATAGCATGTACTATAGAGAGTGTTTTCATTTATAACATGTCTTTAAAGAACTGCTCTTTGACCCAGGACATACTGTAGTGTTTGGGAATTGCTTCGGAAACACTTTGGCTGCTGTTGAATAGCAGAGCAGATACATAATGGTAGCCTATTTTATTTTGGGGTTAAAAAAAAAAAGGGGGGGGGGTAGGGAGGTGAGAGCGGGGTGAGGAGAAAAAAGAAGATATTTCAAGGACAACTATAATTCAACTGACAAAACTGAGAGGTTCACAAATGCTTTTTAAGCATACCAGGGAAGTAAGTTCTGGAGACATGGCACTGCCGAGCGCAAGAAGGGAAGCAGGAGGGTGAGGGTGCCTAAATAGGCAGGGGTGTAAGAGGTGGTTCGAGCCAAACAAATACTTTTCACTAAGCGCAAGTCTAGCCCAAGCAGAGCCGTAAGAAGGGTTTACGAATCTCAGATAAAAGTTACAGAAAAAAGGATGCAACAGTGTTGGAAAAGCAAAGAGAAGGAAGGAAGACAAAGGAAGACAAAGGTTCTGCACCTCAGCTTGAGTCTGAGGGGGAATAGATGGGCCCACTATGAAAGAAGAGGGGAAGGATTTAAGGACAGGAATACTGTGATGTGAAGAATTTCTTTCTGTTTGTCATCATTGTGTATATTGGAGGAGACCTTCATGATTTTCAGCTGGTGAAGACCGTTTTTAGACCACTTTCAAGGAGGGTGTCTGGAAAAATTAAAAAACTTAAATAGCGTTGTATCATCTGGGATCATGTTGCATATGAATCCTAGAGAATTCAGGGAATGGAGAAGGTGGTGTTGTGCTCCTAGCCAAAAGCAATCTGTTCTTAAAATTAGCTGGAGAAACAAGGAGATTCAAAGGTGGCTCTATTACATTGAAAGACCAAGCAGTCACCTTACCAGTGAAGTCAGCAGACCTTGTTTTGGTAGTTTGTGAACTGTTTACCATTATAGTTTAAAACCGTAAACAATTTTTTGTGGGCTGATTAGTCTTCACTTGCTCTTTCCACTTGCTTGGAAGAATCTGTCCATGTCGGAGTGCTTCAGTGCCCAATGCCCCCCGTCCTGAACAGGCCATCCCTCGTGTCCCAGGTGTCGGCTGTGTGGAAGGGCACCTTTTGAAGCACCGAATGCCAGGAGGTTCTGCCACTTCCCACCACTCTGCTGGCTAGGTGCTGGTCTGTGAAGCAGTTAATTGGCAGCTAACATTGTGTATTGCATTCAGGATCCATTTCCTAGGATATCCATGAGGATAGAAGAGATGGGGCAAATGTTATCACTACAGAAGCTAGTAATTCAGTCCAGTCTGTCTTTGTGGTTTCACGATAAGGACTGTATTAGAAGAGCCAGTTCCTTTTAGCAGTTTCTCCCTGAAATGTGCTGGAATGTGAAGTGTTCACATGAAATCCTTTGTGCTATCACCTCTCTCTCTTCATCTTCTGCCATTCCCAAATTGCAAATTTGTCTAAAGAAAGATGCTAAATTGAGGTATTGGGTCAAGAAATGTGTCCCTTAGAGTAACTCATTAGAAAACACTTAAAATACAGCTGTGCCTCTTGTTATAAAATCAAATTAAATTGAACTATTAAAAAATTTTAAGAGAACAAAAGCACCAAAGTAATAAGCAGAAACATATTGGCATTCAACATTGGTTCACCTAACCCTCATAATACGGAAATACACAATTTAATCAGTTATTTATGAACTGCAGAAGGGAACACAGCCTGTTAACAGCAGTAGTCCAGTTTCCTTCTTGCCGTGTTTGTAGCACCAGTACAAACCAGAGAGTAAAATTTAGACTTGCACCTAGTATTTGCTACCAGCTCCTTAAACTGGTGCTGGATGAATGTCAAAAACTCTGCTCAAACAAGGGACCAGCAGGAAATTAACAGCTTTTCTCTCTTAAAATACCAGAGCTGTAGAAGCTGCACAGCCAGGACTGTGGTTCGCAACTTTCTGAAGGCACATTGGCTGTTTTTCACCATTTATCCCGATCATTCACGGTATTAAAGTTACATTAGTCTTGGTCCCATCTTGCCTGTTGCCATTTTGGTTCGGTACATCTTCAGTAATCTCTTGCAAACTAGAAAAACTGAAAACAAAAGGCCTGATCCTGCTCAGAGGGCCCGTGTCACTGATGTCAGTGAGACTACCAAAATAAGAAAGGCCTGGGAGGATGAGGCTCTCGGTGTTAATACCAGCTGAAAATAGGTTGGGATCCCGTTCAAGTTGTCAGATGGTGGTGGCAGCTAGAGAGAGCTGCTTGATTTTGAAACCTGGCATCTTCTGCCCTGCCTGTGTTAGAGGCACTTCTGTGGCCCCATAGCAGAGCTTTCAAGGCCAGTGTCTTGTTCCATCACCAGTCTCAGATTATGATTTAAAAAATAAAAATAAAAAAGACAATTCTCTCTGTCCTCAACACAAGACAACAGTCTTGCAGAATGACATCTGCTGTTCAGAGGAACAAAAGGCTGAACTGGGAAGGTCATTGTTTTGGGTTTTGTTGCTTATGCTTGCCTGATTTCTACCCTTAGCATTAAAATAAAACATAGCTCCTTCGCTTATTTGTTTTCTGTGACTGTTGGTATTATCTGTAATGAATCGTGTTAACGCTTTACAGAAGTGTTTTTGTGGCTCACCATGATGATTGGTATGTTGGAAATAGGGATCTTGAAATATGGATTACTGATGTGATCATTTGTCCCAGTTGCAACCTTTCTAGATAATCTCTAATGCAACAGGCATTAAAAAATAACAGCATGTGATAACAGGAGCTGCTTAGTTACTCCCTAGCCGAGCTACGAAGAACTCTGTATTTTCACTTTGCAAACCTTGGCAGATATAATACTGTATATGCCAAACTTTCAAAAATGATGGAATTTTGCTTTCATGCCCAGGAATAAACCAGCCTAAGGTACCAACCAACAGAAAATTTTGATGGTGGGGGGAATACCCCAAGAGCCTGAGACACTGTTTTTTGATAGACTTTAGACATTAGCAAATATTATCTAATGACTACAGCAGGACAAAGAGTTCTCTGGACCTTTTGCTCTGAGAACTACAAAAATAAGCATCACACATTAAACAGGGCAATAAAAATATCTTCTCAAACTGTATCCTGATTTGACAGATCTTGACTGAATGTGAATGAAATAGTTGAAATACCAATCCCTGACAAAAATGGAGGAGAGATGTTAGAACAAAAAAAAGTGTCATCTAGGTTAATAATTGTTGTCTCTGTCATTAAGATTCAAAAGACGAGTTAGTTTAACCCTGGATCATTCAGCTGCTAGCTTACTTAATAGACCAATGCAGAAGTTTTCCAAATTTCTCTCAATTTTACAAAACACCAGTTCATTGCTGCAACCTGGAGTGAAGCTGTTTACAGCTCTGTGCTAAGTAGAAAGTTCAAATCAATTCTTGTCCATTAGAGTTAGGTATAACTGATGAAATATCCCCAGAGGAGTATTGTAAATGTATCAAGATGTCCTCCCCCATTACAGAAACGGGGAGGCATGGTGAATTACTTACCTTCTCTCTTACACTTAATGTCTCTGAAATGCTGCCAGGCAGAAAAGGCTTATCTTGTCTCACTGGGTTTAAGAGAGGTCTATGCTGTAGTCTGGGATACAGGGGAGGAAAAAAAAGGTAGTAGTACCAGGGGCAGACCCACATTAAGCTTTATTCCCAGACAGAACCAAAAAAAAAAAGAAAAAAACCCGAACAAACAAAAAAAAAGGATAAAAGCTACTCAATAACCAACAGTGGATTCAAAATACATGCAGGAAATATCTGATCCAAAAATCAGTACTAGGGAATTTTTAATAATGTAACTGAAATTTTTGTGCAGTGAGCTATATAATAAATTCACTCATTAAAATGTACACTGAAATAGCATTGGGGCAGAACATACAAACAATAGAAACCAAGAAATCCACGCTTAAGAATGTCTCCAAATGCCAGAGCACAGTGAGCATGGTATTGAAAGTAGCTAGCATTCAGTATTTGTCTCCATCAGGAAAAAAGCCTTCAGCCTACTTCTCACTTGCTATCAATTTGGCTTTAAGGCTGCACTTGAAGTTGTAAGGAAATATGGAAAGACAACGTTCTTGCACCAAGGGAGCATCATTTTGTGTAAGGCCTTTGCTAGGGATGCAGTGATGTTTGCGGCTGCCAGATGCGCTTCACTTTCTACAAGACCTGACTGAGATGTTCTCAGTCTACTGTTGTTTCTGGCATACAAGGTCACTCAGTTGTGGGGTTTGGGTGATCTCAGCTGTGTGTGACAGTCTGTGCCATCGAGCACAAGGCAGTAGAGCTGAGGGGAAAACACACTGTCTTGAGACCTCTTGAAGACTGACTGGAGCAGTAGAACATACTGGCAGAGAAAAGAGGAAAGGAGATACAGGACTGGGGAATAGCCATGCTCCTAACTGGTCTGTGAAAGTGAATCTTGATGTAGTCAAGGAGTTCATGTTTATGAAAGACGCTGTAAATATCCAGTGCTCTGAGCATCCGGAATGGGAAACAGAAATACACAATGCAATAGGAAGAGGTGTGCATCTCTCCTTAACATCCCCAGAAAATGTTGCCGTAACAAATCATAGCCTGTGCTGCCCACAGAGAAACTAGACTCAAGCTTTGCACGAGGCGTGGAATTATAAGCAATTCAGTGAAGCAAAGGGAGAAGGTAGGGTCAAAAATTTAAAAACCCTGCATGGGGTTTTCCTGACTCTCGGGACTTTTAGCACAGTAGCCTCTGCTGATCTCCGTGGCGACAAGTGGACGCAGAAGGAAAAGCTGTTTCAGGCAGCTGAGTTCCAAAGCCATGTGCTGCGTATCACAAATTTCACCCCCAAAATATACATGTATATTACAGGTTACAAAGGGAAATTTACCTGAAACTTGTAATTTCTTTATCCTCCTTTTGAATTCCAGAAGTTGAGAGGTTAGTATGTCTGAGTTTTTTACCTTTGGAAGAACACCTGAGTATCAAAAATTACTTCTCTGAGCGTTATCAATCCTTCTGAGAATTGTAGTAGAGGGTATTAGAGTAGAATAGCGGGGAAATGAAAGAAAAGGTTAAAAGGGCCTAGGAGAGAGAAGGTTGAATTTGAGAACCTGGTGGAAACTAAGAACTGGAAAAGATTTCTGCTTATTAGTTTCTTCTGTGACCCTGGCAAGTAACTTGGCATGTCCAGGCCTTAGTTTCTAGCCTTGTAAAACAGGAATGCTAGCACTTCAGTCATCTACAAGGATTTTACGAGACAAAGTGTTTTGCAGGTCTTGCAATGAGCTGATGCTGCATGATTGGATTAAGTGTCTAGAAAGGAAATAAATGTTGGGAATGCAGATCTGTGGAGCAAGACCTAATGTAAGAGCACTGGAGTGTAGATTTGGTTGTACAAAATGCTCTTCCGTCATAAAAGGATGCTGATAAGATGTGTGGTGAGGTCCAGCTCTCCCCCCGGTCTTAAGTATACTTTTCAAAGGATTGTATGGAGGAGGTTAGTTTTGTGACTCATCAGAATGCATTAATCACATAACTGAGTGCTGGAATCTGATGGATATTGAGGTGCACGCAAACTTCTGTTGACGTCAATGGTATATGATTTCAGCGCCTCTCGTCATCAGAAGAAATCATTGTTGACAGCTTGGAGTTTATCTCCTACATCTTTCTCCAACATTTTCCCTCCAAGCTCTGGTGGCTGATAGCACCACTGTCAACAGTGCCAGGCAGCACGTTACTGGGTGCAAGAAAAGGAGCCTGATAGCTGTGTGTCACTCAGAGGACCCACGCTCACGGCCCTGAGGACCTGGCGATGCTGCTCCCAGTGCGCCCATTCCTGGCGGCTCTGTCCGTGTTCCTGGGCACCAGCTGCCATGCCCACTGCCCGCACCCTGCACCCCACGTCCGAAGGGCTTTGGGGAAAGCAGCTGTGTGCCAGCCCTGTGCCTGAAATGCTGCGGGACTACAGCACAATTGAGCCCAAAGGCTTCTTCTTGGAAGGCCAAGGAATAATCATTTAAACTCTCTGCACTCCAGGATGCGCTTCCCTGCTGCTGCTGCCATCACGTACTACTGTAGAGCTCTTTCCTCTGGGAAGCGAGCGCTGTATGTTGCTCTCAACCCATAGTCAGATTCGTTACTTCCACTTCTCTCCCACTTATTCTGGATGGAGAAGGCTGAAGGACCTGAAGTGCGATTGCCAGGAAACAACAAAATGCAGCCACAGGCTAAACTGAGTAATTAGTAGGAAGGTTTCTGTTCTCACTGCTGTGATGTGGCTGGAGAATGTCTGACGCCTGGCATAACATCTTGGAAGTTTGGGAGGATCACTTTCCTTGAAAGTAAAATGTCTACGATAAGTTAGTGACATAAATCTTCCCATATGAATATTGCAAAGCCTTAATCCCACTCTGTATCACTCTCTTAATTCATTACGTGCAATTCTTTGTAAAGTAAAACCATTTACAAAAATGTTAGGAGTCCCTTATTTAACTTATTTGTATTATGAGTCTTTAATGTTAGGCCTGGCAAAACACCACAAAATGGCATCTGCACATACTTGTATGGATTCTGGGGTTTTCTGCCATATTTCTCTCCTAATTAACAATTCAGAAATGTTCAGGTGAAGACTTTTGTGGTTATGAGTACTTATGCATCATTTGGAATCTATCCTCCTGCTTGAAAAGTTTGTCATTCGGTTAAAAACAGGAAGCGTATGACTTAGATGACCAGGCGCACAGTATAAATAACGAATGGTAAAAAAAGGAATCCATCATACATTGCCAAAGGGATATATACCATTTAGCTGGGCTGTTCAGCTCATGCAACTGAATAACAACATAATTTGAAAAAATTAAGACGGGTACCAAAAATAAAAAAGGGGTACATTTTTCCATTCTGAATCACTTGTTCAGTCAACTCTACCAATCCTTCATGACCAGCCTTAGAGATAGGGGATAGCTGGAAACAGATTTTAGAATAATATGAAAAATACATATATGGCTTTTTTATACATAGTACTGCTATAAATAAGTGTTGCTGATCTCGCAGGACCTTACAAGCTGCCTCTAACCCTGTTCTCATATCCCCTTTGAAAATGGAAGGATTTGTCTTGCTTAGATACAGAATTCTCTTATTACTTATCATCATGAATTGCAAAATTCACACCTTGTATTTGTCATTGCTCCAGGAATCAAAATTGCCATTCAGGAATGTTGGACCAGTTTAGTTTACGGTCAGATATTCCACATTTAGGGAAAGAAAAAAATTCATGCTACTGTTAAGATCTAAAAAGGGAAAGAAAGAAGAAAAAGTAATTAGGGAGCAGGGGAAGAGGTTGTGTTCTTTGTAAGTGTTAAGAAGCTTGTGATACTGGAAATTGCAACGTGGAGAGCTTGTGAGCAAAGGCAGAAGAATCATTGCCTGCTCCAGCTCCTCTTAGGGAGAGTGCTGTGGTAGGAATGGCAAACATATTCATGATATGATACAGATAATTTTATTGGCATGAGCTTGGGACATTCATAACCTCCATTTCCAAGTGGTGCTGCACAGCCCAAATGAAAGGTGGTGCAGGGAGAAGGTTTTGTGTTCTTTAATGATATATATATATTACAGAGGAATAATTTTGGTAAGCCTTAGGCATGGTGGGTCTCTTTTTTGTAAGTACAGGAGTAATTGACCTTGTCCCTTCATCTTCAGCCAAATACTTCATATATCACAAAAGAGACTGCTCAAACATTAGGAAGTGTTTTGAGTGTAAAATGCTTACAATTTATGTATGTAAATCTATGTATGTATGTATAAGTATATATACAAACATGCTTGTAAATACACATATGTAAAAATAAAATTAAATAGTTGTTTACACATATGCGTGCATGAATATGTATAACTGTTGGAGTTTGGTGTGCGTGTGTCTGTGCAGACATACATGTTTATATATGAAGTATGTGAAATGTGTCCATATAGTCAGTAATTTCAGTCTAGTAGTAGGGTCAAAAATAAGTATGACATGTCTGATTAAGAAACCTGCTCTCTTTTCCAAAGCACTGATATTGCCTTTCTTCTAATACAAAATAGAAATGGCACATGAATGTAAAGACATAATTCTGGATAAAGACTGGACCTTAGGCTTCTGCCGTTCTAAGGAGGCTTGTTATATCTGTAACAGAGAGGGGAAAACCTGTTTCCTTTTCTGGGAAGAAGCAGTTGTTTGAAGGTTGGAGAATTGTTAATCTAATTCTTGGGGTGAAATGTTAGCCAGCAGGAGATGCTAATGTAGGACAATTAAAACTACTCCTGTGAGAAATTAATTTAGAATACACATGTATGATTCATTACACACCTATCACTTCTACATACATGACATACGGTGTTTTCTGAAGCGGCTGTTAAGAGGTGAAATGGTCTGACTGAGAAAGGTTGTGGCTTTATAGGTCTTGTTCTAACAGTTTTGAGTATTGAAAGCCATTAAACAAAAATCCTGAAAGACGCAAATCGTCTGCCTGCACCCTTCAGGACATTACCCTTTGCAAACAGCTTATTGCTGGGGAAAACATTAACAGTGGATACCAAATCCTTAGGTATTCAAGGACGCTTGCCCTCCATCTTTGGGGCCTGGTATCGTCTTGGGGCAGGTGGATTCTTGCTGTGATCATGACACAACAAACGTTCTTGCTGATGTATTTCATCAAAGCCTGTTCTAACCCACCCCGCTGCCTGTTGCCCTTGGAGATCATCTTCACTGGAAGGAGGAGTTGAGGGAGCTATAGTATTCGTGGCTTTGTGATGAGGGTGAAAAACCCCTTTCTGGGTGTTTGGAGGGGAGACTTGGTGTATCCTTGGGTCATCTCTGTACTGTTATAAATAGGCTGCTGTAAACAAGAGGACAAATTACTCTGACTTGTTCCAGACAGACATACAGTACGTGCAGCTTAGCAGGCAGCTTTCTGAGTCACTGTATGCAAAATAAGCTTCCCGTGAGACTTTGCGATAAAAAAGAAGAAAGCAACTTGTTGTTATTTCAGTAATTGTGAGCCACAGAGCTAAGTAAACTCAGGCTGCCCATAGAGCCACCCATAACCTGGGAGGAGGCCTGTCTGTGCCTCCTGCTTTGTCTCAGGTCATTGAAGGCACAGGGATTCCCAAGAGTCGCTGTGCCAACTCGATTTGGTCAACATTCATGTTTAGTTTGACTAGAAAATGACCTCTTGAAAGATGAGTCTTTACTGTGCAGTCAAAGGAAAACTTACCCACTTCTGAGTCGGATTCACACTGCTGCGCATCTCTCTGGATTGCCTCGCTGCCAAAGCCTACTCAGCGCTTAAATAGCCATCGAAAGCAGTGCAAGGTGCCTTGCCTCAGAGCAAGGAGCAGTCAGAAGAGGATGAACAGACTGATCAGCGCCAATAAAGGGCTCTATTCTGACTGTGTAGATAAAGGAACAAGCTTTTTCTATAAATCCAAGGTAGAGCCATGCAGCATAGATGCGCCCATGGAGGGGACTCGGTACATGAAATAGCAGGAATCATTTGACAAAATGTTTGCGCAGATAAATGTAATGAGTTTCCTGTTCTCTCCATTCTTTTTGTCATCTTTCCATCCATACAAAGCCACAGTTTATCTTTCTGTCCCCAGGAACAAGGAATCGAAGAGCCCACACTAGTGCAGAACGGAGCAAAACATTCTCCATCATCCGTACAGATCTGACCAGCCTGTATTTAAGTCTTCTCTCTGTTCAGGCACAAATGCAATTAGGAAACCTGTGATTTCTCCTGAGCCTTGCCAGTCTGACAGCTTGGGAGAAGAAAGTGAGGAGAATGCAGGGAGTCACTGGGCTAACAGTGATCGGCAGCCACACTCAAAATGTCTGTTCAGTCACGGAGGGAGTACCGGGCACCAAGGTCTCACTTCACTCTGCAAACTGCGGCATCTCGGCACTTGCAGGCACCGCACTCATTGTCAATCAATCTGTGACAGCCAACGCTGCCTCCGCAAGCACTTCGTTCCCCCTCCTGCCTTTTCTGGAGTGGTAGGAACTGAAGAGGGTAGGAAATCAGAGTTAACAAAAGGTGAGGGTGCGAGACAGAGGGGATGTATCTTAATAAGGCAAGGTAAAGGTGACCACACAAATTACAGCCCAGGTTCTGTGGTGGCATGGGACACTGATGGTGCCAGGATAGGTATGTAGGAACAGCAGTAGAAAGATGTATATTAGAGGGTATTACAAAATGTGTATCTGAAAGCAGAAAACAAGTGGCAGGCTAAGGAAATGACTAGAAATGAGTAAAGAGAGACCCCCCAAAAAAAAAGCCTATAAAGGGACAGTCAGAAAGCAATGTGTGGAAAAGGGAGGAACACAATGAAATCTGTAGGTATAATTTATACTGTATCCTTTCATGAGACTCCCCAGAAGATATGGATAGGATCTTTGAAACCTTCCAAAGAGATTAAACACACAATTTACATTGAAATAAAATGAGAATTTCAAGTGTAACGCACTGAGCTGTCTTAAAAATTCTTCTCTGTATTCATAGCAGCATACAGTAACATTAGCATGAGCGGCATGACTTAAAGCCCTACAAATCAAAGTTAACATGGGCCACAAACACTTCGTTAAACACTATTGCATATACTGCGCAATATCGGTGTGTACCAAGAGGTCAGGTATCTTTTCTCAAAAGCCTGTATGTGTGTATGTATATGTTCCCTACATGCTATAGGTAACTTTACGTAGATGAAGTTGCCTCAGATTGCCCATTCTAAGGTTTTGGGTCAGTTGCCGATTACTTTGCAGTCTTCATGCTGTGGAAACTCTCTTCTGAAAACATACATGCTCCATTCCTATCTTGAATTTCACCACAGATTTCCTTTCACAGTCGCATCTGTGCCATTCACGGAGACATAAAGCAGAAGTACTAATGCATTCCCTGAAGAAACAGTGATATAGAAGTCTTTTGGGGGGGAAACAAGGGGCTGGATGTGAGTGAATAGGCTCATAACTTCCACAAGTGAAAGTCTTACCAGAGAAGTGGTAAGTGGAGCCAGCTCAGCTCCCGCTTCACAGAAAGGTTCATTAGAGCTGAAAACTAGAGTCTGACCAGACACCTCTCTAGAGCCCCCTAACCTGTCAACAGGAATAGGAAAATCTTTCAAGTGACAGCAGAGTTTTGCTCAGTATATCACATATAGCAGGTACCGTAGCCAGGTAGCGACACTGAATTTCTACTGGTTTGCCTCTTGCATATGAACCCCATGCCAAGTGGATCATTTGAGGCTTTAGGCAGCGAGATATTTCCCTTTCATTTTACACAGATACCAATAATTGCATACGGTAGTAAGCAGCGAAGGATACGGGATTTTTCAATGTCCTGAAGACTGCAGTGGACCCTCAGGCTGAAGCTTCTTGCTCCACATTTCAAAGGACAACGAAATGCAATGACAATTATACTCCTCTGAAATAGAACGTTTATTGTGTACAGCCAGGGCAGATGCTCACTTCGCTGTAACTGAGCTGCTAAAACAAAAGCTGTGTTTACCTGCAGCTGCCCAGCAGACTTGGAGTCTAACAGATCTGTTAGCTGCGATGCGAGGGGAGCCATGTGCGTGCTTTAATGGCATAGGTTTAACGGCACGCCTCCGGATGGGCCCTGAAATACTGCTCTGGGAGGTGAAGAGGAGGTGAAAATACACTCTGCTCAGTCAAAAAAACATTTCTGGACCATGAAATACACTTTGGATGGGAAAAAGTGCATCAGAAGAGTGTCAAAAGGAGAATTACAACAAGGGTCAATAAAGAACCATGGACAAAGTCTGCCAGATTTAACAGAACATTAACTCAACATGGTAGGCTTTAAAACTAAGCTTTTCTTTAACGGATTTTCTGGGAATGCTAGTGAAGAATTTAAATCGGAGCCCAGCTGATGACTCTGAGCATCTGTGACGTGATTAATTTTTGTAAATGTAAATAGTGAAAGGACTGTTCAGCAGAAGCTAACCTGTTACGTTCTGCTTTAAAATAGCCCTTTTTAGAACCAGTTGCTTTTCTAATATATAGCACATGGGTTTCCATTAGCATCATCAAGATGACTTCATGCATATCCTGGGGCAAGTTTTGGCCCCAAATGTTCTATAATTAAGTTCTAGTGGCTCACACAGCAAGCTTGTGTTTTGAATGACTTACTTAAAGCTGTTAGCATTTAAATGGCCACAACTGGGGCCTTAATGTTAATGCCCCATTAATCCCTCTGCTCCGGGAGTCAGGTTTTCCTGCTTTAACATCTGTTGCACCAGCAGTAGGTGCACCTACGCCGACAGTATGCAGGTCAGATGCACAGGGGAGGGCGTGCAGACCTCTGCTAAAGGGACTGTAGGAGAACACAGGACCACAGTTCACATTGGGTAGAGCCATGCTGATTGCTTCCACCTGAAAAAGCATCTTTATGGGTCATAGCTGGCCAGGTCTGATGGTACCCAAAGAGTTTCTTGAAATGTCCTGGCCTTCCATTTGGATCCGCCAGCATCTCTTATTTTGGCAGGAGCTGAATTTGACATAAACTAGAGATCCGGTATTCTAGTACCTAATACTTTATGACCCAGAAAAAATCCTAATACGCCCTTTGGGTGTTAAGGTACCTGTATTTGGAAATTAAGACCTGCTTGCATTTGACCAGCTTTTGTTGTTCTGGCCTGAGAAATCTTGGAAGACTTGTCAGAGATGTAGGTGCTTTCTGAATATAGAAGCATGGTGGTGTTTACATTAGTATTTGGTGTGGAATTGTAATAAGATCTTTCTTGTTGTGGATCCTACTACGATTATCTCTATGGGGATGATTTTAAAACGTCAGCTCATATACAGAGCAAGTTCAGAGCAAGAAAATTCTCTTCTGCCGTGGAATTTAATATATTAGCACTCTCTGGATGACACTGACTTCCAGGTCATTCCAGGCATAATCTAGGAGATGCTTTTTGCCTTTGAGGGGCTTTATGGGGTTTGGTCTCTTCACAGCTCAATTAACCCGATCAGCTTAGCCATTGGTTCTCTTGCATGCCCAGTCTCACTGGTTACCACATTGGCATACCTTCCTCAGAAGAAGTAAAAGATTGTTATAGGAGGGAGGGGAGACCTATCTGTTTTCCCAGGTGTTGGGGAAAAGGGAGAGTGGGAGAGTGAGCTGAGTGGGAGGCTGTGTAAACTGAGAAAAAGAGGGCCAAGCTGGTTTCTGTCAGCTGAGAGACCTTTTCTAATGTTGGTATGAGGCAAAATCAGACTGTTCTTTGTATGTGATTTTTAAACACCAGTTTACATACAGACATCAGATTTTTAGGTAGGCTTATTTTATAAACTGTAGCAAAATTAAAAAATCCCTTTATGCTTAAAGAGAGTTGTCATAAGTATTGTCAAAGTGATAAAAAATCACACCATTTTAGGCAGTTTGAGTCACTAGTGACTGCAATGTTGTGCCTGGTGTTTAGAAAAGCTATCAGCTGTCAGTCGTATCAGCAGTACCCATAGGGCTAGGAGTGCTGGTTTGGACAGGCTGAAGGTAATTAAAACATCCTGCCTATAAGGACTTACAGTATTAACTTTAAAATTAGCTTGCATTTGGGGGAGTGAGCAGCATTGTATTTCCTCCTCATATTTAAGTGTTATCCTAGCCAGAATGGCTGTCAGAAGTGTTTTGTCTGTCAGCTGCTTGGAAAGTCCTCTGTGACGTCCATGGGGTTTTAGGATACGGGGCCTGCAGAAGCTGAGGTAAGCAAGGAAATATTATACGGATCTTGTAAGCGTAGAGGTCAACTTATCAATGTACATCAGCTGGAAAATAAACAGGCAGCCTCAGGCCACCTTTGTCGCAGGACTCCACAGCACCAGGCAGACACGCGGTGGGCTTGTCTTCTGTCAGGCTCAGCAGGGATTCCTTTCTGTTCTCTCAAAAGAAGCTATATTTGGCTCTGCAGATGGACAGGTACATCCCATTAGTTAGCAGGGAACTGCAGAAAGGTAATAAGGTGCACAGGCTGTGGTTTGTCGATAGATGGGCTTCAGGGACCAAACCAGTCGATCTAATTTCCCTCTTTGGCTGCTCAGGTTTGCCAACACGTTGCACAACTCCCCCACTTGTGCCAGCACAGCTGTTTGTGAAGTTGGGCTATGAACAGAGACAACCAATCTTTCTTTAAATCATGGATTTTTGCAGGGATCGGGGAGTAATTTTTTGCAGTGGCCTGGGGAGTAATGAGAATTCCTTATCTGATAATGCTTCTGAAATGACTGCTTCATTGGACCTTCAGCCTCAGGGCATGATTTGCAAAGTAATCAGTACTGCATTTTTGTTTACCATTTTGTGCAGGAAGCCTTGTTGCTGGTACAAACAGCTCCGCTTCTCCAAAGGTGTATTTTAATGCTGAATTTGAAGTTGTGCTCCTGAAGGTAGAGCAAAGGGAAAGAGTCTTCTGGATGTCCAGTGAGGAAGATTAGCAGAACAACTCAGAGGCAAAGAGGAGCTTGGTATAATGTCACCTGAAACTTCCTGAGATGTTTTTCCTTCACATCATAGAAGGATCCCACAGGCAGCAGAGCTGTACTCGTAAGACCTCAAGCTGAGCTACCAGTGTCAGGAAGGTGCTGCATTGTCAGGGCTACGTGGCAGCACCAAATCTGAAGTAGCCCCTCCGATGTAACGCCACAGGGGAGTTAAATCAGTTGTGTCTCCGGTCCAAAGAAGGCTGGCTTTTTTCCCCTTGGTCCCCCAAAATATAAAAAGAGTAACAGATGCCACTCAAATATACCACTAACATAATTTTTCTATTTGATAACACTGCTGCTGTAAAGACAGAGCTTGTCCTTCTTGCTGAAAACTGTCAGTCAAAATAAGTTTATTCCTCTGCCTCTACCTTCCTTTTGCTTCTCACCCCTAAGTTCTGTATTTTCCAGTTAAAAAGCTAAGGATTATTTCCAGTGCAGGCTGAAATCAGTCAGGATCTGGGTTGCTTTATGTAACAACTTTTATGTCTCAGGTTTAGCTGGTGGTTTTCTTGTCTGGACTCCTTTGCTGCTGGGGGGTTGTGGTTGGGAAGTGACAGTAGCATTTCATTTCATCATGTACAGACACGTGTGCTCCCTCCACTGCCACCCCCTGCATGGATCTGTGATACTTTTTGTCTGTGTGTGCAGCGTTTTGTAGTGTTTTATTACTCAAGTGTGGGAAGTAGTATTTTTTTCTTTTATAGGCTTGTATCCACGGTTCGATAGTATGGAAGAGTGCAAGGCTCACTTTGTCATTGACTTTCTTAGGATGCTTTACAGAGAGAGACTAGCTCCCTTTTTGCACAGTCAGGTTTCCGGATTTGTGATGCAAGCATTTAAACTTTCCATAGACTAGCTGGCCGACTCATGGTTCACGAGGTCATGTATCCGTTAAAGTCATCTCCCCAACTCCATTGTCACATCATGTTGCCTGATCCATACATACTGCTCTCTTTATATGCAGCGGATTATCCCCTCTGCTCTGTGGCTGATCCTCGTTGTACCAGCTGATGCTAAAAGAGCCATTTCCTCAACCCACTAGGTTTTGCTCCTTGCTGTTTTACTCCTTTCTTCACATACAACTCCTTCTGGTTAATCATCGCCTAACCTGCCAAAGTGTGTTTCATGGGTTTCCATATTTTTACGGATGGTTTTTAGGCCAGAAAAACACAGTGTACCTTGGAGTCATCAAACTGGAAAAACAATCAAGACCTGCTCAGCCCATTCCCCAGGGCCAGTGAAGGATGGTGTGTGCATCACATGGCTGGTGTTTTGTCTAGGGCAGTTCTAAATACACAGTCAACCTTCAGTTCCTTCCCTAAGGAGATCAATCTTCAGGCTTACACTGTGTTTTGCTCCCTGTAATTTCCACTGTATGTTACTGGTCTTGATTTCATCTATACACCTTTTTATTATTAGCTACCCTCTCTTCTTTCCTTTCCCCCCGCCCCCCCCCTTCTTTTTTGGCATTTTCACTTTTCAATTATACGCAGCCTGTTTTCATGCCTTTCCCTTCGTCTGCTAGTCATTGGCATGTAACTGGGCGATGCAGATGTAGCTCTTCATTACTTTTCCTAATAGCTCAGTCTTTCCACCACCCTGGTCGTTTATGTGGCTCTTCTCTGAACTTTCTCCAATCACTCTGATGAGGAGGTGCCCAGAAACAAATGTCACATTCCAGGTGATTTCACCTCAGAGCAGAGACAGAGAGACTATTGCTGCATCTTGCTGTTATGTGATGTGATTACTTAGCTTTTAATGGTGCTGATTTGTCTTGACTTTTCTCTCTGTGTGTGTTCGGTCTAGACTGTGGCCATCATCTGTGGCTCTTAAAAGAGCCTCTTCAGCAGCCTCCAGGCCTGTTCCATTGATCTGAATTTATTCATTTCCCTTTCAGGCTCCTTCAGCCCCTCTGCTCCCTCTTTCTCCTAAAGTGTAGTTGTCACAAAACTCAGTATAATCTCTTCATGGTACGTGTGTTGTGGATACTGCAGCTAACAGTTCAGCTCCGCCTGCGTTCGGAGCCAATCCTGTGGGCTGAGATTTGGAGGCTGCTCGGTCCAATATGTAGCAAATGCTGGCACTCACCTTTAGGTATCTAAGTCCTTCCAAGGTTTCTTCAAAAATGTTAGGGCAAGCAATCATATTGTCCTGTAATGAGTCTTCATGAGACTCGGTTTTAAAGTAGCATGCATCTGCAGCAAAATGCATGGTCTGGGCACTTCTTCCCCCGTCTTTGGGTGACTTGAACGCAGATGTTTCAGCTTTTGATGTTTATCCTTACAACTATATAAAAAGAACGAAAAAAAAAAACCCATGCCATGTTGAGATACCTTGGAATTTTTGATGGTGTTTGTATTCCGGTACAAATTTTGCTTTAGCACTGACTGTCAACAGAACTGACGTCAGGTTAAAGTAAACAAATAATCTGAGCAGCATCTTAAAATGCACGAAATGTAAAAGGCAAGACTTCATTTCTTTCCACAGTGCTCACCACCAGGTAAACCTATTTTGTCCATCTGGCAGTTAGATGTGTTGATCACTGTTATGCTTGCAATATTGTTTTCCTCATTCTCATGTTATCATGGTGTCTGTTCCTTAAATATTTATGCCTGGCATGCATATATACAAACATTAAAAAAAAACTTATACATTTCC
Organism: Falco cherrug; assembly: GCF_023634085.1. NCBI lineage: Eukaryota > Metazoa > Chordata > Aves > Falconiformes > Falconidae > Falco > Falco cherrug. The sequence continues at coordinate 6,370,609 of NC_073701.1, forward strand.
ATATGCCCAGAGTGCTTTGGGTTCGTGTTTAGCTCTAGTGTGGAACCCCCTGGGTAGCTGCAGTACTGGGACCTTTGTGCTAACTGCAGTGTCTTGACCTCTGTGCTAATTGCAGCCTGCTATTGAAAAGACAATTTATGTCCTTGTTAGTGAAGCCTGTTCAGGATAAGATAAGAAAAAGATACATACCTTTCCACTATCTTCTAACTTTGATAGTGCAAGATAAGAAAAATATGCAGAATACAGTGGAAGGCACCATATGCTGTAAACAAGCAGCTATAAATATATCCGTGTTCAAATGCACATTGAGTTCTCTCCATCATATAGATGAATGTGGTTGTGGTAGTCCTTTTGAATTGGTAATGTATCACTGCTTGCGTTTTTTGTTAGATTATATTCTTACTCAGTAAGCTAACCAAAGTTTGGGCAGTTTGCTCTCTTGAGTTCTTTCTTTATCATTAACTCTTACTAGAGACAAGAGTTGTGACAATGATGGATGCTACCAAAACATCAATGAACAGATTTGATTCTGTAGGTCTCACTGGTGGCAGCTTGGTATCTTCTGTTTGTCATTTACGTCTAAGTAAAATGGTTTGGAAAAGTTGTATCAAATCAGAATAATTTTGGTTTGCTTTTTATAGTTCTCTTAATTTTAGTGTTATTATTTTGTGTCTCTTTTTCTTTCTTTCTAACCAAGTTTATGGATTTGATCTATTAAGGGCTATTCCACCATATCTACTATTACAATACTCAAAAGTTTTAGAAGCCAGGCCCATTTGAATTACAAGCAAAGCAGGTAGTTGCCTGGTGGAACAGAGACCGAATGGTTGGTCCCCGAAGCCTTATAGCAACAGTTACGGTTTCTTGCCTGAACTGCTGCTGGCAAGAGGCTGTGCAAATAGACAGCTATGCAAGTAGTCTGAACTTCTCCTCATCTCTCTTCCCATCAGGCCAGCAGCATGGTGTCACCTTACTGGGTCTAGGCATGTGCACACAGTGTTGCAAGGTTGCAGTGCAGCAGGGAGTGAAGCTGTGCAAGCATGCAGTGAAGCCCGGGCTCCCCATTGCCACTTACTCACTGATTCTTTAGCTATTTGCAGCAGCAGCTTCTTTGCCCATTTGGCTGGGAAGCTTTCCACTTCCTTTGGAAATAAAATCCCCAAAAGGAAGTTATTTGTTCTTTTCCTGTGATTTCCAGGGGATGGTTGATTTGTGGAATCTCTTTTTCAGTCCTTTCCCAATCTTCAAATTCCTTTTTGTCTTTCCTTCCATGTAATATTTCCTACATAAAGACCTTAAAGTGTTTTCTCAACACCCATGAATTAAGCTTTATAAAATGCTCGTGAAGTCAATCTGTTATTATCTCGATTGGCTTTACAGAGAAGCTGAAGCACAGAGCACTGACACAGCATTCTCAAGGCCAAGCATAGATTCCCCAAAAGAGGTCTAAGTAGGACCCAGATTTCCTGATTCTAGTTCTGCTCCTTAAATTAAATAAAATTCCATTTCGACCACTGAGGGTGCTCTTTGATGGTGGTGACAGCAGTGTAGCAAGCCTTGTTTCATATTTGTAAAATTTTTCTTCTCCTTTTTGATCTCACATCCTTTAAGCCTTATTATGATTATTGTTTTTATTGATGCCAGCGCTAATCTATTTCTATTTTTATTTTGGCAGCCATGAGTTTTCCATCAAATTGGTGGAACTGTCGCTTACTAAATTTCTTCATAGTATTAAAATGTATGAGATTGAGTTGAGGCTGGTTTTGCTCTTTCTTAAACTTTTTTATTTTCTCTTTTAATAAAGGCAAATCAAACTGAGATGTTCCACGTTTACACCTGCACTTTCTTCCACTTGGTGTATGCTGATTGATGGCTCTGTTTCTTACTGCTTCTTTTCTATTATCATGCGTATCCATTTGTAGTAGAATACCCATCTGTCTTCACTGTTGTATTTTCATACTTGAGTCAAAAAGCTCATTGCCTTTCAGGCACCAATTGCAAACTCTTTTCTTTTCCATTCTTTCCCAGAGATTTGTGTGGCAGCTCAGTAGTGCTGCTGACTAAAACCTTTGCCTCTTTTTTTTCCTTACTCATGCCATGAAGTCATAGCTGTCTGTGATACCACGGTGGGCTGCTATGGGAAATCTTGCAATATCTGGAGGAGAGGATTATAACTAGGTTGACAAAGCTGTGGCAGGACTGGAATGATAAAGGTGTTTATCATACCATAAAGCATCTTTGTAATTAGAAATTTAAGCACAGACGTTTCCTGTTTTTTGAGGGAGAGCAGGAATTTTATCTGCTTTTCTCTCTTGTGCTTCATCAAGGAAGTTCACATTTATAAAGCAAGAAGAATTGAAGCTGCACTTTGTTTTTCACACAGTAAGAGGGAAAGGAAAAATGTGCAGGCAGCCTAGGTCTATAACATTGATTTGTAACAAACAAAGGAAATGTCTACTTATGAGACACAAATCAATGTAACCAGACTGTGAAAGTGCAAACAGAGATGTGAGAAAATTATTTGATCGTTAGTCTTCCTTTGGAAAAGACAGAGGGCCAAATTCTGCTCTCATTTATGAGGATGTAACTTCTGTGAAAACCAGAGGAGACTTGCCAGTGTAATTATGAACAGAATTTCATACAGTGTCCTTAGAATGGCTGGAGGTGTAAGGCAGGAGAGTCCAGAAGGGGGCTAGGCAGCAAAGGGAGGCAGAGGAAGGATGCTGTAGCAAGGAGGATAAGAACCAGGTTCTGCTATTAATGAATTGCAGGTACAGTACAGAAAACATATTGATGTTCCTTCCCATGCAGAGGTGACCTGTGTGAACTGTGCACCTGCTTAATTCAGCTGAAATCTTAAAACAGCTTTCATTAACCTGAGACTTCATTGCCACAGGCCGGGATATTTTCTCGGAGATGCTCTGGTCTCCTGAGACTAATCCAGTCTTGGAAATTCTAGACTACATGTTCCATTAGCTAGGAGAAACCCATATTAACACCAAAGCTTCTGTATTTTGAAGGTAGGAAGAAAATTCAGTGGTCTCAGTCCTTTTGGCCTGTGGGAAGTAATAAATGCCATTTGGAGGTGAACCCTTTATTCTTACATGGCTTGTCTTTACAGGGACAGTCTGCTTCTCAGGTGGGTGGGAGTGTGTCTCCCCTGGAGCTGTTTGCACCCCCAGATTTACCCTGTAAATGGATAGAATTGGTTGTTTCCCTGCAAAATCTCTGGGACACAGTTTCTGAAGCTGTGGTTTCATGGCACAGTGGATCTGGGTTATAATACGCTATCAAAAACATTGTAGCCATATAACATGAAGTGTTGATCTAGGATAAATCCACATCCTGGTTTGAATGTGTCCAGAACAAATGGATTAACTTTATATGCCAGGATTTATGCCAGATCAGGTATCACTTGTCTGCGCCACTCTGACTTCAGGCTAGATTATATATCGTCTGTTCTCTTGCAGCAACATAAACTCTTGCTAATTTGATAGTAATGTGATCATGTGCCCAAACCAGGTCAGATCTATACTGCTGAGTGATCCCCTGGTTATGGGCTGAGAGCCTGAGTCTGTTCATTAGCAGAGAAGCTAATCTCAACTTCAGCATCAAAACTCCACCAAAGCAGAGGCAAACTACTTTCCTTTAGCTGCACACCCTGCTTCAGTCTGGGCTTCAGTCCCCCTTTGCCTTCAGTGGTTCCCTGCATTTGCACGAGTGGTTCCCTGCATTTGCAGGGGTGCTGGGCTTTCCCCATGTGTCTCCGATTCAGTGCCATTAGTGCAGTCACTGGGAAGAGAAAGAGGCCAACATGTGCATACGTGTTTTAAAGGCTTTGGGCCCATTTGGAGAGGTAGGTATTTTTATTCTGGTTAAACTATTCTGATTCCTGTGGATATTGTTTTATTAATGCCACACTACGAGATTAAATCAGGCCATGGCTTCCCAACAGGCAAACAAAGCAAGTCTAAACAAATGATATTTTTAAAAGCTTTTGGGATAAGAATAATTTTGAATCTGAAATGCGTTAAAGTGACATTAAATAACAACAAAAAGCTTACATTCATTACAAGTGAAACTCCCTTTTGCAGAAGGAGATGCAACAGGTTCTGTCTTTTTACTTTGTAAACCAAGAAAAAAATCCTCTTTCTGATTTTTCTGTCTTCTGAACTGCATTTGGCCTTTCGAGACGGAGGCAAAAGTCTCCCTGGCAATTGCCCCCAACTCTCACATGCAGTGAATATTTCCCCTTGGGTGTTCTTTGTGTCTTGATATCTTAAAATAAGTGTCTTTCTGTCAGGCATTGCTCTTATATAATACATGTTGTCATCTGGAGTGAGGCACAGTTGTGCATATTTAGCTGGTGTGCTTTGTAATGCGTCATTACAAGTGACCGAAAACATGGTACAGGAAGTTGTTTGTGTGCTTTTTTTTCATTGCTTATGCAACTCCCAAGCAGAAAATGTTCTTGAGAGCAGATGGTACAGAAAAGTCAATTGCAAGCTCCATTTTCCAGATGCATTGATGTTTCATGTCTACTTGAAGCCAGTTCAGATGGCTTCGTAAACTTGAGTCCAACTTTTGTTTAACCCTTTACTGGGCCCACCAGTGAAAGTGTTTCTTGCAGGAGTTTTAGTCCTAATAAAAATAATCTGGATGCACAAGATCCGTTGCGTTTTCAGATGCTTAGCCAGAATCTGGGACATAGTGTTATGATCTGCAATTAAAATACTAATACTGTTTTTCTAGCAGGAATGTTGCAAGTTCAGCAAGTGATGCATGATCTATGGTTTCCATTCCTTTCTCTCTTCTAACTTTCGAAATAGTACATTGTAACATAGAGTGGCCATGATCTGGATTTCTTAATGCTTGACAAGGGGATTACTAGACAGTGAAGGCAAATTAATTTGACTTCCTACAGAAAAGGCAAGAACTTCTTACCCTAGGGCAGTAACACAGTCAGCTCATGACTGCATGGTACTGATAAACTACAGTTTACAACTTAGCAGGTTTCTTGTTTGATTTGGTTTTTTCACTTGCTTGGGTCTTTGGACTTCTAACAATAGGTTTATTGCTGCTGAACCATAGGCTTTTATTTGATAACAAAAACAAATAAACATACCAGTCCATTTTTTTCCCTGTTGTATGCCAAGAAATCTGCCTGAAATGATAGGAGTATTATGGACTAACTTGGTGGGAGAGCATCCATGAAAGCCAGCCTGCAATGTTGACCAGACCAGTCAGTTTGTGAGATCAAACACAATTTAGGTTTAGTTCAGTTCTGATTTTACTGTAAGGTGATTTGTGGATCCAAGGACTCGTAAATAAGTAAGGTGCTTGATCCCATAATAACAACACCAAATTGTCAGTTATTGTCCGTAGATCCTGAGAAATAGGCAAGTAACAATTCCTCCAAAGATACTGCCTGGGTATATGGTATGCCTTGGTCAGGAGTAGGCATAGAACCAGAGCCTGACATCTGATCCACTAAGCTTTATTGTTTTCAAGTACTTCCAACAAACTTTCAAGAAAGATTATCTGAGCAGAGAAAGACAATAGGTTTAGAAATAAAAGCTGAAGGAGTACATTTTTTGTTATGTCATCAGTTAAGTTTTTACCTGTTTATTACATTCCCACAACGTGAAGAGATGAACATAAACTGAACTCTCAAAGCTGAACAGATCCAGAAGTCCAATTGACTTTCCAAATCCCTGGCTCCAATCCATCTCCTAAACCAAGAGAATACAGAACTTCGGAATGGCTGAAGTCTGGCTCTTATGTTGCTAATAGCGTATAATTCAAGCTTAGATGCTCAGGTATGCTCAGACTCCTCAGGGAAGTGGTCACAGCACCAAGCCTCAGAGTTCAAGGAGTGTCTGGACGATGCTCTCAGTCATATGGTTTAGTTTTAGGTAGTCATGCAAGGAGCAGGGAGTTGGACTCTGTGATCCTTATGGGTCCCTTCTAATTTGAGATACTCTGTGATTCTCTCCCTTTGAAGAGTCCTGTGTTTGTTATTAACCAGAATCAGGATACTGAAGTTGATGGACCTGCTGGCATGATTTTCTGCAGCAAGATTTTTTCTTGTTTGGCAAAAGGATAGGCATTTCAGTATCTCCCAGAACAGCAGCAACATTACTGGCAAGAATTTCTTCCTTGACCTCCTACTGAATGAAAGTTCAGAATTCTTGTGACACCAAAGTAATCTACAAAACCTCTTTCTTTCTGTGGACCATTTATGGGTTACAATAGAAAGAATATTTTCAATTTATAAAGAAGTTTCATTTGAAGACCTTATCATTGATTTGCATCAGTGTCTGTTAGCCTTGCAGTAATGAGAGGGTTACAGGTTATCCTTCACTTTTCCACGGGGAAACTGAGGAGTGGAAAAAAATAAGGGTACTATGAGAAGTACCAACTTTATCAGAACATGGGCCTTCTCTAAGAGATGGAAGGGAAGTTCGCATCTAGAAAGTCAGGATCTAACCATGGCCTTTGCCATCCAGTGCTCTCTCAAAACCAAACAGTGCTGTCGTTTTTTTTCACTCCCTTTTGCTGCTTGGGCTATGATCAGTTCGCATGTACCAGCCTGGCTTCTCAAAGCAATAAGTGAAAAATGGCATTTTAAAATAATAACTGCCAGGTCCTGCAGCTCAGAACTGTCATATTGCATGTTAAAAGCTCAATCCTTCCCAGAAGTGAGGTGTAAAAAGTAATATGAATATGTGTGTGTGTGTGCACGTGTGCATGTCTGGGTCTGGGACACAGACAGATTCCCTACCTGGAAATGGTTTGCTATTATTAGACATGCAGTTACCGGGGGTTATGTAAGACAATTGAAGCTCTGTTTTTTAACAGAGACATGATTCATGCTACTTGTAGTAACAGTAACCACCTTCAAACGAGACAGAAAGCAGACACAGACAAAAGGCTGAAGAAATCAATGCTGGCTGAACACAGCCATCCTCCTGATACCTTCTGCCTCTCAAACAGCCGTTGGGTTATCGGCAACGGAGGTTGATGCTAATTCCAAAGACTTCTGGAGTTACTGAGCAGGTGCATCTGTATCGGTGGCGTTTGCAGGGAGCAGCTGAGGCTGCTGGAGCTGCGAGGGGGGACAATGCTGGGCACACTCTGCCCTGTTCCCAGCAATGTCTCTGGTGTTCTGCAGGAGGCTGAGGGAGCTGTGAGCAGAACTAGCACTCCTACTCTATTTTCTCAGTTACTCCTGCTGGGAAAGGCTGGAACCAAAACAACTTTTGGCTCCTCTGCAGTTAACACTTCTACAGTCATTTTTATAGTAATGTGGAGGGAGAGTCGAGACCTGGAGTAGCTTTGAACTTCTGCCAGCGCTCTTCATTAGAGCAAATGGTGAAATCTGATTGAACTAGAATAGCTCTGAGCTCCCCTACAGCTAAGATTCCTGATCCATCTCTTACGGTACTTCATGCCGGTTGTGGCAGGGAGCAGAATATCCGCAAGCGCCTTCGTAATTTTGTTCATCTGGGCCATTTTCTTACAACAGTTTCTGTTGGGAGTTATCGGGAGCAAGGTAGCTCCCAGATTGTCTGCAGTCAAAGATCCAATCTCCTCCTCACAGAATTTCTTTCCTGATAGGAAAAAGGGTTATGTTCAGGATACTGAAGTGAACACTGGTGGGTGCTTATTTGTAGGGTGTCACCTTCCAGAAATAAAAGGTGGGGAAGTTGCTATCAGGTCCCCTCAAGTCACTGCCATTCCATACCATGTCCCTTCTTGGAAGACTGTGGATCTCCTGTAAAATTTCATTTCAGCATCATCTAAACCATTCTGCGTAGTAACTTCTGCTGTCAAGGAAGAAGATGCTGAAGATTTGGAAATGGTCTTTTTAGCACTCAGGAGACAGCCCTCCTACGTTAGCAGAACTTACCCAGCAACAGAGCCAACTGCCTTCAGTTTCATTCAAGAAAGTTTTGAAATGACCAGAGAAATAGCCTCTGAGAGCCACAGAAGGGAGCTGAATACTGAATTGCGATAAATCCCAAGAGTTTCTCATTCGCTAATACTGGATCAAGAATAACAATTATTGTTCTGTTACTTTCCTTAATGCATCATGCTGTATTTATATACTGTACAGAGTAGAAATCACTTTGGCTACTATTAATGTTCGTAATCATTCTCCATCAGCCACACTGCATACAGTTTTAGGAGAAAAGTGAAAAATAATTTACAGTGCCTTAAAAATGGCATTGTAGTCATATCCTGATTCTGTGCTTTTCTGGCACAGGGTATTTAAAACCCCGATCTGAATAATGCAGCTGGCACTGACATCTCTACATATCAGGCACACTTAAGAAAAATTCTGTTTTGATGCAGATGATACATAACTTTAAAAAGCAAATAATTATCACAAATATACCTCACACCTCAGGACACATTGCTGTCAGTGACTTGACATTTCAAATGATGAGTTTCACAAATGTGCATAGCCATCAGATTTGATTGAACAATGTTTTAGAATAATTCACATGCTCATCTAGAACTTTTTCCATTGTGTTTTGGCACTGAAGCGTGAAACAGTAAATCTACAGTGGGTTTCTCTTTGCTTGTGAGGAAGCAAACGCTTTGATCAGTTCTACGTACTCCAAGGCTGTAGTCAGTTATTCCTCAATGGATAATGAAACCAAAGCCCAGAGTGACTCTGTTTCTCCGTGGATCCTGTGTGATATTTTATATATAGTTTTTGACATAAATCAAACAAGCTTTCATTTGTGCAGTTCGAGGCCAGAGGCAGCGAGCACAGGGGAAGAATGGTATGGGAAAACATGCTCGTGGTGCTTTTTACCTGGTCTTTTCACTGTGTTGGTTACCGACTCTTTAATGATTGACTGGCAAGGGAGATCTTCAGAAACAGGAGACAGTCATCCAAAACAAAGCAAAAGAATATTCAAAATCGTTTGAGTGTATTTCCTGACTGTCAGTAATGTGATTGTTTAACTTAGCATTCGGGCAGGGGTGTTACAAATCTTAAAACTTAAGGAAAAGATTCCTTGTCTCAGGCCTGGCCCCTCAGAATGCGTGCAAACATGATTTTTAATATAAATCTTCCTCTAGTAAAGGCAAGTAAAAATCCTGCAAGTTTCTTCCTCTCCTTATAAAACAAGTCACATAATAAAAGCTCAGTGAGAGGGAGGAATTCCATCAAGACTATGCTAAGATTTTTGCAGAGGGGAGGAGGGTGTTCAATTTTTCTGTGTATCTGTTTGATAACCTGGCTCTTGGTGCTTGAGAAAGCCAGATGTATGAGTGGAAGTTTCATTTCCTAGTTTACCTTGAGGGCGGTGGTTCTGTGACAGCTGGATCAAATCCATTGAAATTTATAGCTGGTGGTATTCCATTGTCCTACATGGAATTGTAGCTCAAACAAATGTAAACAGTATCTCATAGTTTCTGCAAGCAACGAGCTGGGGAAAAAAAAAACACAAACAAAAAACAAAAACCAGGAAAAAAATTATCAGTTACCATTGTACATTATCTTCCGTACTCATAACAATGTACTTCAGGCTTGTGACTGAGATCAGCTTTCAGCCTAAGAACTACAGGTTTGGTGGACAGACATTGATGCATCAAGTGCTGTACCATTGTGACCAGGAGGGAGTGACAGAACCAGTGCCAGTAGTGTAAATCTTCATTAAATCGTGTTATGTGTTGGGATTATATAGTCCCTGCATCTGGGTAGAAATGCATTATCAGTTTGCAAACCTGGTTGCTGAAACATAGAAATCTGTTCTTTGAGGACATTCAGTACTTTCTTCAATTCATCAAGATCTACGGGACTAAGGGTTTCAGGGTTTATGCCAAAGTATTTGCAAGGACAGCATGCAATGAAACCAAAGCAATGTGTAGGGGAGGAGGAAAAACTCAGCTCATTCTCTTCATATGCTTTCATTGTTTTTGTTCTTCCTGAAAAATAATGTCCTTTCAGATTTCATTTGACATCTCCATGATGTTGAACAGATTCGAAGAAATCACCAATATTTTGACAGGGTTCCTTGGCAATGAAATGTTCATGAAGCTCATCTGTCATGAGCTAATCTGGCTCATCTAGCCAAAGCAGTAGCTTAGGCAGATATATTACTGTAACAGTTTAATTTCTACACATTTTCTTCATCCCTGGTGATTGCAGTGATGGCAACTCGTATTTCAGTGGCAGAAACATGGGTAGTAATTGCAGCACAACTATACCTTTGGTTCTGTGAGAACCTTGCTTAAGGTAGCAAGGCAGCGTCATGTTGTCCAAGTGCCACCTTGCTGGTAACAAGGCAGTACTCTGAATGCACTGGCCATCTTCAGCGTTCATGGCTTCAAAACCTTAACCTCTTACCTTGCTCCACGCCCACGAACCTTTTGAGTTTCTTACTACAAAGTTGATGCCTTGTAACATACAGCATCAGCACTCGAATGCCTGAGGCTGTTTACACTCTCAAACTGCTTCTATTAATACTAAATTTCTGTAGAAAACTAGGGCTCAAGACTCAACAACGCTAGCAGTGTATAAGCACTACCCACCAATCAGTCTGTTCCCTGGAAAGCTTATGTAGGTGCACTTCCACTGAGAGCAGAAGATTTACTCCACATTTGACACCAGCATCAATAAAATAATGACTTTATGTATTTGCCTCAGTCATACCCCACTTTAATGAATTCCTTTGAAAACTACGTGGGTTTGTTCAGCGTTGAGATATGATTGTGAAGGCTCCATAGTAAGAATATAGAGAATTCTCTGTTGCTATACCCAGCAGTATTTTGGTAGAATAAGGTAATTTTAAAATAAAAAGTGTGTATATAGCTATACAGACATCCATATATATATATATGGTTACCATATGTGGTATATCTATCTATATGTACGATACTGTTTCTTCTCTTTACTGCTTGTGAAAAGCTAACTCACTGTCTGAGACGCTGTCATGGTTCAGTCTGGCATCGTCAGTTTTATCATTAATTTGAATGTTTAGCTGAGTGTTACATCAGGGCTTTTGGTGATCTGCTTCTGGTCTGGTTAAGCCTACCAACTACTGACATGTAGTTCCCTCTTCCAGGTACCAGTTATCTTCACCGTTTCAAATCAGGTGCACAAAGTCTGAAGAGATGCTTAACATTGCCTAACGTTGCTTTACACAGCTCTGCTGAACGCGAGGTGCAGCCAAGAGAGCGACATACACTCTGCTTGGGTTTTCTGCAAGTGTGAGGTTTATACACCCAACACACTAAGCATTATGAGATCTTCATTAGTGGAAGATAGGCAGCACTCCGATTTACATCTGAAATGAGAGAGAACTTTTGCAAAAGTTCAGGGTTGACACCTTGTACCGCTGCCCAGGGTAGGAGGGACCATTCAGCATGGGGAGTGGAAAGGAAAGTCAGTGGGAGAAGAGTTATCCTTTTGGACCTTCGCTCTTAGGTATGGTTAGCTGCTGCATCGAGAACACTGCTTGCAAATAGAAAGAAATATCAGAATAATCAACAGATGAAAGTAAGACCTGGGAAATGTCTATTCCAAGTGCCAAATTCAAACTTAAGAAAATAATTTCAACTTAAGGGAAGTGAAATTCTATAGTATCAGATAAAAGGCCGTGAAAGAAGGCAAAAAGAAACAGATACGGACAAGTAATGGAGGGTTTGTGAGACAAAAAGTGGGATTTAGACTTTACTACAAACTGCCTTGCTATTCCAGATTTCAGTAAGTACCCCTGGGACTTCAGGGAGATATTTTTTCTCTAGTACTTTTACAAAGATGGCCTTGTGGGAAATTGGCCTTTACCAGGCTAGAGCAGTCCAGCCTTTTTAAACAGTCTTTCTGCAAATGTCTAGTCTATTAACAAATTAATTTCGGAGTTTCAGCCCCGATTACTGATAGTGGACATACAGCATTCCCAGTAGAATACAGAAATGAGCAGTTTCCTCTCCTAGATGAAGCCCTGACTATTGTGAAAAATTCATGCTATGGCCTTCTGACAGCATGTCCTATACTGATAAATTTTTATGTTTCCTATGGCACAAGTTCTGGCCCCTGTTGAAAGCAAGGCTTTTTTATACCATAGTCCATCTTGATCTCCCAAGATGCTGTGGCTGGATATCTACCTGTAAGTAGCCAACGGCCTACCAGTGGCCTGACCTTGTTTATGTAGCGTAAGTGCTGCAGTCTGCCCTAGTCAGAGGATGTACCTTCTTTTGATAAAGAAACAGTGCAATACACCTGGAATAACCCATTTCATGCAGCAAGCTCACTCCTGAATCACATTTGTTGATGGTTAACACTGCCATTCTCATCTTCTCCTTGTTGCTGCTTTAAGAATTTCACCCAAAAAGCTACTCCTGGAGAGAAAAAGTGACCAAAAAAGAATTGCGTTTAGCCTAGACAGTTCAGTCTGAAAATATATCATGATTGTGAGAGCATCAATTCATGTGGATTAAGATCAGACATGCTGACTTCTGTGGCACTAGCAAGCCCTTATTTTCCATTGCCTCGTGACAGACAGCACTGTGCCAGCACAGCAAATAAGAATAATCAGAAATAAGCTCACAAGAAGCTCATCTTTTAATTTTTTCATTACTAGGGATCACACAAAAAGCACAAGGAAGCAGACTTCTGAAGATACCAGGGAAAAGAGTATTGCAGGGATAACATAAATAGCAATTAACTAAAAATTTAAGTCCCCTTGATCAGGACTCACTAAGAGGAAGTAACAAAAGGCTGTGGTACCAGATCTCAAGCAAAGAGAAAAAGCTATTTTGTGATTGTTTCTTGCAGGTCAGACGTAAGAGTGCCCCTAACAAACAGGAAATACTGAAGGTGTTTGATGGTGTCTGTGAGCAGAAAGAAGTACAGCCAGGGGGAGAGAGAGAAATGTCCTGCGGGGAACCAGCCTAGAAAAAGGACATTTCAGGACCAAGGAGCAGTGGGAAATGGATGTTTATAATATTGAAGTCGTCTGTAAAGGAAACACTGTGGTGGTGTGTTGTGTAAAGAGCAGAGTCAGGCCAATGCTTGCTTATGGGTGTTTTAAGTAATGTGATATGACAGACCACATCAGATCAATGGTGCTGATTAATGAACGGCTCTGGAAAGGTAGCTAACAAGAGATGAAAGGGTCAAGACACAAATTTCAGGAGGGTGGAGAAGGAGGATCAGTGCCTCAGAATATGGAGTTATGGTCCAGAGGCCCATTAATCATCAGCATTATTATGTAAAGTACCACATTTTCTCCTGACTATGCCCACTGCCACTCCAGTGAAGCCAGTATAGAATTGACCTGAAGTGTACATCTTAAATCACAATCTGTAGTACATCACTGCTATCATAAAATGAACCTTCCTTAATAAAAACAGTAATACGATTAATGTTTCTTACACCCTCTAAATTACCAGATAAAGCTCAGGAAGAGCAAGGTGGAATAAAAGTGAGCATATATAAAATGCCCAAGTTACTATCATTAGTGGAAATACTTAAGTAATAAGAGTCTGCATTACGGGAATGCATTCATGCAGAAAAGCTATCCTCCAAAATCTTAATTAAGCACACATTACCTCGTGGAGCAGAAATGCAATGTTTTCCTTTTCTGGGTAGAGGAGCCCATGTCGAGAGGGGAGTAGTTACTTGACCCAGTGTCACACATCCCATTCCCCTGTTGTCCTGCTTGTCTCTTTTTGCGCTATCTTCACACGACCAAAAGTCCTTTTCCTCTAATTTTTCTCAAGCTAGATTTAAGACTTTCAGAAAAATTTTGAGTGTTTCTCTCTCTGTTGCACTCCCCATGTCTTCTGAAGCACCATCAGCTTTGTTGATTTTATGTACTTAAAATGTACCTATCAGCTGCTGATGATCTCAGTGCTTTATGCTCATCACACTGGAGGAAAAGATACATGTCTTCCCAGGTCATAGCAAAAATGATGGAGAAAAATGAAGATATTTTAAGTGTTGCCTTTCACAGAGATTTTAGTGCCCAGATTTTGTAGAAGACTTTGAACAGCCCATCTCTAACAACTTGTCTGCCTGACCCTTGATGTGAAGCCAGATTGAGTGCTAGGCAGTGCTAGAAGAGAGAGCCACTTGGATTGGGATCCCAGAGATTGGAAGAGCAATAATGACACAAAGAGAGAGGTGACAAAATATGCAGGATAAGTACATGCAGTTCTTAGGCTTCTCTTGTGTGAAATTAGGAGTGAAGTGAGCAGGAGTTCTGCCGAAGCAAAGACTAAAGACCTGATCCTGTGATTTTTCTGCTTCTAGTACAAGTTAAAAATGCATGTTAGCTGAAGCACTGGGCAGTCTCTAAGGCGCATGGGATTTATGCCTTAAAAATGTGAGCAATAGCCAGATAAAAGACAGACTGATGTGTGCAAAGTGGATGTAAGAGGCAAGGTCAGCATTAACAGAACAGGTGGGGCGTATGTGGATGTGGGAAGGGAGAACTTGAAAGTAAGCCATGCTGAGTGTTAGCAGGAACTTAAATCTACAGCAATCTTGGGCGTTATTGCACCTTTGAAATTCAACCCTTGGTCGTGGTCAAAGGTGTCACTGTTTTAGATAATTCTTTTGAGCTAACCTGACACCAGCATATGGTTCCTCTCCCAAGCCCTGGTGAAACTCGGAGGTTCAGGCTAAGTTGAGGAGGGTTTTTTTGTGTGTTTAAATTTACTGAATTTGCAATTCAAAGCAGACTCCAAGAGGGGAGAACTTAAGAAAAATGGAATCAAAGAAAATATTTGCTTGAGCCCCTGTGAAGTGTAGCTGCTAAGATTCCATGCAGCCTGTTGAAATCAGTATGTAGCATATATCCCAGTCATCAATAAACGTCATCATTACAAAATGTATAAATTGAACATAAAACCAAATGTATGTTTTGTGAAGTACATTATTACAGTGTCATCTAAAATCATTCATTGTGTCTGCTGATGCTCATTCCAGTGTTCCTGCTGCACGAACAGTGGGGTTTTTTTATTGTGTTGCATTTACAGACATAAATTCCAACTTGCACAGTGACATTAACTACCTGTGAAATAACAATTACATCTCTTATCATTTTTCGTTCACCTTCTTGATTTCTTTGATAAAGCAAATATTTGCTTTTCTTGTCTGATCTGAGTAGGCAAAATCATTTATTCATGGAAATAGCACCATTGGCTTCACTGTGGGTAGGACTGAATATGCTGAAGTCCCAGGAGTTCTTTGCATAAGTGAAGTGAGCAGGATTTAATTCTGTCCCTGGATGTTAACTTCAGACGTACTTCCAACATCCACAGTGAGCCACCCAAAGATCATAAGAAGCTAGCAAAGGAGGAGTTCTGTTAGTCTAGAGAGGGATTCAAGTCCCCCAAAAATGTAAATACTCCCAAAAACTTAGGTCTGGGCTGGTGAAATCATCCTCTAATAAATACTGGAGCTGAGGTTTTTATTTGGATCCCTTTCTGTATTAGTCCATGGAGTCCAGCTCCCTCTTTAGCTCAGGAGATTTCAGACATAAACCTGCTGCCGAGCTGAATCTTTCCTGAAAGGCTGACAACGTTCCTTCACTGGTCTCACTGCAGTAGACCTGGTGATTGATGGGAGATAAGTGGGGTTTCTGCTGGTTTCTGCTGTGATAGGAGCCGTCATTTTTGTGACGTAAAGACAGCAAAAGAAGCAAAGGAGCATTTTTCCTTCCTTTTCCTGCCTTTCAGTCCTGAGGAAGTGCTTGTTGCTGCTCCGAACAGGACTAGCCTTGTTGTTCTGATGAGATGCACTTGAGTGCCAAGTTTGTGCTAGCTCTCCATCACTGCTCCGTGCTCATGCCATTAGAGTGAGCAACTTCTCAGAATGAATCCTACTGATAGCACTTTGCTGGCTAATCCTCCGTCTCCTCCTCACTTCACCAGAATAGGTTGCATGGGCAGACTGGGGTAACCGGGGACTGACTCTGCTGGCGTTTGCAGCCAGGGCTGGGGGGACTGAAGCGGGAAGAATTCGGCACTACCAGGCTGCAGCCAGCTGTACTGACGGCGGAGAGTGCCAGTTAGTGTTGCAGCAAGTTTTCTTGCTCTCAGTAAATAATTATTATTTCCCCCTGACCTTTCCTTTTGGTTCTTTCTGGTACAGACACAGCCTCTCTCTGTTCCCTGCCCCAATGAACGTCTGCACTAGGTCCAAGGCTTGGAGTAATTTACCTGAAGAGTGATACCGTTTGGAAACCACTGTAAGTATATTTTATCTCTTATAAAAGACTTCTTGTTTCAGCAAAAAAAAAAAAAAAAGACATCTTTAAAAAACAAAAACAAATTGCAGCACCTGTGAGCATTACTGATGAGGGTAAGCTAAGTTTTGCTTTTGAAATTTGCAAGGAAATACATGGGCAAAAAATATGTCAATAAAAAACTGTTAAATATTTAAGTTGTAGCCTCACAGCATAGTTCAGCAATGGCTGGTTTGATCTGCTTGTATCTTTTCGTTTGGCAGGTTCTCCCTGCTTACTGCTCTAGTTCGTGCTGTTCTAGTTGGTTCATCCATGTTTGTCTTCGGAGTGTTTGTCTTCTTTTTCATTCTTATTACTTTTTAATGAGCCACCTTTCCTCTCATTCGTGTTTCATGCAATACAGATTGAATTTACTGCAACTTCTTAAAGGTTTACGCTGTTCTTTCTAGGCCTTGAGTCATTTATGATTTAAGGCCATTACAATTTGGTAATTTGGTGGGATTGCACAGGTATTTTTGCACAGAGTACAGAGATTGCACAGAGAATTTTGACTTTGTGTTGTGGTTTTATAATGCTCTGAAATTACCACTTACCTGTTATTTGCACTTTTTTTCCCCCTAGATCTCATAGTTTTGATTGCTTATGATCAATTCTCAATGCTTGCCAGTATTGTCACGGTGTTGCTGTAGCCGAGATGCTCTGAGTCAGGCAGGTTTTGTAGTCAGGGCCTGACTTTATGGGAGTTGTGGTTTAGATGGGAAAAGTGGACATATTTGGGGGCATATAACCCCCATTTCAGGCCTGAAACAGACACAGCAAATTTCAATCTCAGTTTAACTTAATCCCTGAGTTTAATTTAATTATGTTAATCAGTCTCCTGTAAGGGATTTTGGAGTTTATTTTACTTTTCTGTGTTGATTAAATTTTCCAGGCTTTTATTGCACTAGAACATTGGGCCTCTTTTGTCAGTTCTCTGTGTCTCCCATTCTTGCTCTGCAGTGTTCTGTGGGGATTTCTCTTTCGTATTACATTTTATGGCAATGTTTTCAGGAGTTTGTGTTTTCCATTGTATGACACAAACTTGCAATCAGAGATTTTAAACAAACTGCCAGTCATATAGCTGTAACAGCATGAAGATCAATGTGGCTGCAAAATCATCAGAGAAGCTGTGTGAATATTCAGGCAGTCAGCTTGTGCAGGACTTTTAACTACTGAAGGAACACTTCTGGCAGGAAAAGTGGGATGGCTCAGGTGGTTTGAAGTGAGCGTCTCTTGGGAAGCTTCACCCTCCGCTCTGGTGTTCAGTGTGCCCTGAATTTTGAGGTGAGGTCTCTGGGCAGATTTCAATGCTTTTTGCTGTTCTTCCGGGCGCTTTTTTTTTGTTGGTTTTTTTTTTTTTTTTTTATATTTATATATAGTCAGTAATTGTACTCATCTCTCTCTCTCTCTTTCACTTTGTCAGTTTCTAAATATGTATTGTCAATGTCATGTCTGGAAGAGACACAACACTGGCAGTGATAAGCACTGATATCAGGAGCTGTGTTAGTCGCACACAGGCAGAGGAAGAATGTGCAGCAGAACACTCAGGAAAAATATTGCTTAAAATCAAATGTGAACTATTTTCACACTCTTCTATTTCTAGCATCTGAAAAGCCAGGGTTTTTTTAAAAAATTATATACAGTCTCTGAGTCACTAAGGTTACAGACAAACTGTATACCAGTGAGTTAAGTGCAGTGCTTGGGCACTACAGGCATCTCTGACCTGAGGGCACTTACTAGAAGGTGATGCTGTATCTGTGAGGAGGAGAAATAATGCCTGGAACATGGGTGGGCAGACTCAGCCAGCAGCAGCACTTGTAACAACATCAGCAACCCTGTGGCGTGTTCCCTCCATGCTGTTTAATATGCGATGAACAAAGGTCTGGTTGGTGACCCAGCCCTCCCTGTATTCAGAGGCTGAAAACTGCCTCATTATTGTTCATTATGTAGTATTATTCTCATACACTCGCATTATCATAGCTTCCCCTGAGAGCCAGGATGCTACTGTGGGTTCTGCGCAGCAACGCTGGTTCCTCTACCTGAGCTAATTTGTTCATTGCTAACCTAGTGCCTCTGCAGGACGGAGAGCTGCTCCCTGTGTAAGGGAAGGTTCAAGCTATAGCTGCCGTGTGAGAAGTACAACAGCACATGTTGCCTATTTTTGACAGAGACCTGGTTTGGTGGCCTCACTGTGAGAACGTGTTACCTCATCGAGGGGAAATTCATTCTAAACTCAAGTAATGGTTGCAAGGGCATGCAAAGAAATCCTTTGTGGAGAGCAAGTGGAGGGTTGGGAGAGAGAAGCTGTATGCGAGAGTGGCAGCAAAAAGGGGGAAGTATAGCAGGGTTTTTAAAGGCATTCCAAAACTAAAAGGTAGTAATTAGTTTCTAGATAGCTTTGAGGTTAGAACATCCAAAATATTACCCGTGCTGCCTTCAAATTAAACAGAAAGGAGCCAGTTCTGTTTTGCGGCCAGTGCGGAGATCATTGCAGTTGCTGCAGCATTCTGAGTTGTCCAGCATCTGAGACCTTGTTGTATGATAGTGTAGTGTTAAGGTACATGGAAAGGAGGGAATGCCTCACTGCAATGAAGATACTGACAGAAAACAAAAATAAAAAGATGGCAGTGATTGTACGTCTTGCTTTACACGAGCTGGGAAGTGCTGATAGGCACTTTCAGTTCAGGGATGACTGGATACAGTTAGCCTGATATTAGGAAGGCATACAATCAAGAAAGAAGAGAATACAGTTTAAGTGTTGTAAATGAACATAGTGAAAAAAATACAATAAATATAAGGAAATGCTGAAAATGAGTACTAACAAAAAAAAAGTACCTGGATATAGGATAGAAAATTTAAAGAGATGGAGTAGGTAGGATGCTTAGAAATGGACTGGGTAAACCCCTTATAAATCAGTAGGAAAAATGAATTCTGCATTGACCCTCAAGACTCAGATTAGCTTAGAAAAGTCAGCATCTTTTCTGTCCCAAACTTCTGGGAGTCTGGGCATCAGGCCCATATAAAGAAGTGCCATCTCTTTGCTATGTTGGCCTTCTGCTGTCCTTCACAAGAAGCAAAGATGCTGGATGGCCCTCTGATAATTTTAAGAATGAGTGCAATATTTGGGAAGACATGTAATGTACCACAAGTGTATGTGGAGAAGAAGCTCAGAGATAACTGGAGCTCAGAATACAGCCCCTTGCTGCAAGGGCACCATCCCAAGTCTTTTGCAAGTAAGTTGCTACTTTTATTGCTGTTACTAACAAGGAAATGGCAAACTTCTTGTTTCCAGGGTTAGTCTATAGAGAAGAACATAGTCACATGAACTAAAGTAGCAAGGTAGACTGACACTTCCTACTAAAATAATTGCACAGGACTGCCAATCAATGAAGTCCAGGGATGGTACATAAACAGGTATAATTTGGGAATGTTCCGCAAACTATTTATTACTTATTTCGTTCTTGCTCCTACCTCTGTGCTTTCAAGAGTTTTTGACATAGCTATGACAAGTCATACTCATAATACAATTAGTGTGCCATTTTGTCTTCTGGAACATGGAGATATATTAGAGAGCTTGCTGATGGAAGCGTTCACAGAAGTGTGCAATCAGGAAAAAAAATTAGGTTGGAAGGGTCCTCTGGAGGTCTGTAGTCAAATTCCCTGCTCAAAGCAGGGCTGACTTCCAAGTTGGATTAGGTTACTCAGGGCCTTGTTCAATTAAGTTTTGAAAATCTCTAAGGACTGAGATGCCACAACCTGATCCAGCGCTTAACTCTCCCTGTGAAGACTATAGCAATAAGATGGCAATAGAAGTAGACTATGTAAGTGAACATAAGAATATTTAATTAGAATATATAGGTGAAGATCATAGCAATAGGAGCTTTCTAGATGGGTGATAAGGTAGAACAAAAGGATAGCAATATAATTACAGCAATAGCAGGCTTTTTCTGGCTTTGCCCATTGTCCTTTGTTGGCAACAGCAGTCTGACATAGCAGACTGGAGAAGAACCGTGTTTGGATTTCTTCATAGGTAGTTTTGATCACAGAGTCCCCAGGATTTTTATTATTTTTTTTCTGAAAAGTTTTCTTTGGGTCCTTAACTGACTGTTTCCCTTATTCAGCCTTCCTCATGTGGAAGCCTGCATTCCTTTCAGGTGGTACTGAGATGCAGGGCATGCCTAAACAGTGTAAGAGAAACGAACTGCTGTGGAGAGGTACCACCTCTAGTGCCAATCAGCACCATTGCTTCTCTTCCCATCCTAGTGAGCACAGGTCGCCAAGCTGCAGAACTCTGACGTGGAAAAGAGATGACACAAGAGCATCTTGGTAATACAGTGTCAGCCTTAAGAGCGAAGTAGAAAATAAATGGGTTTGGAAAGGAAGAAGCAGGGGGTGCTAAGCACAGCCTCTCTGGTGTCACTACTTGTTGCTAAAGTGTTTTTTAACCTGTCCCTCTAATGAATTTTGAAGGCCTGGGAGGCACACAGGGGATCAGTCACACAATGAAGCATCCGTCAGTGTCTTTTCTAGCAATGCAAGTGTGGCTGTGCTAGTGGCCAACAAGTCGTGCTTGCTCAGGCTGAGCCCCTACCCTGCAAATAACAACAGGGTCCTGCCCGGGGAAGGCAGCTTTGTGCGTGGGTGAAGCTGGAGTCAGAGGCTGCGTTCCGAGTGTGTAACTTGGGTTAACTCTGGGCTGAAAACAGCACTTCAGTATGGCAGTTCAGCTTCCCAGCACAAGGGACTTCATTACCCCTTGCATCCAGAGTCCAACCCTACATACATCCTTTCATGCCTGGACAAAAAGCCATGCTATCTGAAAGCTTCTTGGGTAGCAATGCTGTAAAAAAACCACTGTTCTATACACAGGTTTCTCACAGCTCCCAGTGCATCCTGGCTGCACATTGGAAAGTCATGGGATCTGGAAATGAGTTGTGTGAAGGTGTGCCAGCGTTCGTATGCCAAAGATCAACACAGACTTACAAACAAAACGTATGCAGACCATATACTTTAAAAATATATGTTGCCATATATAAGCTCTGCATCTCATGCATCCTCATCCATGTAGCAAGAGATGGATCCCAGTGACAGAACGGGGAACAGACGGAAGGATGCCTGAGCTTGGAGCGACGAGATGCTCTGTTTACTCTCCAGGAAAAAAACATGCTTTTAAATAGTTTGATTTTCCTTCCATTTAAAATGGAGTAAATCAGTTCAGGCCTTTGCTATACCTCTGCAACTTTAAGTAAGGTCCATTTAGTCATCTGCTATTGATTTAGATCAGATTAGACTTTATCCTGGTATATTTTGAGCATATTGATTGATGTATGTGGAGGATACAGCAGCAGTACTACGTGCCCATCCCATGGCGTGGGGATTGTTAGCCCCGGTAATCCAAACCACATCAGAGCTGCCAGCAGCAGTGGGGTTATCAGCATGACCCTCTGTTGGCGGTGGTTCACCTGCAGAGCTCAGCTGCCCTGCAGCACCCCAAAACCATCTGGGACTGAGCGCCTTTTTCTGCGTTTTGGCCAACCCAGGGCCATCCCTTCAGCCCTGGGCAGCCCAGGGCGGGTGCCAGCGGCTGACCGGGCCCAGCACCTCCTGAGGGCGCTTTGTGAGGGGGAAGGATTTGGTTTATTTCCTTTTGGCCCGTTTGATTTACGTTTTCATGGTAATGACAGGTTTTTCTTCCCTCCTATCCTAGAGCTTTTCACGTTCCGGCCGAGGAGGCGCCTCGCCGGGCCGTGCCGGGCCGGGCCCGGGCGGCTGCTGCCCCCCGACGGCGGCCGCCGGGAAATGGCGCCCTGCCCGCGGCCGGCCGTGCCGCCCTTACATAACGCCCTTATGCAACCGGGCGGGCCGGGGGCGCTGCGCCGCCGTGTGCCCCCCGCCAGCTCCGCGGGAACGGGGCTCTTCGGCTCTGGGACCGAGCTGTTTCAAAAGTGAGAGGCCAGGCCAGTCCTCGGCGTGCCGGCCGCCCGCGGGCCTAGGTGGGATGCAGGAGAGCAGGCCCTGTGGGGAGAAGGGGCTCCAGCCTTGGCCCTTCTGGCGGAGAGCCCGTCCCTGACGAGAGGGGCTGTGCCGGCACACAGGGAGCCAGGGCAGACGCGGGGCAGGGCCACCTTGGCTCCAGGGGCACCCCCATCCTCCGGGATGGCCCTTGCTGAGGCTGGATGCAGCCCTGAAGCCATGGTCACCCGGCAGTGTGAGGTGCGCCCTTGGACAGGCCTGCTCCCAGGGCAACCTGCCGCTGCCGGCCCTGCCAGCAGGAGAGAGACGCGTTTTATCTACGGCTTCAGCCTCCCTGGCTCCTGCTGCCCTCTCACAAGCGCGGCCGTGGCCTCCCCACACACAGCAGGAGCTGCTGGGTGACACCTGGGCACCATGGCCGCATGCTGGGCCAGGGCAGCAGTGGCCCTGGCAGAAGGCTGTGGCCCCAGCTGGCTGGGCAAGGTGCCTCAGGGAGCACCCGCAAAGGTCAAATGGAGGGGAAGGGGTGAGGTGTGGGCACTTGCCTCCCCCAACGGAGTGCTCGCTGCGTGATTCGAAGCCCACCACTTCTTGTGCCCCGGGTTCTCCATCTGTGAAACGAAGGTGCTGATTAACTACCTCCTTAATGTTCCTCAGAGGCTTAATTCCTTGTGTTTGCAGGATGCTCGGAGGTCCTGGGTGGAAGGAGGTGTGGCAAGCTCTCATGTGCTGTGCTCATAGCCTGTTGTTTCAGGCTGCAAATTTTCGTGCTTTACTTAGATAACCTCTGCATCTCAAAATTATATTTCAGTGCTTTTCCCTACAATATGAGTCTCTGTACTGATTCATTTTGAACTGGAAGCTTGCATATTTGTTTGCTTTTCAGACAATTCTATTACATTTCTGTGTAACTCTCTCTATTCAGAATGCTACAGCCTTGGTTAATATTTGTCAAATGGAGCTCCGACTGTCTAAACCACTGGGACGAGTTTCATTTTATATGTCATCAGTAGGGGCAGAATGAGGAGCTTCATGCTTGGCCTATTTGCTGTAACACGGTCTCAGGGCCATTGCATCAGAGTCAAAACAAGGAGCAGCTTGTTTCCAAACAAGAAGCATGGGGGAAAGTCTTCTCTGCCTCCTTCCCTGTAAGGGAAAAGAAGGGAGGGGAAAGAGGGAGAAAGTTATCTTTAACAGATTCTAAAAATGCCTTTTCCCAAATATGCAGTCAGTCCCTTCAAAGGTCTCTTTGTTTATTTTCAGGAAGAAACCCAAGACAGCTGAAAACCAGAAGGCGTCTGAGGAGAATGAGATTACTCAGACGGGTGCACGCAGCGCCAAGCCGGGCCTTCGCTGCCTGAACCTTGAAGCTGTTCGGTCTCTGAGCCCGACCCTCATCCACTCACCACATTCACCAACAAACCTGCACGCACACACAGGGTCATCTGATTGTGAGTACACTAACACGCTGCTGGGTTGCGTTTGGGTTCTTGAAAACACACTGCTTGATGCGGACCAGGTTTTCCAGTTGGATGCTCTTTCCATAATGGCACAAGCAGGACTTCCTCAGGGCTTACCTTTTCCCTTCTTTGGAAATTACCACTGAAACAGAGCATTTTGTGTTAAGGTCATGATAATACAATCTGCTAGAGGAAGCTAAGAGCATGTTATTGGGCTGGGTTGCTACTTCTTATGAATTAAAAAGGGAAGACCCCTCAAGCATATCTCTCCCCAACTAGAGCTGTAGTTATTCAGCTCCACGTAGTCACATGCTTCTAGTTACCCAAGCATATCTACTGACTGGGGAGTTTCAGTCAGTGCTTTATTGCAATTGGAGAAAACAGGTGTCTGGCTCTGACACCCAGGATTGTAAAGGATTTCCACAAAGGAAAAGGGGAGTGTTTTGTAGAGAGTATCAGCCTGAGAGAGTCTGGAAAATCTTTGTAGACCTGTGTGGTTGTACCAGTTTATGGCCCTTTTTTCGAGTGCATTCACTTTCAGATTACTCAGCATGGGTTAATTGGTCTTTTTAAAATGTTCTTTTCCATTTTGCCAAAAAATACAAAAATAAGGGAAGGAATGATCAAAACTGGATTTTGGAAAGTCAGAACTTACCCTGTCAGCTCTTAAAAACATTGTCTCTTCACAGTGGTCGCTGCCTGGAAGTCTCTTGGACAGCAATATGCAGGGTGATGTGGACCTCATTATTCACTAGTTTTAGAATATATACTTTACCTCTTCTGTGGTGGTTTTAGCATGTTGTAAAATTTACAAGGGGAGGGAAATGAGAAGGAAAGATGATGACACCGGGTTTCAAGAGCTCAGAAGCCAACCAGACTTTGCAAAGGCCTATAAAAAAAATCAGGGCATGACAATAAAAAATCAGATTAAAAAGTATGTATATCCTTTTCTTTTTTTTAATTTAAAAATCCTGCCTCAGGGCCAAGCTTGGAAGCAGCAGGGTTGTAGGGATCATCACTATCAAAATCACTTTAGCTGCAATGCATTCCTGTTGGCTTCTGACTTTATTCGTTATGAGCTGCTTCTAGAGATCATGATTTTAATAGAGCTGGTAAACATTGGGGAGACTTTCCTAAGTCTCACCTGGTGATTTGGGGAGAAGAAAGACATGTGAAACAACTGAGCAGCAGGCAGCATGCAGTTTAGTATATACAAGAATTCTCTTCAAATAAGAGATGTCAGGCTCTTTGTTAAAACTGGGGTACAGTTTTGTCTTGTTATGTTTTCTGAAAACAAAAAGCTTGTGAAAAGATGCAGAAAAAAAGAGAAGAACAACAAGGAAAAATAATCCTTATTTTCAAACAAAGAATCTTTTTATCCCATTCACAAAGATGAAAGAGTTCATTAGTAAATGGGATTTGAAACCTCACACTGATGTTTTTTGACAGTACAAATGGAAACCCATGAAAGCAACTTTAGGACAGAGGCCAGCAGGGATTGTAGGGAAGGAACTTGGAGAATGAACCCCTGCCTTTGCTTTCTGTGGCCAAGTTCAGGGGTGAGGAATATTGGCAGAGGGCAGTAGGGGGAGGTGGAGTCTGCAGCTCTTCACGCTCTACCTGTTCTGTGGACAAACAGACTTTAGGACCCCAAGGCTTTAAATGTTCCCAAATCCCCTTCCATTCCTACTAAATTCGCAATACCAATTATGAAAAAACTGCAAACCCAGGTTAGATGCTCCTTTCCCAGTGAAGTTGGGTTTTTTTCAGAAAAGAAGTTTAGTAATGATTTCAGCATTAATATTGTCCTGTCTCAGGAATTGTTGAAATTTAGTTCCCAAAATACAATTACATTCCTGCAAAAATTCAAAAAAATGGTAAGATGCCTTGTGGTGTCGATCTCTGTTAGTTGATTCCATGTGCTTTGAAGCCTGTGGAAAAACTCCCATTATTTATGATGGGTTATAACCTTTGTCAGGCTGTATTTGTTCAGGGCAGCATGCATATAATTAGCGTTTGGCATGCCTTTGCAAAGTAGCAATGCCAATTTCTCACATGAACTAAAAACAAGGCATGATGAATATTTACTGCATATTTACTATAGCTATTGCCTGTGTTATGTGGGGTTTTTTGTAATATTGCCTCAGTCCGTAGTGCTGGAATACATTCATTGACCCAAAAGATTAGTGTTTGTGGCTCCCAGCATTTAAAAATGGGCTTCCCTGTCCTTATAAACTCCTTCTCCTTACCTCTTGCCTCCCCTGCCTTTTGGACTGATTCTTTCCCCTCACCCTAAAATTCCCTCCTTTTTCCTTCTCTTCCCTTCCTCTCAGAGCTACATTGCCACATCCTTCATCTTCTCAACTTTTGGACCTGTGGTGATACTTTACTTCTTTGAGCCAGCAACACTACCTGTCCTTCTCTCTACCTTCTAGAGGCTACAGCATTGCTTCTCTTCCCTTCCCCAGACCTCCATACTGCCTCTGCCCCCACAGCTAAGGAGATTATATTTCATTTTCAAAGGACATTCTTCATTCTGGTGGGGAATTCTCTAGCAGATGGTAAATAATTTAAAAATACTAAACAGCTAGGATTAGACAGGAAGTTTGAGAGGAATTTTTGTTGAAAATACCAGAAACACCCAGAAAGAGTCAGCATCGTAGTATCAATTATTGGTATCAATTATCAATTATTGGAAAAATTCAAAGACCTTTGAGATCATCAGCTCCAACCATTAACCCAGGACTGCCAAGTCCATCACTAAACCATGTCCCTAAGCAGTACATCTGTGTGTTCTTTAAACACCCCCCAAGGATGGTGATTCCACCACCTCCCTGGGCAGCCTGTTCCAGTGCTTGACCACCCTTTCTGTGAAGAAATGTTTCCTAATATCCCATCTAAACCTCCCCTGGCATAGCTTGAGGCTGCTTCCTCTTGTCCTGTCACTTCTTATCTGGGAGAAGAGACTGACACCCACCTGCCTACAGCCTCCTTTCAGGTAGCTGTAGAGACCCATAAGGTCCCCCTGAGTCTTCTCCTCTCCAGACTAAACAACCCCAGTTCCCTCAGTCACTCCTCATAAGAAAATTTTCACTGACCATTTTGAATTCAGTCACTAGTGCTTGGCAGAAAACAACACCACATATTTATTATGAGAAATATTCAAAAGCCAATCTACTTCAAAAAATCAGGGTGCTTTTGGAACGATTCAGATCAAAATACTTTTTCCAGGCATAGGAAATAAAAACTCTATGATAGCCATCTGCTCCTCAACTGTAAAAGGCAGAGGTGAAAAAAAAGATTAAGCAATAGTCTGAATGCCTGTCCTAGTGAAACAAGTAGTTCACAAAAAACTCTAGGTATAAAGTCATATGTGATGCACAACTTAATTTAGGGCTTAATTCTATAGTGTAGTACGTTTTGCATGCTGTTTGTGGTGCCACTTATTCCCAGTGAAATTGCATTACTTCTGACTGTTGTAGGACTGGGTCTTAGTTTTCTGAATTTGAACATTATAGTTCCAGCTGAGACGAATCCTTGAGGCAAAATCCAGAACCTAGGATACGTTGTGTCCAGTTCCCATCTCTTTCAACCTTGGGAAATGCTAGCTCATGCCATGCAATTGGAGAAACAAGAGGAAGAGGTGCTTCCTGAGGTAACTGTTTTCATGTAGGGCTTTGGCAGATAAAAAGTACCGCTTTGAATGATTTTGGAATTAAGTCATAGAGTGAGCTGACAGAGCTCCAAATGAGTTATACCTCTAGCTACTCAGCTGTCACTAACAGTTGTGGCTGCTTACCCAGAAGAAAGGTGTTTGTGCAAAAAGCTACAAGGACAAGCATGGAGACATAGTTTCTGGAAGAGTTACAAAGAAGCAAAGCAAAGCATGTGACGTTGGCGCTATTTTCAGTTTTCCACATACTTTCTTGCTTAGGCATAAAGAATGCATGAAGTTGGTAGGGTCCTAGTTTGAAGGCTGATCTGCCTCAGGTAAAGCTTCTAAAGACTTTGCTGAGAGGGAAGGAAGTCATCAGGACTTGGCTGTATTTAAACTGATTTGGTCTGTATAGGCCACTTTAGGAGCCCTTCAGAAAGCGTCTATAACTATATATGTTTTGCACATGCCAACAGATAAGATCATTTTGGCAGAAACTTTCAGAGTTCTCAGAGATACAATCAGACAAAAACTTCATTCAAGCTCTGATGTATGCATCTTTAACAGATGTGTCCAAACTCAAAGGAATCCCACGGGAACAGTGCAACTGAATCTCTTTGTCTCTATTGATAGTTAAAAGAGTTATTCTTAGACAGTGGATGGTCCATCTGTGAAGGAATTTGTTCCAGACAAGGGAAAAGCAACATCTTTGCAAAGAGTTTCCGTGGCACTGGGAGGCAGGTTGGACAATCATTGGGAAAACTGCTGAGGTGATTTTTATGATTTTAGAGAACACCAAATTCTTGCAGAGACCTGAGATTCTGGTAGGGAATGAAAGTTGAGAAGGAAAGTGAGGCATGGATAATTTTTGAAAAATGCATGAAACAATCATTGGCAAGACATTGAGATGGGGGAGGACTTACTAAAGTTCTGTTTTAGCAAGCCTCCGTGGAGTTTTTGTGCATTAAAGAGAATACACTTGATAAACACTGTCGGTAATGGACCACATCTGAACGCTTTGTCCATACGTGCTCAAGTGACATGGCTGATTTGGTCCAATTCCAGCATTTTTTAGCTTTCACAGGATGGGGACTTAGAGGCAGTCTGTTTCTTTTTCTCCTGATTTTTGTAGCTTGATAGTCTTGCAGCATAATGGGGAAAGGCAGAGAGAGAACCTCACAAGGTTCCTGAACTCCACAGAGCATTGAGCGTGGATGCGGAAACTCGGTTTTCATTTTCTTGAGCAGCTAGAGGGACCCACCATTCCCTTCCCATGAATCGACAAATTTGATTTGCCTAGGGCTAATATAGAGGCTAGATGGATCTGAAGCTGGTTTGGCCTCAGCTTTATATTTTAGGTTTCCTGTGTTTCTCTTTGAGGTTCTGTGGCAGGAAGAGAATGGTTACATGCCTTTATGGTCTTCCCTCTGCCTCTGGAAATCTGTGGCTATGATTCCCTAGGGACTGCTCTGGAGCTTTCAAATGATCTCCACTCTCAGAGGGGAGGAGGGGGGCCCTGATTCTACCAGCTTCCTTCTTTTCTGAGGCTGGCAGTGTGTCAGTAGTAATTTGTCTGTATTTTTGCTGATCTATATATGGTGTGTGTTAGCTAATGCTGAATATTTTTAGGTTGTTTTAGGTGACCTAAGAGATTATGTATGTTTAGATATCTCTTTTAGATGATATAATAATAATAATAATGATACAGGCTTTTCTGTAGCAAGCTAAACAGAAAGCAAGGACATTCGTAGTTCTCAAACACTGCTGTCATGACACTTAATTATACTTTTGTCTTGCAGAACATTTG
Organism: Falco cherrug; assembly: GCF_023634085.1. Taxonomy (NCBI): domain Eukaryota; kingdom Metazoa; phylum Chordata; class Aves; order Falconiformes; family Falconidae; genus Falco; species Falco cherrug. The sequence continues at coordinate 6,399,757 of NC_073701.1, forward strand.
AAATTTTGTTTAGTAAATGCTTCTCTTTTTGACAGTCGTAAGTGGTTTCTATGTCCGGTAGGTTTGTATTTCTGTTTGTAAGATTATCAAAGAATTATCAGCCAGGAATGAATTGTGTTTTCACTGAAGCAGATACAGGTTGCTTGAATTGCATGGAGACAGGAGTACAGGTCTATAAAACTGTAAGCTGAGCTCACCCTGCCTCTGTTGAAAAAGCCATCACAAGACACTGAAGAATTGGTAGTATAAAATGTACTACCGATAGGAGCTGGTCTCTATATTCCTAATCAGTACACTAAGTGAGTTTTGTCAGGTTGGTCTCTCGGGCTTTTCTTCTCATGAGAAATGACTAATAGCATATGGTACTTCAGTTGTGAAGTCAGTGAGTATGTTTTCAGAAGTGACTGTGTGACTTTGGAGCTTAAGTTTCACTGATGCATAAATCACATTTATAACACATAGATGCTTTTGAAAATTTGTCTAATTATCGTAAATGTTGATTCTCTTATTTGATGACCCTGTAATACTGGCTTCATGCTAGATTGTCAGTTCTTGTGGTATTCAATACTTGTCTTACTGTTCTCCATTTAGAGAACTTTCAGTGATAACATGCTTAATTTCAGCTTTGGTTTAAAACAGCCTTTTTTTCATGATTTCAGGGGAGAACTTGAAGATATGTCCCCAGTGTATCTATTCTTTCTAAGTACCAGGGAGGAGGATAAGAAGTCTTACTGCTTTTTACAATTCCATAGCTTCCATTCTTAAGAATTTTGAGTGACTGAGTTGATAATACTGTGGTATTTGTGTTTGTAAGTCATGCTGCAGCCACTGAGACATACTGTAACTGTCCAGTAAGGTATCTGCAGTCTGTTTCTGAATTTACCTGTTCTTGTTTTCAGTCTGCCCCCACAGATTTTTTTTATTACCATTCTTTAAGTTATGAGTCTTCTAGTAAATCCTTCCTTTATACATTGGAAGAGTGGTGCAACTGCTTCACTCATGAAGTGAATGGCTGATGAATATTATACAACTATCTGCCACTGTTCAATGTATTAAGATGTTCTAGTACTCTTGTTGTTTGGGGGTTTTTTTGTTTGGTTGTGGGGTTTTTTTAGTAACAGTCTCCAGAACAGTGCTTTCCCCTTCTCCCCCTTGAGCTGGCTTACCTTTTTCCATCATCCTCCATTCTGAACATTAAAGCAATAATGTCAATTCCACTGCAGAATTTCTGTAACCTCTTCGATTACCTTTACTGCTTTCATAGTTCAGTAGTGTAGCTAACCCACTGAGTCTACTACTTGACTATTTAATCTATCAATCCACAAAATCTACAGCACTTCTTAGGTACAGGTCATTGCCCTGTAAGCTTTCTCTATCTGATGTGTTTAAATAATGTTTTATTACAGTATTTGTCTTTATACCTTCAGTAGTTTTTTTCTTCAAATTTCCTCTTCACCCTACCTAATCTTTGTTTTACATCTAGCCTGCCAGTTTATGCTCAGTTCTATTAGTGTCACTTGGGCATGATTTCTGTGTTTGGAAGGATACATTTTCAGCTTTAATGAACTCTTATACCTTGTTATTTAACCATTGTAGCATTTTCTACTTCCTCTTTTTTAGTTGTTGTTGTCCTTGGATATGGATATGGATTGTAGTAAGGTATTATTAAGGCCATCTTCCTGCTGATCTTATGGATTTTAATTCCTTATCTTTTCCTTTCAGACTCCTTCTGACTAACTTCCTCTACCTTTTTTTCTCCTTTTGTTGTTCCTCCTGAAGTTGCACATACCAAAACTGCCACTTTGTATGATCTGCTTGAAGGATGTCAAACATAATCATGCCAATCGTTGTTATTTCGTGTCTTAAACGCACATGCTACTGCTGTCATCTTCTCTGTCCTAATTAGATGAGAAGACTAAACCAAATGTACAGTTTCCCTATTACGGTCTGCAGAGGGACAGTTCATGTAGCAGAGTAAAACATAAAAGGTTTTCCAGTGTTTGACAGGTGACTCTTAATTGAAGGAAACGAAAGCAGCTACATCTCCTTTTGTCCTACTGTGTGTTGTTAAAACCCTGGGTAACTGAGTGCTTACATGTCTCTGTGTTAGTCCTTTGCATGCTATAGGGAGACACCTTCCAAGCTTTGAGAAACATTGACTGGTGCATCAGTTGCCTGGTTTGTTGCAACTATACAGCTCCTAAGTTAAGATGAAAAAATAGAGGTGATTACCTTCTGTTTCTTTTCACCACTGTCATCTGTCTAACATCGGAGCTTTTTGCTCTTTTCATCTAAGCTTCCATAGTCACTTTCTCCTCTTTGTCTTGTTTACTTATCACAGAATAGCCATATAGTCTTTGTGCTGTGATCCCACGCAATAACTTTAGAAGAAGGTAGGGCCAGAGCAGTATTCGAGTGAGAAAACCAAAACAATTCTTGTATTGTTCTCAGCTGAACAAAGAGAGCTCTTTCATTCAGAACATTTTTTAAGTGAAGCCTTAACATGGTACTGGGAGAGAACCTGAAACATAAAACCAAGGTACTGCTTAATACCACCTACTAGTGTTTATAAAGTGTGCTAGGGGATGTTGTGGGAGAAAATCATTGTATTTCCACAATAAATGTGGTGTTTGATCTACTCCATAGGTGAAAGTCAGTTGGAAGCCATCAGAGTGGCACTGGACTTCATTTGCATCAGGGTATTTGCCTCGCAGCCTGGTGCACAGCAGGCCACAGTGATTGTTCTGGTTGGCACTGTGCATTTAGGTTCCCAGGGATGCCAATTATTATTGTTTCTAGAGGGAATGCCATTGTGCCATCTTTTCATTTATATTTTCTGTGACTGTTTTCATTGCCCATGGAGTCATTTACAAGGCTAAAATAACATGAGATCTAGTCTCATGTATCTACCACTCAGGAACTGGAATACAAAGAGAATTCAAGATCTCTGGTTATTATGTCAGCACAAATAACTCCTCGAGGAATTGACTGCGCCTATCAAAAAAGGATAAACAAATCCTAGAACCCCTACTCATCCCAGCTTTGTTGCAGTAAACACTGAAAGGATCTCTGCCCGGCTGGGATGCGCAATATATACTCTGTATCAATCTGTGACATGTGGTGAAATGCTGCTTCTTGAAAGCTCACAAGAGAGAAGTAGTATAAATTAAGAGTAATCTCAAAACAGCTATTTTTGAGTTCTTACCCAGTGAAAATGTAAGTGTAGCAATATTGTGCATCTATTAGAAATCTTGAAAGGCTCTTTATAACTAGATGATAGGAGTGATAACGTGTAATTTATTGATGTTACACAGATAGAGAAAAAAACCACAGAGTAGCAATTTTTGTGTGAAAAGGGCTATGATAGAGGAAATAAAAACAGAGCAAGGGACTTCTCCCCACAGCTTCATGCCTGTGTGGGCAACAAAAATACTTTGTGCTTTGATCCTATGCTGTGTTTCAAAACAGGACATATTCCCTGTATTCAAAAGTAAAACTCCTAGATGCTATCTCTAATGTTTTTGGCTGAGTGGAAGGTAGAATGTGCCTGAAGGCAGACCTAAGTAATAACTCTCATGCACTGTATTAGTATCACCTGTTGGTGTTTGTATGCTTGTGTATACATGTAATGCCAGGGCCTTTTCCCTGGGCAGGGGACACACAAACCAAACATTGGAACTGGCAATATCCATTTAATGCTACAGATCCAACTGATGACATCAAGCCATCCATGAATGCTGTTTTCTTGTTTATTGCCTTCATTTATTAGTTCGAAGCATTCTGCCATGCTCTTCCTATCAAAACTAAGTAGGTGATTTTGGAAATAAGTCTGCTCCCAGGGATTACAGAGGTCTCAGTGAGGACAGAAATTTTCCCTGTGGCCTTCAGCGTCATAGACATGAGCATGTGCTGTTTCCCACTGATATTCAAATCTGAATTATAAGCAGGCCTGAACACTCATCCCATAAACTCAAAATAAAGAAACTACAGTCCAAAACAGTATGAATATCTAAGTTGAAATATTCACCAAAGCACCCAGTTGTACTACTTAACAATTACCCTTTCACTAATTGATGATAAAGATAAATGGAAAAAATAAGCAAATAAAATCTAGCATTTTCATGTGTTAGCTTTCCTCTACTCAGGGCTGAGACAGAGCCACTGGGAGAGAAAAGAATCTTTTTCCCAGCCTTGAGGACTGGCATTTACATATTTCTTGTCCCTTCCTCGTTTCTCCTATCAACCAGTAATTCTATGACCAGAACAAAAAAAGGTCTTTCTCTGGAAACATGGGCAGTATAAGCAGTGCTCTTCCACAGGCGACTGTCCCGCTAAAGTCAACCATCTGACTGCACCCTTTTCCTAACAGACTGCTACAAACACTCCCTGTAAAGAAGTCTGGCTTGAATAGAAACCTTCTAAACAGGTAATTATCTTAAGAGGTTTTAATCTATATTTTCCTTTTAACCAAAGCCCACAGGCTTTCAGGCTTACTGTATTTAACCACACTCAAACTGATAAGCTTTTCCTCCTTGTCTTTCTGCCTGGGGGAAAAAACCTAACAATGCAGGGCAAATGGGAAAGAGTTCATGGAATAGTAATTGTCTCTTTTGGAGACATGTTTTAATATATTTGCACCTATTATCCTTCTAATTCGTTCCTCCTCCAGACTCATCTCCCGCTTACAACCCCAGCCCCTTCTCCTCCCTGAACAATGCTTCTGAGAGAAGATGTGTTTATACAGTCCACCACAGTGAGATGAGGGAAAGCAATCCTTGTTCACTTTCCTTACAGATATTCAGTCTGGAATACACTGTTAGTATTTAATGAAAAACTCTTAAAGCAGGTGAAGGTATTCTTAATGACTACAGAAAGCTTTCAATCAGGACCATAGAACAGCAAAATAAATCACCTTGTTTGCCTACATTTTCCAAGAAGTTTATTCTTTTTCTTCCAACAAGTGTCCCCCTTATCTTTTTTTCAGTGGGGAGTGTTCACACCGTAATCTCATCTCCTCCCTGTTCAATGGCTCTCTTCTGCAGGTCCCCTAGTGCAGCATGCTCTCTGAGTAATGGCACCTGGCACTATGCAGGAAAACTAGCAAAAGATGCACCTAGATTTTTTAAAGAACAGAACTGCCTTAAACTTATATCCAGTTAAAACAGTTGGGCCAGCTGCTGGGGCTGGGCAGGTTAAGGCGTGAGCTCTCTGGGAAGAACCCAGCGTCGTTGGTACAGTTTTCATGTAGAACATGAAAATGTTCCCTACTGAAGAAGGGAGCACAGCCTCCTTTCTTCTCCTAGGAAATGGTGCCATCATGTGGCTACATTGTTTTTTCTGTTTCCAGTTACAAGAGGGCAATTGTACGGTTTTCTCCCTTTATGTTGGTTTTTTTTTTTTAAAAAAAAAAAAAAAAAAGTGCATTAAAATGCTATTTGGTCATCCTATCTTTTGGTAATGTAAATAGGTTATAGCTGGGCGGGGCACAGGAATTCACGTGCTTGTTAATGATATGGCCAGGCTGTTGAAATCCTCATTGATGCAGCTGTGATGACAGCTTTGGTGGTTCTTCTGTTAATGTAGTATGTGTTGCTTGGAGGTATTGTAGATCCCTACAGGAGCAGCATCCTCCATCAGTGTAATCCGTGTGTGCTAGGGATGCCTGATGGCATGGCGGTAGCAGCAGAGGGTCTGCAGACAAGGGCTGGGAGAGGAACTGAGAGAAACAGAGTGTGTGTATCTGTGTGCCAGTGTTTACATTGGAGGTATATTGGACTGGACCCCAAATATGTGCTTGGGAATAGAAATGGCTTTAGAGCATACCCTATTTACTCTGAAGTATCTTTGGAGTTCCTAAAACAGCAAGAATAGAAACTGGAGTGAAAGTGGGAAAAGTAAATACCCTGGGTAAAAATGGAGCATTTCTTTAACTTTAAAATAGCTGAATGTGCTGTAACACTTCAAAGCCCTTGGTCACCAGAACTAGTTGGAGCTAGTTTTACCTGTTGTTTTACACTTGTAAGTAGGATGCTTACCATAAAGAGGTAATAAGGAATTAAGGCACTAGAGTTAGTGTAAGAGGCAAGCTTTGTTTTTGTGAGCCTGGAGAACAACATTTGAAAAGACCTACGGAGTTAATTCTTCATCTTTCTGTAGCATTCTTTATGCAAGGAATGCAAAACAATTTGTCAAGATTAAGGTGGGCAGCCCTTCTGCAGAATTGAATGTGTGATGCTGTCCTTGTTCTGCATGTGAAGCAAACTGAGGCACAGACATTGCCCCTGCAGATTGTAGAGCAAATAGGATTAGTGCTGATGGGCTCCTGCCGCAGCCTTTCAGGGGAAGCATAGGAAGGTGATTCCCTGTCTGCTCCCCAAGCGTGAAGGCTGAAATAGAGGCTTTTAGGCTTGACATTGGGGATTTATGCCCACTGGATATAGAAGCAGTTTTACGTATAAAACACCTATGGTTTGGTCGTCAGTTTTATGTAAAATGAATATCTCCTCATTAGGTACATGCCAAAAAGGACAGGGCAATTAACTGAATAAATTGTCCATAGGAAATTTGCTGAACATTCTCTACTCTGCAGAAAAAGCCTGTCTCCTGCACAAAGTTTAAGCAAACTCTTTCTTATTAGCCATCTACTCGATATGTTTGCTCCTTGGAGAATAAGGTTGTGTTTGTCTGTGCATGCATTCCTGTCTTTCAAATAAATGTAGTTATTAGACTATGAAATTTAGAGAAGTTTGACAGCTTTCAGAAAGCAGTGATTCTTTCTTCCATAGAGTATTTTACTGACACATTAATAGATGTTGTGCTGGTAAAAATACAGTACTTCCTGTTAAATGTAGACTGCTACATATTTTGATTCTAACAACAATCTGGTAGGGTTAGGGCAATTCATGTAGTGTCATCTGGTGTTTGTTTTGGATAGATATTATAGAAGGAGATACTGATTTTC